>NW_017729033.1:8828467-8828875 GCF_001723915.1 Gavialis gangeticus
GGGCTGATTCGGTCCCTGCTCAGGAAAATGGAGGCAAATAAGTTGTTAAATAGGTTATCTTTATCATCTGATGTGATGACCAGATTTCCTAGTGTGTCTTGAAGGGGCCCCATGTTACCCGGTACCTTCTTTTTGGCCCCTATGTATTTAAAAAAGGACTTCTTGTTGTTCTGGATCGGGGTAGCTAGTCCCAGTTCCATCTTTGCCTTGAGCCTTCCTGACTGCCCCCATGCAGCCCTGAGCAACCGCAGTATAGTCCTCCCTGGTGATGGCCCCTCTCTTCCATTTGGTGTACGCCTCCCTTTTAGTTAGGAGACGTTCCCAGATGCTTTTGGTAAGCCACAGTGGCTTTTGTGCCCTCCTTCCCCCTTTCATCCGTGTTGGGATTACCTCCCTTTGGGCTTGGAG
>NW_017729033.1:8828885-8839399 GCF_001723915.1 Gavialis gangeticus
AAGACTAACTGGCCTGTAGATTCCTGGGTTCACTTTTCTCCCTTTTTTGAAGATGGGAACCATGTTGGCCCTCTTTCAGTCCTCTGGCACCACACCAGGGCACCATGAGTGCTTGTAAAGCTGTGCCAGGGGTCCTGCAATGACATCAGCTAATTTCCTCAGCACTCTGGGGTGGAGATCATCAGGACCAGCTGATTTAAATATGTCCCGTCCCTCCAGAAGTTCCCTGACTAGATCCTCAGTGATGCTTGGCCTAGGTGTGCCTCCCTTGGGCCCTGAGGATGTCCCAGAGGGAGGGCTGATTCGGTCCCTGCTCAGGAAAATGGAGGCAAATAAGTTGTTAAATAGGTTATCTTTATCATCTGATGTGATGACCAGATTTCCTAGTGTGTCTTGAAGGGGCCCCATGTTACCCGGTACCTTCTTTTTGGCCCCTATGTATTTAAAAAAGGACTTCTTGTTGTTCTGGATCGGGGTAGCTAGTCCCAGTTCCATCTTTGCCTTGAGCCTTCCTGACTGCCCCCATGCAGCCCTGAGCAACCGCAGTATAGTCCTCCCTGGTGATGGCCCCTCTCTTCCATTTGGTGTACGCCTCCCTTTTAGTTAGGAGACGTTCCCAGATGCTTTTGGTAAGCCACAGTGGCTTTTGTGCCCTCCTTCCCCCTTTCATCCGTGTTGGGATTACCTCCCTTTGGGCTTGGAGGATCGTCTCCTTAAGGAGCAACCACTCTTCTTGGACACCTGACTCCCCTCCCCTCCGGGACCTCAGTGCCTCCCCAACTATTCTCCTTAGCTCATTGAAGTCCGCCCTCCTGAAATCTAGGGCTGCTGCCTTGTTGCAGGCCTTGGCCACCTTGCGCTGGATGGTGAATTCCAGCAGGCGATGATCGCTGTCGCCCAGGTGGTCGAGCACCCTCAGCCCCCTCACCAGGTTGTCACCCATGGCCAGCACCAGGTCCAACAAGGCGTCTCCCCTGGTGGGGCTGTGCACCTCCTGGGTTAGATGGACGTCCTGCATTTTAGCTAGGAACCTACATGAGTGGTCAGACCTGGCTGACTCCTCTTCCCAGTAGATGTCTGGAAAGTTCAGGTCACCCATGATGACCACGTCCTTTGACCTAACTACCTCTGTCAGCTGACTTAAGAATTCCTGGTCTAGCTCTTCCCCTTGGTTGGGTTGACTGTAGTAGACACTTACCGTTAAGTCCCTTTCCGCTCGACTGCCTTGTATTCTAGCCCAGAGCACTTAAGTGTGCCCCTCCTCTGACCCTGTGCTACTTGATGAGGATGTGTATTCCTCCTTAATGTAGAGCTCCACACCCCCACCTTTCCTCTCTGAATTGATTCAGAGAGATTAAAGCATCCTGTGATTGAATTTGGATTTGGCCACTGAATTGGTCCGAATCTCTGCCAAATCAAATCAGGGATCAAAGCTTCATATGGCCCTAAAACCATGTTCTGAAATTTCTAGGCTTTTTTAGTGGGGAAGGTGTATTACTACTTATTTTTCCTGTTTAAAAATAAAAATAACCTAGAAAATTGTGCCCCCAATTATTATGTTAAACACTAATAAGTTTTCAAAGCCAAGCCCTTCAAGTTAGGAAATGCTAGAGATAAGGGTGCTTGTGTAATCCTAATTTAGTCCTCATGTGCCTATGCAATTTGAGAGTCTCTGCATGGTTACATGCTTGCTTTTCTGCTGGACCTATGCCTCATTCAGTGCATGGGAAGAACTTGTTCTGGAGGTGAATTAGAGTTGTGTCGTGAAGGTGGTTAAATGAAGGACCCCTGCCTCGCTCACATCAGGGTGGTGGTAGAAGGTATATAGTGAATGAGGTAGGGGAGCAAAACCGTTGTCTCCTGGCTCAGCAAGACAGATGCTGTCCTGACGAGCTGCACAGAGCGTTTGTGATTCTGGGCAAGGCCTTTACATCAAACATGTCATAGGTGGCCACTTCTGTGTGGTCCCCAATGCCTGAGTTGAAACCTTGAGTCCCACTGAGCTGAGCACTTCTGTAATGGAAGCTGTGCTTGGACTGTTCAAAGCCTAGTGCAACACAAAGTATTTTGAATAAGTCAAAGCAGGTACTCGAATCTTGCTGAAGCCATTGGCTTTAATCTCCTGTGTTTCAGTTCCCTATTTGTTTAAACAGTAACCAAACAAACCGCAAAAATCCTCCCTGCCTCTTCATCCTATAGGGATGCTTTAAAATTATTTAATTAATGAATGTTTGTGCTATATTTTGGTTGCTATAGTGATGAGCACACAAGAACAGCCCCTTAGAAAATTTTAATAATTTTGCCTGAAGGGGCAAGTTGAATATGTAGGAAACAAGGTGTAGGGCTACCCGTTGAACAGGGAAGATTAAAGCCAAAATATTAAATAGAAATGTTGGAAGTGAATGCCACCTGTTCTGTGCGTCAAAGGAAGGAAGAGACCTATGGTCAGCATAGCATGGTCACGCAAATTAAGGAATGTCTGTCTTTGAATGCATATGTACGAGGAAGTGAATTTCTTAACTTCTGGGTACTTGACTTTGCAACTTTATATGATGTTCTTTTAGCATGTTCTGCGTGTGATATAAATGCATTAGCAATCAAGTTTACTATTGCTGGTTATAAAATATTTGATGCATTATGTTGGTGTTTAGGCTGCCCTGTATTATGGCTTTGTAAGAATTCCTTGAATGCCTGTGCATAAATAGCAGGGAATGATGTATTGTTTTCCCAGATGTTTTATTTACTATGCCTACTGAGTAAGTATCAGTCAAGTGAATCAATAAACACTGAATGCATTAGCTGTTATATAAATAATATGAATCTAGTAACCACTCATGCCGTATTATCTGAGGCTTCAACCTTCCTGACTGCATTCATTTCTCTTTTGCTTATGTACTATGCATGCATGCCATGACTCTAAAGAAATGTTGTCCTGGGAACACACATGTTTTAACTGAGGGTGCAGATGTACATAGAAAACCTCTTCCTTTCTAGTTTCTCTAACCTTTCTGTAGTCTCTCTGATTATAATATAGAACAATCATGATTATTGCCCTGCTATTTTGATGGGATCATTTCTTTTTTTTCCCCTATTCCTTCACTGATTTGATAGCAGCTGTGAAAAGACTAGACTCTGCCCCTACTCAATGTGGTCAGCTTTTGGCCAAGACTCTGGAAGAATATCTTTTCTTCC
Organism: Gavialis gangeticus; assembly: GCF_001723915.1. Lineage (NCBI taxonomy): Eukaryota > Metazoa > Chordata > Crocodylia > Gavialidae > Gavialis > Gavialis gangeticus. The sequence goes on from NW_017729033.1 coordinate 8,832,078, forward strand.
TTCATTGTGCCGTCCCAGACAGAACAAGGTGAGTGTCTTTATTTGGGGGCATGTAGTATGTGAGAAAATACGATTGATTTAACTGCATTAGATTCAAGATCTTTGCCTTGAATTCCAAAAAGGGTTGTTCCTCATCCTTTGCTTCCACCTGCTGCCTCAGCCTGTGGTTTTGTTTTGGGTTTTTTCACCGTTTCTCAACCCAGTCCCTGAACCACTACCCTGAACTGCCTCTCCGCTCTGTTTAGGAGAAGGTGTGGTCCACTTCAGCTGGCACTGGAAAATGAATGGATTTATTAGGCTATGTCAATAAGGTTAATTCAAGGTTTTTGAAGTTCATTGGTAGGGGAAGAAACCAAATAAAAATACCTCCACCTGCATTTGTCAATCATGGTTTCATTTTGTTTTTTTTCACATATGCCGTAGTCCAACAGCTTCTAGTGATATGTCTGCTGTGGAGAGGGAGAGGTCAAATTTAAGGATGTGGTGAACATATCATGGCAGAGACAAGGAACCTGAGTTTTATACACCAAAAGACTTGTTGCTGCATGCCCTTCCCTCCAGTATGAAGTTACATTTATGAGATCATTTCAGGACAAGGTATATATGCATATATTATGAGGCTGGTGCGTCTTTCTTTTCAAAAAATAAAAATGACAGTGTGAGAGGGCAATGGTCAATGCAGATGGGACTCCTGCTGAGTGTCTGTCCAAGTGAAGCAGAAAATAGGTGGGTTGTTTTGGGTTAATTTACAGTCCTTTTTTGGAGGGGCAAAGTAATCAAAAATAACATGAAATGGCAGAGTCTCAAGGTTGCAAGCCTTCATGCAGTGTAAGGCTTTTTGAACACCAGCACAATATATCTCTGGTATTTTTCTTTCCCTGTTTTCACTCAGCAAAGCAACCTCTAACGTACAACCTCCATTACTATCCTATCTGATCACATTAGATAGGATAATATTTTTAATGTATTAATTCTCACAGTACCCCTCTGGGGTACAGAAGTGTTAATGTCCTCATTTTTCAGATAGGGGAATGAAGCTTGGGTAGGTTTTATGACTTGCTCAAATCCTGCAGGGAGACAAACTGAACCCATTTTCCCCCAGAATGCAGGCCAGGGATGCAAACTAGTCTTCCCTTCCTCTCTCCTAGAGGAGCCTAACATTTCCAAATACAGACAAGGCTCAACACCAAGTGCACTAACACCCATCAGCATGTGTGTGGCTCACAGTATAACATGTAATAAGGTTACTCTGAACAGTAGGCGTGGTGCCCATCTATTGAGATTCACATCCTGTTGAAGCTGTTCCAGAGAAATTGAGGCAAAAGGGAAGTCTTGATCAAACATATATTTCAGATATTTCAAAAGGGCGTGGGGGAGCTGCTGGGATGTATCTGTTACACGAAGGCATTAGTGCCATTACTATACATTTTTCTTTGTTTTTGGTTCAGGATTACAAATGGAGGTAAATCCCAGAGTCCTTATGCAGTCTCATGGGATTGTGGATGGCACTAATTCCCCCTTCCACCATAATAGAAGGCCAAAAAACCTCATAATTTCTATCGTCCACAGTTGACATTTTTTTCTTCAAATGTGAATGTTTTCTTAGTTCTCCCCTTACCCATTCAGTTTTTCATAAATTAATTTCCTCAGATACCATTAATGTTTAGCAGACCAGCCAAAGCCTTGACAATGTAGCAAATAATCAAAACTTTTTTCCTAGTGATTTAGTAATCTGTGCTGAGATTTTATTCATTTTAAATAATATACATCCATTTTACATCATTATAATTTACTCTTGATTATATTCCATTATTTGGACACCTCCATAAATTTACTGTCGATGTATTATGATCATATTATGATTTCTTGGAGATGAGACAATTAGTCAAATAGCTGGGTTTGTCTGAGAGGGCTGAATAGTTGATTGTTTTTGCTTGTTGTGTGACCATTATACAGACTAGGAAATTAGTCTTTAAAAGGCAGACCAGTAACTTGTGTAGAAACAAGCTTCGTGTCTCTGTTGTGGTGGAGATTTCTCTTCTTTGGGGATTCTTTATCTCTTGGGTTCTTTAATGTGTTAGTCGGTGTATTGTTCAGGTGTAATATCAGAGAATCCCTTACTTGGATGCATTAAGGAAAATTACTGAGATTAATCTCTTGGCTATTGCAGTATTGTAGAGCTCTGTTTCCACTGTGAATTGATATGTTTTTCCTATGAAATTAAAATAGCAACCCAGAACTATGCTGGTGTGAATTTGGGCCACACAAATTAACCTGGAAAGTATTTTTTTCTTCCGCACCCATCTCCATCCTACCTGTTCCTAAACTCCACACTCAACTGCCCAACATTTTCTCAAGTGCTTTCTTTCCTCATTTCAGGTGACTTGAGCTCTGTAGCTTGTCCTTGTTTCATTGTGCAATCAATCTTTTATGTAACAGGAAATATTTCTTCCTTGCATAAACTCAGAATCATAGTCTTAAATAGTTAGTGTTGGGGTAACACTATGTAATTTTTGGGGGGAGCACTGGATCTGCAGCTGAATAAAGGCATGACCTGCAGCCTAGTGAAGCTGCTGACCACAAGGCAGAATGACAGCTAAGCCAGCCATTTGCTTATGCTAAGTAACCATCTTAATTGTGTCAAACATTTTCTGTAAAAAGCAGCAAGTAAGTCAGTGTGCTGTGAACCAGCTACAATGAGGAACAAGGTAAGATACAGGGGCCCAAAAAGGGTGTAAGATGGTACGACTTGGGACAAAAAACCAGACTGGAATGTAGAAGATAACATGTAACTGAGATGAACAGATGCAAAAGGGTGAATGGTGATTGGTAAAGAAGCCCCCAAAATCTGCCTATTGACCAAAGAAGTGGGGTGAAGGCATTAGACAAGAGCTCATAGCAAAAAGACACGTAAATAAATGAAAAGCATCATGACTGCTTAGATTGTGCTTATTTTTGGTAGGATTGTAGCATGTGCTTAAAATGTAAGCAAGTAATAAAGAGCTTCTTGTACTTGGGCACATCCTTTTGTTTTACAATCTTATGGTTTCATTGAATAAAACTGTGTTACTCATGATTTCCACCCACGCAAAAGAGAGAGTTTCAGTATAAACATTTGTATTTGTGTCCATTCATTTATAGGAAAATATGATCACTTGCACAAAGTCTTCTGATACAGTTAATCCTGTTGACAGCATAATCTAAATGTGAAACAGGACTTCCAAGAAATGACTGATGTTATTTGTGTGGCTTATTCTTCATATCCAGCAAGTTTCATTCCATAAGGTTTGCCAAAGAGGAAAAGCTGCACCTTGTTTGGAACTGTCTTCGTGTTTGCAGCAGACAGTGTAGGATAGGAGCACAGATGTACAGTTCAGTTTGCTTATTTTACTTTGTGTAAGAGATCCAAGATATTAGCCAGTGGTCCAAAACTGCAAAAAAAGCATTACTATTTTCAGCAGAAAAAAGGGTTTCTCTTTTTTACTGGAGCTACATTTTTAAAAACATTTTCATATTATCTTATTTCTGAGTGGAAAACACGATTGAAGAAAGGTGAGAAGGCAAGAAAGTAAAAGCAAAAGGTTGTAAAATAACTCCCAAAAAGCATGTACCGATTTATTCAAAAGTGACTTCAACAAAGTAACAAGAAATCTATATTACCAAAGAAGAGCAGAAGAATTTTTGTAGAAAATGCACCTTGATAAAAGAGAAGAAAATTGGAAAGTAATGAGCCTAAGCATAAAGTTTAATTACATGAACCAACATAGGATGAGAGCATGGAGATAATGAGATTTTTTTTTTTTTTAACAACACTGACATGAATATAAGACCTTTAATTCAATTTCATTTGTGGTGATAGTTGGTACTAGGGAGAAAAATGGCCATAATAGAATAGTTCCTTATAAAATTCTAGCACCGCTTGTAATCTAAAAATCAGGGAGACCAGCATGACTGTTCTATTCTCCTTTTCAAAAATGAGCAAAACACAAACCTGAGTTAGTTCTGAGGTGGTGATTTGGGAGGATTCTCTTGGGTTTTCTTAAGGAAAGCATTGCCTATGTGTGTGGCAGAAGGCCACCTCTGTTTCTCCTCAAAAACTCTGCTCTGTGGCAATTTGGGTAGGATGGGCCCTGAAGAGGGTACACACCTTACCCTATCTCTTTAGGTTACCTGAGCTGGATACATTCCTGAGGGAGGGGGAAAACCTTCTCCCTCTGCCTACGTGACTGGCATCATGTACCTGGGTGAGGGGTTTGGGCTCCCTAGTGAGCTAGAGACTGCCAGTCTGCCCAGCAGCCAGTGGTGCATTTCAGATTGGTTGGCTAACAGCCAACAGGTGCTGGCCTTCATTGAACCAGGTAAATGAGGTCAAAAGGCTATATAAGTGAAGGACTGCCCAGGAGGCAGTAGCAGCCATGAGGAAAAACTCAGAGAGGGAGGGGAGCTGGGCCATCTGAAACTTGTGTTCTCTCTCAAAACTCGTGATCAAGGAACGGCCTGCCTCCAGAGGGAATCTCCACCTGCCTCTGGATGATACTTGTGAGTAAGCTACCTGAGATATAACTAGATATATAGCTTGCAGTAACTCAGATGCGTGACCAAAGTCTACTCCAGCCACCTGGTTTGCTCTATGGGATTTCTCTGATACTACTCTGCTCTGTACCCTAGTCCAACCCTACCCCTCGTAACCAATAAAGTTCTCCTTTGTACCTAGCATGCTCCTACTTATTGGGAGTGGGTCTAAATTATGCCTTAGGGTCCCCTTGGTTTGGCTGACTAAGGGAGACCACTACTTGTGCTTCCAACTGAGGGAAGCATCCCAAGTTCTTAAAGTGAGTCAAGTACTCTCAAGGGCTACTAGACCTGTGTTTCCCAGGGGGCGCATAGCCAAAATCAAGCCCATCCCTGGGTGGTGGCAGTTCTACTCCCAGACTAGCGCGTGCTCTCCAGGAAGGGGCTCGGCCAGACATGAGGTGCCCCCAGGGAGGCACTTGGAGCCTGGAAGGTGGTTGGGTGCAGTGAGGTGGGTGGATCAACACAAAAGCACCCCCAACTGCCCCACCACAGTGTGAATGCAAGAACAAAGACTCAATGGTGCAGGTGGCACCTTCCAGTCCCATGTTTTACTATACTATACCTGGAAGGGTCACCTAAACCTGTATGGTTTTAAAGAAGGGTACGTTGCATGAAGATAGAATAAAAACTAAACTTGATGCTTGGCTTGTAGACACATTGTCAGACTAAGCAATGAATCAATCAAGGAGCTATAGGAATTAGGAGACAGAGTGACCTTGACCCCTCCTAGTAAGACTCCTTTCATTTGTATTCCAGGTCATAATGACATCTTGCAAATGCTTTAGTGATCACACAAACCAGAAAATGCAGCTTGTTTAAGGGCCAGTCTTGCAAGGTGCTAAGCATTATTCTAATATTTTAAGATCTCTTTGTAATATTCTTCTGCTCTGCATGGAGCTCTGAACAACAATTTAATATCTTCTGGGAATGTTAATGTGCTGTTTCTTTTCGCCAAATAAAAGAAATTAAGCACATGGGGAAAATGGGGGGTGGGGGGCAGAGGGGAAATATATTCTCTCTTTTGTTTTTGTTTTTTTTGTTTTTCCAATCTCATTGATATTTGAAAAATGTTTACCAACTCTAATATTAAAGACTCATGACAAAGCAGCTTCTCAGTCAGTTTTTTCCTGTTTATCATAATGCTTCATTTAGTTTTGTTCTGTTACTCTGCATTCCACATGCCTGTGTACGTGTCCAAGCCAATCTGAAGCAAATTTGTCAGATTTCGAGAGACATTGAATCAAATGCTAAAATCAAAATGTGCTGCAACTACCATCATTTTCCCTATCTACTCATTTTATAAGTTGAATGTGGGGGCAGGAGGAAGAGAAGAAGCAAGCAAACATTATTCTACCTATAGCTGTTCTGTACCAGGCTTTTGATGCTTTCATTTAGCATTTGATGAAGTGAGCTGTTGCCCATGAACATTTATGCATCTCTGACTCGGTTATATCAGGTGCCTCCTGCCTGACGTCAAACCAACTTGGGTAACTACTTTTTCTTTTCTTTATGTAGGGTAAATAACACTGCACTAATGATCAGACGTTATTACTGCTAAGATAAAATTATGAGTGTAATGGTCAGTTTGTTTGGGTTTTTTTATAGTAGCACAAGGATCCCAGCCATGGTCAGTGGCCTCCACTCTGTTGTGGATATAAAACAAAAGAGATATCTGATCCCTGAACAGCTAACACTATACCACGGAAAATGAAGCTTTTTTTTTTTTAGCTGCCTGTCTTTTGACCAATTTCAGTTAATACTAAACAAATATTTGGGAGCCCAAGTTTATTAGATTGGTCTTCAATATCTGGGTCTAAAAGCTCTATTCTTTGTTCTTATTGTCATGGCCTTTTCTTAATAAACTATTAGAAACATGTTGTGTGAATTTTGTTCTTTGGAGCCAAGTCATTTGTATTGTGTGTTACACTGTCTGCAGTGTAGCACGTTGAAGGTAAGTATTGATGGGAATATAATAAGTTTTTAAAAGAACTGTCAGACTTTGGAGAGGGAGAAGCTCAAGACAGATGAGGTGCGGACAAAAAGTCACTTACAGAAACTTCACGGAACAGCAGAAAGAGCCTTAAAGTGTTATGGATAGAGGACCATTAGCAACTTTTGCTGCTTTATGCTGCAAGTGAAGAGAAGTGGTTTAACATGGGAGAAAAAAAGTCACCTCAGAGACCCAGACAGAAACAAATCACATGTTGTACCTGAGAGGAGGAGATGAGTTGTTACAGGTTAACTTCATTTTGTGAAACTTTAGATGATATTTTTCACCTGTGGCAGTGGGTCACCTATAGTTATGAATCCCTGTGAAATAAATGATGGTAGCATCCATGATGAAGAACTTGCAGGACTCAGCTGAGGATAGATTAATTGGAGACAGAAGTTTAAATGCCATGGTGTTGAATAGTTGCTCATAGGTATAAAATAACCTTCTATATTTTTATCTTGCCATCCCATACAAAGGGCTTGATCCTTTAGCCCTTCCTTCTTACAGTAGTGCTGTTGCTCTGAGCTTGTTATAATCTTTGGAACTGATACTTGTTGCTTATGGAAAACTAGGTTCCCTACTGAGTGCTGAAGCATGGGAGGACCTAGCTTTATAGGAACCTGTTTATATGTTTAAAACTTTGTCTATTTTTAGAGCAAACTTTGGCCACATGAATTATAACTTTAAAGGTTTTTCGGTAGAGACCTGAAAGTTTTTTTTTTTTTTTTTTTTTTTTTTTTAGGGTTTTTTTTTT
>NW_017729033.1:8839409-8845115 GCF_001723915.1 Gavialis gangeticus
TTTTTTTTTTTTTTTTTTTTTTTTTTAAGGTCTTGTTTGTAGTGGGCTGCAATAGAAAGAAATACAATAACATCCAGGTAGGAGTACTTCAGTTTATATGCAGTTTGGCTATATTGGAATTTATTTTTCCACATGATAATAAAATAATTCCTTTTAGCTCACTATTAGGTGCCCTACAAGAGCAAAATGGTTATAGGTGTTCTCATACCGATCCAGAGGCATAAACCTTGAGCCTCACACCAGGAATAATGCTTTAGGCTGCTTCCACTTGGTGCAACTGTAAACAAGTATCTGGTCATTTGGGTTGTGTAACAGGTCTAGCGTGTTGGAGACTTTCTGTTGGTGGCTCCGCCTTCCTGTCTTGGGCTAACCTCCTGCTTACTCTCCTGCCACGCCTTGATCTTAATTGACTGAGTGATGTAATCAGCAGGAGGCTGCCCACTTTATATGCCCAGTGTCAGGGGCCACTACCTGTGGCTCCTTTTTCCTCCCCTACACGGCAGCCCAAGCCTCGCAGATGGTACTTGACATGGTTTGCCCTATGCCTTGGCCCTCTTCTTTACTTCTGGGGTGCCCTGCTGCCCCCTCCCGCTCCGGGGCGCCCTGCTGCCCCCTAGCTCCAGGGCTTCTCACTGCCCCCTCTCGCTCCGGGGCTCCTCGCCGCCCCCTAGCTCCAGGCTGGGGCCAATGCGCCCCCAAACAAAGCTGCGCCCTCTCTAGTGCCAGGAGACCCCACGCTACTGTGGAGCTCCCATGAGGCCTCCTCCACCCCTAATAGCCTCACCCGGTCCTCCGGTCAAAACAGTAAACATAAAACATAAAGCCCCTGGGCTACAACATAAAAACTAGACAGTCCAGTCAAACAAAAATCTACTCCCTACTAGAGAGTGAGGGAGCGGGGGGGAAGGAGGGCTCTCCAACCTCAGCAGTGACCGGGGGATGCTCTCGCTGCCAGAGTCCTCCCCTCTGTCTGTCCGAGCTGAGTCCCTACTCCCACGGCTGCTGGAGAGGGACTGCCCTCCTGGCCTTATGCTTGGGCTTAAGAAGGGGCCAAGCCCTGCCCCTTCCTGTCAGCTGACCCCCTTGGTTTCCCTGGCAACCAGCATCCATTATCTATAGAGACTGATATGCCTTAACAATGCTAGCTAAATAAGCCACCAGACTTAAGATAGACCTTTGACATATACTGCGGTTGGCCATGAAAGGGCAGGCAGGGGAGTGTGTATGACAGCAGCGGTCTTGTCTAACACTGGGAGCTTATAGAATTAAATGCACAAGTCTCTACAGCCTGAACTAAGAAGTTAGGACCTCAGGCTGACAGCTGTTGGCTTGGGTGGATCTAAACTTTTGGAAAGGAAGGTGCAGATGGTGAGGTGCATCATCACATATAAAACAATACATTTTCTCCAGTTCAAAATAAACTAGAAGCTTTACTAATATACTAGGGTCCAAGGGCTATTACACGCTTTAAGATGGAAGCAAAAAAAAATATGACTTCATTGGAATGAGTTAAACAGTCTGCAGGGCTCTGAAATAGGAGCTTCATTAGCAGGAGCAGCTAACAGGCAGAAGAATTGTAGAACAAATGATAACTTGATTGGTGGAAGGTCAGGACCTTTAAAAAGGAGAGGGGTGTTAATACCTGGGGAATGAAGAGTTTAGAAGGAATCTAGTAGAGGTAGAGCTGGGATGGGTAAAATACAGCCCACAGGCCAGATCCAGCCCACCAAGCACTTTCATCCATCCCACAGCATTACCCCCCCCAATGAATTGCACCCCACCCAGCCCTTCTGCCCACAAGGGTGAGAGCAAGGTGCCCACATGTACACAGCTGCAAATATACCATAGTGTCTTGCTCCCACCCTTGTGGGTCGAAGGGCTTGAGCCTGCCAGCGTGCAGCCTTTATGTGGGGCTGCTGCAGCTACTGCTGCAGCCCATGGGCACCTGCACCACTTCCCCAGTCTCCTGCTGGCTCCAGGCAGCAGGTAGGGAAGCAGTAGGGACAGGGCTGCAACTGGGCAGGAGTGTGGAGCATGGGGCTGGGCCTGTGCCCAGGGGGTGGCAGCAGCACAGAGCTCGGGTGGGCAGCATGTAAGTGTGTGGGGGGTTGGGGAGCCCCCACTCCATTCCCCACATGGTGTGCAGCCCCACCAGGTGGTAGCAGCAGCAGCAGGCAGGGTGCTCAGGGCATAGGTTCCCTGCAGGGTGTGGCTCTGGTCAGTGCTGCACATCGCACTAAGGAGTGCAATCTATGCTGGGCTGGTGCTCCCTGCCACTCATGTGCAGCCTGTCGTACAGCACAGGAGGGAAGCTCCATGTGCTGGAGCTGGCTGCTTTCCCTGCTGAGGGTGCGTAGCACCATAGAGAAGCCTCCTGCACTGGAGGCAGCTGGGTGCCTGTGCCCTGAGCACCCCACTTGCTGCTGCCCCATGGGAGGAGTGTAGGGGGTCCCTATACCCCACATCACATCCCACACACCCATACCTGCCACCACAATCCCCACATGTATGCAACTCCCCAACATACCATATGGCCGCCATACACAGCCACACCCATTCATAATCTCCCCCCACATCCTACCACACCACCCACACCCCACGATACCCCTCCCCCCCACCATTTACAAAGATAAGAATTTATTTTTGAGTAACTTTTCAATCACCTCTATATACACTATGCAGGCACAAATCATGGCAAAAATATTTTTGTAATAAAATTAAAATATGTTTTAGTAGGTATTTGACTTTTAGTGTATGATTTGGGTTTTTTTGGGTTCTAAGATGGAAACTGCTCCCTCTCCCCCAGGAGTATTTCGGGGTGGGGTGGGCAATGGGAAAGACTTTCAGTGGCAAAAGTCAGGGGTTAGGTGTGGGACTTGCAGTCCCAACATGGTGACAAGGGGGCAGGGAAACTGTCAAGGGGTGGGACTACCCATGCAGCCCTCAACAGCTCACCAAAACTCATTAAGTGGCCCTCCACCCAAAATAATTGCCCGCCCCAAGGTATAGCGTAATAGGCCACAAAGTCAATTGACCCCCCTCAGCACTGACTGAGCAGAAGTGCTGCTGCCACTGCCAGGCAATTGGTTTTAAACTTTGGATGGACCAGAAAACAAAGGGGAGGTGCAAGTGTGTCCTGCCTCCCTCAGACCTGCGCCTGGCTTTTGGAGGCTCACATCCTCCAAGATCTAACCAGTGGGTTAGGTGTAATGAGTCACAGGCCCTTTCACAATGACTACTGACAAACACAGTTTTTTCAAAGGTGTGCAAGAAGTACTCTGTTTGTACTCTCTTTGGCCATTCACTTCCCTCTGTAAAGGAAGTGGACAAGGTGTAGCTGTAGATTCGCCTTTTTTGCTCATCTGATATAGCACAAGGCTCAGTATTTAAAGTTTCTCATTACATTACCACTCTGAGAGGCAGTCCACGCTAGACCTCCCTGGAGCAGGCATCTTCAGCCTATGGCCAGTGTGGGCTAGTGGTTAAATGCCTAAAGTTGTCCTCAGACTAATTGGTTTGAAGTACAGAAGTAAGGAGGAATGTAGTGACCCAGAACTAGGTTAGAAAAGCAAAAGATCAAGTGTGTAACAGAAGAGTTTTGTCAAATCTGGGAAGAGGGGGTGGATGCAGCATCGATATATCATTGTGCAGCATATGGTCTAGCCCTATTTCAAAGGCACTAAGGAAAGCAATACATCATCAGCTGACTGTTGAATTTTTGCAGTGTCTCCTGTGTTATATTGCATGACCCCCAAAGCTGCTGATGTGTGCTGTCCTGAGCTGCTGTTTTTCTCCAGTCAACCTGTTTCATAGTGGCAGTTTAAAAGTTGAGGAATAATTCAGATTTAACCAGAACTTGAGTTCCAAGGCTGAGATACTTAAAGTCTGGAGTTAACAGAATTGAAGACTAAACTTGCTCACCCTAGCCAAAGGAACAATACACTTTGCCTGGGCAGAGGGACAGAGAAGAAAACACAGCAGACAAAGATGCATTTGATTTTTGGGAATAGTCCGAAAAGATCCACACTTCTGCCTGGGGAGCATTAGTGGAGATTACCGCACTGCTTGTAGTGTGCATACCCCTCTTGCTTCTATGATCCTGAGTTATTTGTAATACCAAAGGTTGTTCTCCTAAAATTCAGAAAGTAATACTGTGTATGCATGATGGAAGAAAAAGGATCACTGACACAGTGAAGGAGGATGCTGGTGGGGAGCCAAGGTGCTAAATGTGGATCACTACCTTATAGGAATCTGGAGAGCAAAGACTCCTGTCTTATATTTTTCCCTCCTCCCCATTGGAAAGAAGCAGGATGTGATTGACTGCTGGCAGAGAGGCTTCTTTCTTTTATTTTGTTTTTCATAGAGTCCAAAGATTCTGTATTGCACAGACTCTGTAAAATACATTCTGTATTGTTGGCTTTTGTTTGCCTTTTTTTATTAGGGCTGTCAATTGTCAGGGTTAATGTGTGCACTTAATGCAAGAACCAATTAACGCGTTCATTTTTTTTAACGTGTTAATTGTGGACATGGTTTTGGAACCTGTGCCCAGGACCACAGCCTTGGGCTACCCAGTGGGGCAGTGGTGGCAGTGCAGAGGAGCCAGAGAGCAGCTCTGGCACAGGCTCCAGACTGCTGCAGCAGGAAGGCAGACACATGTGTGCATGCACACACACACACTCTGCAGGCTGGAACTCTGCATCCTGATGTCTTTGCCCTGGAGCCATATGGGACCATGTTGTACCTTCTGTTGCCAGGTGGTGCAAGGGGGTGCAGCACAGCCACCATGTGGCTCCCAGGGCAAAGGCATCAAGGCACAGAGCACCAGCCCTCAGTGGGAAGCCTTCCTCTGCCCCACACACAAGTCTGTGGGGCACATACCCCACCTTGCTTGATCTAGGGGGCGCTGCTGAGCGCAGTGGTAGAGAGACACCCCCTCATGCCCATGGATGATCCTTCTACTACTTGGTACCATTCACCTCTGCCTCTGCCCCACTCCTGCCCTCACTGTGGGGGCCTTGATCTCCTCCTCCTCAGCCCCCACACATTCACAAATTCTCCCCATGCACAGACACCACACACTCATCCCCAACCGTACAAAGTATCTGCATAATTTTGTGGTTTTAGCTGTGTGATTAAAATTGTGATTAATTGTGACTATTTTTTTTTAATCCCACAACTAATCACAATTAATTTTTTAATAGTTTGACAGCCCTACTTTTTAATCATTCTTTTATACATTTCTGTGTTAAATGTATTACCTAAAAGACAAAAATTAAAAACCTGGGGCAGCTGGATACTGAAATAGAAAGGATCTCATATTTTTTTAATCTTGAAATGGATATGGAAAGCAGAGTGGAACTGGAACAGAAAATGTAACTTAGCATTGCATCTGACACAGTCCCTATAAACCTGAAAATACTGATATTTTTATGGGACAATTAAATCAACTGGTCAATGAAATAAGTATGACTTGGGAGACCCAAACTTATAGATAACTCTAGAAGTCATGGTTGATCCATAGCTTCCCAGTCAGGCTCTTAGGCTTTTTAAAACTCCTACTATATTCATAGATTCATAGATTCATAGATTAAGGGTCGGAAGGGACCAAGTAGATCTTCTAGCCCGACCCCCCGCCAGGGCGGGAGAACAACAAAAACCCCAAAAAGAGAAATGGGACTCAAACGAGTCCAGCTAGGTGGGCATCCA
>NW_017729033.1:8845722-8859915 GCF_001723915.1 Gavialis gangeticus
CCCTGCACAAGAAAACGGAGGTGAAGAATTGGTTAAAGAGGTCCGCTTTCTCCTCTGACGCAACCACCAAATTGCCCAGCGTGTCCTGCAGGGGTCCCACATTACCCGGCACCTTCTTCATCCTCCCAATGTATTTGAAAAAGGACTTTTTGTTATCCTTAATCTTTTAAGGATATATATATATATATATATATATATATATATCTCCTTGAGAAAACTGACCCTTAAAGCTGTACTTTCACTGTGCTTAAATATCATTGACTGACTTAAAGTCCTTTTGCTTTAATGGATAGCAATTTTATGCATGTGCTTCATCAGGCTCCTTCCCTTGGTCAACTGTCTAATGACTATATGGGCCAATTATGGTTTTAATTCTCCAGTGTGCTGTGATTTGTGCTTTGGCTTACATGATCTTTAGATGCCTGCTGCACTATTATGTTGTGCCATATATTTACATCCTTCATGGTCTACCCCTTTTTCTGTTGCCCCCCATTAGTCTGAAAAGCCAATTCTTAGTAAAAGTCATCCACTGTGTGGTGGATGTAGCCAAATGGTTGCATGCTGCTTCTGTATTGATGAATTTCTCTTCTGATGTTAATCTCCTTGCTGATGCAGTCTCATCAGCTGAGCACAAATAGCCACATTTCCAAGGCCAGTATTGTTGCATATTTCTTGAAGGTCCATGTCTCTGCTGCATTGAGCAGAAGTAAGAATATGTATGTCCAGAGTGGCTAGAGGTTGTGCCTCGGAAGATTCCCTTCTTTTTCCATGTTGGCTTCTAGTCACTCAAGACTGTTTGGAGTAGCTTTACAATCCTTCCAATTTCCTTGGAGCAATTGGCCCACGTGATGATGCTTCATAGATAGAATAACCTGTCCATTTTATTGTTGCTTAGTCCAGTGTCCATGTGGTTATTTTCCTTTCTCTTACAGAACATCATTATCTTCAGTTTTGTCCAGACTGATATGTAGCCCAAATCATGTTGACGTCCTTGCTATTTACCAGTACTTCAAGGTCTTTGTCCATCACAACCCCATCTATCAGTCCAGGCAAATCGGAAAAATTCTAGGAGATGACAGGTTGCCTCATTTGTCATCAGTCATCTTCTTGATCCAATCACTTAGCTTAGACAAGAAGTGAGCAGGATGGTTTCCCAAGCATTTAGCTTGGGGGGGGGGCTTGTTTTATGTTGATTCAAAATCAAATATTTTGAATCAACTGGTGATTGTCTCAGGTGTGCTAGAGAATGTGCAGCCACCAGTTCCAGTTGGCAGGGCGGGCCCACAGGTGGCAGGGTGGGAGCCCCAAGAGCTCGTGGATGGCATTGTGACGGTTTTCATGTGTGCATCAGGCCAGGGGTTGGGAAGTAGCAGCACAGTGGCAGGGGGGTGGAGCAGCCATTGTACAGTGGGCAAAGATTCTGGTGACAGTCAGAGAAGGCTGTGCCAGCCTGCTGGAGACTTCTCCAGGCCAGAAACACAGGTGGCCAGGGAGCACTGTACAGGACTGGCTTTTAAGGAGTGTACTCATCTGTGGCTGGAGCCTCCAGCTCTCCCTGGGTACTGTAGTGGGGTGGTGCAGGGCTGGAGGAGGCCAGGAGCAGGCTGGTGCCAGGAGGAGCAAATCTGTTCCCAGATAGCTGCATGTGTAGACGCCTGCCTAGGGTGGTTTTACTGCATAGTAAATTACTGTGCAGTAAACCCATATAGCACTAACTGAATGTGTAGATGTGTCCTGTGACCGGTATAAATATTCCTTATCAGCTACAGTATCACTAATGACAGTCCCAACTCTATTTTACAGCAGAACTTAATGATGTAGACATTTCCCCAAACTGCTTGGCCAGGATCAGGAGATTTTACCTGACCTAGTCATTCCTTTGCTTGAAACCTTTGTTCTCAGTGGGAATTAATCTAACTTTTGAAAAGTCAATGTAATTAAGAGCAAGACAGCTCATTCTACTGGAAGAAATGTTAGTTGCCTGCATTACATTTAAATAGGCTGGCTAATTATTGCAATTGTTTCTCTGACACAGTCAAAATCTCTCTCTTTTTTTAAAGCCTTTTCTGTATGGTTTTCCCACACGCGCACACACTATTTCTCCTGTTCATAATGTTAAAAAAGAAATGAAATGCCAGATTGTTGAATCATCAGGGAAAATAACCTTGCTGGCAAGATGAAATATGGAAACTAACCACATCTCCACTTATGAATGTAGAAAATGAAAACTGATTTTGAACTTTGTAGGATAAGAAGTAGTACTTCAGGAGCCATGGTTTTAGCAATCTTCGACATTTCCTGAGAAGAGTGCAAAATAATTGTTTTACTCTGATCAGTCTATTTTTTTAACTGCAAACGATTTGCTTAATTCAACTCAGCAGTACATCTTATATTAATGACTTACACTTATGAAGTGTAAATGAACTTTCCTCTTGAAGTGCTCTTAACAAGTTAACAAACTTTATATACAAAGTCTTTGTAAAGGAACATTTAACCCATTGCTGACATACCTGCTCTGGTAAGAAATGTATCAACTGGTTAATTTTTCCCAACAGCCCTTTACAAGAGTAGAGGACAAGAAGTAGAAAAGAAAGGTGGTTGTGCTAAGTGGGGGAATAAAACATGATGTAGAATATGATTAACCATGTTTGAATTTGACCAAGAACTTGGGGTTAACCTTTTAATGATCCCAACTAGTAGGTGTTTTCACTACTTCCTGGCTCACCTTCCCCACTTTTCTGAACAGGATCTTAGGTCATCAGTAGTATTTCAGTCATTGCTACTTTCTTCTTGTTCCATTAAGATGCTAGATATATCACTTTGATTGCTGGGCCTCTATAGGATATCCTAGATGACAGCATATTTGAGAGAGGGAAATTGTTCTAAATAAAATAGCACCTGTTATGTATAATGATGGGCCTTTGCTGTGAATTAAGGAAAAACTGTCATATCTCAACTTCCAAGATGTAATCAGAGTTGGACTTGGGTCCAAATGAGATCTCTCTCACCTTCAGCTTAGACAGTTCAATAAATCTCCCACCAAGGGTTTCATGGCTTATGAAGTCTTTGCTTTTACTTCTGCTTTTGATCGTATTCAAGCTTGCATCCTCCACTGACAGCAAAGTTATACACTCATAGTTTTTATTTTTTTATTACTTTTTTATTATTTCACTATCTTATCCATCTACCCATCCATACAGATGGAAACTCCTTGCCAACGGAATTCCAAATTTCTGGCTGCTTTCCCTCTAAATCTCTCCTCTTTCCCCATTTACTGGAGGGAAAAAGTAGAAGAGGAGTGGAGGCTGGAGAGCCTGGCTTCTGGTGGCAGTGGTGGGGGTAAGCAAGGATCTGTTGGGGGTCCCAGTGGGAGGATGCAGGGGTCCTAATGGAGATCCAGCAGCACCCCAGGACCTGGAGTGGTACCTGACAGCTGGGAGGTTGTCACCCAGTTTTCTAGGCTGTCTACCACACTTTCCTTCCCTTTCCCTTGGAAGTGGGTAGAGCAGAGCACTATTGGATTCTGGGGGGCTTATGTAGCCTCTGTCCCTAGGGACATGTAAAATGCTTGAAAATGCTACCTCATTGAAAGAGGTACTTTTTTGGAGTGCCAGTTTTGGAACATTTCAAAGGACATGTGCATTTGTACAACTAAAATGCTAATGAAAATTTTTTTCTTTAAAATTAATCGACTTGGGCACGAGAATTAAGAGGGCTGGTAGGTCATAGGGCTGTGGTAGACAGAACCCCGAATAGATTTAATTAGGTGAAGTACAAGTTTTCCATTTAGAATTTTTCTTCCCCAAAAGTCCTATAAAAGAACTGGCGATGGTTTCATTATGGGCCCTAGGAGCACCAAATGACCTCAAAGCTGCTAGGAAAAGAAGCAGGTGCTCATTTAAAACAAACATAATAACGTACACACTTAGGAAATAGTAGAGAACTCTGCCAGTCTGCTAAGCCATACAGAGCCTCTTCTCTCTCTCTTTGGCTGATTCAAGTATCATCTAAGGACGCAGTTCTACTCCCACTGAAGTTGACAGAAACCTATCCTATTTCTTTCTTCAAATAGTATAGGGCCACATACATTGATTTTATTCATTAACATAAAGTTTTTGTCCATAAGGAGTTATGATTGCCCTGTGTGTATTTTGTGCCCTTCCAGAACATAAAGATCAGTGACAGTCAAACTTCTGAAAACTAAGACCGTGTGTAGACAAAACGAGAGGTGTGTGTGCACGACACTTTAAGCGGGCTAAATGCTAGGTGGTAGTCATTCATCATATCATAGACTTGGGCAAGCAGGTTTCAGTGGATGACTGTCATATGCCACTGATAGGTCTATAAATAAGCACCTGTTATCTATCCCTTTCTCAGATCCACCTTTTTATATTCTGGATGATGCTTAGTATTTGGCTAGTGCTGGACTTGCTTGGTTTAAATCTGGCTTGTTCTGATATTAGATGTTATTTGATATGAGGTAAAAGGCAATTGAGAATAAGGTGTTCATAAAGCTTATAAAGATGGCATACAAGTGACACTGACCTAAAGTTCTCTGGGCCAGAGGAATCCTTTCCTGGCTTTAATAGAGTTATTACATGGATTTGTTGCTATAGTTCAGATATTCTAAGAGTTGATGAGCAATTGCTAAAAAGGTGTGATAACCATAACTTGGTGGCTGGACCAAAGCACTTGATCTGCTCCATCCATATGCCATTAAGTCCAGCTGCTTTGCTGTTCTTCAAGTGACTTATTCCAGCATCAAGTTCATCCACTGTGTATGGTGTGCTAAATTGATTATTCTCCAGATCAGTTTCCCATCTAATCCTTATTTTAGGCTGCTTGGCTGTGATACGGTATTGCTGTACTTTCTTTGGATCGCTAGTAAGCTTGGGAATGGTAAACCATGGCTTCCTGCTAGTGTGGGTCATATCTATTCCTTCGATCAATTCTTTCCATTTCCATCGCCTTTCTTCTTGGAGCTTGTTAGGGCTGTCTGTGCCACAATAGTATTGCATGGGAGAGGATCGCTTTGAAACATTTGCTGGTATTTTTTGTATTTGGCTGCTAGAATGGGAGTAATCACTGATGTATACTTGGTTCTGAATCCTTGAGGTATATACCTCTTGGAGGTTTTGTGCAGTGCATTCACAAAGAGGTCATGGTTATCAGAGACTGGTAAATGTGTGTCACATTTTTTGTTCTCAAGGTCTTCAGAAAAGCCTCTCCAGCCTGCTTTCTTAAAATTGAAGAGTCTACTTATTGGTGCCATGTTTGGAATTACGGCTGCTGTGACACTAACAGTGATTGGTCTGTGCTGGAATGTGTTCCAACACGTCTTTTTTGCACATAACTTCTGTATTGCTGTCAAGAAAGGCAAGGTCTGGGTTATAGCTTCATTTCCACCAGGACCTAGTCAAAGACCCAGGTAGCTTTCAGTTGTGAATTAGGCTGAGGCAATATACCTCATCCCACATCTCGACCAAGTTGCCATTCTCATAATTTTCGCTATAACCCCATATGACCAATGAAAGCATCAATGATTACATGTGCTTTTTTGTGGTCTAGGTGTCCTGCCCTCACAAAGGTGACACACTTGCCTGGAGGCTTAAAAATGGATGCTGTTGAGATGTTGCCCATATCAATGGCGAAAATTTCAGTGTCATTTTGTTCTGTCATTGACATTGTGTTGAAAACGAGCTCTGGTTTTACAAAGATAGCGCTGCCATATTTCTTGTGCTGCCTTTCAATAGCTAGTCTCATCCCAGGAATTAATGGCCTATTGCTATTTGGACTTCTGTGCATCTCCTGGAGACTGGAGACAGAGCACATAACCATTGTAGTCAGCGCAAATGCTGGAAAGAATGTCCTGTTTGACTTCTGTGAGTCCCTCAATGTTTGCAGAGATGACTCTCAGTGCTGCCCTGAAGAAGGCCCATGATTATGACACAGCAAGTCAACCTGTTGTTAGCTAGAGGTTTGCATTATATACATCTGAGATTTGCTGATGACATGGTATTTAGAAGATTTGTTGGACTATCACAGGGGTTGTGATGTGAATGCTCAGGAGGAGAACTAACTTTAGACTGGCCTGGGTTAATCCAGCTAAATGAAAGTGTGCACATATTCACAGTACTGCCTCAGGTCTGAGAAAGCCCAGCAAGTTGCCCCAGCCCCAGGGCTGCGATGCTTTAACCCCACGCACCAGTCCCCTACCCCTCCTACCCTTCAGCCCTTCCACCTTCTATTTACTTACCTCCAGCTGCCCAGGTGAACACATGCATAAAACTGAACCTGCATGCCAGCTCAATGTAAGCCACCTAACCTGAGTGATTTGAATACTTGTTTGTACCCTTTGGGCATGTCCACACATGCAGGCACATGCACTTGCATCAGATCAAATAAGAGTGGCACAAATTTGTGCTGGGGATTTTTGCCTAGGCACATGTGTCTGAACATGCACCTTGATGTGGGGCAAGTTGTGCCACTTGGGGCAAAGTGACTCTTCCTGGATCTGCAACCAGTGGGAGGTGGAGGCTGGGGCCAGCACCTGTGTTGGTCCTAGCAGTATAAAAAGCTGCCCTGGCAAGCAGCTCAGGGCAACTTGCTCTCAGGAGCTTCTCCGGTCCAGCTAGTTGGTATCTGGGGACACTGGACTGCTGCAATGGCCCTGACCTACAGTGAACCCTGCACCCTCTATCCACTGCAGCAATCTGGCAGTGGGGGCTGCTGCCTGGCTGTGACCAGCTGCCACCTGTGACAGCATCCACCCCCTTGGACCTGTGGGAGATGTGGGGGGTGTGGGTAGGTGTGGGTGGGATGTGGGATTTGTGGGGAAGTTTGAGGAGGGGCCATCACATGCCTGCCCCACCCCATACCCCCTTCAACATGCAGCCCCTGGAGCTGGCAGCAGCAGCCAGCTGGGCAGTCATGGCCCACTGTAGGCATAGCCCCTTGGCTGTGCATCAATGCCTCACCATCATGGAGAACAGGCCTGACCCGACCCGACCCGGCTTGCCCCACTAGCACGCACCTTTGCACAGGAGCCACAGGTGGTGGCAAGAGCCATCCTGGTCCTGTCCAAAGGTGCTGTAGTAGGGTGGGCCAGGCTGGGTCGGGCCAGGCCCCTTCTCTGTACACAGACCACAAGTGAGGCAGCGCTGCAGCAGGCACAGTCCAGCTGGCTGCTGCTGCTAGTACCGGGGGCTGTGTGCCGCAGGGGGTGGGGGGTGTGCGTGGGTGTGTTGCAGCCTCCGCCTCATACCTTCCCACAAACCTCACATCCCTCTACCCCCGCCACTCCCCACGCACCCTGCCAGAAACCACAATCCCCAACACCAGTCCCTGCTTACCTGGGACAGCATCTGGGCCTGGGTCATGCCACAACCTTGCCCTGCTCCTGTTTGCCCCACACACTAATAAAGCATGCTGGGGCAGCAAGAAAACCATAGAGACTCTCTGGCTGGATGCCAGAGCATCTCTGGAGGACTCGGGCTCCACTTGCCTCAGAGCACACTGCAGAACCATGCCTTGTGCTGCTTTTTTTCTGTGTGGTTTTTTTTTTGTTGTTTTGTTTTGTTTGATACCTGGAAATCCAGGTATCAAATTTAGAGCCTGTACTGCAAATATGCAGTGCGGGGAAAATTTTTTTCATTCTTAGCGTGCTTCTTGCAGCATCTCACGCCAGTTTGAGATGTTGTAACAGGCATGTGCAAGCTTGTCTGGATGTGCCCTTTGAGAGCATGTGATTATAAAACGGAGGGCGCAGAATTGTTGGGTTTTGGGGGTTGGGGAGGGTAGGCTTAGTGTATTGAGTATTGAACAGATGCAGTTAACCCTTGTTCAATCCAGGTCACCCAACAACTGTCTTTGTTTTGTGCAATAAGTCAGAGTAGCTGCAATGCAATCTTGTTTTTTTAAAGCAGGCTGAGGAGCTGACCCCAAGTCTTTTTAAATGTGTTTAGATTTAGGTCTGAATTTAGTCATGGTTGCTGTGGGATGCTGCATATAAGTGTTTTTAGAAAAAATATGCAGTGTGGACTTGGGGAGGAGCGAACGCTGAACACCAGCAGCCTACGTTGCAGTACAGTAAGTTCAAGTAACCAAGTCTGGAAATTTTAACCTTGGCTCTTATTTTCTTCTTATTTTGTAATGTGACCAAAAATGATTGTCTGTCATTGCAAAATGCCTTGATACCTTTGGAAAGGTATTACTTTTGTGCCCAGAAAGGATTATATGTTTGTTTTTATGTTACTTGGCAGTACTGGAACATTCCAGCTTCTTAGCAAGTAAGCTGCCCACAAAGAACTTTTGCATTCAGTCATGTTACAACACTTCCCAGTCCTACAATCCTGGTGGCTTGCATTTAATTTGTGTTTTTTTTCCCCTTCCCTTTTATGTCCCAAAGTGTAAATTGCTTCCAGCCAGTCTACAAGATTTCTCTCCTTTAACGGTATAGAGGAAGATGAGCTACTCTCAGCACTGAGATTGGTCCTAGAATAAGTAATATTTCAGAAATGCTGATATAGTGCTGCAGGGAGTACACTCAACAAAGATTCATACCCCATAACTCTAGTTAGTCTATCAGCACCTCGGTCATTATCTCCTGGGCCACAAATCTCAGGATAAGCTTCAAGGTCAGTTACCACTATTCTGAAATCTATGGATTTGAGGAATGCATAATTGGTTGTCAACTTTTAGTTCTTCATTATATTTTTAAAGGGGAGGTGCTTTAATTTAGCATTTTGTGAAGTGCTGAAATATAATGGGGAGAGAAGCCAGTATAAGGCCCTATACAGATAGAGCATGTTTTACAGCATGGGAAATAAAATATTAATAATGATTCATAGAAAAATTGGAAACAGTAACCCACATATGTTGGGGTCTGTAGAAGTTTTTATGCTGAAATATTCATAGTCATACACTCTGAATTTAATGGGATGATGTTAAGTTGGGCCAAATCAAGATGCGTTGAGCGATCTGATTCAGATTTCTTTATCAGTCAGTCCAAGAGAGAGATCCTTGGTTAATGTACTTGTACTTCATATAAATAATTAAGTTTCCTGTTGTAGCACATAAGCACCATCTCTCCACAGAACAGTATCTACATTCTTGAGGTTATAGCCTAAATATTTCACAAAGCATATATATGCAGATGGTGTTTTACAGTAAGGTTTTATGATAGAACCACCTTTTTTTTTTCTCTACACAAAGGCCTGCCAATCTTCTCATCAGTGCATGATGTACTATTTTCCCACTGATTTGCTGACATAAGCTGTGTTTATCTCTATTGTCCAACTAGAGGGAAAACTTATGTGGGTAGAGAGTATTAAATAATCAGTGCATTAGGACAGGCAGGGCAGATGAGAATTGATCTACATTTTATTAAAATACCTAGGTCTGATGTTGGTTTATTTATTTATTTTTAAAATACTGTTAGGCATGCAAGTTAACTTAGATGCCTAAAGTATGATTCCTTTTTACCCTGTTTGGCACCTTGAAAAATTGTTAAATACAAAACATAGGTAGGTCCTCTTCTTCCTCATTGCTTTTCTTGTGACTCAGTCTTAAGGTTAAGGTGGTAGTTACCAAAATGGATATGTAGCCTGGGTGCACACCGGTTTGTACTTCCCTCTCCAACTGAGGGAATTATTGGCAGGGCAATGTGCTGTGGAGGGACACAACAGCACAGCAGCCGCCTCCGTCCCCTATAGAGTCAGGTCCAGTCAATCAATTACTTAACTATATACAGATTTCTAATTACAACAAAACCATTAAAGGGTAATGACATAGATTATATCTATATGTGGAAATTTACAAAACAATAAACCCTATTATATATATGTATACAGATATGCACACACCCAGTTATCATTTAAAATACAGATGAACAACAGAATGAACCAGACCAAAGGATATTGATTGGGCAACCTTATAACTCTATTCATATATAGACTATTATTTCAAATTATTCACATAAACTATAAGGCACAGTCCACAAATATAATCAGTAGTCCTTAGACTACTTGGGTGCCCTCCAGGGCAGGGGCCCCACTCCCAAGGCAGCACTATAGAAAAGGAGGTGGAGGGAAAGAAAAAGGAGAGGAAGACCCCAAAGACTAATAAGCTGCCCCGCTATCACCCAGGAGCAGCCCACGTGGTGCCCCTTCACAACCCTTGGGGGGTCCCTGCCCTGTGGGGACCCTCTCTCCGGGGTTACTTACTACTCCACAGTCCCAGAGGGTTGCCTCTTGTTCTCCAGGTCCAGCTCTGCCAGGTTTTCCTGCTGCCTGACTCTGCTGCTGCCATCCTGGCTTAGGGCCACATGCACCACTGTGTATAGTGGGCATTTTGCTTTGTGCTAGGGGTTTGAGGCCTGGACAGCCTTGTGCAGCACCAGGGCTCGGTCTGTTCCCGGACCGTCTGGGCAGCATCATCTGCACTAATCTGCTGCCCTGTGTCAGCAGCTGTAGATCCGAGCCACCTGAAGCAGCTCCCAGGGTCTCTCGCCCTCCGTGCAGCGTCTCCTGCACTGAGCTCCCAGCCTTGTTCTGGGGGTTGAGGACCTGAGCCACCCCAGGGGCTCCAAAGGTCCTGCTCTATGCACTGTCCTGTGCACCATGTCTCTGGCCACACACCAGAGGTTGCAGATCCGAGCCGCTTCGTGCAGCTCCCAAGGTCTGGACACTGTGTGCCATGCTCCACACCGAGAGCCTAACTAGTGGAGCCGTGCCATGGTCCCTGCTGCTAGAAGTCTTTAGGGGTTCTTCCTGGGCTACTGCTGAGCCCTGCTGAGCAGCTCTCTTCAGCTCTTTTAAGCACTGCTCTTCTCTCTTCTCTGCCCCGACGCATCTGTCCCTCATGCTGGGCACGCAGCTCCTTTTATACGCTCCAGGGCTCTGCCCCTGAAGTCTTTCGGACCTGATAGTTTGCAGTCTTCAATCAGGTCCAAGGGAGCTCTTCTCCCCACCCCCTCAGGAAAGGGGCGTGATGTTATTTCTCTTGCTGCCTTCTGATTAGTGGATGGTCTCCACCAATCAAAACAGCAGGATCTGAAGCCTGGGGGTCAACCAAAGTTCTGAAAGGTAAGCCTGCTACAGATACATTAGTGGAATTTCAGGGACCTGAACAGGGTGGAATAGAATTGCACTTAGGAGCCTATGTCTGTTTAGATGCCCAATAGGCAGTATAGGATCTGTCCCTGGTGTGTATATAAATATGTAGTTAGGAACCCTTTTATTATTTTGTTTTTATCCTTACAATATTACAAAGATAAAATTGTAATTGACAATTTTATGACAATTGTCAGTTGTCATAAGGACAGTTTATGACAAAGTGATAGTATGCTTTGTAGTCAGCATGGAAATTGAATCATTTTGGTTCTCTTCCTACCTCTGTATTCTTAGTATTACAAGCCACCTATCTGAAATAGGCATGGCCATGGTCCGTGTGCATAAGTTTACTGCCCTAAAGGAGGGCAATGTTGTCTCAATTGTTTCTGTGTCTGTGTTTTGGCAAAAACCCATGACAGTTATTCTCATATTTCTAGCTTTAGAAAGTCAAATAGTCACCTGCCTTGATTGCTTTTCTTTAGGAGCTAGATTATTTGCCCTTTTTAATGTTAATGATAAAGTAATATATACCTTTACCAGGTTAGTATTTTAACAGACAAAGATTGTTAATGGTCCAGCCTTCACTCACTGCAGGGGTCCCTATTTTGTGGAGTTTCTTCCTCTCCGCACTCCATTTCTTATGTAGTGTCAACATTAAGACATTAGCTTCACCAAAAATTGCCAAGCATTTCTTGAGGATTCAACATGTAATCTATAAATTACAATAATTTGCACTTCAGTGCCTTTTTAATAAAAATCTCAAAGAGTTCTCTGACTATTGGCTAAATATTTTATTGTACTATTATGCTCTATTTTTTTTATCTCTCATGCTTAAATAAGACTGGGCAGAGAGAAGTTAGGATTTTTATTTCAACCTCAGGTCTAAAAGCTTTGCAAAATCTAAGTCTTATTTAACAGCATGAACAAACTCCCATCCATGAGTGACTGGTGCTTCCTGAATATGGGGGACGCCCGCAGAAGCTGATGACGGCAGTGGCCCATTAAGGTGAGGCATCAACCCTATGTACAGCATCAGTGTCAGCTGTCGGGGGGCACTGGCCACGTTGAGGGGGGTACACGCACCCCTGTGCACCTCCTACCAGTTGCCTATACTCCCATCTAAAACAAATAGGGAGCACAGACTTCAAAGAAAATTCAATGAAGTTGTTGTCCTGAGGGGCCAGGCCAACTCTCAGGATCTCAAAATTGTGCTATTAGACAGGAGGGTGTGACACAATTGCACAAAAATCAATTAGGTGCATACACACACACAGACATACACTAGTTGCCTATGCACACACTGCCAACTCAGGCACAAAGACACTATACACACTGAAAATTAGACAAAAATCAGTTGTCAATACCCACACACTCAATACACATATATGGATCACTAATTCGTATATCACGCACACAATGATATATATTTGTATATACGTATACATATTTGCCAGTTCACACACACACCACCCACCTACACATACACACAGGTGAGTTCCTAACTTGGGTGGTGTGGTGTGGTGTGTATGTGTGTGCTTGGGATACTTGGGGTACCTCGGGTGCTTGGTGACTATGGGTAGGGGAATCAAGGGTCAAAGATTTCCAGGAGGGGAAGGAGGGAGATGGATGAGGTTTAAGATGAGAGAGGGAAAAATTGTTATACCCACCCCGACTCCATGCAATGCCCAGTGACTAGGGAGATGATGGTCCAATTACCCGTGGATCCTGTTACTCATTAGCCAGAGCAGAGCAGAAAGCAAACACCAGCACACATTGCTCACAACAGTTTTATTCACAATGGAGACAGCTTTGGCTAAGCTTCCTCACCAACAGAATACAGGGAGCAGCCCTGAACAGCAGTTCTTTCCAATATTTATACACTTTGGTTTATACACATCAACATTTACCCTGCCTTGTTCCACCTCTGGTTCCACCCATTTTTCCTCCCACCTCAAGCTGCACCTCTGTTTACTGTTTGCTTCATTAGCATGGAATTACCTATGAATTTCATTTATTTCCATACCTCTCTGCTAAAAGTGCATGTCTAAGAACCTTGACTTCTCTTCTTTGGTCAATGGGCGGACCTTGAAACTAAAACCTGGAAGCTTCTGGAGGCTTCTTCACCAATCACCATTCACCTTTTTGCATACGTTCATCTCGGATTCTGTTACCAATTACATGTTGGTTTGCACATTCCAGTCTGTTTTTCTGTCTCACGTTGTACCATCTTTCACCCTTTTTGGGCCCCTGTATCTTATCTTGTTCTTCGCTGTAGCTGGTTCAGAACACACAGACTCACACAGATTCACTTGCTGTTTTTGCGTCAGAAAATGGTTGACACAGTTACAATGATCACTTAACATAAGCAAATGGCTGGCTTAGCTATCATTCTGCCTTCTGGTCAGCAGCTTTGCTAGGCCACAGGTCACCCCGTTTATGCAGCTGCAAATCCACTGCTCCCTACTAATCCAAATTATTGTCACCCTAACAAAAATAAGAGAGTGAAAGCGCCAGGAATGAAAGTTGGCAGGGCTGGGTTTAGACCTGTCAGACTGGAGGGGAGCTGGGGTTACTTAAGGTCAAGTGCCCTGGGGTTATTTGGGGTCACCTGGTGCCAGGGTGGAAGCAAGGGAAAAGCCCAGTGACAAGGAGGAAACAGCCAGGAAACAGAGAGGCAGAAAGCTGGGAGATAGCCGGGAAATGGAAGAGGGCCAGGAGGTTAATAAGACAAAAATCCAACTCGGGGGTTTCAAAATAACAGGTTTATTAAACTGAAAACACAATTCACTGCCCCACAAAGTTATTGGTTCCTACACACACACAAGCACTCACATACACACCCACACAATGGTAGCAGGAGAGAAAAAGTCTTGGTGGAGGGTGTGGCGGGTGCAGAGATCCCACCTCAAGAACACAGCTGGGTATTCATATCCCTCCGCTGTTTCCACCACATGAGGCGGGCCAGTAGGGGGTGCTCCTGCGTTGAGCCACCCACCTCCCTGTGCCCAACCACCTTCCAGGCTCTGAATGCCTCCCTAGGGGCGCCTTATGTCCGGCCGACCCCTCTCCCGGAGCACACTCG
>NW_017729033.1:8864915-8877537 GCF_001723915.1 Gavialis gangeticus
TCAAGGTGTGTAGGGACAGAGTCCAGGTCCTTTGCTTGGGGAAGGAAGGTGGGTGATAGCTACCTATCCTGGGCTGTGAGTTGATCCTCAATGGCCAGTTGGGGTCTTCTCCAGCAAGGTGTTGTCCAGAGCAGGTCATTGGCAGGGCCTCTGGGTGGATAGGTGGCATTGTGTAGTGCTGGTCCAGATGGAGAGGGTATCCCACTGGGTCTGTCTTCATTACCCACTTTTTATAGGGGCAGACCTTCTATGACCCTAGTGGGAGGGGCATGCTCAGGCAAGGGTCAGCCCTGGTGTACTGAGCATGTGTACTCCAGGCAAGGACGTGCAGTTCCAGGTGTCTGTGTTGCAATAGTGAGCTGGCTGATTTCTGTAGTGTCTTTGTCTTTCAAATGCTGGGTCCATGGATCCTGGGTGAATCAATGGAAGGCAAAGATCTGGTTGTTGAGCTGATGGTCCAGTCGTTGAGTTGATTATTCAGTAGAGGTGTGCTACCATTGTATCTCAAGCACCCTCATTCATCCCCATTCATTCAGGAGCCAATTTACATGAGACTGGTTAGACATGAGTCATTGGGTACACCTGGGCAGAGGACACGAGATGGAGGCTTGACATACAAAATGGAAACTTGACATAACGTGACATTACTTATGCTAACTTACACCTGTAGGCCTAAATCATACAGTATCAATAGAAAAAACAGTAAAAATCGGTAAAACGGTATAAACATAATAATTATACAATATAAAGCAGTGGATCAAAGGAGAGGGGAAAAAAACTTGCTACAAAAATGCTAAAGCTTATCCTATGTCTTAACTTACTCATACTTATCTATAGGGAATAGCAAAGGAGAGAAAAAGTCAGAAATAGCTGAGAAAGGGAGGGAATGCATTTCAAAATTTAAAAAAAGAAAAACTTGGGGTTTTGCTACAAAGTCTAGAAATTTTTAGCTAAAATAATGGTACTTTCTCTACTTTTCCATTCAGCACAATTCAATAATGTGAAGTTAGCACAACAATGACACTTTGGTTTCCAGAGGCTCACAGTAAGTAAAGCGACTGTATGAGTAAACACTTGTTCATCTTCTTTCATGTAAAGAAGATAAACCAGTTGCCCATTAATTAATAAAACCTAAGGTGCGTTTGGTGCTTGAGTGGGTGACTGCCAACCCCCCCCCCCAAATAACACCTGTGCGCCCCAAAAAACAACCAAGTTCTTGACTTGCCGTGGTTGTAAAAATCCCACATCTTGTTTCACAAAAGCTGCAGGATTAGATTTGATGTTCTAACTAAGTTCCACCTTTCGAAATTCCTTTACTATTTCACATAGTTTGGTATGTGTGTAATATATTGTCTATCCCCCTCTTCTTCCTCACTCCGTTTACCTTAGTGTTTGAAATCATTCTGTATGGCCCTTTTACATTGTTCGAGGCGTGGCTGAAGATTGGTAGACAAATGGTTATTATGAAATTAGGATCTCTGCCCCATTCATCTGCCTTGTGCTGAGGAATCCCCTTTGTACATAAGCATCCACTGGTGGCATAACAAATGAATGAGTCTGCAATGCCCCATGACCTCTAGTAGCCCCTGGCTTATAAAACTAGGTTATCAGAGCTTTGTGTTATTGGATATAATTTAGAGAAGCCCACAACTCTTTTAGGTTTGAGGCTGGGATAGTCCTTGGTTTGCCTGCAGTATTAAGGCGCCACAAATATAGCCACTCTTGACCTTTCTCCCCAACCCTTGGCTAAATGGAGAATATGTTGACAGCAGCTGAGGAACACGCCCTTTAGAGCCAAAGTTGGCAAGTACAACTTTGTTGTAAACAATCTGCATCAAGTCAGGAATGTATAGCTAGGGATGTCAGTCTGAGCTTTCCCTCTACCCCCACTTTTTTGGTGGGGGCAGGTTGGGGATTTAAAAACAAACCTTTCATGTGCAAGCTCCAACTACCTTGTGGTTAGTTAAAAACACCAACGTGAAGGGCAATGCCGTCGGTATATTGCTTCCCTTAAGCAGTAGCACAATCGATTGCTATCACCTGCAGGCACTGTCCGGTACCTTGGTCCATTTACACTTCTTAAAAGGGTAGCTGAAGAAAGAAGGACCTACCTTACTTAATTGTCTCCAACAGGTTTTGAGCAGGTGAGGCAAGAAGCCAACCAAAGAGAATGTGTGTGCCTGCTCATCCACTGCAAAAATGCTTTTGGAAAGGGCCAATGAGTAACTCAATAAACCCCAAGCAATAAATGCCTGGATCAAGAGTTTATTAATAATTTTTGAGGCGGTGGTACAATATCTCTTTAGACATTCCAGTTTAAGGCAATTTAACCGATCAGAAATTATTCGAATCACTGTCAGACAAGGATAACCATAAACAGTCAAAGGGCTGCATCTTCTCTGATGTGACCCTTAATCATTGCAAATAAAAGTCATTGCCCTTGATTAACATTGCACTTCTGATTCTGGTACCCAGTGATCCCATTGATCATGGATTCAAATGAGCTGGAAACTGTTATTTTTATTTTGTTCCCCTTTATGCAGTACCTGTGAAAATAGGAGCAAGATTAAGATGGAGAGGAAAAATATGAGGTCACATGCATGGATCATTTTATGTCCCCTACTGAATAAGAAGCTAAGGAAGAAATCTCCTGAATTTTTTTAAGGGGATGGAGGAAAAAGTATTTTCATGGTCAAGCATTCAGAAGACAAGAAATACCAAGCTAAGGGTGCATGAACAATACTGACTGCATTCCCTTGTGCATTAATATTGCACTTAATCTCTGTATTCCTTTTTTACTTAACTTCCCCCCTCCCAAAAATTGTATTGTCATTTTTACAACTTAAATGGAAGTTTGGCATCTCGTTTTTGTGGACTGTAGAGTGCCTGGGTAACCTTTAAACAGAAAAGGGTTCTTACCTTTAGCTACAGTGGAAATCATGCTCTGATAAGTTATCTAAGTTTAAAAAAATGTGCATGCACTTTTCACAAAAATACCAGTTCCCAACACCTTTCCTACTCTTGAAAATGCATTTTTGAGCTAATGCATGTCATTACTCATTTCCATCTCTTGCCTCTCTCGACTCACTTTTTGATAAAATAAGCAAATCTGAGTCCCAGTCTTTATTCTTAATCTTGCCTAGGAGCAGGGGCTTATACTAGATGATGTCTCAAAGTCCTTGCCAGCTGTACACCTCTAGGACTCTATTTTTAATGTATCCATTGATAAAAATCTTAATGTACTTTCTAGTTCCTTCCACATCCAGTCATTGTCCCTGAAGTTCATTCATTAAAACATAAAACAGTGATGTATGATAGATATCATGTATTTAGGTTTAGTAACTAACCTTGTTTCAGTCAGATATTGGTGTCCTATGTTGCCAAACCAGTGAATGCACACTAGGGGAAAATTTGCCAGATGAACACAGGAGTCTCAGGGCACATCTATACAGCCTCCATTAACACGAAGTGGGAGGATCATCACAAAGATGCCAGTATCCTCAACGACATTAACACCACCAGTATGGAAACACTGATTATTCAACATCAGCTGTGGTGGACAGGGCACTGTGCGCGCATGCCTGATGCACGTTCACCAAAACAACTGCTATGCTTCCAACTCAGACAAGAACAAGGGACATGTGGGGACCAGAGAAAATGCTTCAAGGACACTGTCAAGGTGAACATTAAGGAGTGTGGCATTGACACCACAAATTGGGCAAAACTAGCCCTGGGACAGGCTAGTTGCCTGGCTAGCCTGGAACAGGCTACATGGCAGTGCCCCATAAGAGAAGGTACATCTTTCTTTGAAAAAAAAACATTTCACCTTGGAGGCAAAAAAATGACAGGAACAGAAGGAAAGCAAAAAAAACCTGAAAAAAATGTGTGGTCTGGCCCTCCTTTAGCCACCACCTGTGGCATTTGCCATAGAGTTTGTGGCTCTAGGATCAGCTGCCTTAGCCATTAACAGACTCTTTTATAACCCTCTACTTGACCTGTGGGAGTGATCATCCTCATCTGTGAGGGATTGCTGCTGACGATGCTGTGCTTAAGAGTACAATGGTAAAAATCTCCCCACTTGCTTGCTCTTGCTCTGTGCGCACTAACTCTTCAGAATTAAGCAATGTCGGCATTTTTGAGCAGCCACAAGTATGTGCCCAGATCCATTCCTAGGCTCTCCATTTCAGACATGCTTAGAGCCGCTCTAGAGAGCCTACCTTGCTTCATTTGTTTCATATTGCTGAAGTGAGTGGGCAGGCCATGCTTCATCCCAAGTATGGGAAAATTTGTTCCAGGCTCTAACTGGGCTTGGAGTAGGGATAAGCCCTTTCTGCTTAATTTCCCAGTTCTGGACAGGATAACAGAATTGTAACAAACTAGTTAACAGTTTATGGTGCACCAAGATTTATCGTGCGAAGATAATTCAGGTACCCACTAGTTCCTAGATGGGAGAACATTCTTAGCGTGTAACTAATATTCTGATTAGTTAGTAAATGCAGCTATCCAACTACCTGTATGTTAGCTGATGAATGGACTCACAAAAGTATCTATGCATATAAACTATGTAGAATTTAGGAAAGCTTTGGAGTTGTCTGTGCTTGCAGCCATCTCCTATGCCTGTCCTGATCACATGGCTTAGAGTGAATAAAGTGAACCTGGTTATACACAGTATGCCTGTCTACTCGAACCACGTTGCAGTAGGAGCTGACAGCCCCTTTGGAATAATAATACCTACCTTCCCTTTTTTTAACACTAAAACACCTTTGTAAGTTTGGCTCCCTGAATTATTAGGGGTTTTCATTAGGTGGGCAATTATCTTATGGTAACATCCATGATGGAGACAGCAACAATGTTCATTCAACATCAAGGGTAATTCCTTTTTACCTCCTTCATGACTTGCCCATCGGGTGCAATGGATAAACTAAGTAGAGATTCACTTACAAAGAAATGCGTATGACTTTTTCATCATGTAAAAAAACCCCAAAAACCCTCTACCTCCTTTCTAACTGTGTG
Source organism: Gavialis gangeticus (assembly GCF_001723915.1). Lineage (NCBI taxonomy): Eukaryota > Metazoa > Chordata > Crocodylia > Gavialidae > Gavialis > Gavialis gangeticus. Next base: position 8,869,929 of record NW_017729033.1, read on the forward strand.
ATCAAACCAAGAGAAGAAGCTTTTTTTTTTTTTTTGATGAATCTGAACTTAGGTATATGATGTTGACAACATTTCCTAAAAACTTTCTGGATTTCATCCTCTCCCGTAGCAAAAAAAAAAAAAGACTATTTAAATCTATTTAATTTTTTAATTTCAGGTTATGCAGAGAGGCATGCTATTAAACTGGAAGCATGTACAGTACTATGTAGATCTGGATACAGGGTACCACAGCCACCACTTATTCTAATTTGGGTGAACTGAGCTATTCAACATGACAAGAAGGGGCTGACTCTGTGCTCCCATGGATTTTGAACTGGGATCAGACTGAAATAAGCTTTGAAGGGAGTTTTTTTTTTTTCCACTGGTAGACCTATATTTTCTTTGGCGCTTAGCCAAACCCCCCCGACCGATTTGCTTCCAGGACTGCCTCACTGTACTGCTGAAGACAAGCATTAATAGTTAACACTGCTTTGAACCACATCTTTTTTAAAGGAAGTGTAGGAAATTGGTGTGCTTTGTTGGCTGTTAGGGAAAACAGTTCTGGCTGTGCATCTTACATGAAACCTGTTTGCATTGTTAATCCTCTCCGCTTAAAACCTCTACAAAGCAAATGCAGCTTTCTTGTAGCTCAGATATGAGTTTAATCTCAGAAGCAGGAAGAATTAGGATCTGATTTATTGTATTCCAGTGACTTGTGAGTGCAACATCCATTCCAAACTCTAGTCTCTCTTCTTTATCCCTCCCACCCCACCCTTCTCCCCTCCGGCAGCTTTTAAATGTTTCCTGGACATTAACTCCAGATAACTTTTCAGCCGTGTAACTTTGTTCACAGTGCATTTGATGCTAACCTTCCGTCACTGTAGGCAGCCTATCTTTCTAGCTTTCATTAATAAGGTGTCTCTGCTCAAGCCACTCTGTATCTTTGTGGCGAGACCTAAAGATCTTCTCATTTGTCCAAAATGCTGTAACCTGCATGCCTAAGCTTCTAATAAATTTGTAGCAATTTTCTGACTGTTTGGGTTCATTCCAAATTACTTTCCCCAAAGTTACCTTTTCCTTTCCCAGGCCCATCTCCAAGCAAAGGAGAATAAGGAAACGGAAATTACAACTCAAGAGAGTTGCTTCTAGGTCAGAATGACTCAGAGGCGTGCAGCCTTCCACTGAGAAAAGGAGACTTTCTTTGAAATCGAAAAATAACTGGAGATGGCAGTAAGGGCATTTCCTTTACATCAGAAAGGTCAGGCTCAAGAGCTGCTAACATGGCACACTTCTGAGACCTCATATTTGGTGCAATATTATAGGCAGCAACATGAGAAATTGCAGGGATCTATAAATATTGCTGTGATGTCAAGCCAGCTATACCTTCCTTATATAAACCAACATATCCGTTTTTCAGTAGTGACTAGAATATTCTGTCCAAAATGCACACAGGTTAGAGGCCACGATGTAACAAAGACAGCAGAGCAACCATGGTTATTACATGGCTACACTAGCTGGGGCATTATAGGATAAGCACTAACCAAGATATGAGAATCAAAAAGTGAGAATCTTTTCTGCGTTGCTTTGTACCTGGTGTGGAAGAAACTTTGGACTGCATCAGAGGAGCTTGTTTATACCCGGTCTTATCCATGTGCTTGTTAACTGGTGCTGGCTGCATCTCAATATGAAAAACTGTGTAAGCCAGCAATTTGCATTGATTTGCACATTATTTGTGTCTAATTGGCTAATCGTTTAAACTCCATACAATGTGTAAATCACCATAGCTGTTAAATCGAAAGTCTAAATTCATCCATGTATATTATTTTAGTCTCATTTGCAGGGGAGGTATTTGGTGTAATGCCTTGCTGAATCAAGAGCAAAATTTGCCCTGGGTGAAGGGCCAGCACAAGAAAAGGCCAGATGACTTTGCGAGCCAAATGCTTTCTAATGCTCACATCCAAAGGATGACTTACCTTGTTGAAGTAGTTGCTCTAAATCTGTGAGAGCTTATAATGCGACTGGGACTTGAATGAATCAGTTACCAGTCAGGGTAAGTAGTGTGTCCCCCTGATATGCATTTGGGAGACAAAGCCTGAAAGGCTAAGCAGAAGGAAGCACCTGGGAGTGATTGAGACCCATTTCTGAACTTCTGTCTTCCTCCTTGCTTGAATGAAAATAACAATAAAATTGGTATATTGAACATATGGAGAAAGATGTTAGCTGCTCTTTTCTTCCCAAAGACTGTTAAAATTGTTAAAACGTGGCCTGCTTTGATAGGGCATCTATAATGGATGTTCCTTTATATGGATGCAACAATATCCTCACACACAGGTGCCAACGTAGTAAGGTTCAGATTTCTGTGCACCAGGAGGAGGAAGCTGTTATGTGGTGACCTTTTCTCTGTGGTTTCTTCCAGGTAATGATGTGGCTTAAAGCTAAAGGTTGTCATTCAGTAATGTGTACATGCTCACACTCCAACAGATACCCTTATAGCAAGCGTCCATTTTGTGAAAGCTTCTTATTTGGCAGCAAGTTAAAAAAAATGTTTTTTAAAATCCATTTTCAGCACAAAATATGCAACATTTCCAAAGGGAAGACCGTCTTTTGTGGAAGCTTTATTTGGCAGCCCCAGACATGTTGTTCATTATGAATTCAATGAAAATACTATACTGCCATTTTGACAACATTGTTGTTTTTACGAAGTTCTACTTTTACGCTGGTTGAAAAGCAGAAATGACACACATAAGAAGCAGCCGTCAGTTGACTATTAGTATGTTCTTCGTAGCAGGCAGTTATAGTTTCATAGAGGTTAGAGGCCAGAAGGGACCTCACAAGATCATCAGGTCCAGCCCCCTTCTCTTAGGAAAGAAAAAACTGCTTGGGTCAGATGACCCCAGCAAAGTGCATGTCCAGTCATCTTTTGAAGATCTCCAGGGTAGGTGACTGTACCACCTCTGGTGGGGAGTTTGTTCCAGACTCTGGACACTTGAACCATAAAGTTTTTCCTTATGTCTAATCTGAAGTGACCTTCTAGCAGTTTATGTCCATTATTCCTTGACTTCCCCTGGGGTGCCTTGGTGAAGCAATGTGCTCCCAGCCCCTGATGTTTGCCTCTTTTATATATTTATAGGCTGCAACCAAGCCCGGCTAAGTCTTCTCTAGGCTGAACAGTCCCATGTCCCTCAGCCTCTTCTCATATGGCCTGCTTTCCAGGTCTCTAATCATATATGTGGTTCTCCTTTGGACTCTCTCAAGCTTCCCCACATCCTTCTTGAAGTGCAGTGCCCAGAAGTGGATGCAGAACTCCAGCTGCAGCCTCACCAATGCTGAGTAGAGTGGGAGGACGACATCCTTAGTCTTGCTTGAGATGCATCGGTTGATGCATGCCAGTGTATTGTTTGCTCTGCTGGCCACACTGTCACACTGGTGGCTCATGTTCATTCTGTGGTTGATCATGACCCCCAGGTCTCTTTCAGTTGTGGTACTAGGTAGTGTAGCACTGCCAAGCCTGTAAGTGTGTTGTGGATTATTTCTCCCCAGATAGAGCACTTTACATTTCTCAGTGTTAAACATCATCAGGTTTTGATCTGCCCACCTTACAAGACTTTCCAGGTCAGCCTGTATTCCCAGCCTGTCTTCCAGAGGGACTGCACTCCCCCATAACTTGGTGTCACCCACGAACTTTGCCAGTATGTTTTTCACACCCGTATTCAAATCATTGAACCATGAGGGACACCACTCATCACCATGCTATATCGACTCAGTTCTCTTTATTAACACTCTCTGGGTCTGACCTTGGAGCCACTTTCCTAGTCACCAGACAGTTAAGTTGCTGAGGCCTCAATTTGCCAATTTTACCATGAGGACAATATGTGTGAGACCAAGTCAAAGGCCTTTTTAAAATCCAAGTATATGACATCAACCTCATCTCCCTTATCCAAGTGTCGAGTTGCTGGATCGTAGGAGATGAGGCTGATTAGGCATGACCTGCCTGCAATGAAGCCATGTTGACTGTCTTTTAGAATACTGCCTTCTGTTAGCCTATCAATGATGGATTCTTTGATAAGTCTTTCCAGGATTTTTCCAGGGACTGAGATCAGATTGATTGACTTATGATTCCCTGATTCCTCCTTCCTTCCTTTCTTGAACTTAGGCAACACATTGGCCCTTTTCCCGTCTTCGGAGACCTTTCCCAAGCACCATGAGTTCTCAAATAGCCTTGCAATTGGTTGTGCGATGATGTTGGCCAGTTTGTTCAGCACTCTTGGGTCTAGTTCATCTGGTCTTGCTGACTTGTAGATCTCCAGCATCTCTAGATATTTCCTCATGAGATCTTCGCTAATTATCGGTGGGTTATCACTCCCACCTTGATCATCTTGAATCTGGTCAGGCAGGCTGACACCCTTAGTCTGGTGGAATACCAATGCAAATTATTCATTTAGGAGTTTCCTAAGTGTTAGTTATTAGCTGTCCCATTGCATTCAGCAAGGGTCCTATGTTTCCCTTATTTTTTCTTTCCAATTTGCTATGTATCTAAAGAAAGGCTTTTGTATTGTCCTTGATTTCTGTTGCCAGTTTCAATTTGGTTTCTGCCTTTGGTTTTCCAGTCCTCTCCCTACAGATGTGGGCCATTCCTGTGTATTCTTTCTTGGGGGTAATTCCCAGCTTCCATGTCTTATAAGCTTCTTTTTTTGTTTTCAGGATGTCCATGACTTCCCTATTGAACAAAGAGGGTCTCCCAGCACTTTTGCTACCTTTCTTATGAAGAGGAATGGACTTCCCTTGTGCTCCAAAGATCACATCTTTGAAGAATGACCACCTCACCCACCAATCTCCTAAGCTTGTAGAAGTCCATTTTCTTAAAATCAAGGATTTCTACCTTACTGACTGATTGTCCTGTCTTACGATGGATGGAAGGTAGTGATTGTCTCATGGTCACTGTTGATTAGATTATCCTCAATCCTCAGGTTACTCACTTCATTGTCTCCTTTGGCCAGAACCAAATCCAGGAATACCTTACCCATGGTTGGCCTGTAGACTTCTTGAGTAAGATAAAGCTCCTCAATGCAACTGAGGAAGCTATGTGACTGATCAGATATTCCTGAGTGCTCTTCCCATGAGATGTCTGGGTAATTGAAATCACCCATGATGACCATCTTCCATGAGCAAGCAGCCTCTGCCAGTTCTCTGGAGAATTCCAGATCAAGCTCCTCTTCTTGGTTCAGAGGTTTGTGATATATATAATCTTGCATCTGTTTTCTCTTTTCTTTTTCTTAAATTAGCCTTATTCATTTTACTTTTTAAGCATTATTTTGAGCCAAGAGCTCAATGGCGTTTCAAAGGGGTCAGTAATGGCTTAGCACTCCTCCTGTTGAAGTTAGAAGCACAACTATAGGCCAGCGCTTAAGCATTTTTGAAAATCTCTCCTGAACTGTTTGGAGTCTTGTGTGTCCAATTTATATAATAGAGTAATTTACAGTGCACATAGCTTATTCCCATATGAGCGTGTATAAGAACATTAAATTGAACAGAGGGTCTGTTTTTCAAATTCCTGGCAGTCAGAAGCTGCTGACAAATGTGTTTGTGAAATTGAATTTCTAAATTTGTAGTTGCAAGACATGTTTTTGGCTCTTCTGACAGCATTCTCCATGGTTGCAGAAACTAGCCATAGTTACCATGATTGTAAAAATGGGCCTTTATGTATGCAGATTTCATATTTGCAATTGCTGGAATTACTCATGCAAATTGAGCCCAAAATTGTGTATAATTATTTGATCACCTTTGTAATAATAGGCAATGAAAACTAAGTTCAGAATATTTAGTTACTTTTCAAGAGTTTCTTATCATTCCTGTCCTGCTTCTTAGAAACACTTGCAACATTAAAGATTAATGTACAGCTTTGGATATCAATCTGCTGCTTACAATGGAAAATTGACAACCTAAAGAAAAAAGAAACCAGACTATACAGTGACATATTCCTAATGCTATGAATGAAATATGACATCATCCCAAGGAGACTCATCTGCAGCCCTCTAGCTAACATGCACAACTCATGTATGCAAGAGAACTTCTGAGAAACTGAGAAACCATCTTCTTCACCTAACCTACTCCAAACAGAGTCAAGTTTAAACAGGGCATACTTAAGCTACTAAACTGGGATACTAAACTGGAGATATGCCTAACTACTATGCAGCACATGGAAGTGTCTTACCCAAAGTATCTGATGACAGCTATCCAAAATAAGAAGCTAGACTTAGCTATCATGACAAGAGACACCTCGCAGGTAGCACATCAGCAGCACAGGAGAGAATCAAGACAACGGCACCCTGAATCACATCATTAACTTGTCACAACAGCGCTAAACTACTATGAAACATTTGTACTCCCCAAAGGCCTGAATTTCTGCCCAGAGAAACAACCTGATAAGTTACTGGTATGTGGAGAATTAGAAGAATTCTTCTCAAGACTTTGCTTGAAGGAATACTTCTACAACCAGGAAGGTTGTAGAAAGGGTGGGGGTGGGAGGGGCAGTTCCATAACTCCCCTTCCCCAGCCCCTCCAAGACTTACAACCCTTATACCACAACTGAAAAAATCCTAACAATAATAAAACAGGATTGGATATCTCCATGCACTGGACTACTACATCAACTGTTTCAGGAAGAAAGCTAACAGTGAGTCTTCAACAAAAGCCAGGATCACGATGAGCTTGCTCCCTCAGGGAAAGAAATCAAAGTTCCTAAATGTTAACAATGAAATACTAATCAAAACAGCAGACAAACATGAATCTATAGTTATCTTCAACGGTCAAGAGTACATCAATGAGGCCAATGGTCAGCTTTGACACCAAACACTATAAAATGGGAATTTGGGGAGGACCCCACACCAGTATTTGCTCTGGCATTGGATAAGCATTACTAAAACATTCCCACACCAACTTCGGGAAAAAGAACTTCTACCAACTCTAAAACCACTTGTCACTCAAAAAGCAAGTATTTTCTACAAAACCTAAAAGTAGCCTTCAGTAGAAATCTGAACACCAACCACCCTCCTGAGAAGGCCATACTTGTGACCATGGATCTCATTAGCCTGTATACTAACACCCCACACCATGGCTGCCTGCCTGAAATAGCTTCAAGAACATGGACTACACTCAGATATTCAACATGTTGCACAAAGCATCCACTTCTTCCTTACCCACAACAACTTCACTTTGTTGATTGACGGTCACTTCCTCCAAGCCAGGGTCACAGTTGTTGGCACAAAGCAAACTCCTCAATATGCCAGAATATTTATGAACCACCTGGAGGAGGAATTTCTGGAGAACTGCATAATCAAAACTTCACTGTACCTGCATTACATAGAAGATATTTTCATCATCTGGTCTAAACATCTAGGCTCACTTATTGGCTTCCACTACAGGTTTAACAACTGTCACCCCATGATCAAACACTTCGGAATAGTTCTACACAAGGGGTGGACAAAATATGGCCCACGGGACACATCCGGACCACCAGGCACTTTCATCCAGCCTCCAGTACCCATCAATGAATTGTAGCTGGCCCAGCTCTTCTGTCCAGGAAGGTGGGAGCATGGCTCCCATGTATACACCCCTCCCCCCCCCCCCCCCA
>NW_017729033.1:8877586-8881188 GCF_001723915.1 Gavialis gangeticus
CCCCCCCCCCCCCCCCCCCACAACATACTCTATTGCACCCCTTGGGCTTCTGGGTGGGGCTGCTGCTCCCACTACTACAGCTACCGGGAGACCTGCTCAGCTTCTGCAGCCTTCTGCTCACTCTGGGCACCAGGTTGGGAAGCGGTGGGAGCAGGAGCTTAGGAGCAGAGCTGCAGCTGTGTGGGAGTGTGGAGCTTAGGGCTGGGACTGGTGGCATCACAGAGCCTGCACCCATGGGAGTGGTGGCAGTGCAGAGCTTGGGTGGGCAAGGTGTAGGTTTAAGGGAGGGTGTGGGGTGGGGGGACCCCCATGGTGTGCAGCTCCAGCAGGCTGTGGCAGCAGCAGGTGGGGGCACTTGGGGAGCTTGTGCCGGGTAAAGGTGCTAGTGCCTAGTGGTGCATGGCTCCGACCAATACTGCACATTGCGGCAAGAGGCATAGCTCCCACCGGGCCATCTCTATTGCTGGCACTCCCAACAGTGCATGTGCAGCCCCTGCATTCATGTGGCATGGGAGGGAAATCTTGTGCAGTGGAACTGGCTGTATTCCCTTCCCCTTGACCTGCACAGCATGGGGTAGGGAGCACAGCTGGCTCCAGTGTGTGGGGCTTCCCTTCCATGCTACGTGAGTGTGGGGACTGTGCATGCTACTTGGATTTACTGTAGAGTAAAACCAAGAGCATTTTTGGAGGGGGTGATATCTTTTATTGCACCCGTTGCGTGGTTGGAATAAAACTATACAAGCTCTTGAATGCTAGACATTTTTTCTTTCTCAGATCTGAGGAAGGAAGCAAGCCAGGAAATCTAAAGAGGTGAGATTAGAGCTGTGAAATTGGAGAGAGGAGACAAATTCCCAGGGGTAGAAGACAAACAATTAGCAGAAGAAAAGAAGCTGAATTACTGGGAGATCAAGACAACTCAAGAGGAACAAGGGTCATTAACACCTGTTGTATTTAGAAAAAAAATCAGAAATCAGATTATAATGTGTTAAAGAATCAATATTGGTTTTTAGTCCTTGGTTATTAGTGTCCAGCCACCTTATGAATTTTTGTTCCCATGTTGTCCTTTTAAACGGTGTCTGATAGATTTTCCTGAAGTACAAGGATAGTGAAGCCAGAAAGGGAGTGTTTGTTCTGTGAAAAAAATGTGCTCCTACTGACATATACGTGTCTGTATCCTTCATTTTTTTTTCTGAGAGTGTTCATTCTGGTGCATAGCTGCTGTCTGATTTCACCCACATAAATACCATGAGGGCATTTGGTGCATTGGTCCAGATGTATAATATTTTGGGAAAAGCATCTGTAGGATCCATAGATTCTGATGGATTTGTTGCATGTGTGTTGACTGCAGTAGCAGCAGAGATGTGATGATAGGTTAAACATCTCTTGCAAAGGTAAGGCTGTGTCCCATTTGATACCTGTTGACCAGTGTGGAGTTTGCTCCTAACACTGAGTTGGGCAATGTGACAAAAGTAAATCATAGATATTGATGCAGAGGCAGACGCAGCAGCAGTGGAGCCAGCAGCGGGGGCAGCAGCAGCTGATCCCCCTAAGGTAAGTGGGCAGAGGAACCGGATGCAGCTGAGCCGGATCCAGAGGGCAAGCTCCCCGAATCCCTCTTAGCTGAGCCAGTAGGGAGCCGCGCTTCTGAGCTGGGCCGCGTGAACAGAGCGCGCCGGTGTTTGCGTCAGCGTTTGTGCTGGTAGGCAAGCAGGAAGGGCCAGGAGGGAGACTCCTGCCAGGGCAGGGCAAAGGCACCACACTAAGCCATAAACAAGTAGCAGCTCCTACAATGGTGTAGACATGGAGTGCTGCCAGGGCCCCAGCCCAGGGGGAGCAGCCTACCCAGGGCTTGTCTGAGGCCTCCACCCAGACAGAGCCCATGGGGGGACTGGCGTCCCCCCATCCTCTGGCCTGTGGGAGTTGCTGAGCAAGGCCCAGAGGGGCAGAGATTGGGGACCCCCACACCTGTCCTGCAGGCACCTGCCTTAGGGCTCTGGAGGTGCAGGTGAGGGAGCTTCAGGAGGAGGTTTGCAGGCTGAGGGGAATCAGGGAGGCGGAGGATGAAATTGACAGCTATTTCCTTTCCCTGCAGGGTCAAACACCCAAGGAAGAAGCACCTTGGGAAGTGCCCTCCACGGCAGAGTGGCAGATGGTCACCTCCAGACCTAGGGCTGCTCGTAACACAGCAGTACCAGTTCCTCCAGTCCAGCTGGAGAACAGGTACGAGGCCCTGGCAACTCTGTAGGAGAAGGAAGGAGAGGAGGCAAGCGTAGAGGAGGCAACTCCACACTCTCCACGATCCGAACAGGCCAAAGGATCCAAGCAGTCCTGGAGGAAAAAGTGTTGAGTGATCGTCATAGGCGACTCCATCCTGAGAGGTACAGAGGGCCCCATCTGTTGCCAGGACCCCTTGACACATGAGGTCTACTGCCTATCCAGAGCAAAGATTCAGGACATGAAGGGGATGATCCAGGCCATGATCCAGACCACCAATTACTACCCCATGGTCCTAATCTATGTGGGTACTAATGATGCGGCCAGGAGATGCCCTGATCACCTGATGGCAGACTACCACACTCTGGGGGGGCGTGCTGAAGGAGATAGGCACACAGGTGGTTTTCTCTTCTGTCCTACCAGTGAGTGGACGTGGAAGACGGCATGAGACGTGCATCGCAGAGACCAACTGGCGGCTTTGGGAATGGTGTCTCGAGGCGGACTCTGGCTTCCTCAACAACGACCCTCACATCATGACAAGAGACATACTCAGATGGGATGGGCTCCATCTTTCCCCTAAAGGTAAGCGTGTGTTTTCTTCTAGATTGGCAGATTTCCTCCGGCGGGCTTTAAACTAGGCTTGTTGGGGGAAGACGAGGGCGGAGGAAGCCTCGGACTGACAAACCAAGCAACATCCACAAATACAGCCCAGCCTAGACCGACAAGTGGAACATATACATAGGTAAGCAACAGGGGCCAGGGAAACGCTGAGATTAGGAGGCCAGTGCACACATACTCAGGAGGCCTCAAATGCCTCTACACAAATGCTTGAAGTATGGGAATCAAGCAAGAGGAACTTACCCTCCTGCTAGCTGACACCAACCCAGACATAGTGGGGCTCACTGAAATGTGGTGGGACCCAACGCATGACTGGGTGGTGAATATCGAGGGCTATAGGCTGTACAGGAGGGATAGGACATGGAGGAAAGTGGGGGCATGGCACTCTACATTAAGGAGGAATACACATCCTCGTCAATTAGCAAAAAATCAGAGGAGGGGCACTCTGAAGTACTCTGGGTTAGAATACAAGGCAGTTGAGGGGAAAGAGATTTAATGGTGGGGGTCTACTACAGACCACCCAACCAAGGGGAAGAACTAGATCAGGAATTTTTAAATCAGCTCATGGAGGTAGTTAGGTCAAGGGACATGGTCATCATGGGTGACCTGAACCTTCCAGACATCTGCTGGGAAGAGCAGTCAGCCAGGTCTGTCCACTCACATGGGTTCCTAGCCAGAATGCAGGACCTCCATGTAACCCAGGAGGTACACAGCCACACTAGGGGAGACACCTTGTTGGACCTGGTGCTAGCCACGGGTGATGACCTGGT
>NW_017729033.1:8881712-8893686 GCF_001723915.1 Gavialis gangeticus
CTGCTCAGGTCCCTTCCGACCTTACAAACTATGAAACAAACTATGAAACTATGATGGATTATGCTTAAACAGGTGGGATATGTCAAGAAAGGCTTTATAGTTCTGACTAGAGTATGGCATTATTCAGTCTTTTTTTCATTAGTGGCCTGAATAGCGGAATTGGGAGTATTTTTTAAATTTTGTAGATACTAACCTGGCAGAGGTGGCGGAGAGGGATGTTTGGGAAGGTGGACTTGCAAGCACTCCAAATGACAGGATTAGACTTTTAAATGAACTTGGCAAACTGGTTACATGGCTTGAAGTAAATAGGATGCAATTCAATAATGACAAACGCAAAGTTACTTCAGTTAGATAGCAGTAATCCATGTCACAAATATAAAATGGGAAATAACCCTCTAGGCCACAGTTCTGCAGGAAAGGATATTAGAGTTGCAGCAGATCCAAGCCCAACATGAGTAAAGATGTCATAATTTGGGAAAATTAAGCAAATATTATACAAATATATTTAATCACAAGTGTCCATAAGATACATGTAGAAATCATTCCAGTCTACCCGTTCCTGGTTAGGCTACAGCTGGAGTGATCTCTTTCATTCTGGGCACCAAATTACCTAAGAAAGATGTAGACCAATTGGAGTGTGTCTAGAGGAGAGTAGTAAAAATTATCAGAGGCTCAGAAAATGTAATGTATAAGGAACAATGGAAAGATCTTGGTTTATCTTGTGCTTGAGGAAAGAAGACCTGAGGCAAGAATATGGTAACGTATATGTGCAAAGTTGCAACAAACAGGAAGATTATAAACTGTTCTTCTGTGCTGGAGAGAGGACAAGATTCAGTGGATTTAAATCGCAGCAGAAGAAAATTAGATTAGACATTAGGAAAAAAAATATCTGTAAGGCTATATCCTGTTGCAATAATTTATCAAGGCAGGTTATGCCTTCAGAAGGTGCCTTCATCTTCTGAACCTTTTCAGAACACGGTAAACAATAACCTGTCCGAGGTCTTCATCCAGCCTTGCTTTCTATTTATGTCTATTTTTATCCTGATTAAACTATCTGCCTTTTGTTTATGGCTTTTATTCAGCTTTCGGGGAGGGGAGGGGAACAAAACAACATACAAAAAAAAAGCAAAAGTAAGATTCTCTATTGAAGTTTCTTTAACATTTTGTTCTATTCCACTTGACATTATGATGCCAGTGAGTGGGTAACTACTGAAGTGTGATGTCAGATTGGTGATTCGTTATCATGGCCAGGAGTAACAGAATTAATCAGTCATAAATTCACAGGTAACCGGCTTTGCTTTTGTGCATTCTAGGTTTCACACGAGTCTAAGCAATTCTTTTCTCTCGTAATGATAATTTTGCAATAAGGTTTGGGATCATAACTATTTTGCAGAGGTGATAGGCAGAATAATGTCCTTCTATCTTATTAATGAACCACTTTGTGAAAGAGAAAAGAAATTTAAACTGATTGGTCTTGGCAACAGCTTTCTGGAATTATTATAGCTGCAGAACAGGGAAGAGATGGGCCCCAAGAAATTGCCTAAGATGCACACAGAAGAGAGAGAAATTGCTTTCAAGAGGTATGCTCTGCCATTATAAACACTGACCACTATATTCTAAATCTTAATTTTGCATTGAATCAGAAAGTGATTACATCAAGTGCACAAAGAGTGGTAGACTGAACAAGGATGGGGCTTGGGGAAGGAATATTTTTGTCATGTTCAGTCATTCAAAAGAGATCAGTGACTCCTTCCCACCATGCTGATAAATTTATCAAATCATCTACTTCAGTGACTACTTCTGGCTTACATAAGAAAGCCTATGTTGACTGCAATTAAAAAAAAAATTGTATGAGTGAGAGAGGACTTTTAAAAGTGCCCTTGCAGCTTCCTAGATTTCAAGTGGAGCAAAATACTTGAGTTTGTCATCTAATATTGGTTTCTTATAATAGAAAAAATGCAAAGACTGAGATATTCATGAATTACTCTTAACTATCAATAGGAAGTTTGTCAAAAGTGTAAATTACCATAAGTGTTAATGTATGATAATAGCGATGAGTCCCTCTCTCTCAGTGGGGAAAGTCTAAGTGGCAAAATGCAGTTTTCTGCCTAAGATGGGTTTTGGAAAAGGGAGCTGCGGCTGAAGAACACGTTGACTTTTCTGAAGCACTACGAATAATAGAAATTGGGAACTTAAATACCAATGTGCAGTTAAAACCTTCTCGCTAGTGTGCTTGGATTAAGGAAAATATGGCTCAGGGCATCAACTATGGACCGTTGATTATGGATTTGTGTAAGGACCATGTTAAGTCCATGGGTTTTTTGTTTTGTTTTAATTAAAATACCTTTTATTTGTTTAGGTGGAAACAGCACCCCTTATTGCAAGTTACCATTAATTAAATTTGCTGAAAACCAACTTTGTGAAATTACTCCATTATGTAGGACCTAACTCTTCCAATAGTTCCATGGATGCCTGTGAGGCTGGGTATGGCTTGTAAGATGCCACTGAAGAAGTGGAGAAGAAGAGTGGCAGAATCAGGCAAAGAAGATCTTTCAAACCACAGATCTGGTAAGCAGTCAAGCTAATCCTGTCTTGCCGTGACTAAACCACAGGTTTTTCTTACTAACTTTAATTACCCATTTGATGATTAATACATCCCTGCAGGGAAGGTGCTGTTAATATATTCTTTAGTAGTACGGCAGTTGGCATTTAAACCACTGTGATCATGTAACACTTATCACTGAGCCATGGCAGGCTTAGTCTGTGACACAACTGGCCAACACACTCGGGATTGGGTAGGGGCCTTTGGAGCTGGAGATAATGTGTTCCTACAACTTGAGAGAAGAAGCAGACTGATGAATTTAGATGCTGTAATAATTCAAATTCTCTGCCTCCTGGCACAGACAGGGACTTGTAACATGCAATTGCCACTGGATTATGCTTGAAGTCTGAGCCCAGTAGGAATCCTACTGGCTGGCCTGGCCTGTTCTGCCCTCCCAGTCAACACCACTCATTTTTTGAGGCTGTCCTTGCTGATCGTGAATGTATTTTTCCTCTGGGTGATGACAAGGGAAGTTTAAATCTTGAACCACCACAATTGGCCTTTCTTACAACAGTAAAACCCAGAGCTGAACAGAAACCATTGACACTGAATTAGAGAATTTTAATGCCTACATCTATATTTATCAAACACTTTATTATATATCACCATTTACAGTACATCTTTTAGGTTTGCCTAAGGGATATGTGCATGGAACTGCCATGCAGTAGGGCATCAATGCTTCCATGCTAGAGGTTCCAATCAACTTGGCTAGACTATTCTCATCAACAAGCCCATACTATCAGCCAGACAGTCTTTATCCTGAAAAGATTATGATGTAAATGGATAATACATGTGTGGGGTGAGAGGAGAACTGAGTCTATGGTTGTGCAAGAGGTCAAGAGCCAAGCAAGTCACAGAACCCAAATTCTTGAGTTGGAGCATAAGGCTATCTCTCTGGGACCATCCCCACCCCATCTAAATATGTCTGTATCTAAGGTGGTGATGGTGTGTGTGTGTTTGTTTTTTTTTCTTGTCCCCTATATTTAAAAGAATAGTATTGCATTTATACCCTAACTTCCGTGTTCTCCACACTGTGTGAACTTAAGACATTCCTGTAGTCAATGGACTGTGTTAACACCGTGCAAATTTCTGGCAAGGCCTCACTTAACATTAGGTCAAATCCCACTTGGTCCTTGAAACTTGTTAATTTTGAGTTGCAGCAACTTGTTTAATAACTCTGCCTCATTGATCCTGAAATTATCTAGGATTTCTAGACACTGACAACACCAGACATCCTGCTTGAAGTGGTCTCGCTTGCAGGTATTTCAGCACAAGGATTAATTTAATATTTAAAAACTTTAAAACGAATTATTTCCCAATGACTACACTTTTTCCATTTAATCGTTTTGGGTTGTTTTTTTTTTAAGGACGATGCCTCTTTTGCAATACTTGAACATCTGTTGGGAGACTTTGGGCCTGAGTTGTTTTTTTGTTCTTCCACCACTCTAGGAAGATCCTTACACTAGTGTATGAAGGGCAAAAGTAGGAGCAGAATCAAACTCGTTTTGGATACCTGTAGCTTGTTCACTTTGGTGGTGAGGCTCTAAAAGGGCATTTGTAAATAATTTGTCTGTAGGTTTAGATCCTGCCCAGAATGAAAAGGCTGCATAAGCAGTACCAGTCCATGAATAGTTCTGGGAAGAATAACTTCTCAGGCTGTCCTTTGAGGAACAGGTTTTTTCTGTTACAAAGGGTGAAGGAGAAGAGGATACTATTTTGTTGACCTGTGCGAGTAGAAAATTACCAGTGTCTCATTTGATAGTCAGACTGTGTGCAAGGCAGGGGAAAGAAAGTCAAGACTGCTCAACTGCACAGAGTTTGGGGGAGTAAGCAGGATATGAGTAGGCATTTACTCCTCCGTACACTCTTCCACCATTGGTTGTTCTGGGAACAAGGTCCTTGTGAGTATATTACTTAAATTGCAATCCACTCTGAAGACTTTTTCCCTTTCAATCCTAACTTTTACATTACTTCTTAGGATGTGTATAGGATTTTTTTTCTGAAGATTTCCTAAGACAAGACAGCAGCCATGATAGCAGCACTACTTGTCCTTTGGCATCGACAGCTAGCTTGTTCTGAAATCTTAATGGCTACTAATGATCTGGGTGGGGTGAGACAAAGGAAAATTAATGTTCCATATCAGCGGCTTTGCTAGCTGGGAAAATGGGGACACCTGAAGTTATTTTTGATTTCTGTTCTCCACCCTAACAGCTGGTTGGGTCGGTTGGGTCATTTTGTTTTTTGTTTTTTCTGGTTTCGGTTTGGTGCTTCCTTTCTCTTGTAAGCACTGCATTAATCCTTCCATGGCACCTTCCAACCCATAGCTCCTCCGACAGGGCCAGCCACCTGCTAGTTACTGAACTAGCTGGCATCAATGACAAGATGCTGTTCTTCATGGAATGGGACTATAAGTTTCTATTGACATCTAAGAACAGACCCAAGAAGCCAAATTTTGCAGTTCTGGTATTTATGCTGTAACTCCCAGCCTGAGTATTTTTATTTACATATGAAATGAAGCAAATTGGCAAAAGATGAGTCCAGTATTCAAAGGCTAAATTTTACTGACCTGTGGGATGGTGTGGGTAATTATTTGGGCCCACAGGCCACATAGAGAGATTTGGTGAGCTGTTGGGGTCTGGGTCAACACTCCCCACTCCCCCCTCCTTCTAACAGCTCACCTCATTAGACACCTTGTGTAGATGCACCCACTGTGTATTAAACCTTTTTTATGTTCAGCCTTCCTCAGTTCTGCCTGTGGTAGTGTTTTCTCTACTTATTAAAGTTGGGGGGTTTTAAATCCTAAATTTAGCTGTCCTGTAATTGAGGATCTCACCTCACAGGGAGTTTGTATTCTCACAGCCTTGGCTAACTTGGGGTCCCATCACACACTGATATGAACCAGAGACCTACCAAGGATCCCTAATAGATGCTGTGAGCCACCCTGAACTCCTTACTTGCCCATTTAATTGATTTAACATTTGTCATTGTTCTGTAATGCAAATGCTGACTTTGTTAAGGGAAGACTTTCACTTTTTGACTTTTTTTCTGCAGATGCTAATTCTTCGCGTAGAGTATACTTAGTAAAAATCCAAATTAGTCACTCCTGCAAGAAATTTTATATTAATTATGTGATTATTTTATTTTATATTGGCAGTAAAATGTATAAAGTACTTCAATTACAGTTTTTAGGAAAAAAAATTAAGTCAACTACTACTACTTCACTTGAATATTCATTTATGACATAATTTATCACTTGACATTTTGAGACTGCAGGTATTTTTGTAGCATCCTTAATAGGTACAAAACAATACTGAACTGCTTTCTTTATAGCTGAGATTTGAAATATTAAGAAGCCAGTATCATTTTATTTCCTTCACCTTCCCATGAGTCCATAACGGTAATTGTTCAGAACAAAAATCTATAGGACAGAGATGGAGATTGTTAATTGTAATCAAGCAGAATGTCCAATCAAAGGTACTTACAACCCTTTCTTACATGTACAGCATTCGTATAGTTTTAATCTATTATTTCTACTGCAGGGATGATTAGAAGCTTAAAGAGATTGAGGCCCTGTTGTGTTAAGCAGTATATAGAGACAGTTCCTTCCTATCATTTAAATAAGATCTAATTTTACAAATGAAGTACTGAGGCACAAAAGTGGGCAAGTCCCTCATCTAGAGATGCACAGAAAGTCTGTAGCAAAGACAGAAGTTGTACCTGTATCTGAGGTATTGGTTGTAGTTATCTTGGTTGAAGAACACAGGCAGACAAGCTTCTTTGGGTAAAGGTGATATCTTTTATTAGACCGACTAAATAAAGAAGGGTGTTTGTACCCAACAGCTTGCAAAGAACAATTTACCCAACTATTTAGTTGGTCTAATAAAAGATATCACCTTTACCCAAAGAACCTTGTCTACCTATATCTGAGAAACTGAAGATTACAAGATTGTATCTAGTGTTTTTTTAATGATAAAGCCTTGAGTTCAGAAAGCGTGGTACAGAATGGGGTCTCCCAGGAGTCTGTCCTAGGTCTGATACTTAATATTGTCCTTAATGATTTGGAAGATGGGATTGAATGCAACATTGATGACAACAGCATAACATTGCAAACAACCTGGAGGGTATGATTGGGATCCAGAATGACCTTAGCAAACTGGAGTAACATTCTCAATTTAATCAAACGATATTCAATAAGGACAAGTGCAAAGATGTGTGCTTGGGATGGAACAGGCACGTGAAGAAACAGGGACTGGGGAATGACTAATGAGGCTGCAACACCACAGAAAAGACCCTTTGGGTAACTGTGGACTATACGGTGAATATAAGCTAACCACACGCTGTTGCAAAAAAGACCAAAAGCGTACTGGGCTGAATTAATAGGAATGTGATCTGCAAACCAAAGGAAGATATTCTTCCAGTGTTTTTGACACTGGTGAGGTGTCCCATGTCCAGTTCTGGGTACCACGCTTCTAAAAAAATCTGTCTACAACTTTCTTCTAGAGCACTAGAGTTTAAATTAGTCCAGCAGAAATGAGAGGTATGGGAAATGTGACTTGTGAGGAAAGGATGAATGACCTGGAATTATTTAGTCTGGAGAAGACTAAGGGGAGGAAGGGGGGGATTTTAATAATTGTCTTTAAACATCCGAAGAGTGGTTATACAGAGGGTGGAGAGAGACTATTCCCTGTGGCTGCAGGGGACAGGACAAGAATCAATGGTGACAAATTGCAGCAAGGGAAATTTAGGTTGGGGGGAAGAAAAAAAGGAACAGTCTTGCTTATCTCCAGAGCCCTCCATGTTTTCTGTAATTAACTCCCTCTTGCTCCTTTCACCTCACCAACTTGCATGGCCTCAGTTAACAGGCAGCTAGAGACCACACTGTCTCCAGTTTACATTTTGTAATCAATAGAGTACTTGGATCTCCAAAAACATTATTAACATGCATTTAATAAACAACAGTTAATTTTCAGCTGACATTTATGGCTGCTTATTGAAGTGGAAACTCTCTTGCGTGTGCAAAAGGGCTTACACAGAACTCTTTGCTACTACTGCATTGCATAATTGCTCCACATTTCCCTTCCATTTCAAGAGTTCTTACATGTAAAATGTGCACTTCCTCAGGTGCTTCAAATAAAGCCTTTTGTATTAGGCTCTGCAGAGAGGACATATCTCTTCTCCTGAACAGAGCTACACTTTATACTTCAGTTTCTGCAGCTGCTTTTGCTTCAGGAAGCCCATGCAAACTTGTTCACTTGAATTCTAGCTAGCTACCAAAGAAATGGAGGAGACAACCAGGCATGCAAGACAAAGCTCAGTAAGCTTTCTAGGTAATCTGAACATAGTTCATTAGACGGTTCTGTGAATAGCTGCAAGAAAAGAGTAACTGTATAAAGAAGTCAAAGTCAGACTAGCAGGAAGTCTCATGAAGAGTTTCACTGAGATACAATAATAATCAGCTATAATTAACTGGTTACAGGAATAGAGTACATGGATCAAATTTGCAGATTGCATCTCTGGGAGAGGTTGCAAACACTTAGAAGGACAGGCTCGAAATTCAAAAAGATCTTGACAGTTAGAGTACTCTAGTCCAGACAACAAAAGACAACTCTGCAAATTGTTTTGTACTCTTGGCACAATGTTTTGAGCTGGAATTAGTTCCTGCAGTATGCTGGTGGTACCCCTTTTCCATGTGGTCTGTGTGCAAGCAGTCTGTGAGACTGCTTTCTGTGCTGCTGCATTTGCTGCAGTTAGTGCATATTCTCCCTGCAGGCCTCCGAATAGTAAAAAGAATAAGCCCAGACTTGGCTCCATGGGGAAGGCTCAGCCAGGTTTATCATCTGCAAAACGTATACTGACCAATGCATTTGACCAAAAGATTACAAGATATTAGCCTTGGATGCTTGCAGTGAGATAGTATGCACTGTTCAAATGTTGTCCTGTCAGCCTAGTACAGTTTTCCAAGGGTTTCCAGTTCCCCTATTATCCAGTGATCACAACTAATAGCATTAATAGCATAACAGCATACCCTCCTGTTCTGTGTATTTCACAAAGCAGACTGCAAGATCCTCCTGCTTACAGGGCCCATCATCTGTCTCCTTACGCATCCTATCATTATCTTGTATGTTTTAGACAATCCTATACCAGCGTTATCAGTTAACTTTGTGATGAGTTTCTACAGTTGAATTGTGCATTCATATTGCAGCTTAAATTTATGGAAGTAGTTTGTATGTCACTTGTGGCTCCAGTGAGGCCTACCTTGCTCAGTGCTTCAGCAGAGCCTTTATGTCTGTAATATATATACTCCAGCTTCTGTGAGGTCTTACTGCTGGCTGTGATAGATTGCAAATGCAATGGCAGCTTCCTTTAAAGAACGTGCAATAGTTAATTCAAATCTGACCAATCAGTACAGTGGGTCTTGCATAATTTGTTTGAAACCATTTTTTTTCTATTCCCACACTGCCAGCTCCAAATATACAGCACATCAGAAACAGATAATTTATAATAGCGTTGTAGGAGATGTCTGGGACCAAACAGGATGTTTTGGCACTGGAGTAAGGGGGCATTTGGGGACTTCTTGCTTTTGAGGAGGAGATAAAGGCACATTTGGGAGAGTGAGGAAAATGTATTATTTTTTATTCTGTTAAAATGGCTCTCAGAAAAAACAGTATCAATATTAGCCATGTTTTGTCATTAATAACATCATATTTAACACCCTGTTGGGATTAATAATACTACTCCACGTGGGACAAGAATTAGGAATTTTGGCTCCTTACAGGCTTGGGAAGATGGAGCTTCTGTTATACTTGGTTCATGTTTTCAGTGTATTCTCTGAAACAATAAGGAATAGAAACAGGTTTTTTTCCTTTGGCTTTGGGGCCCAGCCGAATAAATGGAAGCTTGGATTATGAAGATCAACTTGCAGAAAGGCAAGGATTCTTTGGCTGCCAAGTTGTGAAGTACATGGGCTGAGGTTCCTGCATAACTGTGTGTTAAAGTGAAGAAATAAACACCTGATAGTGGTGGAAAGAGCATTATTTTTTGCCTGTGTGTGCACGTGTGCTCTCATGGATTCTTTCACATTTATGTGCTAGTACATGATTTTTGAAGAATATGGCTGGGGAGGGTAGTGGTTTGAATCACACTATAAGTTGCAGAGCTTTTATAAATGTTATTGTGGAATAATGTCATAATCCTGTAAGAGGAAAAAAAAAGTTTAAATACTCAACCTCTAGTCAGTGAGATATTTTTGGTCTGCATAAGCATTTTATAGTTAGGTCCAAAGTGACCCACACGATGTCTTTAGAAATATGAATCATCTAGTCAGTTTTAAAAGGCTTATTTTACTTGAAGATATAATGCATTAGGATATGGAATCGAAGATGTCTGTTATAAAGATTTTTACCTGTTCAACACAGTTGAAATCTTGCAAAACTCTGCCCCTGGGCTCCCTTAGGTCATATGCTTTTCTATTTTAGTCCTCATAATCAGAAGATTAAATGAAGGGGTGCATTTCCTGAGCCAGTCTGTATTTTCATTGTTTAATGGAAAATAAAACAAAAATGTATTTTTTATGATAACATTGGGCAATACAGTGCAAAGACTAGATAAGTAGGTTAGGAGGGTCCCATATCAAAGCTATGATATCAAAGATATAAAAATAACTACTTGGAGTAAAACTGGGAGAACCTGACTGCAATAAGTGCCCTTTTGTGCTTGATACAATATACACTAGCCTCCATAGTAAGAGACAGTCCCTGCACTAAAAAAATTATAGTCCAAACAGAACACAGAACAGCATTGTTATTTTTGTTTTCATGTGGAGTTGAATTCCAGGGAGGTTAATTAACTTATCTAAGGTCATAGAAGGATTTGGAAGCACACTCTTGGTTCAGTTCCTTGCATATGAGGCCATTCTTCCTTCTTAAACTCCAAATGGGATTTTTGGGTTTGTTTTTTTTAAGAGGATCAGCAAGAAATTCTTTTTTTGAACAAGTTGCACAAAAATGTGAACTCATACTCACCTTAATTAATTTAAATTCCTCCCAATAGTTCCTTCCACAAGTTCTCTAATTTGTGGTTGACCAATATCATATTTTGTACCTTGATTCTTGATTTAGAGCCCAAGTGGTGGAGCTTGGTGGCTTGATGACTGTTTTAATAGTTCGGATCCTTGCAGTCAAAAAGCTACACCTTGTTTTCTCTCTGACTCTAGCTTCAGCTTCCAGTCTCTGTGTCATGTTGACCTATTCGACCAAGGTCCCGTGTAGATATTAGATTTTTTTTTCTCCCAACAAGTTACTTGTTGACTGCAGTCAGCTGACCCTGACCCATCGTTTCTTAGAACATATTCTGAAATTAAAGATTGAGGGATTCACAATTGTGGGAGAAGAGGCAAAAGCCCCCCTCTTAACATGTCCCGAGACCCCGCCCAATGAGCCCCGGTACTCACCGCAGGGACTGGGATGAGCAGCGATGGGGGAAAGATGCTGATGCAGGCTTGGCAGCTTCACAGTAGTCTCAGCCTGCGGATTGGTGATCCTTGGGGGGCAGAGCCTGGGAGCAGCATGGGCTGCTCAAAAGGCAGCTGGGGAGATACCCAGCTGCTGAGGACAGGTGGAGGCTGCCATGGCTAGCACAAGAGCTGAGCGTAGAGCAGCAGGACACCAGCGCAGAGCCTCTGATGGCGGAGCCAAGCGGAGGGAGGCAGAACACCAGAGGGGAAGAGCAGAACGCTGGCAGGAAACCACCAGCACTGGAACCTGGTAGGAATGGCAGAGCAGGGCTCAGGGTGAGAAATCCCAGCAGCCGACAGGACCACCCGATGGGAAAGACACCGGGGCAGAGCTCAGGAAGCCAGAATTGGCCAGAGAGGCATGGTGGGGAGACAGAGGTGGTCCCCACTGTCATGGGAGAAGGTCAAGCCCTGCAGGAGCAGCTGGGAACCCTGGTGGGGAAGGGTGGTGAGCAACGGCAACACTTAGCGGGCAGCTGGGTAAGGAAAGAGCCGAGCGGCAGCTGGTCCGGCATGTGGTGGGGAAGGCGCGAGTACTACGTGGTGGTGGGAGCAGGAGTGATTAGCTTCCAAAGTCAGCACCCCCCTTTTGAAGAGAGTAAGCAGAGGAATCGATGTCAAGTCTTCCCTGCTCCTCAGGGAGGCAGAAGCGTCCGGGAAACCAGAGTCCCCTATATTTCGAGGACAGGCAAGTGGTGCCTTCACAGGGAGTGAAGGGCCTTGTGGAATTATTGTTACCCCAGACTGAGGCATGTTTAGTTGGTCCACAGGTTGGCCTGAAAATTAAGGAACAGCCTCATGGAGATTTTGAGAACCGGACACCCTACCCTGCTCGGGGCAGGCCTTGGGGGGGGGGGGGG
>NW_017729033.1:8893814-8901398 GCF_001723915.1 Gavialis gangeticus
GGGGGGGGGGGGGTGAAGAGAGGCAGAACCTTGGGGAAAAGGTCCAAGGAGTCTGGACCCTCCAGGCCATGGATGTGGTAAGGGTGGGGTAAAAGGGAGGTTTGGAGCCCCATGAAAAAAGATCCAGGGCAGTAACCCTGCTGGGCCCACCAGCAGGAACTGCCTCCCCATCCATCAACATCAAAGTCGTGGCAGGCGAGTAGGGGCAGCACCTCAGAACCATCTAGGTGGCCCTAGGGTGTGGTCCCACCCTGACATCACTGGGGAGGAAGGCACCAGCCAAGAAGGTGCCAAAGTTATATAATACGTACCAACGACAAATTGGTGCATTGGCCGAGAATGACGAACCTGACCCAGGGTTTGGACAGAAGATGGAGGCACAGTCTGGACCCCTAGCAGGAATGGATGCTGTGCAACAGACCTTAAACATTGTAGCTCAGATCTTACAGCAACAACAACAACAGCAAATGAACTGATGAATGGCTTTGGATGAGCAAATGCTGAAGCAACAGGAGCTGATGAGTTGGAGCAAGGTGGACTTGAGAAACCCAAAAATGATGGTGGGGGATGACCCCGAAGCTTTCCTAGAGAGCTTTGAATGGGCCGCATTGGCTGCAGGTCTGGACAAGTCGAGATGAGCAGCAAAGGTCAGGGTGCTGTTGGTGGGCCCCACCCAGGCTGCCTATAGAGCAATGTCTCGGCTCAGTGCCCAAGACTATGATCAGGTAAAGGAGCAGATCCTGTACTGCCTAGATATCACTCTGGAGCAGTATCATCAGATGTTCTGGGCTAGGAAAAAGAAAGAGGATGAGCCCCCCCCCCTTCCTTCTCCAGAAGCTGATGGACCTACAAGAATGGTGGATCCAACCAACAATTATTCCAAGAGGAAGTCATGGGCATCTTCTTGTTGGAGCAGTTCTTGATGGATCTGGAAGAGGAAACCCAGAGGCGGGTGTGGAGGTATTGCCCCAAGACATCACGGGAAGCACTGCAGCTGGTGAAGGACTTTGATTGCACCCAAAATGAGCTACCTGGTGAGAGGGGAGATAAGAGTGGGACAGTGGCAGGTATTAGGCCTAGCAAAAAGAAGGGAGGCTGAAGAGATAGCCAAGGCAGCCACCCTTTGCTGTGGGACTCTGCCCCAGTAGAAATGATGGACTGTAGCCTGGGAACCGCAGAGGAAGTCTCCCAAGATAAACCCACAGTGATGGCTGTGGTGGCAGGAAGGGCCATCTGCACCATTCTCGATACGGGATGCAATCAGACCCTAGTCAAATAGGTCTGGTACCACA
This sequence comes from Gavialis gangeticus, assembly GCF_001723915.1. Classification (NCBI taxonomy): domain Eukaryota; kingdom Metazoa; phylum Chordata; order Crocodylia; family Gavialidae; genus Gavialis; species Gavialis gangeticus. The sequence goes on from NW_017729033.1 coordinate 8,895,107, forward strand.
AGTGGAAGGGGCAGAGTCCAACCCTATCAAGATGCTCGGCTTGCATGGGCAGGTTTCAGTATACCTCAGGCGGAGAATTTGAGTGAGTGTACAAGGAGTCACTAGGATGATATCAGTGAGGATAGCAGCAGACCTACCCTACCCAATGGTCCTTGGCCAGGACTGGCCAGAAATCTACATGATTCTTGAAAGCCAGCAAGCCCAGAGAGATTGGAGAGCAGGGCTGATGGGCGAAGAGGAGCCAACCAATCCAGATGGTGGGATAGGTACCCTCTGGGACCTTGAATCGCTCATCAGTGGAGTCCAGTTCTGGGAGGCCCAACAGGAGGAACCTGCCTTTCAGGCTCTCTGGGAGATGAAGATTGCCCACGAGGACAAACAAGTGGTTCAGCCGGAACTCTGTGATCATATACCCTGCTGTGAGGTGAGAGGTGGCCTCCTATATTGTGTCACAAGAGGACGGGGAGGGAAGGAACAGATAGCTTAGCTCCTGGCTTCCCAGAGGTACTAGGTGAAGTTGTTACACCTGGCTCATACTCACCCCCTTGGGGGGCACCTAGGCTGAGAAAAGATGGTGGCCAGGTTGATGGGAAGGTTCTTTTGGTCATATCTCTACCAAGACGTGGAACAATTCTGTACTACCTGTCCGAAGGTGAGCCTAAAGAAACCACCCTGGGTGCCACTACAATCCATGCCAGTGGTGGAGGAACTATTTTCACAAGTGGCCTTAGATATCATAGGCCCATTACCTAAATCTTCAGGAGGCCACCAGTTTATATTGGTATTGATTGATTATGCCACTTGCTATCTGGAAGCCATTCCACTCAGATCAGTGACAGGTCCCTGAGTGGCAGAAGAGCTACTGAAGTGGGTCTTCTGAGTAGGAATACCCCAGGAGATCATTACGGACCAGGGCACTAACTTTATGTCCCATGTGATGAGAGGGCTCTGTCAGATTTTTCACATTAAGCACCTTTGCACTTCCATATAACATCCCCAGACAAACGGGTTAGTGGAGCAGTTTAATGGGACCCTTAAGGCCATGCTCCAGTGATGTACACATGAGGACCCATGTCTGTGGGATCTACTGATTCCCCCTCTACTATTCATTGTTAGGGAAGCAGAGACAAGAACACGGGAGAATGCGAGTTTCAGGTGGGGCAGAGGGTTCTAGGTGGTACTACCTAGCTCAATGAGTAAATTCTTTACCTGCTGGCAGGGCCTTTTCCAGATTATCCGGAGGGTTGGGCCCGTACATTATGAGGTGCTGCGGCCTGGACATAAAAGGGAGAAGCAAATTTTTCACATTAACCTACTTAAACTGTGGTGGGAACCAGAGGGGCTGTTAGCTATGCCGATTCCTGAGGAGGTAGAGCGAGGGAGGCCGTTAGGTGAAACAGCAGGAAGGGGAGTCCCTATAGGCCAAAACCTGACGATGGAGAAGAGGCAGTATATGTTAAACATAGTGCAGGATTTTTCAGACATGTTCAATGAGGTCCCTGGAAAGGCCCAAGGTGCATTCCACAAGATTGTGATGCCAGAAGGGGCCATAGTAAGGGAAAGATGGAGGCGCATACTGTACCACAGCTATCCAGTCGTGAAGGAAGAAATAAGGAAAATGGTGGAACAAGGGGTTATTCAAGAGTCCAGGAGCCCCTGGCACAGCCTGATAGTTATGGTTCCTTGTGGTTGTGTATTGATTTCCGCAGCCTTAACACAGTAACCCAGTTTGACGCCTTCCCCATGCCTCAGGTGGGAGAGTTACTGGAAAGGTTAGGACAGGTGAAATTTATATCCATGTTTGACCTAGCCAAGGGGTATTGGCAAATACCCCTGCGGTGGTAAGACCAAGCCAAGACCGTGTCCAGAACTCCATGGGGCCAGTATGAGTTTTGCAGGATGCCCTTTGGCCTCAGCGGGGCTGCAGCGTCTTTTCAGAGGTTAATGGATTGAGTACTAACACCCCACCACTGATACGCAGCTGCGTATATTGATGACATTGTGGTCTATACCAAAACATGGGATCAACATCTAGAGGCAGTCTGGGCTGGCCTACAAGAGTTGAGGCAGGCCGGTCTGACGGCACACCCTAAGAAGTGTGCGCTGGGCCAGTTAGAGACAAAGTACCTCGGATTCTTGGTTGGACAAGGCCAGGTCAAACCTTTGGCCGATAAAATGGATGCCATACAGAGGTACGTTATCCCACAAACAAAGAAGCAGATGTGGGCATTTCTAAGCCTAGCCAGTTATTATGTGGATGTGGATCTAGGTGGCCCTAGGGTGTGGTCCCACCTTGGGGAGGAAGGCACCGGCCAAGAAGGTGCCAAAGCCATATAATACCTACCAACAACAACAATTCACTTTAATCAAGAGCTTAGGTACTGGAAGTTGAGCCAAGGCCACTTTTACACGTGTCCCCATGCTGTCTGATTGGAACACATCAGAGCAGCCTCAATTAATTGAGCCTCAGTTAATTGGAGCAGCTTTGCCTAATCACAGCACTCCAGAATACTGCAGCATCTCGTGTATTCAGCACCCTGTATTTCAAAATGGTGGCAGGGGCATTTTAACTAAAGCTCATTTGACAAGCTTTAGTTAAAGCACTCCCGCAGCCATTTTGAAACACGGGACATTGAATACACGAGACACTGTGGGCACTTTAATTAGAGCAGGTCCTGAGAGCTGCTCTAATTAAAATGCTTCCCCAGAGCATGTGTATAGGCACCCCAGAACTTTACTCTTTCTGAAGCTAAAAGACCTCAAACTCCTTCGGAAGACAGTCTCGGAGATGTGTGCCTGTTCGGCTGAGTGATTTCTGATTTTCTTTAGTTTGGCTTCTTAATCTGGTTTTTACTGAAAATTGATTTCAGTTCACTGCCTTTTTGGAAGAACTGTACCAAAGATTATCTTTCAATAGACTCCAAGCATGAGTGGCTTAATAAGAAGTCTCTCATCTTATTAGAGGTTTATATTCTTATAACAGGCTCACTTTCTTTCATAACACATTGGCTAATACTGAAAATGGCTCTTCCTGAAAATAAGTGTCTTTTAACCCTTTAGCTACTACCCACTCTCATATTCAAAACCCATTTTCCTCTTTTAATCAAATAGGGCAATTATATCTTTAAATTCAGCCGATTTGGATCTAGCCTCAAGTGTGTGATTTACTAGTTCCCCTCTAGGGCCTATTAAAAATTACAGCTAACTGGGTCTTTACCTTGCTAAAAAGGTTTTGGGGTAAATCTAAACTCTTTGGACACGACTCACTGCAGGAGAACTTTGTGCTGCACTGTAAAATATTCAGCTTTGGAGAAGATCTCTGTAATAATAGCGATTTTTCAGCTGCACTCAGCTGGTATAAGAACTCTTTTTAATATGTATCCCTGCTCCCCATAAAGCAAGGACAAGTGCACATGGTGAAAGCAAGCAATGTGTGTGGCTCAGATATTTCCTAACTTCGAGGGCCATTTATAGCAGCTTAACTTAGAGCAGCCAGCTTTACTTCAGGAGGAAGGGATTGCAAAGAGGGGGCATTGCAACTTCTCACCCATGTGACTAGATTCTGGGATCTGGGATACCCTTCATCTAGCAACAGAAATGAAAATATCAGAGATTCTTTCCCACCCCTTTGTTGGCAGCAACTTGTTTGCAGCTTGACAATAATCACTTGGTCTTGGACAGGGTTAGAACTTAAAACTCATCCCTCTCATCGTGGTACCTCATTGGCTGGCTTAAGTAGCTTCTTACTCAGAGGTTGCATTTGTACAAACACTGTTTGGGGATGTTACTGTGCAGTAGCTCTGGTTATTGTGCAGACATTTAGTGTGCAAGTACTAAATGCCTGTACAGTAACAACTAAACTGTTCTATACTATATCTCCCTATACAGTTGGGGGAAATCTTTCAGACTGTAATGGGGAGATGCTGGAAGTGGACAGAGAATGAGAGGGAAAGTAATTAACTAGCATTCAAGTCACTAATCCTGCTGATCCTGTGTGGTTTAAATGAGTTGCATACATGAAAGCATTGTAATTATAACAAGGGATTTCCATAACAATATTTGATCAATCTCCACAGTTACAGCTAATTGAAGTCTCTTATTGCATATTTCAGTCTTGACACTGGGATATGATAAACATGTAATGAAAACTCTTGGACTGCTCAGTTACAGGTTTTGGACTCTAAAAGGGTGAGATATGACTTGTTAGGCCAAAGGTCCCAGGGGCCAAATCCACTGAAGGACTTGTATGCCTAAGGGGGCTTAAGGATGTCAATTCCAAGACTGTGATCCCTGAAAGCCTCTGCCATAGAAATGGTCCCAATGAAGGATGTGTCTTGAGAAGCAGGACATACTAGACCAGGGGCAGTGGTGCACTAATGGAGCAGTAATATTTCGGTATCTGTGCTAACCTGGGGATTCAGACATGACACTGTATAAAATTCTCTAGGCACCTACATTTCTTCTTCTGTGCGTGCTCCATCTAGGCAGAAATGAGAAGGTTTGTAGTTCTCTTTTATGCCTGATTCCCTGCTGGGATCATCAGACTAGTATTCTCCAACCTAAGTTTCCTGATAGTGATTTGGTAGACACCATATGAAAATGTTGAACATTGTGCTGACTGCATCAAGCTCTGCACAAACTATGGCATTCAGGCTGTTTTCATTCAGAAAGCACATTGCCGAGGTTTATGTTGGGGAGCAGGAGCAGAGGGAGCAGGGTGCACGTGTGCCACACGTGTACCCCCTTACCTTGGCAGCAAAGGCAGCAGCTGCGGAGGAGACAGTGGCAGGGGCAGCAACAGCTGATTTCCCCCTAAGGTAAGTGGGGAAGAGGGTGCAGAGCAGCTGAGGTGGATCTGGAGGAGAAGCCCTCAGGAGACCTCTTAGCTCGCCCGACAGGGAGCCACACTCCTGAGCCGCACGCGTGAACAGTGCACACAAACAGGCATGCTCTGTAAGGGCGTACCGGGGTTTCTGCCAGCATTTGCGTAAGGCGGGCGTGAGGTAGCTGCCAAGAGCGGCACCTCCAGTGAGCATAAGCAGTAGGTGCAGCTCTGCAGACATGGTGCAGACATGGAGAGCAGCTACCAGGGTCCCCGCCCTGGCGCTGCCGCCTGCCATGGGCTCTTCTGAGGCTTCCACCTAGACAGAGCTCATGGTGGGGTCGGTGGCCCCTTGCTCCCCTGTCTGTGGGGGGGCTCACTGGGGTCCTGGGGATAGGTGGGGCCTGGTGATCCCCTTGCCTGTCCCTCCTGTGCATGACTTAGGGCCCTGGAGGAGCAGATGAGGGAGCTCCAGGATGAGGTAAGCAGGCTGAGGGGGATCAGGGATGCAGAGGATAAAATTGATGCCTATCTCTGTTCTCTGCAGGCCCAGTCGCCCACTGTACAGCCCCCACAGGAGGCACATCCAACACAGGAGTAGCAGAAGGTGTCCAAATCCAGAGCTGCTAGGCCTAGAGTGGTGGGAGCCCCCCAGGTTCACCTGGGGAACAGGTTTGGCGCCCTGGCAGCTGTGACGGAGAAAGACAGAGAAATTGCTTCTGGTGGGGATGATGCCACTCCCCACATGACAAGGAATGGGCAGAGAGCTAACACCAGCAGGAAGAAACTCCGGGTCCTCGTCATCAGAGACTCCATCCTACAAGGACTGGAAGGTCCCATCTGCCAGCCTGACCCCATGACGCAAGAGGTCTGCTGCATGCCTGGGGCTCGGGTTAGGGACATCACGGAGAGGATTCCAGCCTACATCTGACCTGCAGACCTGTACCCCATGGTTGTCATCCATGTGGGAATGAATGACACAGCCAGGGGCAACCCTGACTGCATTATGAAGGATTTCAAGGCTCTGGAGGACAAGCTTAAGGAGACGGAGGTGCAGGTGGTATTCTCCTCTCTTCTTCCGGAGAGTAGGAGGGGACGGCGACACGAGGCCTGCGTTGGCGAGGTCAACCGGTGCTTATGCAGTTGGTGCCACCAGGCAAGCTTTGGGTTCCTAGATAATGACCCATGCTTTCAGGTGAGGGGCTTGCTGGGGTGGGATAGGATTCAGCTCTCTCCTAAAGGCAAGCGTGTTTTCTCTTCCAGGTTGGCTGATCTCACACAGCAAGCTTTAAACTAGCCTCACTGGGGGAGGGGGCCACAGGAAGACGAGGAGACAATACCCAAGCAAGACAGGTGACAAATGCAAAGAGTGCCCAGGTAAGAAACAGGGGTCCAGACAGTCTCCCAAATCGGGGGGTGGCACACGCAGCTAGGCAAGGCCTTAAATGCCTATATACCAATGCTCATAGT
>NW_017729033.1:8906398-8914893 GCF_001723915.1 Gavialis gangeticus
TAAAAGTGTAATGTCCTCACAATCCTCTGCTCTAAAATTTCCATGTATGCAGTGGTCTGAACCAGAATTGAAATGGATGCTGATAACACAGAGTTAAAGGAGACTAATGCAAGCACGTGAGTGGAAAAACCCCAGAAAGCCAATACGCATGTCCAAACATGCCCCACACATGGTCAGTATGAAATTGAATGAGGTAATCTGAATTGGCTAGAATTTTCCAAAAAGAGATCCCTGTGATTGGCTACCTGGCAAGTATTTAAGCCAGCGAATTTCTGCCCAAGGCGGAGACCAGCTAAATCAGAGAGCGGAGACCAGCTCTCACAGAATCCTGGTTCGGAGACCAGCTAAATCAGAGAGTGGAGACCCGCTGTGACAGAATCCTGGTTCGGAGACCTCTCAGATAATCAGAGAGCTGAGACCAGAGAGAGAGTGATTGTCTCCCCGCCACCGTCGTGTCCCGGCATACCCCATCCTCACACACGCTCGTAACTCGTTCATTCGCCACTGTCGTGTCCCGGCGTACCCCACCCTTACATACGGTCATCTTCGTTTTGCAGTTACCATTGTAACCAAGTCTGACTTGCGCTACACTACCATCACCTGGTGGAGTAAGTAAAGAGAAAATAAAAAAATTTGTTTTACAACCATACGAATACTGACGCTGCCTGACTCCTCGCTGCTAGCCCCCACCTGCCTGATTGTGTCGGCCCAGGCCATGACAAGGCAACTTGGTCGCCACATGGCGTCATGAACAGGTTCCAGGGGAGGTGAGATGGAGTCAGAGCTGATCCGCTACTGCCCATGGCGTAGCGGGGACCATCCAGCAACCGACCCGGATGATTTATGGGTACATATTGTGTACCACCAAGCAGCCAATTCGGCCGCACCCACAGTGAACGGGTACATTTCCCTTCACGGGAGTGACACTAACGGGAAGGAATGGGCTGTCCAGCTAATTCCCATTGCTTTCGGCTGCGTGATGCGGGACCCCAAGGTTGTTTACCGTCCACGGGAGGAGACCGAGTCCCTGTCCCTTGCCCGCGTTAAACCCACGGGCGTGGCGTGTCCAAGCCCAGCCCAAGAATTTGCCCGATGCATTCGACACATTAAAGAGGGAGGCGAAAACACCCCTCCGGACAAGTTTAACTGTCCGAACCTCTTGCAAGGATCTAGGGGACACGAGCTGCTAACCCAGCTCCGGGAAAACCTAGAAGCTGACGGGCGGACAGCCTCTAAGTGGACCGGCCCGAAATGGAACAAGGGCAAGATGCTTAATGTTCTATTTTGCGCATATGTTGGGCTGTTGAGAGAGACCTCAGATCTAGAGGTGCAGCTAGAAACCGCTGCCTGAGCTGCCACAGATAATGCAGCCGCGCCGCCATTCCAAGAAGGCACCGGCAAGAAAGGGAGCTCAAGTGAGGCGGGAAACCCCATAGAGAAAAGCATGCCAACACCACCCACCTGGAGCCCACCTCCTTCTGCAGCACCGCCCACACCATCACCACCACTGTACAGGCAGACACGCCCAGAGGGGGTGGAGACAAAAGAAGCCAGCGAAAGTGAAAGCAACACAGGAACAGCTGTAAGAGAAGGCGCGTTCGCACCACTGCAGGATACTTCACCACAGCTGTATCCCAATCTCCCAACCGCACTGCCTATTTTAGTGTGCAAGCGTGTGACAGGCCCGTAAGGCCAAGGAACACAGATTACTGTCACCATGCAAACTTGCACCCGTGCTAAAATGAGTGACTTAAGAAGAGAAACAGGCATCAAATCAGAAGAAACCCCAATGTGTGGCTTGGACGTCTAGTTGCAGAAGTGGGAAATGAAACCATAGACCAAGACGAAGCAATGCAGCTGGTCCGCAACACTGCATGGAGCAAAGGAAAAGTAGTGGACCCTGTTCCTGTACTTGCAAACAACCATTGGCCCATACCACCCCCAGCCTTAGTAGTTGAAGCCCTGCAACGGAAGGTACGCACCTGGCACAAAGGTGCACTGGGATATTCAGACGCAAGTGCTCTAGTGTACATGATACTTGGAACATCCTACGCTGCCTGGAATCCAGATCAACAAGCTCTGAATCTCACACCGGCCCAAGCACAAGGAGCCTGGCCACACCGCTTTGCCACAAACCCAGGAAACGTGCCCTGCCTGCTCGAAGCAGTAGAAGCTGCTACTGAAGTTTACGGGGGAAACCAGAACCTAACAGCCAGATTGCTGCTCAACCCATCTGTAAATGGCCCTGTAGCGCATGTACTAGGCCAGATGGGCTGACTTCAAGGAGCCATGAAAACCAGAACTCAAAAAGCAACACTTTCCATCACCGGTGAAGAATTGAACACCTCATCAGTTTACCCAGCTGAATACGCTCCTGTTCGCCCTAGTTGGGTCAACCAGTGACCTCAAGCCTGCGACCCACCACTGCAACGTACCCCAACAGAATGGGAGATGTTTGGGTTTCTGCTTAACCATTCCGGCTTAACTAAGGCCCAACTTAGGACACTTGGGGATGAAAGGCAGAGAGCCCTAGCTCAAGCACTCAGATTCACTGGAGTGAACAACACGCCAAAAAACAAGTAGTCGGGGGCATTCCACAACTTACTGATCTCGATCCTCGTCCGTACGCTACCATCATCGTACAAAATCCCGATCAACCACGCAATACAACACCCATAAAGTTTCTACTTGATCCTGGGGCTCAAGTAAATGTCATCAAACAATCAGTTCCCCATAAGAAAACTAACAAAAACATGATGGTTCAAGGTCTTAATGCTATCACAACCATGAATAGAGTGAAATTCCTAGTCAGTAATCACGATAAATATCTCGATACAGTGATAGGGGGCATCAACCTCCTCGGTATACCCAGCATCTGAACTTTAAACTTAAAACATCAGATTTTAGAAGCCCTACCGATCACTACAGCGGCAGAAGATCAACACCAGCCGACACTGCGAAACATCTCGACGTGGAGATACACGCCCATCCCCACAAAAACACATCTTCGTGACCCCCTTAACGCCTTGTTGGCATGTCTAGTCCAACAACAGTGCATCACCCCAATTCAAGCAAGCACACATCTGTCACCCAGATGGGGAATCCAAAAGCCTGGAAAACCAAATGAAGTGCTCCTGGTCGTGGATTACCGCGAGGCAAATAAACTGTACCACCCTAGCTCAGGCAACCCCTTGCACGCTACTCCAAGGCACCCAAGAAATGGCACAATACCAAGCTCATGCTTGGGTATGCACTACTCTCGACCTTAAAGATATGTTCTTCTCACTTCCGGTCAACGACAGAGATGGGGTCCTAAACATGTGCATAGGAGGACAAATGATTAAATGGAACGTCTGCCCACAAGGATATTGCAATGCACCAGCATTAGCCACCAGTGCCATAAACAACAGCCTCCAACGTTTTTATGAGAAGAATCCAGAGAGTAAAGAAGTAAGAATTTGGAGCTATGTGGACGACATAGCCATCATGGGACGGGAAGAAACAACAGTACAGAAAGTCACCGAAGATCTAGTACAGCACCTTACCAACGACAGCTGGACAGTCAACACCACAAAGTCTTGCCTCGAACCCACCGACAGCATCAATTTTCTTGGGACGACCTTCACCAGGACTACCCACCATGGAGCAGCCCACGACCAACTCGACACCACCATGTGGGAAGACAGAACACCAACGACAAAAGCCAAGTTCCAGTCCCTTCTCAGACACCTAAATTGGCTCCGCTACTACATCAAGCCGAAGCACTTACCTGTACTTGCATGGGTCCAAAAACAGATCAAAAATAAAACTCGCGAGAAAGTCCCATGGACTTCGAAGGATACAAAAGCCCTAAGCGAACTCCTGATCGCCATAAAGAATACACCATTGTACGCCATCGACCTGTCAGCAGCATTAACAATCTCATTCGGATATACTGAAGAACATCTATTTGCTACAGCCAGAAACCTTGAAGGGAATTTAATCTATGCCGCCCATCGTACCATTCAAGCTGCTCAACACCGTTATGGGACAGTAGGAAAAACCCTCTTGGCTGCGCAGCTGGCCGAACCATTAGCGACTGGAAAAGGAAAGCTTCAAGCCATAGGCGTGACTTTATTGCCATGTTTGTTTCATGACTGACCGGACTCCAACTTCCAGGGGGAGTCCACAACATGGAGCACGCTAGTGCTTAACCACTTGTACCATTGGCACGGTTGGCAACACGAGCACCTCACTGCGATGGAGACCACACCAACTAACCCTATTCTGTATGGTACCACTGCCCCTGCCTGGATGGCATCAGATGGGACAACTCGTCACGGGGGAGGCTTCGGATATTATTGTAAGCCCTGCCACGATGTACAAGCACGGGCAGGATGCGCCTCCGCACAGAAGAACGAGTTCCTCGGATTCAGAAATGTCATCCGCCATTGTTTCAAGGACCACGACGGATCTCTACCAGTCCCTGTCATACTGGCAGATTCCCAATTCATCTATAAAGTAGCGACGGGCACTGCCTCACCCACTGAACACACAGACACCTGGGAAGAAATATGGGAAATGCTGTCCACTTTCACCATGCTACCACTTATCAAACATACAAGATTTCATGTCGCATCAACTGATCCAGTCCATGAAACTATCGACAAACTCCTAGAGGATCCACTCCACACCAGTTGTGTCCTTGCCATTGAGGACTCCAACCCCGGAGTGTGCGCAGATCCCTACTTGTCCTGGCTTCATGAGAATTGGGGCCACCCGGGTCCCCGAGCTTGTCACTCACGATGGCGCCAAGAGTCAGAGGGAAAACCGATGCACAGGTCTCGGGCGGATTGGGAACGAGTGACCCAAGCCTGTGAAGCCTGCGCAAAAGAAAAGTGCCATCCTACAAGCAGTCTCCAAGGTGCGCTGGACCCACAAACCTTTGTTCCTGGAAAAACCTGGCAAGTAGACCTGTTAGGTCCCCTACCCGGAGCAACACCTCTGAACAAAGGGCTAATCATTATTGACCTTGGCACGTGCCAAGTCACAGTAATACCCTTAAGGAAGACGCATGCTGCCACTGTAATAGCTGCATTATCGAGTATATTCGCTGTATGGCAAGTTCCAAGCACTATCCAATCCGACGGTGGACCACCCTTTACCTCTGCAGCTGTAGATAAGTTTGCAAGACTCCATAACATCGAGTGGCATCACCACCTTCCATACCATCCACAGTCCAGCGGAGTCGTTGAGAGAGCAGTTGGGTTATATAAAGAAGCCCTCCATCTTAGAGGGCATGGAAGTTATAAAAATTGGACAAAATTGAATCATGAGATCCTAACAACCCTCAAGGCAGGGAAGGAACTCTGGAATGAAACAGGCATATGAGCTATGACACCATGGAAGCCAAAATTCCACCCGACTGAACTCGTTTAGGATACCCTTCCAGATCCACGAAAACGTCATCCAAAAGTGCTAAAAGGAGTAATCCAAGAAGCTGAACCTTACCCCAACACCTATATGGCGATCCTAGAGGACAGTAGATGAAATATCCTTGTCCACCATAACTGACTGGCTAGGCGATCCACACTAGCTACTGATTAATCAAAATTAAGAATAGAAGGTGTTCATGTGTTGTTTGTTTTTCATGTCACGATAGCCTGGAGAGTGTGAAAGTCGCCTACCAGTTCCAGCAACAGTCAGAAAAGACGCGCCACCCCGCTCCATTGTCGTGACTTCATCAGAAGAAATAGGGGACGCTACTTACCCTCGAGTGGAGACGACAGCAGACCAGACCTGAGGGACGACCGAGATGACACCGACCAATACTCTCGTGACTTTGTCTTTGTATTATATGTTACTCATGTTCACCTTCGCCCCGCAGTCCTCCGAGCCAGTTACCGAGCCCAATCATCCAACCAATACAGTTTTATATTTGTTATCAGTTTGAGCAAACACCTCTGGAGATGGTGAGACATGAGGCGGTTTAACTGCATGTCTCCAAATCCCTCTATCCGTCGACAACCTAGTTCTTACCCCATATCTCTCACCATTTAACGTTTCAGATTGGTTTTCCCAGGTCTCAAAGGGCTCAGTGACCTCCATCAACATCTCCACACCTCTAGAGGGCGGAGGCTCTATCTTTAGTGATTACACCTGGCACTGCAATTTTACCCTTACAGACCTCTCTAATACCATTTTACCCCCCTGTAGGGATTGTTTCGAAAGGGAAGCCTCATGCGCTTGCTCCGCCATCCCCTGGGGAATACACCCACAAGGCGACGACTGGTCCCGCCCAGATATGTCACTCACCTGGGATCCCCACTCGATCACCCCACTCTGGTAACTCACACTGACACCCCGTGGTGCCAAAACCACACCCGAACTCACCCTTTCCCCCCTTATCAAGCCCACTCCTTTAGTCCAGTGGAACGCTTCCCTAGCCATTGATTTGACCCGACCAGGTCCATTAGGAAGTAACTCCTGGTTCAGATTTTATTATCCTGTTTTATGAGCGGCATTGTTAAGCGCCGCCTGCCACGGTGTCACCTTCCCTTTTAGGTAGTCCAGTCCACCTGAACGAGCTAGGCAAGCCTTCCCGTTCTCCGGCACATGCTCGGAGCTTACTACACCTGTACCATTTGGCCTCGTTTGGGCGTGTTCAGATGGACGACTATACACCACACACATTACCTGCCACACTTTTTGGTTTACAATGTTTTCTAGGCTCTGTTTCTTTTTGTCCACCCTTACGAGCCCTGACAGCTCACCCTCCGAGCCTAACCCTCCACTGCCATACTCACTCCACCACCCCAGTATGGAGTTCACTCACGTATGGGGAAAGGTTCGTCCAAGGCCTTAGTTGGGCCTTCAAAGGGCTCTTCCTTTGGGGCCTTGGAATTGCAAAAGCCCGAATAGCTATCACCAAACTCACCGAACAGGTCGAGCTTCTCGCAAATCGCACTGCGATCGGTTTCAAATTGTTAGACCAACAATTACAGGCGACTTCCCAAATGACCATACAAAACCGTCTTGCCCTAGATGCCCTACTTATCCAGCATGGAGGCCTTTGCCAGTATTTAAATGTGTCACAGGACATGTGCTGTATTGCCATTCCCAACGTCTCTCTTCCCCTCCAAAATCAAATTACCAAAATTCGGAAAATTGCAAAAGATATCAATGCCATCTCTGGCATTGGACAAGGTTGGTTATCCTGAGTGTTTAAATGGTTAGGTTGGGATGCTTCATCCTGGTTGTTAAATTTGCTTACCCCACTGTTATCCTTCTTATTCATCCTAGTTGTAGTAATTACCATAGTTTGTTGTGTTTTCCAATTTTTTAAATGAAGATTGCTGAAACTTTCTGTTTTTGTATATACCCGCCTGTCCAACCGAGACGATGTAAGGGACGAAGACAAGTCTTAACTCCTGTGTTACCAGCAAGGGGGCATGTCTGAACCAGAATTGAAATGGATGCTGATAACACAGAGCTGAGGGAAGCTAGTGCAAGCACGTGAGTGGAAAAACCCCAGAAAGCCAATACGCATGTCCAAACATGCCCCACACATGGTCAGTATGAAATTGAATGAGGTAATCTGAATTGGCTAGAACTTTCCAAAAAGAGATCCCTGTGATTGGCTACCTGGCAAGTATTTAAGCCAGCGAGTTTCTGCCCAAGGCGGAGATCAGCTAAATCAGAGAGCGGAGACCAGCTCTCACAGAATCCTGGTTCAGAGACCTCTCGGAAAATCAGAGAGCTGAGACCAGAGAGAGAGAGAGTGATTGTCCCCCTGCCACCGTCGTGTCCCGGCGTACCCCATCCTCACACACACTCGTAACTCGTTCGTTCGCCACCGTCGTGTCCCGGCGTACCCCACCCTTACATACAGTCGTCTTCGTTTTGCGGCTATCGTTGTTACCAAGCCTGACCTGTGCTACGCTACCATCACCTGGTGGTGTAAGTAAAGAGAAAATAAAAAAGTTTGTTTTGCAACCATACGAATACTGACACCGCCTGACTCCTCGCCACTAGCCCCCACCTGCCTGATCATGTTGGCCCAGACCGTGAAAAGGCAACTTGGTCACCACAGTAGTATGGGGAATAAACAGGAGGAACTCGCCCTCAGAATAGCCAGTTCAGACCCAGACATAATAGGGCTTACAGAAACGTGGGATTCATCCCATGACTGGGCAGTTAACATTAGGGGCTATAAGTTTTGCAGGCGGGATAGAGAAGGAAGGAAAGGTGGGGGTGTGGCACTATATGTCAAGGAGCAATACACATCCTTTGCCAGCAGAATGGGGCAGAGGAGGGGTAAGCTGAAGTGCTCTGGATAAAGATACAAGGGGGCCATGGGGAGAGGGATCTAATGGTGGGGGTCTATTACAGACCCCCCAACCAAGGGGAGGAGCTGGACCGGGAATTTTGGGGCCAGCTTGCAGAGGCACTTAAGGCAAGGGATGTTGTTGTCATGGGTGATTTAAATTACCTGGACATCTGCTGGGAGGAGCAGT
>NW_017729033.1:8919893-8920805 GCF_001723915.1 Gavialis gangeticus
CTCCGGCACATGCTCGGAGCTTACTACACCTGTACCATTTGGCCTCGTTTGGGCGTGTTCAGATGGACGACTATACACCACACACATTACCTGCCACACTTTTTGGTTTACAATGTTTTCTAGGCTCTGTTTCTTTTTGTCCACCCTTACGAGCCCTGACAGCTCACCCTCCGAGCCTAACCCTCCACTGCCATACTCACTCCACCACCCCAGTATGGAGTTCACTCACGTATGGGGAAAGGTTCGTCCAAGGCCTTAGTTGGGCCTTCAAAGGGCTCTTCCTTTGGGGCCTTGGAATTGCAAAAGCCCGAATAGCTATCACCAAACTCACCGAACAGGTCGAGCTTCTCGCAAATCGCACTGCGATCGGTTTCAAATTGTTAGACCAACAATTACAGGCGACTTCCCAAATGACCATACAAAACCGTCTTGCCCTAGATGCCCTACTTATCCAGCATGGAGGCCTTTGCCAGTATTTAAATGTGTCACAGGACATGTGCTGTATTGCCATTCCCAACGTCTCTCTTCCCCTCCAAAATCAAATTACCAAAATTCGGAAAATTGCAAAAGATATCAATGCCATCTCTGGCATTGGACAAGGTTGGTTATCCTGAGTGTTTAAATGGTTAGGTTGGGATGCTTCATCCTGGTTGTTAAATTTGCTTACCCCACTGTTATCCTTCTTATTCATCCTAGTTGTAGTAATTACCATAGTTTGTTGTGTTTTCCAATTTTTTAAATGAAGATTGCTGAAACTTTCTGTTTTTGTATATACCCGCCTGTCCAACCGAGACGATGTAAGGGACGAAGACAAGTCTTAACTCCTGTGTTACCAGCAAGGGGGCATGTCTGAACCAGAATTGAAATGGATGCTGATAACACAGAGCTGAGGGAAGCTAGTGCAAGCACGTG
>NW_017729033.1:8930970-8932279 GCF_001723915.1 Gavialis gangeticus
ACCTCTCGGAAAATCAGAGAGCTGAGACCAGAGAGAGAGAGAGTGATTGTCCCCCTGCCACCGTCGTGTCCCGGCGTACCCCATCCTCACACACACTCGTAACTCGTTCGTTCGCCACCGTCGTGTCCCGGCGTACCCCACCCTTACATACAGTCGTCTTCGTTTTGCGGCTATCGTTGTTACCAAGCCTGACCTGTGCTACGCTACCATCACCTGGTGGTGTAAGTAAAGAGAAAATAAAAAAGTTTGTTTTGCAACCATACGAATACTGACACCGCCTGACTCCTCGCCACTAGCCCCCACCTGCCTGATCATGTTGGCCCAGACCGTGAAAAGGCAACTTGGTCACCACAGTAGTATGGGGAATAAACAGGAGGAACTCGCCCTCAGAATAGCCAGTTCAGACCCAGACATAATAGGGCTTACAGAAACGTGGGATTCATCCCATGACTGGGCAGTTAACATTAGGGGCTATAAGTTTTGCAGGCGGGATAGAGAAGGAAGGAAAGGTGGGGGTGTGGCACTATATGTCAAGGAGCAATACACATCCTTTGCCAGCAGAATGGGGCAGAGGAGGGGTAAGCTGAAGTGCTCTGGATAAAGATACAAGGGGGCCATGGGGAGAGGGATCTAATGGTGGGGGTCTATTACAGACCCCCCAACCAAGGGGAGGAGCTGGACCGGGAATTTTGGGGCCAGCTTGCAGAGGCACTTAAGGCAAGGGATGTTGTTGTCATGGGTGATTTAAATTACCTGGACATCTGCTGGGAGGAGCAGTCAGCCAGGTCGGACCGTTCCAGGAGGTTCCTGGCTGAGATACAGGACCTCCACTTAATTCAGGAGGTGCACAGTCCCACCAGAAGAAATGCCCTCTTGGACCTAGTCCTGGCCACAGGTGATGACCTGGTAAGGGGCCTCCAGGTTCTTGACCACCTGGGTGATAGCGATCATCGCTTGCTGAAATTCACCATCCAGCGCAGGGTGTCAAGGGCCTGCAGCAAAGTGGTAGCTCTAGACTTCAAGAGGGCCAACTTCAATGAGTTGAGATTAGTGGGAGAGGCGCTGGGGTTCTCGAGAGCAGGGGAGCTCAGTGCTCAAGATGAGTGGTCGTTCCTTAAGGAGACAATATTCAGGGCCCAAGGGGTGACCATCCCAACAAAAAGCAAGGGGGGCGGAGTGCCCGAAAGCCCCCTGGCTCACCAAGGGTGTATGGGAATACCTGATTGCAAAAAAGGCGGCGTACACCCGGTGGAAGGGGGGTGCTATCTCCAAAGAGGAGTATACCTCCTCTGCTCGGGCCTGTAAGGGG
>NW_017729033.1:8937279-8940342 GCF_001723915.1 Gavialis gangeticus
CCCAAGGTGCAGTTTTAATTTAATATCACACATCTTGATCTTGGAGTCATTATTGACTCCAAGATGAACATGGGCCGACAATACGAGGTCACGGTTGGCAGGGCTAACCGGACCTTGTCGTGCATCCACAGGTGCATCTCAAGCAGGGCCAAGGAGGTGATCCTCCCCCTCTACGCAACACTGGTCAGGCCACAGCTGGAGTACTGTGTTCAGTTCTGTGCGCCCCACTTCAGGAGGGATGTGGACAACATTGAGAGGGTCCAGAGGAGGGCCACCCATATGATCCGAGGACAACAGGGCAGACCCTAGAATGAGAGACTGCGGGACCTGAACTTGTTCAGCCTTCGCAAGAGAAGGCTGAGCGGGGACCTGGTGACCTTCTATAAACTCACTAGGGGGGGACCAGAAGGGTTTGGGAGAGACCTTGTTTCCCCTAGCGCCCGCTGGCATAACAAGGAATAACGGCCACAAGTTGTTGGAAAGTAGGTTTAGATTAGAAAGCCATAAGAGCTACTTCACAGTCAGGGCAGCTAGGATCTGGAACCAACTTCCAAGGGAAGTGGTGCTGGCTCCTACCTTGGGGGTCTTTAAGAGGAGGCTTGATGCCTACCTGGCTGGAGTCATTTGAGCTCAGTTTTTCTCTTGCCCAGGCAGGGGGTCGGACTTGAAGATCTACAAGGTCCCTTCCGACCTGACTTCTATGATCCTATGATTCTATGATGCTCACCCCATCTAGCTTTAGGGATTAAAGCACTCGCCCAGCTAGTGGGAGATCTTGGTTCCACATCCTCCTCAATCTGAGAGGAGTCAAACCCACATTTTTCACTATACAGGGAAGTATAGCGAACGAGGTGAGAGTAGTGTCTACTTCTCTTGGTGAAGCTGTGCTATGGCACAAGAAAGGATTCAAGGTTCATCGGGCCAGAGAATGGGAGTATGATTCTTCAGCCCAGTGATCGGGGTATTTACTTGAAAGAGAAAACATCTGGGCTCTGATCCCTGCTCTAAGGACTAGCAATTAAAAAGTCATTGGATAAAATACAGAAACAGTATTGAAGGCAGAGTCTTCTATCCACATCTCTAAGAGCTCTAGACACTTTAGTAGTGAATTGAAGGAAGGGCCTCACCACCACTGGTGGCTTGGTTTTAAAAAGTGATGTGTGCTGCCTTTTGATATGGTCATTATAGGCTCCAATTGCAGAATATGCTTCTGGGCTGTGAATCCCACTCTTATGTAAGCATTTCCTGAAGCTTGGGAATCTCAGGGGCAGGATTTAAGTGACTTTGTTGGTTATCTTAGACATCTCTCCACTCAGAGTGCTGACTGCTGTGAATCCCACTTTGAGGCATCTGTATCTCCCCACTTGCATTGTCTACAGATTTTAGGGGCCTGATTTGGGTCTATATAGATTCTACTCTGGGTGCCAAGTGCCTAAACATTACATGTTAAAATAGTAGTATCACTGTGCCTAGGTCTCTTTGTAAATCTAATCCTACTTGTATTAACTTGGAGACTGTATTAGTCCTAAACTTGAAGTGTGGATTACCCACTAGAGTGTGACAGAGTCCTGGATTATGACCAAATATATTCCAGAAAAATATGGCACTATCCATCCTGTTCTTCAGGGCCTTGCAGAATATAGTTTCATAAAATTACACTGGAGCTTGCTGCTGCTTGGACACTGAATTCTAACAAAGATCACAACTATATGTAGCAAAGTGCATCAACTGGCATTTGTCTTGGAAGCCTGCTGGGAATAGCTTATTAAGACCTAAGAATATATGTTTCTGAGAAATGAATAATAGACAATTTAGCTGCTTGAAAATCCAGTCCCCAAAAGAGTGGTATTAAGAGTTTTAATGTAGGATCCTAAATTAATTTAGCTAAAGTAATTATGTCTCACAACTATTGCACATATGTGAAGTAATCTGAAGGGGTAAGAAAGAAAGAGAATGAATTTCTTCATATCTAGCTTGAACTTTATCAAATTTGGATCTGTTCAGTCGATTCATTATCTATAAAAGAAAGGATATACTAATGAGGATTGATGTTGATGTGCCATTTAAATACAAATGGGCTAAAATTGCATGTGATACAAGACGTTACCATGTGCAGTCTGAACCCTAGTGACTCTATTGTCTTCAGTATAATTACCCCAGTGATGAATGTAACTCCTCGTGAATCAGAGTTGCTCTCTTAATTTGAAAGCTGGGTAGATATGCACCTATGCAGGCTAATTAAATAAGACTATAGATGGGGACTTAATTCATCATTTGTGGAAATTGTGAAACTGGAGATTTTCCATGAAATTGGGCTATGTCAGCAAAATCTGCAAACAAACCCCAAAAAACCCCAACATGCTGGCTTTCCAGTGGAAGCCAGCAAACCCCATGGCCACAGAGAGTGCCAGCATGAAGGGAAGCAGCCAAGATGGTTGTGCCTCCTGACCCTTACTGCTGATTGGCTGAGGGCTACCTGGCATGCAGCCTCACCCCTCTTGACAAATCAGCAGTAAGGGGTGGGGCCATATGATGCACAGCCCTCTCAACCAATCAGTGGTGAGGGGCAGGGTCACTGGGGTCCTTCAGCCAATCAGAGGCATGGGGGGCCTGCCACAATAAGCCTATGAAAATGGTGGGTGGCCCTGCTGTCTACCTGCAAAATTAGCTGCCTGCCTTCTCAGTTTGAGCTCCCACTCTGCCAGACCCCCCAATGGCTGCCCCACCCAGCCTCACCCCGTAACTTGCAATCCCAGGACCCCATGGCTACCTCCACAACCCAAGGCACCATTACTTAAAAAAAAACAAAAAACAGGAAAAAAACAGAAAAAAAATGTAAAAAAAAGCCTCTGCTTACCTTAGAAGCAGGGATGGGGGGTGCTTCTGGCAGATTCCCCCACAGGAAGCACAGGACAGGGGGGCAGGAGGGCCCGCTGTGGCTGCTAGGACTGTCGCCTTGCCCCACACTGTGTGGGCAGGGCACAAGTCAGCTAGATGGCAGCCAGACTGCTGGTCAGTGCCGGAGGGGTGGTTTTTGTTTTTTTTAAACTATGGGGGGACAGG
>NW_017729033.1:8940802-8944101 GCF_001723915.1 Gavialis gangeticus
CTGGTCAGGTCAATGGGTTGGTGGAGTAGGTAGGGTCATCGGAGACCCTCCCATGGTCCCCTCCCCCCTCCTCCAGCCCCCCCAACCCAGCCTCCATTTGCCTCAGACCTTTCCTTGCTCCACTTTTTTAAACTTCAATTTTTTTAGACCCATGGATATCCAGGGGTCTAATTATCTCCCTGTGCTGCAAGTTTGCAGCATGGGGAACATTTTTTCATTCCCACATGCGCCTGTTGCCTTGCCTCAAAGGGGTTTGAGACGGGGCAAGAGGCACATGAGCACTAGTCTGGATGTGCCCTATGAGTCCATTAGGTGTTATTCTAGAACTATTAAATCCTCCACCTACTAAAGCAACTGATAAGCCAAAACAGCCTGCTGCCACTTCAATTAGATGACTTCAATCCCTGAGGCATAATCAGAGGCAAATAGCTGTCCGGCCCAAGTACTTAAAGGACTATGTTATCTAGCAGGGAAGGTGTTATGTATTGAGTGTTTTGGGTGGTGGTGATGTGAACACGTGTGCATACTCACTACCACCAATCCACAGAGCTATTCTATGTTGCTGCCTGATATTTATGCTTGAAGAATATTCAATTAAGCTTTTTGTTTGTATGCTAAAGCTGATTGCCCCTTGCTCCCAAACAAGCCCCTGCAATACACAAAATGTGGCATTCACGTTGGATTTGCTTGCATATTACAAAATAGCGTTCATATCACACTATCTTACATATTCATTACTTCACCTTCTCTTTGATGACCAGGATGACTGTTATCTTGCCACCCTACTGCATGGTAAAGACTGCTGAAAGATCATTCTCTTTATTTCTCCTACCATATCTCCTTGTTTTATCTACAAGTTCTGCCTTTCTCTACAACATCAAACACAATGGCTTGTTAGCTCTTTGGAGGCCTTTTCTGGTTCATCCCATTTGAACCTATAACCTTTTAGTAATTCTAGTAGTACTTCAATTTTTCCACTATTTTATTTCTATTCTAATATTGTAGAGGATTTATAAGCAGAAAGAGGGTCTAGGTAAATTGAGTAGATGTTGCACTGTGAGTAGTTCACCCTGCTCTAAATCATAGTCTAAGCTAATCTGCATATTGCTTTCACAAGTTTATTTATTTATTTTTTGTCTACTAAGACATTTACAGAACATATTGTCCCCAAAGGCTCAGTACTTTAAAGAAGGCCAGGTATTTTATTTTCTTGACCCTGTTCCATATTCCCTGTCCTCTGTAATAGTCATAAATCTGCTTTGTCTGGTTGCCATTTCTTCTGTGTCTAATTATGATATTTCCTTTAACCGTTCTTGGATGGTATGGGGTAGTTCATTTCACATTGTAGCCCATCTGAATGTAACATCTGGAAAAGTGCATAGAGGAGTTTTGTCTAGAGATGAACAAAATATTTGTAAAGAAAAAAAATCTTGCTTTTGGGTTTTCAGATCTGTACAGACTGAAAGCAGGCTTTTAAAAATGTTTGCTAGTAGCGATATTATGAGAAAAAATGCTTCGCTGTATTTTTGCATTTCCAGTAGGAGTTATTTCCAGTCTTAGTGATAACGTTGGTTCTGGTTTCCCATTTGGCTTAGACTTTCTTCTCTGGTCAGGAGTGGCAGCCATTTTCAATTATTTCGTGGATCAGCCAGATTACAACTGGCTTTAATGTAGCCCCACAGCAAGAGGAAACAAAGCCTTTCCCCCTGCTATGCTCCTTTGTGTGGCTGCCTTGAACTTGCGTGTTGGGAGGATGAAACAGAGAAGCAGGGACTAAAACTCATACTGT
Organism: Gavialis gangeticus; assembly: GCF_001723915.1. Classification (NCBI taxonomy): domain Eukaryota; kingdom Metazoa; phylum Chordata; order Crocodylia; family Gavialidae; genus Gavialis; species Gavialis gangeticus. Next base: position 8,942,592 of record NW_017729033.1, read on the forward strand.
ACCACATGGGAAGAGAGATGGCTCATCACACTCTCGGCTTTTCTGCCAAGGCTGCTCCCACTGTCTGTGTTAGTCAGTTGGACTAACTTGGTGCAAGAGCATGAATGTGCTTTACCTGTGAAAAGACTGCAGCCTATTCTCCATACCAACTTTATGAACAGGCAGGTAATGTCCTGGGCCATTGAATCCAGTCTTTTCCTATCCATAGAATTGTATTCATCATATAACAAGGTCAATTTAAAACTGGTATGGTTTATTGCCCACCAAATTCCTATTTATTACTCGGTTCAAACATGGTCCCTATTTGGATTTGTGTGTAGATCAAACCTAATATGTTGCTTCTAGGTTTGTTTGTTTTCTTCTAAATTGTTAATAGAGTTTAAATTACCTCAGTTTTACTGCTGTAAATATTTTATTCAGCTTCTATGCTAGCTGGCCATACCATTTAGATAGGCTTGTTTCTGGAAGAAGTATATTTAAAATGGTACCCAACTGGGGAGAACACGTTAGAAGTGTCTCACAATAAGAAGTGACCATTATGACCGTGTAATGTACCTGTATGCATAGCATAGGCCATAGAATATATTGGGCTATGTTCTAATTCAGATCCTAATGCAATCCTTGTCCCCAAACAATGTAGAATCATGTGAATAATCACCAGTAGATGACTACTCAAAAGGGTTATTTCATTTTTACCACCTTAAAAACTTCCCTTCCTTTCTTGGTGTTTAATAGTTAAATTCATGGAAATAGCTATCGTAGCCCCCTTGGGAAGACAAGACAAAGGTGGAAAGCAAGGCAATTCCTCTGTCATTTCCACAGTTGGATTTGTCTCCTTTCTTGAAGACTGTCACAATCATTGTGTCCCTGAGGTCATCTGGAATTTACTCCTCATTCCAAATGTTTAAGATGAGAGCGTGGAGCTGTGACGTGAGCTCCTCTCGCCACTGCTGGAAGATTTTGGTGAGGATTCCATCAGCTTGAGTTGTATTGCTGTTCTTCATGTTTGATGGCTTTCCTCACCTTATCAAGGGTTGGAGGGATTCAGAGATTCTAACTGGCTGCTTCGGTGCCATGGGATGGAGTTCGGAACATTAACATCAACAACAGAGTCTCTAATGAGAAGGCCTTCAAAATGCTCCATCCAATGAGTGTTGATGGCTCCCCTTTCCTTGATGAGGTCTCCTCAGTCTTTAGGTCTCTAGGGGATTGGTCCCTGAGGCTAAATACAGACAATCAAAAACGCCTGAGGTTGAATTTATTCAATCTTTGCAGTTTAGTCTAAGTTACATAGATTTAACTGATAAGCAGGTGAACAGATATTCACTTTTGATTCCAAAAATTCAGCCATATGCCTGCAGTGGCCCAGGCCAGAAGCCAGTGGGGCACTAGAACACGTCTCCCTGCTTGGCTGGAGCAAATAGCTTTGGCCAAGGCTAGCCTGCCTACACTGCGGGGGGGTGGGGGGGGAAGGAGAGTGGTGGCAGGGGTGAGACAATAATGGCATCTA
>NW_017729033.1:8949101-8950050 GCF_001723915.1 Gavialis gangeticus
TTGAATCTGTAGGGGATCTGGGACAGAAGTTCAATAAACCAATTTAACTTAAATCAGTTATGTCTGATACTACATCCATCCAGGTTTATCTTAAATCTGTTTCAGCAATGTTGAAAGCGTTTTATGTTCACTGAACTTCTGTTGTTACAGATTTGAACTGGTTTCCAGTCACTTATTCCAGATTATCTCTGATTTCTGTACCTAGCCTGAGTGCTCACACCATAGATGGCACTATTCCCCTTAGTCATCCTTTGACCACACTGTGCATAATTAGTTATTTTAATCTTTCCTAATAATGCTTCATTTTATGAAAAGGTTGCAATACATTTATTATAAAGTGCACTTTCCTTTTAAGTCAGCAAAGCCAAGCCATGTCCTAAAAGAAGCCATGTGTCTGAGCAGCCTGATGCATTTCCTGTGACAATTTTTAAATTGGCAGTAGGGCAGGTAACAGAGTTGTACATAATGATACTTAAGCTGGAATCACTGTTTTCATTAAGTATAGGTATCCTCTGTGCTTTGTACTATACTTAGATTGAGAAGCAATAAGAGATGACTACTAATATGGTATTTACTTCTTATTTTTTCCAGGAAAGATGATTGCTTTAACTAAGCTCAGTGGTAGGGTAGGGTGACCACCTGTACCTAATTCGGCACGACAGTCCCGGAATGGAATCATCAAGTCCCGATTCTGGGCTGCATGACTCTGGGACAGCATTTGTCATGGATGTGCAGCATCATGCAGGGATCCGGGTTTCCTCTTGCAGACAGGTAGAGTTAGAGCTTAGAAGGGGATGCAGGGGGAACCACATGCACATGTGCAGGTGCACACATGCACATTGCCAGGAAAGAGCTGGGCAGCATGGGGAACAACTCCCTGCAAGTATGTCTGGGGAGAAAGTAAGCAAGCACAAAATCCCATTTACTCTTGTGCGCCTGAAGCCAAGGT
>NW_017729033.1:8955050-8957432 GCF_001723915.1 Gavialis gangeticus
GGAGGGGGGGGCAGCAGATCAAGGCCTCATGATGAGCAAGGGAGTGGGGCAGAGATTGGGGCTGGGAGCACTGCCCAGTGAGGGTGAGGTATGAGGCACTGATGTGGGGAAGGGATGGCTCCCCACTGCTGCATGAATCCCTCCAGGGAGGGGGACATGTGCCCCCCAGATTTGTGCGCAGGGCGAAGATGCATGTGGGTTGCCCGATGTGGGATTGGGGCTTCTTGCCCTACTGTCTTTCCTTCAGGAGCCCTGCACCACTATGGCGATGCACCTCCTTTCTTCCCAGCAGCAAAGGAGGTGGTGGCAGTGTGGAGTTGTGCCTTCTGCTACAGTTGAGTGGGCAGGGGGCACACAGTTGGCGTAGGGCTCCTGTGGAGAGGGCAGCAGGGCCAGAAGCCCCAAACCCACAAAGCCCACATCTGTCCCCATCCTGCTTAGCTCTGCTCCGGCTGTGCCATGGAGGGGTGGGGGGGGAGGTCGCAGTTTGTGGGCAGGTGGGTGGTGGGGCACATGTCCCACCTTTACATTTTAAAAAGGTGGTCACCCTAGGGTAGGGGCTATAATGGGCTGCAAACTATAGTACATTGTTTCTAAAACTGTCCATTTATTTTAATGGAGCAGGGCAGCATCTGACCATAGGATTGAAATACAATGTGTCATTTACCTGAACATACAATCGATATCTATGAGCCATAGAAAGGCTAGTAGTTAGAATACAACATATTTATTTATATTATATTTGCTTGATAGGGAAGAATTAGGAATAAGCAGGAAGGTAGTGCCCTGATATCGGCTCATAACCCACATCAATGTTTCCTTTTTATTTTTCAAAGCATGTTGATTCAACCCTATGTCTGGGCCTGTGTCAGTTCAGGGTAAGAACAGGGTTAACACAGTTCAGGATTAAGACAGCCCTCCAGCATAGAGGGTGTAGACCTGGGGACCTTTCAGATTTTCTAACTTGCCTTCCTGTATCCATGGTCTTCCTGGGTCTAGTCTGGTTTGTTCTCTTACAAATGGGCAGTTATATTTATCTTTTATCAGTCTCTTGGGACCTCAGCTGACCTCTCTGAGTTCTCAAATAATGGCTGTGCAACTCTCTGAGCAAATTCTTTGTGTACCTTATGATAAATATAATCTGAATAGCCAATTGCTCATCAAGCATGATGGGAGTGGGGGACAGAACGGATGGAGCACTTGCACCCAACAGCCCGTGCCGCCACCCCTCCCAGGAATGGGGCGGGAGGTGGGAAGCCTGCATGCAGCAGCCACTGCTGCCACTCAGTGGCCTGCACTGCCACCACTGTGTGTCTGGCTGCATGCAACCCCCTCCCTGCTCTGTGTCCAGCCCCATTCATCTCCCCACCTCCCCTGCTCCATGTGCATCCAGGCCCATGGCACCCCGTCTCCCCACCCCCATGTCCGCTGGGCTCACTCCACTGAAGCCATGCCCTGCCCATCATTCCTGAAGAGTATTTCTTCCTTTGCCTTTGGCATGGTGTCTCCCTCCCCCCTGCCTACCTCCACCTCTGCCTCCTCCCTCCAGAGCAGTGGGACTTCCCCCACCTCCCTGCCTGAGGTGGCAGGGGTGACTCCCTCTTCCCTGCCTGCCTCTGCCTCCTCCCCTGGAGCAGCCACAACCGCCTCCCTGCCTCTGGCTCCCTGCCTGAGGTGGCAATGGTGGAAGCTCTCTTCCCCCCACCTGCCTGCTTCCCTGGAGCAGTGGGGCTTGCAACCGCCTCCCTGCCTGAGGCAGCAGCGGTGGTGGTGGCTCCCTCCCCACTGCCCACCTCTTCCTCCACCTTTTCCCCTGGAGCAGCGGGGCTTGCAACCACCTCCCCATCTGAGGCAGTGGTAGCAGAGGCAGAGAAGGCTTCCCCCACCCCCCTGCCTGCCTCAGTGTCCTCCCCTGGAGTAGCAGGGCTTCCAACCACCTGCCTACCTGAGGTGGTGGTGGCTCTCCCTTCCTGAGGAGGCGAAGCCCTCACAGCCAATCACTGCCGGCACAGTTGCCCAAAAGTATTATGGATAGACACACAGACAGACTAAGCCCTTTATTATATTAGAATGTTTTTAGTTTGAAAATATCCAGTTTATCTAAGGTAACCTGTTCATTCAAACACCAGATTATAATCTACTCCACTGCACTTACGAGTAATTGCTTGTAATATATTAATTGCTTCTAATTTTTTTTGAAGCATGGTGTAAAAATGGGGGCGGGGGGGTGGGCAGTAAACACTTATATTTCTCTGCATCATGAAATTTTATCTTCCCCTTCCATTCAATAAGGCATTTACATTTTTCTTGAACTTTCTCTTATTATACTCTGTGCTCATCTTTAGTAGCACTTCTTGTGAGATTTTTTTTTTCTCCTTTACG
>NW_017729033.1:8962432-8964289 GCF_001723915.1 Gavialis gangeticus
CTTCCCCTTCCATTCAATAAGGCATTTACATTTTTCTTGAACTTTCTCTTATTATACTCTGTGCTCATCTTTAGTAGCACTTCTTGTGAGATTTTTTTTTTCTCCTTTACGTTTCAGGACATTGAAGAGTTCACTTGTTTAGCAAAACTGGGCTCTCACTGCACTTCTTATTCTTCCTTCAAAGCAAGATACTATGATCTTTTACCTTTAATATTGTATCTTTAAGGTATAATCAGCTCTCCTGAAATTTTTCCTTTAGATTTGCCTCTCATGGGATCCTGCTTACCAACTCTCAGCGTACGTGAAAGTCTGCTTTCTGAAGTCTGGTCTTTTTTTCTCTGTTACCCTCTTTTTTCCCACCCTTCCCTTAGCATTACCTGATCACTGACACCCAAGTTGCCTTTTGCCTTCAGGTTCTCAGTTCTTCCCTACTAGTAAGCAGAAAATTGAAATGAACTTCCTCCCCTGTTTGAATCTTCCTCAGCTGAACTGAAAAGTTGATCCTAATACACTCCAAGAACTCACTCAAATGTCTATTAATTGCTGGGAGGGCAACTCAGATTTGGTAAATGAGTTTATTGGATAACTAGCTTGCTTTGATGCTATTTTTTTTCTTGCAACCTTGTTAAGGTTCCTAGTTATTGCTTCCCCTTCTTTTACCTTTATTCAGGTTGCCTTCATATTTCTTTTTCTAACTTATCTCCACACTTCTGTCTTCTTCCTCCATTGACCTTGTTTATAGCCTTCCTTGCTAGGTTAGTGAACCTATATTCAGAGATGCCCTTTTACTTCTCTTTTTCAGATGGAGCCCATTTCTGCTTAGCAGGTCTTCCTAGAATAATTCCCAAGGACAAAGCAGCCAAATTTTTGCAGACCATACTGTCTGAACTGGTTCAGTATTCAAAATTCACCTACCTGGTCTTTTGTCTTTTAGTAGAAGTATTGATAGGAGCATGCCTTGAGCACCTGTCATCTTTGCCATCATTCAGATAACCCTGGAGCCCCTTCTAAACTGCCCCAGTTAACACTTGGAAGTATGATCAGAGCTCATATCAATAAACAGTGTCATGTAGGAGTTCAAGGGCTGGATGAACCATAGCAAATCAACATTTCAGCTTCTGACCCCTAGCTGTCTTCCTGAGGCAATTTGTCTAGTTGGCAGATGGATTCATCCTTCTCCCAGAGAAAACAATCACCAGCTAGTACCATTCTTTATATCCTTGTGGGATAGCTTCTGGATTGTTCTTTTTCTTTATCCCACATTTTTTTTCTTCTGTGATCTTGGAGGTCTCATGGATGCTTCTAAGCCTGGTCACCTCCTCCAGCAGCCCCCTTATCTGTTTTCTGACAGAATCTACCATTCCCCACAAAGCCAGGCCAGGACCCATGTGGAAGATTTCTAAGTCTGAACCCCAATGTGGACAAAGTTCACAAAGGCATTGGCAGATGAAGAGGTAGCAATGGTAGTGGTTTTTACATTATGTCATCCATTCATTAAAGTGTTGCTTCATTTGTACCTCTTAGAACAACAACAAAAAAATACCTTTCCTTCCATTATGTTGCAGAAACTTGGCAAAATTACTCAAATAGCGGAATGCAAAAAAGTTACTCTTCCCTCTCCCTCCACCCAAAACCTTGTTAGTTATGTGTTGGTGTCCTAGCTTCTTAACCTCACTACATCAAACACCATTAAGATGACAACAAAAGCCAGGCCACAAATCCCAAACCAAAATATTTTTTATCTTGCTGTAATACAGTGATTCCCAACTAGGGTGATAAGGTACTTTCGGATTCTATGAGATCTTTTTAATGGCATTGGTTTCATAGTTTCATAGTTTCTACGGTCGGAAGGGACCT
>NW_017729033.1:8964300-8965175 GCF_001723915.1 Gavialis gangeticus
GTCAAGCTCCTCTCCCTGGTTGGGAGGTCTGTAATAGACTTACACACCCCGCTGGGGGGACCCGGTGCCTCCGGAGCCCGCTTCCTGAGGGTTAACCTGGGGGCACTCCCTGGCTTGGGGGACAGTCCCCCCCTAGCCCACGCCTGTTTGCGCGCTCTGTTCGCGCGGCTTGGAAGCGTGGCTCCCTACCGGCTCAGCTAAGAGGGATCCGGGGGGCTTCCCCTCCAGATCCGGCTCAGCTGTGTCGGTCCCTCTGCCCCACTTACCTTAGGGGGATCAGCTGCGGCTGCCCCCGCTGCTGCTCCGCTCGCCTCTGCTGCTCTCGCCTCTGCTCCGGGTCCGGTAAGGGGGCACACGTGTGTGTAAGACACACGTGTGCCTGTGTCCTTCCTCTCCCCGCTGCTCCTAGCTCCCGAGTGCAGGAAGCTACGTCAAACCGTGGCTTTTAAAGGCCGCAGTTTGAATTTCCCGCAGCTGCTCTATCCACCAATCAGGCGCTCCGTTGGTGTTGGATGGTGTTGGATGGCATTGGTGTTGGATGGTGCTGTGTAATATTAACTCTTGGTCTAACCTACATGGGATTCATAAGATTAAACCCAGAGATTTCAAATAGGAATCCATGGTGTTGAAAGCATTTTGACCTCTTTTGGTCTTTCTTAGCAATTTGCAACTGTAGAGTTGCTCTATTATTTTTCTATGGTTGAAATAAACACGTGAACACTAAGAGCTGACACTTTTCTGAGCATGCTTGAGTCTAACAAGTGGTTCATTTTATCTAAAAAGGCTGAGAAACACTGCTATCTCTTATTGGAATATGACTATTTAATTGGGTGATTTAGATCACTCTAACATTAACTTATTCTCCTCATTGTTTA
>NW_017729033.1:8970175-8978969 GCF_001723915.1 Gavialis gangeticus
TGTAATATTAACTCTTGGTCTAACCTACATGGGATTCATAAGATTAAACCCAGAGATTTCAAATAGGAATCCATGGTGTTGAAAGCATTTTGACCTCTTTTGGTCTTTCTTAGCAATTTGCAACTGTAGAGTTGCTCTATTATTTTTCTATGGTTGAAATAAACACGTGAACACTAAGAGCTGACACTTTTCTGAGCATGCTTGAGTCTAACAAGTGGTTCATTTTATCTAAAAAGGCTGAGAAACACTGCTATCTCTTATTGGAATATGACTATTTAATTGGGTGATTTAGATCACTCTAACATTAACTTATTCTCCTCATTGTTTATTACCTCATTAATGTTTGTCATCTGTGTGACAGGGCTGAGCTTTCATGCCCAGTAGAAGCACCAGCCTACCTCCTGTGTATGGGCCAGCCACCCACATCACTCTCCTGCCATGCCTTGATGTAATAGTATTGAGGGGTTAATTATGGACTGGAGGCTGCCCATTTTGAACCCAATGTTTAGGGAGGTACCCGCAGCTCCATTCCAGGCCTACACTGTGACCCAAGCCTCACAGATGGCATCCCAGACAGCTGAATCAGCCATACCACCCTTCACCCCATTAGCTGTGGTCCCCTCTCTGGGACCTTTAGCTTCCCCCTTAGGCCCTGGCCCCGTCTCAGGCCAGTTGGGATCCTGAGCCTCTTGCTCTCTGGACTTCCCTCGCAGTGGGCCACCTTGACCTTTGACCCCCACCCCCCTTTGGTCTTGGTCTCTCCCAGCATGGACCAGTCGAGGTCCCTTAAGTCAGGTCTAAGCTGCATGCCCATCCACAGGGTTCAGCGGTCCCCCGTTCCTGGCTCAGGTGCTTTGCAAAGTGTGCCTGGCTCCATGGGATCACTCATCCCAGCAGGATCAGGTGATTCAAAAAGCTTACCTGGCCTTCCCTGCATTATATAACCCACCTGAAGGTGGGGGCTGAGGTTAAGGTGCCCCAACCTGCATTACACTGGAGAGGCAATCACTCCTGGCATTTATATGGGGACTGCTGCACCATCAGCATCCCCACCAGTCGTTCCTGCCCCGGCAGGGTGCATGCAGTTTTAGGTCATGCCCAGGACCAATGAGGCCTCCAAGCCATCCCCATAGCCTCACCCTTACTTCCGAGGTGTTCCTGGCAAAGCTCAGCAGAGAGGCGTTTTTCCTCTGCTGGCTGTTCACGAACTGCCCTTGGCTCAGGGAGCTGGGCCTTAAAATACCATCCCTCATCTAGCACCTACACCGCCCACCCCACCCCCGGCCCAGTCCTTAAAGTGACAAGCACTACCAGTGGCATGCCACAATCTGTAAATTTTAAAAGCAGCGATTTTAACATTGTCTAGATTGCGGGTATGTATGAGGCACACTGCATCAAGAGCCAGTCCTGAAGGAACCCTGTTCAAAACAGCCCTGCTCGCTGATATTTTTCCATTAACAACAATGTTTTGAAATCTGTCAGTGATATCATTATTAATCTATCTAATATGTGCCATTTTAATGCCATATAATTAAAGTTAGTCAAAATGTATGGTACTAAGTCAAATGATTTGGAGAAACCCAAACTAAGTTTATCAGCACAGTTACCTTTTATTAACAAGAATTGTAACCTTGTCATTTTTTTGTTTGTTACTTTGACAAGACCTATTTTCTACAAAATGATGTTGACTGGTATTAATTATATTTTCAGCCTCTACTCTTTGCCAGTGGAGTCCCAAGTTAATCATTAGGAACCAGTCTACCAACTTTAAAATTGCTCTGTGCTGGTGTTCCCTAAGCGAAAAGAATTGTAGGGCAAATGATAAGAGGAAAGCATATTGGCTGCTGGTTTCTATAAGATGGTATTTTTCCTTCCATCATTAATAAGCTGTATCTACATGTAGTGTTTGGTTTGTTTGTTGTATTTTAAATTTATCACTTGATTTTGGAGCTTTCTGGAACTTTCTGCCTCCCCAGAGAATTTTCTCTTTTCTGTGCATCTATAGTGTGCTCCTAACTAGAATGCGAGACAATAAGAAGTCAGTGTAAATTCTGTCTTGTTCATTATTCATTATCGTTGCCATTGCTGATGGTGACAAATGTCATTAGTTTAATGACCACAGTTATCCATTGTCATAATTAAGGGAGATCATTTTAATGAAGCTGAATGTAACATTGCTTAATACATCAAATTAAGAAAAGATGTCATAGCCAGGCACACAACATCACCCATCATTTGTACAGATGAGTCAATAAATTAAACAAATCCTTCTTATTTATATGACAATGTGGTCCTGCTAAAGATCCTTAGGGACAATGAGAAAGGGCATCAGATAGTCTTGTTCCATGAATTCCCCTCATTACTGTGATGACTTCTTGAGCTGGACCCTGCCTTTCTCATGTGCTTTACTCACAAGGGTTTGTGCTCAGTATAACATGCATTTGTTATGCACCTTTCAGGAATGGAGCGTTAAGCATGTCCAGCACTTGTTACCCTCTAGAGACTATAAGCTAGTTTTGCTGAAGTGAAGACACTCTCCCTTAATTCATGGGACAAATATCTGTCTCTGCTGTAGGAGATCACCAATTTTGTTCTGTAGGTAAGATGTTGGCTGTTTTGCATGGGTTCCCCAGACATTTAGAGCACCTATTCATGTGACGGATATCTGCTTTGATGCACGCTAATTAGCACGCATCAGAGTAGACTCAATTAATTGAGTCTGCTGGAGCATTGTAATGAACATGCTCCAGCAGCCTCCGTGTCATGCCTATTCAGTGTCCCTGCACTTCAGAATGGTGGCATGGGTTCTTTAATTAAGACTCATTGAATTGGCTTTAGTTCAAGTGCCCCTGCTGCCATTTTGAAGCATGGAACTCTGAATACATGTGACTCTGAGAGGTGCTTTAATTAGAGCACCTCTCAGAGCCACTCTAATTAAAGTGCCCCTCCCCCCACACCTGGAGAATGTGTATAGGTACCCTTAAGGAGTTTCCCCCCTGCTGCTCATAGAACAGCCATGGAGTGACAGAGTAATGGCATCCATTCTCTACACTAATGGGCTAATGTGTTTGAAAAGATAGATGACAGTAGGTACATGATTTACTGAATAGTACACAGTGTCTGGAATAAAATGAACTAAGGAAATACTGAGTGGAAGAATGGAACCATTAAGAACTCTACCAGAGTAAAGCTACATCATGTTTTTGGAGACTTTTAAACATTGTTTCATTCTATATCTGCAAGCAGTGGGAGCCAAAAAAGGAGACATAAAATATTTTTATGTCTGTTAATAGCCTGTTGTGATATACTTGCTGGTTTAAATTCATTTCAGTGAACTTGAGAAGAGGGGGGTAGAAATGTGAAATGGAAATGTGAAGAATGTTGAACTTCTTGGAAAAAACAAAACGTGAGGGCTACGGTATTTTCTTGCATATATCATCCCTCCCCCCCATAAAATACTGACCTTGTTTTTGAAAGGCAGAACAAAGAAAAACAGATCTGTCCTTGGAAAATACTGGTAAATCTGGTAATTTCCCGGGAGGGGGAGGGAGGGGGGCGGGAAGCACAGGCAGCTGCAGCTGGGGGAAGCAAAACTTTGTGGCTGCTCTGTTAACCCCTTAGCTGCAAGATGCCACAGATGCTGTTGTCTGAGCCAAGCTGCTCAGCCCCTGCTCCATGCTCCAGCTGAGCTGGGTAAGCAGCCAGTTTCTGCCAGGGAAAAGAGAGGGTGGCCACAGCTGGGAGCTAGGGAGTGCCACATGCTCACCGTACTGCCCTGTTGTATATCATGTACAAGAATACTTTCTTTCTTTCAGTAGAGGGTCAAGCTGTAGAAGCTGCTATTGTGTGTCATATTTCCTCACTTCAGGCCTCCATTTCTAGCAGTTGATTTTTTAGAAAAAGATGCATGGTGCATGGAAGAAAATAGGGTATGTTATTATATACAATTACAAAAAAAAGGTGAAGAATTTCTGAATACAAAATTGGCTTTCCAAGCTTAGACAAATTTAAGTGGGGGATGCTAATTGAGTCGGTGGTGAGAGACTAGGTGGAATCAGGCATCTAGGACGGAATATGCAGACTTGTTGAAAACCCAGAATTAACCCTCAAAGAAGCAATGATTTGCCAGGAAAATGGCTGAAGTTAAGAGAGGCAAGATAGCCGTATAGGTGCCCAAGTTCCTCCTTATGAAATCCACAGTATCTGAACAATAATTGATTCAGAGAGGCATGAGCTGTTGTAAGTATCAACCTATGTCAGCAGATATGGATGTCACAGAGGATCTGAAGTTCTACACAAATAGAGATCTAAGACAAAGTCAGGGTTCACAAAAGATAATACCTATAGCTGCAAACACTGTGGGCATATTGACATGAGACATTTAGTGTGCAGTTGCCTAATTAACTGCACAGTAAACAGCTCAGCATCTACACATGCACCCCTATTAGGGCGCACAAAACTAATAAACCCCTCAGCAGGTAAATACAAGTCCTACCCTACTGCAGTGTCTCTTGGTATGCAGTAGTCCACATGTATATGCTGAGCCCTGTGGCTGGGGCATGATGGTGCTTCCACACAGGGTTTGCCTGCTGGTTAGTCCTGCATAGAAGCACCCTTGTGCCCCAGCCAGCCCCTATGCAGCACTTTGAATGTAGGCAGAACAGCCCTAGGCTGACCCCCTGCCAGCTGGGGCTGCTTTGACCCAGCTCAATGTGCTGTGCTCTGGGCACACATGCAGGAGTGTGCCTGGCAGCAATAAGATCCAAAGCGATAAGCTCTGGCACTTATTTCTGCATGTTAATTGGCCTGTGTAGACATGCTCTTGTGAAAAGCACCCATGAGCTAAGACGATGTATGGCAGTTGGAAAAAAAGGTGCAAGAACTGAAATGGATGATGTGTGGAAATGTACACTGTGTACAAAATGTACACTGTGTGGACAAAAGCACCAGTAGATCAGAAAAATATTTTATGGGAGTAATAGACCATGACTGCAGCAGCAGAAGAAAGGACTATGACCTGTAACCAAATAGCACATCTATTTATTTTTAACTTGGACTTAGGTACACAAGCCACAATGATGCCAGAAACAGTGATATTAATGAATTTACAGCAACTTGGAAAAGATACCATTTGTAGGAGTATTGGGGAAACATACCCACTATTTGATTACAACATGTTCAGCCCCTAGCCTTGTCTGGATGGTACACTCATTGGAGTGGCAGAGGACCAAAATAAGAGTTGAAAGTTGTTTTTCTGAGACTAGGGAAGCTCTCCATAAGAATACAGAATAGAAATGTAACACCTCAACTGTCTCATGCGTCATGTCTATGGCAATGTTCCTTTTGCCCTAAGGCAGCAGCTAATTAGATGAGCTATGTGGGCTTGGAGTTGTAGAATGAAGAGAAGAACCAACAAGATAGATAGATTTTGATCATCATTGGGGGTGGGATGAGGGGATAGCAAAATCCCTTTTGCTTTTGTATAGAGCACCAAGAATTAAATGTCAACATGGGAACATTTCCCTTATTTACAAGGGAAGGAATTCTTGGTGAGAGGGTTGATGCCAAATATGCTGCCACATTTAACATGTCATCAGGGTTTCATCAGGTACTTTTGGAAGAGCACAGCACATGATTGTGCACATCTAATATTTCATTTGGCAGACTTTGTTTCCTTAGGCTACCATTTGGGCTGTGTTGTGGTAGCCAAGGAGCTTCAGAAGAAAATACAACAATTTTTTTATATCAGCAAGGAAACTAAGGTCTACGTAGGCAAAGATGTTTTGATCTGGGGAAGAAATAGTATAAAAGCAAAACAAGAACCCCCCAGCAGCTTTGGAAATCATAATAACTGTGGGACTAAAGCTATCCAAACAGAAATGTTATTTCCATTACATGAATTTTACATACCTGACAGAGAAATTTAAAAAGCAAAATGTACAAATAGATCATAGTAAGCTTCAAATAATCACTGACATGCCTATTGCAACAGACAAAGGAAGGCTATACAAATTCTTTGGAATGATGGACCAAGAAGGGAAATGTATAGCTAACCTAGCTGGCCAAACCATCAGCCTACAAGTGCATACTCTGAAAAGATGAACACGGGATGCTAATAGAGAATTCGAGAAACCTACATTGTTAACCCTAATGTACCATGACAGGAAGTGTGGAGCAAAGCTGACCAGAGACCCTTCCAAAATGGGTCTGGGCACCCCCCGAATAATTGTCTTACAATTGTCTGACAACAATGTCAGTGATGTTCTAGGACAAACCGGCAGGTCTTCTGGACAGTGCAGTACACAACAGAGGCTAATAGAACAGCTAGTTTAATTCACAGATTAATTGTATTTGAAATGAGGTATTATGTTGTTATTGATGTTGTCTACTCAGTAGAGATATGTGTACCACACTTTTAAAAGGCTCTGGCATGATCCAGCTTGGAATGATTTATTATATTACACAGGTGCTCATGTTAAGCAGTTAAGCTGATCGGATTGAACTCCTGACAATGAATGCAGCCGTTGGCTTTGAGTAACAATGCATTCACGACTGTGGGATCTAAGCATGAGTTAAGGTATTTACTAAAGTGGGGCCTGGAGCAAAATCTGTGAATCAAACTCCCATGGACCAAGACCTGGTTAATATGTGTATGTAATGAGCTATCTGAACACCTATGAACATGTTGTCTCTACTTTTAATGTTTTTTTGAAGGGCAAAAAAGAAGTGAAGTGGTTTGATGACACTCATTTGTATTGGTACCTGGTAAATGATTAAAACTTTGGCTTCTCAGCGTGTATGTGAACCATTACACAAGGCAGACACACAGTAAAGAAAAGGAAGATATCAGTAAATAAAGATACCATACCTGTGGTCTATGGCAACAGTGCAGTTGTCCATGATCTCCTGAAAAAGGCCTGTGAGCAATTTAAAACATTAGAATGAGACCTATTCATCTTTGACTAATGAAATTTAACCAGTTAACTGCACTTTAAGTTTACAGTTCCTTAGAGATGTCTGTTGCTACCATTCAACCACTCAGACACACTCTTCTTCCTAGGTCCCTGCTCCCTCCATCCTAACAGCTCTTTGGGTAGATGCATACAGACTGTCTGCTTGTTTTCCCTCTGAGGTTTTCAAGAACACACGCTGTATTTCTTACCACTTGGGATTTATCTGTGCTTGATGCTGATGGTATTCTGTTGCCTAACAGACTCTGGATGCAGGCTGAATGTTGGTGTAAGGAGAGGGAGAGTATAGAGTTGGTGGGAGCACAGGGGAGGATGGATCATCTGAAGAAGAATGGAAAAATGAGCAATGAAGACAGGAAGGGAGGGAGATGTTTGATTTGAGGAAAAGTGGAAGCTGTTAGGAAGCATGTGGGGGTAAAATGGGCCTTGTGGTTAGGGAATTTGGGCTTAGCGGGGTCACGTCTACGTGAGATGTATACAAGTTGATTATTTATCTCTGCAGTAAATGACTGGGCATTTACACATGCAGGCCAATTAGGCTGGAGTAAACTAATTAACTCCACAGCAGGATAGTATTGTGTTTACAAGTACTATCCTCCTGTGGAGTTTTTTACACTGCAGCAGTTCACATGTAGACACTGCCCCAGGTGGCTGGGGCACAAGGATGCTTCAGCGCGGGGGCTGCCTGCCAGCTAGCTCCACATTGGAGCACCATTGTGCCCCAGCCAGGCCCTCTGCTTGTTGACCCAGGTGGGGAGCATGCCCAGGCTGGCAGGCTGACCCCCAAGGCTCCCTGCCAGCCAGGGCTGCTCTGACCCAACTCAACACGCTGTGGCCCTAGGTGCACATTCAAACAGCATGCCCAGGAGCAATAAACTCCAGCACGGTATGTGCTCGGGTTTATTGTTTTGCATTAAGTGCAGGTGTAGATGTCCCCAGGAGATCTAGACTCAGGCATTGAGCTTCCCCAGCTTCCCTTATGATTCTGGCCAGCTATTTCCTCTCTCTGCTCTGTAAAATGCAAGTCGGGCTCCCCTATCTTACTAAGGTGTTGCAAGGATAAATGTGTTCATGGTGGTAAGATGTTCAGATAATGGGGAAGCAGCAGGTGAAGAACAAATGGGAAGAAGCAGCTGGGCTAGAGGAGCCCCAGATACCACACTGAAGGATTTATTCATGGGTTTGGAGGGAAGACTGGCAGGTTATTGCATCTCCTGTGACACAAGTCCTTTTTTTCTGGAAAATCTCACATCCAAATGTTAACCAGGCTGTGATTTTGTTTGGCTTTGTGAGATCTGATGAGATCAGACTCATGTGGCAGAGCTGCAAACTAATTGGCTACTCTGCTCTTACATTTACTGACACAAGGGAAAATGTCTGAAGTTTTGCCGTTCTGATTTAAGACTGAGCCTTTGAGGTAAAACAAATAAAAAAAAAAAAGCCTGACAGTGAAGAGTGCAGTAAGGTCTGAAATATTAAAAATTATGCCCTTCAGGACTGAGAAATTCTGAGCAGTATTCCTTTTTATTTCTTCGGGACATGCATTCACTTCTTAAATTTATTAAGGGTTGTCAGCAAATCAATGGACAGTTAGTCCCACTGATTGGGACTGATAAACTGTAAAGAGTTTTGGGTTCCTCCAGGAATATTTTTTTTTGCTTAAGTAATAGGAACAACTTCATGAGAACATTTTACCCCTCAAGGACAGAATACATAATTGTGTTCATGAAGTGCATCTATCGCAATAGGGAAAAAATGTCTTTGCAAGTATTAAATGTGAGATATAGAGAATGAAAACTTACAGATTAAAGCCTACGCTACCT
>NW_017729033.1:8983969-8998479 GCF_001723915.1 Gavialis gangeticus
TTCCTCCAGGAATATTTTTTTTTGCTTAAGTAATAGGAACAACTTCATGAGAACATTTTACCCCTCAATGACAGAATACATAATTGTGTTCATGAAGTGCATCTATCGCAATAGGGAAAAAATGTCTTTGCAAGTATTAAATGTGAGATATAGAGAATGAAAACTTACAGATTAAAGCCTACGCTACCTTCGCTTCTCACCTGTTAGATCTAGGCTTTCATTGCAACTTGAAGCGAAAGAAGCCTAATGTGCAATCCAGCGTTCAGCCATTTTATAGATCCCGCAGATTCTCAAGCCAGGCAAATACTGAATGAGGGCTCTATATGTCATATATCCAGCAAAGGAAGTAAAAAGAAAAATAAAGAAATTCTTATGTCAGCAAACAAGTCATTTGCATTCTCCTCTTTTGATAGATGAATAACTGAGAAAGGCATACCCGTGTAAAATGACCCATGGTTGTAGCCGGCTCAGGGTTACGAAATGTTTGTATCATGCTATTACAACCATAATGTCACACGAAGCACTATGCACTGGAGAGAAGAGCTCCTTTCTGTTACAGTATGCATCTTGTATTGTTCCTGCACTCATAGACACAAATTTTGTTGAGTTCATTTTCCCCGCAGAATGAGTGATTAAACTATTTTTTGTTAAGCTTTTAAAAAAAGGCTTTCCACTGGCATTATGCATGCTGCCTTGTGGAAAATGTGTTGTGCTGTCCTGCTGCCCATTTTATTTCTTTTTTTGTTAATATTACATTCCTTCTCAGAGACCTTGGTGTGAGGGCATTATGTTTTGTAAATACTACTTTTAAGATACAGTTGTTCCCCTGAAGAGGTTACCATCTGCCTAGACAAGACGGACAAGCAACGAAGGAAAGGAAGCATTAGTATCCTGATTTTACAATGGTGATTGGAGCTGTGTAAATAACATGGGTTTGTTCTTGTTTTTGGTTTTCTTTTCTTTTTTAACCTCTGCCTGAACTGAAAATCAAAATTGTGGGGGGGTTTGTTTTTTGTTTTTTCCCCTGATTTGCTCAGTGAACAAACAAAACACTGCAAACCGATAACCACTGCAAACTGCTCAGTTGACCCAGACTTAACTGTTTCATTTGGTACTTTTTGAAATTTAAATTTAGGGAGTGTTCAAGATGGTTCTTTTTTTGCAATGAGAACAATCACAGCTGTTTCATTTTTTAAAACATGGTGGCATGAAATATTTCAACGTGCAATGGCATTTTTCAATCAAGAAATTACTCTCTTCGAAAAAATAAAAAAATATATAGCTTTAACGGTGACACAAAGTTTAAATGACTTATCAAGGTCAAAAAGACAGGCCTGAATTTATCTTCCCCAAGGCCTTTTCTGAAAAAAACCCAGTCCTCTCTTAGCTGCCTAAACCTTTATTTAGATACATCTGGTAGATACAGGATTGCCCTGATGAGACCGGGAGTAGAAAATCCTCTTCTGGAATTCAGGTGGATTGACGCTAGGTACAGGTAGAAAAGATTTGGTTGGTAAAAGAGAATATATCACTGAACACTGATACTATACAGTGGTTTTCAGCTAAAATAGAATGACACTGAGTAATGAGGCAAAATGTTAAACTGCAAACTGAGACTAAAAAATACACGTAAAAAAGTAGATTCTAAGTCCTATCCACAACATCTGATGGTCGCCAGTTACTCTCAGCCACAATTTATTTCATTAAAAAATCTAGTAGCTTCTGTCACCAGTTACTTCAAATACATTCTTTGTTACTAGATTTTAGTTGTCAGAACTTCCAAAGTTATTTCAAGGTACTGAGCCAAGTCCTGATCTGATAAACTAGCATAAAACCAGAGTAAGTATGTTAAAAGGCAGTGTATTTACTGTGGATTTACACCAGTTTAATTTTAATCCAATTGCTCTAGCTTTGCAACAATGTAACTGAGAGGCAGTCTACTCCCCTCTAATGTTTAGTAAAATCTAATCTTCCTGTGACACTGACTATGGAACTATGAACTCAGCTGTTATCACTTGGATTTGTGAATGCAGGTGTATTGCAAGTATCTGAGCATAAGTGGCCCCAGATTGACATTTGGCAGCTGGACTTCTCGTCTTCCTCTAAAGTCATTTGGCAAATCTTTCTGTCTTTGTGGGCACGTCTATACATGTGATGAATGTGCACAAATACACTCCAGAGCACATTGCCCCGGAGTTTATTTGTGTGCAGTATGTGGAGTCCAGTCGGAGCAGCCTGGGCTGGCAGGGGATCCGGGGCGTTAACCTGCTATTCCAGGGCTGCTAAGACTAGGCTCCACGTGCTGTGGAGTGGCTGGCTGGGGCAGGATGCTTCATCATGGGGACAGCCTGTCAGCTAGCCCCATACTAAAGCAACCTCATGCCTCAGGGCTGGCTGCTTTGACAGAGCTCCACATGCTGCAGAGGACCTGGCTGGGGCATGAGGGTGCTTTAGCAGTGGTGATGCGTAGGGGTGCATGGGGTGCCTTAGCATGAGGCTGCCTGCTGGCTAGTCACACACTGAAGCACCCTGTGCCCCAGACAGCCAGGGGAGCATCTACACATGTGCTGCTGCACACAAAAAGACTCTGCAGCAGGTTAGGACTTGTATTTATGTGTCCTAACTGTCTGGGGAGTTAGTTGCTTTCATGTGCCCTAATAGGAGCGCATGTGTAGACGCTGAATCATTTACTGCACAGTTAATTAGTCAGTTATACAGTGAACGTCTCATGTAGACATGCCCTTTGTCTATCAAAATCCTATAGATGATGTGACCTTATCTTGGAAAGAATGTGCAATTATTTGGTTTTGAGCACAGTATGCCATTTTCACTGCTGACTGTATTATAGGAAAAAGAAGAAATACCAAGGAAATGGATTCATATTATAAAGACTGGATGTTTCCATGATAGACCATGTGTATATCACCATTGTCTTGAAAGCTCTAACTCTTAGTGGGTTCACTGGGAGTTATTGGTGTTAATTGTATCTGAAGTCAAGGCACTCATATTCAGGGTTACAGTTTGGTGTCGGGAGTCTTGAGTGAAGCTAACAGAGTCCTGAGTTCTATTCTGATCTCTGATAGGAACTTGCCTCTAGATCTTGGCTGAGCCATCTAAAAAATGGAGGCTTATGATGACTTGTTTTCAGAGGGGATTGTAAGTCTTCATTGATGTTTGTGAAGAATGTCGAGATCCTTGGTGAAATACCTTATAAAAAATGTGCAGGGCTCAGGTGAAAGTTGTTGCTATTTTGGCCAGTGGATGTTTGTTTTGTAGCTCATGCAATATTCATACTATGGTCTGTGTTTGAGAGCCCACAGCAAGGAACGCTATCTGCTTTAATCTATTTACAAACACTGCTGCTATTTCTGTTCCCCAGAAGTGCCAGCTAAAATAATGGAGAAACATAAGCTAGGTATTATTATTATTATTATTTTGGTAGGGAATTGTCATGTATATAGTCATAGGAAAGTAGGGCTGAAAGGGACATTATGAAGTCATCTAGTCCAGCCTCTGGCTCAAGGCAGAGTAGTTATCCTTCACTAAATTACCCCAGGACTAAAGCAAAAGGTGGGAATTGTGAACGTGGTGGCAATGAGGGATGAAAAGGTGTAAAGGACACACACACACAGAGATGAATTTCTTATGATTAATTCTACAATGGAAAATGTTAACGAGGCTCTAGAAATTAACTGCAATATTATGGGGATGCTCAAAATTGGAATTGTTAGATTGCAGTTTCCATTTAGCAGGATTAAAGATTTAGATTGATGCAGTGCAATAGAGCAGAGAGGTGAATCAATCCTCGTAGTCGAGGCATGGGAGAGGAACATGTGAGATGTGGTTTAAGTTTCTGCCTCTGATGCACATTTCCTGTACAAGTTAGGCAAATCACTCAATAGCTCCCCACGTGTAAAACAAAGATGATATGGTTTGTCTTGTATATCCAAGCTGTAATGTGTCTTTTTCTGTGTCTGAGTAATATCCTGTGCAGTGGGGCTCCACCCTTGGGTTGGGCATCAACAAAGTACCTCACTACAAAGACAATTAAACACAATCTCCTCTACAAGGAATGTGTTTACTGTGGCAAAACAACTTTTATTTAATCAGCCCAAATGACTGGTAAATAAAAAAAAAGTCATTTTCCCCACTTAGGCCTAGGCTGACCACATGTTCTGGTTTGGCCTGGAGAGTCCTGGATTTCATAGGCCATCCCAGCTGTTCAGCAAAAATTGAAGCAAAAGTCCTGGATTGGTGGCATCACCTCACCCACACATACCTGTGTGGCTGCTCGGTATGGGCTGGCAGAGCCTGGGGCTGCTTCCAACTGGGTCCAGCCTCTGCATGTAAGGGATGGAGCTTGGCTGCAGACCTCTGTGCTGTCCCACCCTAGCCCACTCTGCCATTGGGGATCCCAGGAGCCATGGGATTGGGGGTGAGGGGTATATGTGCACACATACACACATGTGTGTGGACATGTGTAGGGTTGGGGTCATGTGTATGCATGTGTGTGTGTGCGTGTGGGGTCAGGGGGTATCTGCATGCAGTAGGCCTGTGCTAAGTGGCTAGTATTCACTTTGGATTCAGCCAATTCAGGGAACAGCGATTCAATTCGGTGATTTGAATCACTGTCCTGAATCAATTCAGCTTAATTTGATTCAGCGATCTGGCTGTTGCTGAATTGGTTGAAACTCTGAATCAAACAGGCCCCATCCCCTGCCCACTTTCCCAGCTCTGTCAATGGCTGCCCCACCACAGCGTCCCGGCTCTTAAAAAAAAAGTCCTACACTCACCGGCTGCTGCCAGGCAGGTGGGCGATCCCCGCTGCACCCCACTGCCCCACGGTGTGAGGGGGTTCTGCCATGAGTCCCCAGAAGTCCCTCTGGCTGCTGCAACAGCTGATGAGTGTGAGACTTTGTTTGGTTTTTTTTAAAGAACCAGAAGCCGGGCAGGGCAGACATGGTGGGGGCTGGGAGAGTGGATGGGGGCTGCGGGGCACTCATGGGGGCTGGATGAGTAGGCAGAAGATGGGGCCTGGTGGGGGTATCTTCAAGGTTCCCTCTGCCCTCCTCCATGCCGCCCCCCTGCCCCCTACTTACCAGCATGGAGTCCACGTCCAGCTCCCTGTGGTGGCGAGCAGGGACTGCATGAATCTTCAGAGCTTTCCGAAGCTCTCCAAATCTTTTCCGAATTGATTCAGACCTTTTTATTGTTCTCCTATTTCGATTTGGATTTGGAGATTCAGCTGCCAAATTGGGCTGAATCTCCTCCAAATCGAAACAGCACCCGAAGCTTTGTACAGCCCTAGTGTGCATGTCTACATGTGTGTTTGTGTGTGTGTGGTGCTCTCCCAATTCAGATTTCCTTCAAAATAATATGGTCACCCTACTTAGAACATAATTACAAATGTAGGTTTAAAATCTTTGCATTGGGTATAAAGTTTGGAGCTTCCACCTCCAGCATCTTCGCATGTTCTAGTCTTCTACTCTATCTGTCTCTTCAGTTATTTGCAGTATTCTTGGCATCATGGTATCAGTATTCATGTCTGAAGCATTAGCTCAGCCAGTTATAGGAATGAGTTCAGTGATAACATTTGTATTTTGATACAGCCCTTGCAAAATTTGGGAGTGTTTTGGTTTTGCAGCTTTTGCTGAAGGCTCTTCCTTCAGCTTCTTTTGATTGGTGTTGTCAGCTTACCTCAATGCCATTTTAAACTTTTTGAGACAACTTACCCAGAGCTCTGTGGAAGTTGCTTGTTGAACTCTCAGCATGTGCTCCTTGAGCACTTTTGAGTGACAGACTGTAGACATGTTGCTGAAGTGGTTCTGTCAGTAGAAATGAAATTGTGAACAAGAAGTTGCTCTTAGCACTTAAAATAAGTTACATGCCCAGTGACATTTGTGTTTGAAGAGTGACTGTGAAATGATCTTTGTAACGGCTGTTCCCTTTCGAATAAGGGACCTCATGCTGACACACATATCTTGCTGTTCTCCTGGCCAGAATGAAAAGAATTCAGGAGTGATGAGTTTAATGCCAGGTTTAGTGAAGAGGTCTCCAAATTTTTCTTGCTCTTCTTCATGGCCCAGTCTCTAAATGGGTTTCTTCATTCTTTTTCTCATTCTATACAAGCATTCAATTTTGTACAGTTGCAGAGAGATTTATCATGCCACCACCTCATTTGATGCTAATTGGGATTATATGCATCTCACATGGCACATTTTCATAGATTTCTAGAGTCAGAAGGGACCTGGTAGATCATCGGATCCAACCCCCTGCTCCAGGCAGGAAAGAATGCTGGGGTTAGGTAACCCCAGCCAGATGCCTGTCTAATTTCCTCTTGAACATCTCCAGGATAGGAGAAAGGACTACCTCCCTTGGAAGCCCATTCCATATTTTGGCAACCCTTACCGTAAATAATTTCTTCCTTATGTCCAATCTAAATCTGTTCTCCTTCAGTTTGTGGCCATTATTTCTGGTGCCCTTGTAAACCTGAGGGTTGTCCTTGTAAATAGAGTGTCCCCTATTCCCTGCTGGACCCCTCAGTGAGTTTGTAGGCAGCCACAAGATCGCCTCTCAGCCTTCTCCTCTGGAGGCTGAAGAGATTCAAGTCCTTGAGTCTGTCTTCATAGGGTCTTACCTGCAGGCCCTCAACCATACGAGTAGCCCTCCTCTGAACTGTCTCAAGGTTATACACATCCCTCTTAAAGTGCGGCACCCAAAACTGGACACAGTACTCCATCTGCAGCCTCCCCAGTGCTGCATAGGGGGGAATTATCACTTCCCTAGACCTGCTCGTGATACTCCTGCTGATGCAAGAAAGAGTGTGGTTAGCCTTGCTTATTACCTTGTCACACTGGTGACTTGTGTTCATTTTTGTGTCAACCAGGACTCTGAGATATCTTTCCACTGTTGTGGTGCTCAGAATGGTACTCCCCAGCCGATAGGTGTGTTGGAGAGTCTTTCTTCCCAGGTGCAGCATGTTGCATTTATCCTTCTTAAACTGCATCCTATTCTGATCTGCCCACTTGCCCAGTCTGTCCAAATCTGCCTGAATTCACTCCCTGCCCTCCAGTGTGTTTACTATTCCCCATAGTTTAGTGTCATCTCCAAATTTGGACAAGGTGTTTTCAACACCTTCATCCAAATCCCTGATGAAGATATTAAGCAGTACTGGTCCAAGGACAGAGCCTTGGGGGACACCATTGCCCACATCCCTCCAGGGAGAAACCACCCCATCCACCACCACTGTCTGGGTGTGTCCCATAAGCCAGTTTTTCACCCACTTTACTGTGAAAAAATCCACATCACAGCTACTCAGTTTGCTTGTAAGAATTGGGTGTGACACTGTGTCAAAAGCCTTTTTAAAATCCAGGTAAATAATATTTATTTCCTCCTCTGCATCTAAGCAGACCAGGTTAGTCAGGATCTGCTATAAACCCATGCCAGTTGTCCCCTTACCATTGTGTTACCCGCTGAGCCCCTGAAAATGTGATTCTTTATGATTTTTTCTAAGGTCTTGCTGAGAAGAGAGGTGAGGCTAACTGGCCTGTAATTACCTGGGTCCTCCTTCCTCCCCTTCTTGAATATAGGAACTGCATTGGCCCTATTCCAGTCCTCTGGGACCTGTCCCAAGTGCCATGAGTGCTCAAACAGCTGTGCCAGTGGTTTTACTATGTCATCGGCCAATTCCTTTAGTACCCTTGGGTGAAGATCTTCGGGGCTCACTGACTTAAATACATCCAACCCTTCCAAGTACCCCGTCACTAGGTCACTGCTAACTGTTGGTGGATTGGTATTGCTCTCACTCCAGACTAAAGACTCACTGGGAGGTGCATTTGTATCGATGTCCATCAAAACAGAAGAACAGAAATTATTAAAAAGCTCCACTTTTTGCATCCTATCTGTTATGAGTTGCCCTAGTTCATTCTGTAGCATCCCTATTTTACTCTGTGCCTTCTTCCTGCTCCCTATGTACTTAAAGAAGGATTATTTTGTTATCCTTAATCTTTGTTGCCAACTTGAGTTCTGTAACTGCTTTGGCCTTTCTCACTGCTTCCCTGCAAGCATGAGCCAAATAGGTATACTCCTC
Organism: Gavialis gangeticus; assembly: GCF_001723915.1. Classification (NCBI taxonomy): domain Eukaryota; kingdom Metazoa; phylum Chordata; order Crocodylia; family Gavialidae; genus Gavialis; species Gavialis gangeticus. Next base: position 8,992,059 of record NW_017729033.1, read on the forward strand.
CTTGGTGGCTGTCCCCTGCTTCCACATCCTGTAGACCTCTTTTTTCCTCTGAAGGCTCTCTTGGATTTTCTTCCTCAGCCAAGGAAGTTTTTTGGCTCTTTTTCCTCCCTTTGTGTGTACCGGGATGGTGTTCCTCTGTGCCTGTAGGATCAGTCCCTTGAGGAACTCCCACCCTTGTTGGACCCCCATCTCACAGATGTGATTACTCCTCAGTCCCTCCCTAACCGATCTCCTGAGCTCATTGAAGTTGGCCTTATGGAAGTCTATCACTACTTGCCTACTATTTGTCTTTCCCACCTTATGCCGGATAGTGAATCCTATCAACTGGTGGTCACTATCCCCTAGGTTATGTTGTACCTGTAGCTCCCCCACCAAGTGCTCCCCTGAGGCCAGCACCAAGTCAAGTAAGACATCTCTACTAGTGGGACTGCATACCTCCTGGGTCAGATGCAGGTCCTGTATGCAGGTTAAGAACCTACGTGAATGGGCAGACCTGGCCAACTGCTCCTCCCAGCAGATGTCAGGGTAATTTAGGTCCCCCATGACAACTAGGTCTTTTGAGCGTGCTGCCTTTGAGAGTTGTTTCAAGAATTATAGGTCTAACTCTTCCCCCTGGTCTCCCAGAGACATGTAGTTGTCCCTGACCTGTCCCATGCATTAAAAAGTGAATTGTTGATAAAATTGGATAGGTAATAGTGGGGTAACATCAGTCAGTTGGGTTTGTTTTTCCCCCTTTGGAGTCCTTCAAGAATCAGTTATCAGCCCAAATCTATTCAATATGTAAGACACACTTCAACCACAGGGGACTGGTAAGCGGTGATTCTAAACAAGTCCTGTTGGACACCACAAATAACCACACAAATCTAGACTCTGCAAGAGTGCACTAAGAACATCCTTGGATATATAAAAAGGCAGAATATTGCATTAGGAGTAAGCAAGTTATATTACCTTATAATTACTGAAGTCATTACTGGAACTCTAGGTTCAGTTCTGATGTCCACAGCTTAAAGTTGGATATTGCTCAGAAAACAGTTACAAAAATGATTCATGGAAAAATTATATATAAACCATGATTAACATAAAAGGGTATTGATGTAATTTCGTTTATCAAAAAGAATATTGAAATGATGTGATCAGAGTGTAAATATACTTATATGTAAAGAAAATATAAGATGCTGGAGGTCTCTTAATCTAGTACCAGTGGAATCCTGGTATCCAATAACTATCAGTTAGGAAAGCCTTGCTGGAAATAAAAAAAATAGACCGCTAATTTTTTTTAACAGGAGAATAATTAGATTACAAGTCTTATGTTAAATTCTTAATCATGTAAAGTCTTTAAAGTCATAATGGATCACTTTGTATGACTTCTTCGGAGAGGCTGAGGGAGCTGGGCTTAATCAAGTTGGAGAAGAGAAGACTGAGAGAGTATTTGATAACAGCCTTCAACTACCTGAATGGTGGTTACAAAGAAGATGGAGCTGGACTGTTCTCAGTGGTGGCAAATGACTGTACAAGAAGCAATGGACTCAAGTTGCTGCAAGGGAAGTTTAGGTTAGATATTAGGAAAAACTTTCTCACAAGGGTAGTGAAGCAGTGGAACAGGTTACCCAGAGTGGTGGTGGAATCTCCATCCTTGGAGGTTTTTAAGACCCAGCCATACAAAGCTTTAGCTGAGATGATGTAGCTGGGGATGGTCTTGCTTTGAGTAGGGGGTTGGACTAGATGTGACCTCCTGGGGTCCCTTCCAACCCTACTTTTCTATGCTTCTTTAAAAATACTATTTTCTAATTCAACCAAAAGGTATTGGGCTTGATGCAGTAAAGATTAAACTGCTAACTGCCTACCCTAGCCAATAGGAAATGCTTAGGATCGATGTCAAAGTTTGGTGATCTTCTATTCTGCCATGTTTACGGCACTGTAGTTTTCAATGTGGGAAATAATGCTGTGATTTGACTTTCTGCATAAGAAAGGAGGTCCAACTAAATGACCGCATGGTATGTATGATGCAGAGCACATGGTATGCTGCAGAGCTGGCTGTGAACATGGAAGTTCGATGCTGGAGTCCAAATAGCACAATAGCACTGGCGTGCAAAACACCTGAGCTTTCTCCACACATCCTTCTGCAGAACTATAGTCACATTGGCACGGCATTTTGACTGAGGTTAGTAGGCCTTGCTTCTTTCTTCTATAAATATAATTGATGCTATGAAAATAAAAAATACAATCAGAAATATAATCACTAGTAAAATGAACTTTTGTGTTATTACTGAAGCCAGTTTTATTAGTCCAGGTGCATGGCCTGATTGCTTCCAGCTCTGGAGCTAGAGCATGCAGGACTCACTTTGAAATCTCCATGTGATTTTGCCTTTGGAGGCCTCTGCTGTGCTCTGAATTTGTTTACACCAGTTAAGGATCTGACCTTCTACTTCTTCTGTGCTTTTGCACAAAATTAATAAAATTTGCTTTTTGAAATGTTTTTCCAGTTTGCAACCAGACTTTCTATACCATGTGTCTTCCCACCCGGTAACTATGATTCTTATTGTTTTGATTAGTTAAATCTGAAGATTGCTTTTAAAATAGCACCTGTATGAGGCATGTTCAGCCCACCAAAAAGAAGGCCTATATTTATATTCTTTATGAAAAAATTCATAATATATAATTAAGCTGTTTTTTGAATGTTTCATTAATGAACCATCTGCAGGTATGAAGTTAAACATCTGTACTTAAAAAGTGGCCACCTGTTACAGTCTAGCGATTCTGACGCTGAATCAATTTAGCCAAACTAAGTTCATTATCACTGAGATTCTGCATTTCTTGCAATCTGTCATCTCCATGACATTTATTATTTTATGATATCCTACCAAATGGCTAAAGTACAGCAATGCCTCATTTACCACATTGCTTTCAAAAGTACTCACAAAAACTTAAGCAGTCTTTTCTAATGTTGTTTCTCTTTTGACTGGTTCAGGGGTGAGGAAGGGGGCATTGAGAGAGAGATTGTTACATATTGAATAGGCTGAGCTCCCTGTAGGCACCTGGGGTTTCCCACATCTATCTGTTTCCTCTTTCTTCCCCCAGTCCTTCCCCTGACTTAATTACCCTCACTGTTAAAGTTTTTTTTCTCTCTACCTGGGAATAAAGAAGACAATCAGGGTATCAAAATTTTAACCTCTCTTGGAGCCATTGACACAGCTGATCAGGGATGTTAATGGTTCTCATCAACTTTTTTTGACTTAAAGAAAACTGTATGCTTGATTAAAGCTTCTGGGTCTTCCAGCCAGATGCTAGGGGCCCTGAGATGTATTACCTTAGTAAGGACCAGCTAATAACACTTTTTCCTGAGTTGTACTTCCTTGGAGGGTATTAGAGGAGGAGTCAGTTGTTTTTTTTTCCACCTTCAAGTCATCACAATTTAGCCATATCATTTCCCTAACTCAATACTTTCACTTTGTTTTCTTCTTTACTGGGGAGATTGAAAATGCTGTTGGTCCCAAAAATGTCCCCTATCTGTGGTAGTGTTGGAGTAATGTTATAGCCATGATGGGCCAGAAAATATGCAAGTGGCAAGGGTTCCTGTGTTTGTTAAATTTTATTGAACCAATTGCATGGTTGGAGTAGACTTCGCCAAGCTTCAGATGACCTGAAGAGTGTACTGCATTCAAAAGCTTACCTTGGTCTGTCCCAGTCACTCTGTTGGTCTAATAAACGATAGCACCCACAACACTCTTTGACTAATTTTTTTCAGGACAGGATGATCTAGATTCACATTCTTGCCCCACATTGGCCACCCACAATCCAAGGTACAGGATGTGTTAGCTAAGTTATCAGGTATGATCCATGAATGTATAAGCAGGGCAATATCAAGCAGTAGTGTGGAGGTATTATTATAAGGGCTCCTTTATTAACTGGTATGCTGAGATCCACTGTTATTTCTGCATTTTAAAACAAAATAAAAATAAGAGATAAAAGAATGAAAAGATGCGCAATCCTTTCAGATTTGTAAGAAGAATGTTTAATGAGTTGCTCAACTTCTTTGTAAGTTTACTAAAGGGGGGAAATTTAATGGTCAAGGGCTCTTTAGTCCAGCAGACAAAGGCACAGTATGACATAATGCCTCAAAGCTGCAGTTAGATAAAACCAGACTAGAATGTATGTATGAATTTTTAGAGGTGAACATAATTAAGTATTACTTGTTATGTGGAGAAGTTTCTAACATTCATCATCTTTTAAATCAAGCATGAATGTCTTTCTAAAAGGTGTACTTTAGCTCAGCCAGAAGATATTAATTTAATGGAGGAATTGTTTGATAAAAATCTCTGGCCTGGGTTATGCAGGACATAAAAGTAATTATCATAATTATGCCTTGTGGTCTGGGTCAGCATAAGGAACATAGGCCTTGTGACCTTATCTATTGTTGTCTTAAATGGGTTTTCAACAGTCTATTGGCCTTGGGCTGACCCACTGCACCAGGGGCAGGCAGACTTATATCTACCACTTCCATGGTTTTCTGTATATCTCTATTTTAAAATGCATATTTCCCATGCAGAGAATGAACGTGTTTGTTTGTTTTGATATGTACTGAAGGCACTAGGGAGACAACTTCTGTCTCCTGACAGAAATAAAGCTTAAAGCCCTGATCCTGTTCTGTGTAGGTGGCCACCTGGTCAAGAACTTTGCATCTTCCTTCAGTAGAGTGATCCTATTGTACCCAAGAAGCTGTATGTCACTCACATGTTCTCAGTGGGCAGTCCTAGACACCTTCAAAATGTGTAAGCACCAAGATGGGAGTCATTTACACGTAGCCAATAGGAAATGCTAGGTGCATAGATGTGTACAAATAGCCAGCTTTCAGGCAACTTATCCAAGGCTGTACTTTGCACACCTATGGGTGAGTCTACGTGTCGCCCTATGGTGAAGTAGCAATGTGCTACGTTGCTGTACAGCACACTACGGTGACATGGCAATCACATCAGTCCACATGTGGTTGGCAGCTACGTCTGTTTTAATGTGCCACTATGGCAATGTACTGGTGAAATCTAACTATGCACTGCACACATGGCACAGTCTGGGCAGTTTAGTACTTCCAAAAGGTAGTGCAAAAACACGGCAATGTCTAGACATGCCCTATGTCATCTTAGGATCCCGCTTCACCTGGGAGGGAACTAATCCAGAAAAGGAGAGACCTGGATCCACTCCCTGCTTCAAGAATTGCTTAAAGATAATTCATTAAACCAGGGGTATTAAACATACAGCCCACAGTCCAGATCTGTAGGACCCATGGAGGAGGCAGAAATTCAGGGATGGGGCCTGCTACCAAAATCTGGGGTATTGGACCCCCCTTTGCAGAAGCGTGATGGCTGTGGAGGTTGAGTGACAGCTCCCTGACATCTCTCACCCAACCACCACTGCTACCCCTGGATCCAGCCTGCGAGAAGCCCTGAAGTCTGGGTTCAGTCCAGGGAGATGGATGAATTTTACACCCCCACATTAAACAGTTATTGGATAAAATGCATAAATATTACCTGAGGTGGAACCAAGGTCATACCGCCCTGCAAAGTGAATACCATAACATCTGAACTGAGAGTTAGGGATGATTTAACCTCCTTAGTTCTTTTGTAAATCTGGTCCTAGATCACCTGCATCCTTGGGTTAAAGGAATCTTGAGCTGGATTTATCTTGGATCTACCCCCTCCCCCTAAGCCGCTTCTAAAATTGGGGATTGTAGAAAGAGACAAATTAAATTTGGACACAGAAAATCAAATGTGAAGTATTTTTATTTATTATTGAAATTTTAAAAATGCAAATCTATAAGGGCAAAGTTCATTCTCCCATCTGTCCCTCAAACGATCATACATTTGCTGATATTTTTAAATAAAAATCTCATGGAAGAACTGGTTAAGAGGTTTTTTTTTCCCTTCCCTCTTTAAGGATCAAACTAATAAATCACTCTTGAGTTCCTTTTCCTCTCATTTTCTTTCCTCCAAAGAGTAATGATGCTACTTAATTCAAGTTTTAGTCATTGTTTTTGTTAAGTATGAGGCTTTTCATTTGCATGTTCTGTAATACAGAGGAGTTAGTAGTGAATAGTTTTTTTAAAGTACACATAGAAATAACAATTGTGTCAATATCAAAGAATACTATCAACTGTTACAATGCAACTGTTACCTCTGTGTGATTCTGTAGCAATACAAGTGTAGCAAAACTGCTCCAAAAGGAACCATTTCAGAGTTGAATTTAGAGGCCTTGTTACACATTGCACTTTGAGCTGCTCAACTGTTGATGGGTGTTACTTGAGCTTGAAGTAGTCACACTTTGAGACAAAAAACCTTCTCTGACTGTCCCCTACCAGCACCTCTGTGAGTTGCCACTACACAGTGGGTGAGCCAGAACAGGCTTTTATCCCTGCTCTAAGTGGGGGGGG
>NW_017729033.1:8998651-9013114 GCF_001723915.1 Gavialis gangeticus
TAGTGAATAATGAAATAGGAGGTGGAAAGGAATTGGGGGTGTGGGAAGGGTGGTGAAATGAAGCAAGTCAGCCACTGAAGGATGGAATAAACAGTAGTAAAATAATAATAGTAATAAAGTTATAAAGAGGAAATAAATTAAAGAAGGTCTCCTATTTTAATAAATTGGAATTTGGGTCTGGGGCATGGTGGGTGATGTTTGTGTTTCCCAGGGTGGCTGGGAGGTGGGAGAAGTGAGGGAAGGCACTTTTGAGGGAGACACTGCCCCTGTCCTGGGAAGGAAACCCCAGGCTAATGGTGTAAGGGGCCCCCTTAGTTATCCTCCACCTCACCTAACTAGATTGTATTTCCAGACCCGTCTGTGCCCTGCAACTTGGCTAGCTGGCATGTGTTCTGCAGAGCATTTGCGCAGGGTTACACCCCTTGGAGATGGGATGGTCACACCCCCACTGATGGGAGGGGGAGTTGGCTTGGTGCTAGGACTGCCCCCTGGACAGTAGAGTTCAGGGGGTGGAAATTTTGTCCATAAAGAACCAGAGGATGGGTAGGGGGACATTGCATCCTGGGATGCTGGAAGACCGCAACTTGGGCAGCTGATCTGTGGGGAGTGGCCACACAGTAATGTAACAGAAAGTGGGTAATACAGATCAGAGATGAACCTGCCCTGAAGTGACGTAACCTTAAGCCACATAAAGTGTGGTTAAAACAGGTTTCAGGTGTTGAAGTGTGGATAATCCAGGGATTAAGAGCCACCTAAAACTAATGCACAACAAGGTCTTAACATAACTTTTTAAGTTAACTAGTTATGGCTAAATCTATATGTTCCAGCTAGGTTAAAGTCAAGCTCCTTTCCACTTTTTTTTCACTGGTCCTATGAATTGAAGTATTCACTGAGAAACAGAGCACCTTCCACAAATGGAACTAGGGCCCTCGCCAGAATTGTTGATAAACTGGTGGGAAGGGCAGTCCATTGGGAAGTGACAGATGTGGGCTTTAATCCCATCATGCAGAATACAGAAGTGAATTTAATGTTTTCCCCCATCCTGAACATGCGTGTGAACCAGGGGGACATGACTTAAAAGGGGTCTGCTTCTACCTCCTCCTGCTGTCCTCAGGAAGAAAGGTGTGATTCCCCTCCTCTCCCTACTCATATTTTTCAAGAAAGTGCTTGGATGCCTACCTTCAAGATTTCAATGCTGATAATCTGTTATGTCTGGTACTTCTGGTACTGCTGGGTAAGGCACCCAAAGCTTAGAGAGGGGGCAGGATCCTACCCACTCTTTAAGATTTAGGTGCCCTATCTTATTCTCTGTCTTAGGTGTTTTCTGTTGGCTAGATTAGGCAGTTCTGAGGTTAATTTTTCCTCTTGTATACTGGGGTGTCACCCTCTGCTCATGCTTGTTCATCTGAGACTTTGACCATAAATTGTTTACAGTAGGGACCGGTTGTCTATATTTGAACAGTGGCCTTTCTATTGGTTTCTTTGGAGTTTCTCTAGATTCCCGCTACCATTCAGAAACTAGCAGTTGACTTTCATCACAAGTAGGCTTGATTTAAATGTAGAAATTACGAATGGAATAGGACTATTCCCACTGGGTTTTCCTCACTTTAATTCCATTTCTTTTAATCTATCAACATATTTTAAAGCATATGTGTGGTATTAGCTAGAACAGTAATTCATTTCTGATGTCCTTGAGTTCTATCCATTGGCAAGACAGTTATCAAGATGCACTAAAAATGACTGCATATTTTCTCAGTCTGTTTTCCTGAAAAATATTCTGTGGGTATTTATAACCAAGGCAAATGTGCTGCAACTGAAATGTTGAAACCTTCTATTGGAAATCATTTTTGAAAACTGTATTTTTCCAGCGGCAATAACACATTTTAACATCTGCTGTATGCGTCAAGCACCTTGCTGGAGTGTATGGATTTAGCCATAACTAGGCACTTAATAATCCCAATGCCTCCATCAACTGTTGTATTATATGTGAAATTCTTCAAGGAGTGGAAGGTACGGTGTATCATAATGTATTTAGTAAATGGCAACTACAAACCTATAGAACGATGTATAGGAAAATTAAAAAAATAACTCTCCTGGGTAGGAAGTTATTGAACTATAGAAGCAGTCTAAAATCAAATATAGAAGTGGAAAATATACTGTGGGAAACAAGCCTGAGCATGCAGACAAATGGATCAGACAATGGCTATAAAATGTCTGCAGTGTGGACAAATTTATCAGTAGATTTTCATCATTCATGCTTTGCTCTGGTGATACAAATCAGCAATTTTGGTTAAGCGAGGCTTAATGGCTGATTTGCATTTTTGAAGTAGCTCAAAGCTTTTTGAACATACTGGTGAGTCAGAAGCAATCAGGGCTCATGGTAGAGGTGATATCTTTTTATTAGATGAAGATTTTTTCCAAAAAAAATCTTTAATTACAAGTTTTTGGGCACAGACACCCTTCATCAGGCATCAGAGAAAAGATTGTAGAAGTTCTCCTGAGTAGAAATGAAAGAGATTGAATTTTAGCTGATTTTTAAAAAATGAAATCATCATAATTTCCCAAGCAGGAGGCAACTGTGTCCACCTGAAACCTGAGGTGCAGGTGGTCCCTCTACAGCATCTTTGCCACTCTAATAAGCTTTATCAGACCTTATAACTTACTTAATTGTTTTCAAGCTGAAATGAGGAAAGAAAGAACAATAAATAATGAAAAGAAATCTGATTTTGCTTTTTTTTGTTGTTGCTTTGTTTGCCCATCTTTGTGAAAAAGAGATGCAAACCTTTATGAAGCAAGGATGCAGCTCCCTTTTTTTCCCTGGTCACAACAGGTTTAGACAAAACATGCAGATGAATTCAGTACTTGGCACCAGAAATTCATCAAGAGTTGGTTGGCACCTCAGTCTTGCTGGTGTTGATCACTGATGGCACACCTCTCAGTATAGTGTGACCTGGAATATGAGGGATCAGAATTGACCTGTCTCTTCTCAAAAGAATCACTTTATTGAAAAGCCAAATGTGAGTTGAACTAGCATTCAGATCAGGCAATGGAATTGCAAAAACATACTCATACCTGGGAGGATGGGAGTAGGCGAGCTCCCTGGCCCACTGAGCTCTTGTTCAGTTCTTCCAACAATGCAAGTCTGTGATTATCCCAGTTTTCCAGCCTCCTATATACAAGTATTAGTGAAATACATTAATCTGCAACCTGACTGGGTATATGCTAATGAAAAGGATTGATCATGAAGACCCCTTCTCAACTAAGTGAAGAATTTATGACACATACTTAACAACTGTTTAACTATGATGGCCTCAGATGGTATCAGTTAGGATTCTACTCTTAAAGGTGAATGCTATTCCTTATGGTAATGGCTTTCAGTTGCTTTGTTTGTGTGACTACAGTAAAACACCTAAGTCAGCGGTCTCTTGCTACATCGTGAAAAACATGGAATCTGGCTTTGCAAGCCTGTCTCTCTACAAGGTTACCTACAGTTCTTTCCAAACTTTATATAATGGAAGATGTATGCAAGGTGGAGTCACTTATGCCAAGACCTCTGTGTTTCCTACACCCTATGCTTTTCACACACTGGGACCCAGGTCCTGCATTGACACACGCTTCACGCAAGGGCACAGGTCAGTAAGGGTACAAGCATGGAAACACAAGGTACCAGGAATTATCTGGGTCTGGCACTGCCCCACAACTCCTTGCTGGGACCCAGGCAGACCTATGCCTACTCCTGAAGCATGGGTCAGTGCAGGACTCAGCATGAAGGCAGAGGTCCTGCTATGGAGGCATGGGGCATTGCAGATTCCCTGGGTCTTGTGCCTTCTCACCAGGACCCATTTTGACTTTCTTTGTTTATAGAGATGCACCCCTGGAGATCCTGGGGAAAGCTGGGCAAGATGCACCTGGGACTTGAGGGGCCTGATCCTGCACAGAAATTCCCAAGGTGTAAAGTTTTGGGTCCCTTAAGCTGCTGCCTGGGGTGGCTGGAGAGCAAATAGATGTCCACTGCAATAAAGCAACACTGCTTTACACTACCTTTTGTCGCAGCCATCAACGTGTCACAACAAAGGTTTGCGAGATCTATTTGTTCACCATTTGTGCCACTATACAAAGGTATATGGTGGCACAAATACATCAGACAATGTCTGTTTCAACCCTTACGTAGCCTCTTTATACCTTCATACCCATGGGAGGGCAGGTAAAATCTAGCCCTTGTAAGCTTGCCTTCTGGTCCTTTACTCATGTGTCAGTATAACTTGCTGTCTAGTACAGGCAGACTTGAAAGGTTTTTAGTGTGTGGCAAGTTCTGCCATACCATATAACATGTTGATTTCAATATTAACATATGTCAGGGAGAGATGTAATTAATTAATTTAAAGTGAAATCAGAGCAACAGGTTTACACAGCTGCTACCAAATACGTTACAATCCTTTGTCATAGATCACGAATCCACTAGAAATTTGACATACCTCTAGTTATGCCTAATTCAGAGCGACAAACGGCTACTGAACTGAGAGGCATTCAGTATCCTAATGGGCAATTCTTTATCTAAATAAAAATATCTGTAATTCTTATTTAAACCGTCTCCCTGGTAAGAAAGTTTGAAATAACAGATTAGGCTGTTAGCATTCTCTGAAAGAACAATATCGACTTGCAAAGGAGTAGGTTAAAAGCAAGCTAGGAGTCAAAGAGCTTTTGGGCATATCTACACGTGTATTAACTTGTTTTAGCTAATGCGCACTAAATCTAGTACCTCCAGGTATTTTTACACATGCAAGTGCCCACAACTTCAACACTTGCAGTTGTATAAGCAGTTAAATACATGTCAGCACTGAGAAAATGGTGGTGACGCACTTTTGAACTAAAATACATCAGAGTTGCTTTAGTTCAAAGGTACAACACCACCATTTTCTGCATGATGACGCACATTTCATTGCTTATACAACTGCACATGGCTCAGTGCCTCAGCTCAAGTCTGCTCCAAAGCAGCAGATCTCTGGCACGTTGCAAGACAAAAAACTATGTGTATCACTGCCCTCCATTGTGAGGTACTAGGAAAATGCTCATTAGCCTGTCTTAATGCACATTAACTAAAGAGCACAGTTACTAAATGACTCTTAATGTGCATTAGTCTATTCTAATATGCATTAACTAAATAGCACAGGCATTTTTACACATGTAAGCGCCACAGCACCGGGTGCTTTGAAGAGTGCCCAGCACTGCACTGCTTTCAGTTGTGTAAGTGGGGAAATGTGCATCAGCACTGAGAAAATGGCGGCACATGCTTTTGAACTGAAACACATAAAAGGAGTTTTAGTTCAAAAGCACACTGCCTCCATTTTCTGTGCACTGACATGCATTTCGCCACTTAAACAACTTTGTGTGGTGCAGAGCAGCTCGCATCAGCTCACGTGTGGAGCAGACTTGATTAATTAAAGTGGGCTGTTCTTAAGGCCATAGTCCAGTGTCCACTGAAGTCTACAGAAGTCTCTTACCCTTTCAACAAAAAAAGAGATAAAGTCTATTGGGCCATATCCTCAACATCCAACTAGATGCCTAATTCCTAATCAGTGGGAGTTGGGCATCTAAATACTTTTCAGACTCCAGGCTGTACTGTCGATAGAGATATAGATGATGCCCTTTAGAAACCCACATCTGAAAACAGTAGTTAAGTCAACAAGATCTATTCTATGCAGAACTCTTCTCAGAATGAGAATAGGATTCCTATACGAGGTGGTACATGTATGTAAAGTTGTAAGCAAAAGTGTATTATGCTATCATGTAATTAAAGACTAATGGGAGGTGTATATGCAGTGCACCAACATTAAGAGTAGTCACGCAATCTTAATTTTAGTGTTCCTGAGCTCTTAACCTTGCAACTGTAATAGACTCTCTACCTGGTTTTCTAACATGTAATTATTCAAACCAATGAAATGATGATTAGGAAGGTCAAACATCTTGTGGCTCCAGATTTGCTCCAAACATTTCAGATCAGGAATGCATCAATCTGTTAAAAAAGCAGTTACTAAATGATGCCCCGGGTGCTTACGATAGATCTTCCCATGTTTGCAAAAGGCTACTTATCATTTTAAAAACTTTTATATTGTAAGTCCTTCTTGAAAATCCTATCTTCAATAGCTTAGAGGAAAAGAATCTTTTCCATATAGTTCCACTAAAATGTGAATGTGGATAAAAATAACCACCTGGGAACCATTCAGTTAAGTATTTATTCACTTTTGCATATGTTGTGTTCTTATTTAGTCGGAAGAAAATAGCATTGCACTTGAATCCAGCATTCATATTTATATTATGAAAATATGTTTGTGACAGAGAGTCATACAGTTCCTGTGTGGTGGTGATAGATTTTGCAAAGGTGATCATGACAGCTACTATTTCTCAATCAATAGTGACATGAAATTTAGGAACAATGAGTGCCCTTAAAGTTCTTCCCTTTTCTAGTGGTATTTTATATTTTAAGTAGAGGGGGAATTTCTGTAAACATCAATGATGTTAAAAGTGGAATAGATCTGAAGTGCACTCAGTCATCCTGTGAGACAGCGAGGATCTAATAATATGTTTGAGCAATGTCCAATACAATGGGTCTCTGATCCATGGCAGTGCAAAGAATAATGATCTTTGACACATTTTTATTTCACTTGATATCTATTATTTATGCTGAAAAAATTACTCTGTCATTCACCAGCTTTGTTATTGGCATTTAATCAATGCCTCTCCTAATATTTAAAAAAGAGTAGCTGCATATACTCACATTTTTACATGAAGCATTTCATTTAGAAAGTCAGCTACTTCACTGATAGCAGCAGGATACTCCTGAAGAGCACACACCAACTGCAGATACTTCCTCAGCCTGACAAAAGGTTTTTAAACCCGAAAGTTTGCTAAGACAACTGTTTCCAACTATTTAAGTTGGTCAATAAAAGATATCAGGTTCACCCAAAGAACCTTGTCTGCCTATATCCTTAGACCAGCGCAGCTACAGCCTACACCCCTGTGGTTAAAGAGCACTGACTGGTGTTCAAAAGACTGGAGCTCAGTTCCCTTTTTCATCACAAGCTTTTGCTGTGGTCTTCAGCAATGTTCTTAATTTCTCTGTGCTTCAGTTCACTGTCTACAACAGGCAACATATTTTTGTCATCTTCTAGCTATTTATTCCATCTTGTTTATTTGGAGTGTGAGGTTTTTTTGAGGGAAGGACAGCCTTTTACTGCATGCGTGTAAATCACCTGCCAGATCAGGGCTCCAGTTTTCCTTGGGGCACCTGAATCCTACTGCAACATAAATGATAAGAACAAGAAACACTTTTTTGGCATGGACAGCTTGCAAGGATTTCATTTATGTACATTTCTTAGCTATATTCACTGTAGCAAGATCCTCCCCCCCACCCACATTTACCTTTGTGATCCCTTGCAAATAGTTGTGCTCATTTGCCACAGAAATTGGCAGGAGGAATAATATGAATGATAGGCTATTAGACAGAGCTTCAAATTAGGGATAGCACTAAGCATATTGTATTCTTTTCTTTCATAAAACTGCATTAGCAAAGAGTCGATTATTAACTATGCTGCTTGATTTATTTTAGCATTTTGAATGTATTTGGGGTCAATGCATTTAGGGTTTTTTTAATTATTATTTCAAGTGTAAATTAGGTTCTTAGAGGGTAAGTAGATTATAATAGATCCCAGCTCCTGGGCCTATACTCCACCGTGTCACAAGGATTTATTATAACTCCCATCTTTACAGAATAAGAATTACAAGTAATTTTCTTTCTTTGTTAACAAGATTAAATGTGGTTCAATAGGTATGTTCAGTGTAATATCTTTGGTGCTGACTGCCCTCTCAAAGATCCTGTTCTTCAGCTATAGCAGTGGAGTTCCTTCATCTATTTTTGTTCTTTTCTAAGTTAAAGTCACATTTCTTGTGAGGAGGGTGCAGTGTGCAGGGCATTCCTTATGAAAATGCTAAAATTTGCTAGCCCAGTGGAATCTCACTGATTCATCACACAAAAGAAAATCTGTTGGACATTATATTTATACCTGACCTAAGCAGGTAAGGTATCTGCCAGGAAGAGGAGAAAAAAAACCTGTGAGAATGCTACATTCACTGCTGAAACAGAAATTCAGAATGAAAATAATCTCAACAATGGTTAAGCATACGCCAGTATGGAATTGGTCGGTTTGGCAGAGTACCTTTCGGGTGCTCGCCACGAGGCAGGGGCTGCAGTAGTCTGGGGCAGAGCCGAGCAAGGAAGGCAGCCAAGTGAAGCTCCCCAGATCTCATTCTAAGAGGGGAGGTGTGTGGCAGAGCACCTTTGGGGTGCTTGCCACTTTAGGGCTCTCACAGGCTCTGAGGGGAGCCTGATTGGAGAAGCAGCAGGGGAAACATCTCCCACATACCATTTAAAGGGGAAGGTGTGTGGTAGGGCACTGTTGGTGCCTGCCACTTTAAGACTGGGGCCAAGCAGCCAGCAGTTGCTTAATTGCAGTGGCCATTTTAGAGCTCTGGCCACCCATATAAACAAGGCAGTTCATTGCTGGCAGCCCAGGCAGCAACATTGCCTGGCTGCAAGTGTGCTGGTATCATTCTGGAGGTAAGGTAGGAGCTCTAGGGGATGATTTAGGAGGCTCCTGGTCCTGGGCATGACCTAAAACTGCACCCTGCCGGGAGTGAGTGGCCTGGTGGGGTGGGTAGGGGTGCCTTAACCTTAGCCCTCACCTTTGGGTGGGTTTGTGTAACACTGGAGGCAGTTGGGACCAGGCACATTTATGGCCACCTGAGACCTGTGGGGTGAGAGACCCCCGAGGAGGGAGAGTTGGGTCCAGGCACAGCTATGGCCATCTGAGTCCTGTGGGGTGCAAGGCCCTGAGGAGGGAGAGCTGGGGGCCAGGCACAGCTGTGGCCACATGAGTCCTGTGGGGTGCAAGACCCTGAGGAGGGAGAGTGGGGGCCAGACATGGCTGAGGCCCCTTGAGCCTTGTGAGGGGGTAGAACCCTGAGGAAAGATAGTTGGGGCCAGGCATGGCTGTGGCCACCTGAACTCTGTGTGGTGCAAGTCCCTGAGGAGGGAGAGTGGGGGCCAGACTTGGCTGAGGCCACCTGAGCCTTGTGAGGGGGTAGAACCCCAAGGAAAGATAGTTGGGACCAGGCACGACTATGACCACCTGAACCCACCAGGGAGGGAAGCCCTGTGGTCCCAAGTGAGTGGGTGGTGTGGAGCCCTGAGTGAGGGGAACAGAGATGAGTAGCCCCAAATGAGGGGGAAGAGATCTGGAGCCCCAAGTAAGGAGGCAGTGTGGAGCCCCAAGTGTGGGGAGTAGGCCAAGGTATGTCTTTAGATGCCTCAGGCTGAAGTTTGGGCCAGAGGCCGAGTAAAGGGGACTCAGCCCAAGAGAGAGGGATGAGTCCTGACCCCGATAAGTCCTCCACTGCTGGGAGGCTGAGTGTGGGTCAAAGGCAAGATCTAAAGTGAGCATAATGACATGCTGCTCCATGGGGAGAGTGAGAGTCCTCGTGAGACCCTGGAACACCAGTCTTGGTGTGAGGTACCCTAGCTCCTACAACTGGGTGGGTTAACCCCTAGTAGGGCCAGAAGGTGGACCCAGGAGTGAGAGTGGGGCTAGAGGCTCAGAGGCCTGAGGTAGAATACCTTTGACTGGTCAATGCTGGGGCCAGAACCAGAACAGTCAAAAGGGCCAGGGGCCCACCACGAGGGATGCCCAGGGCTAAGAGGGCTTGGGGTCCCAACTGGCCTCGGAGGTGAGGCCAGGGCCTGTGTGGCCAAAGGTTCTGGGGGGACCACACCTGAGAGGGGAAATAATTTCAGGGAGTGAGGCAGCCTGAATGAAGGCAGGGTATGCTGCCAGAATGGAGGGATCTTAGAGGAGTTCTGATTGGAGGATTCTGAGGCTCAGTATGGGGTTGGTGAGATCAAAAGTTGGATGCCATCTGCCAGGCATGGGCTGCAGTGTAGGGGAGGTATGGAGCCACAGATAGCGCCCCTGGCATCGGGGAACAAAAGGGGAGACTCCCGCCTTAATTAACAACTTAATTAATTAAGAACAAGGCGTGGCAGGAGAGTCAGGTGGGGGGCGTGCCCAAAGGCAAGTGGGGAACCTAACACTGTGGCTAAGCGGGGAGCCCCACTTTGCCACAGTCTGTGATTAAATCAGATCTTTGCAACAGTAAAAGGTCTAGTTTTTAACCTCCTGGTTTCATATGATGAAGCAAAATCAAAGCCATTTGTTTTATTAATTGATTTGTTTCCTTCAAGTCTGAGCTGTGGCTATCCATTCAGGTATTTGTTATATATCAGCAACATTCACTTTCTGGGAATTGAAGTAAATGCTGGAAAAAAGCTAAGAGAGGAAGCTGTTGTGGCTACAGTTGTTGTTCTTAGTAAAGTGTAGATTTAGGCCTTGTCTACTGTTGGGATTTCAGGCACTGGCAGCCAGATAATAGTGCAATCCAGTTTACTAACAGAAAAGGCCGAGATGGAACATTTCTATAAAGTGTGCGGTGCGTCAATGCAGATTATAGCTTTGGTGCTCTATAATAAGAGTTTGTCTTTCTTCAGTTACGTTAGCGTCGACTGGTTGTGAGGTATTTGGGTATCCGCTGAAGGAGAGGCAAAGTCCAAAGGGCCAATCATGGGTGGATCTAGGATTTTGAAAAGGAGGGTGAAAACTGTGAGGTGTCTCATTACTTATAACACAACACACATTTTTCTCCAAATAAAAATAAACTAATCAGCTAGGGGCCCAGGGCTATACTGTTCAGTTTAAGATTGAAGCAAAAACAAAAAATTACTTTATTGGAATGTGCATTAATTGGCTATATCATGTATTATGTATGAACATACAACAAACCAGGCAAAGAATTATCAAAACATATTGTTTCATTAGTGCAGCAGTCATTATAATTAAATGTACATCTCTTTTTTTTCAGATTCATTACGCAAAATCTAGCCCTCTTGAGCATCTTATTTTGATAGTTCATCCAATGCTTTGCTGAAAAGTATTTCTACACCGAAATTAATGTTCACCCAAGTTAAGGTTTCCATACCTGAGTTAATGCTTTTAGCTATAGTTAAAAACAGTCTTGAAGGCTTTGAAAAAGGAACTAGAGGAACAGCTAACAGACAGCAGAATTGCAGAAGAGAGGATAGCTTGATTAGTGGATCATCACAACCACGAAAAAGGAAAAAGGGTCGTTAACACATATGGAATGAAGAGTTTTTAGAAAGAACCAGGTAGATTACAATGAGCCATAAAGTTAATTGACTTCCTCACTTCTGCTTGAATAGAAATGCTGCTGCCACTGGCAGGTAGTTGGTTTCAAACTTTGGGTGGAGCAGAAATCAAAGAGGGGTGCAATTGCATCCATTCTCTTCCCCCTCCCCCCACCCTTGATCCACCTCTCAAGCAATTTTTTCCTGGTTCTTGCATAACTGTGAAGTGGAAAAGGAAAAATCAGTCTACAGGCCTGATGAAGACAGATGCTGCTTTTTTCATGCAAGTCTGCCTGTTGTTTGGCCATCTGTAGAGAGCAGGGGAAGATTAAAAATGGGGAATAGAGAAAGGGAGTGTCTGTCCATCTAGAAAAACCTAGGTTAGTCACTCGTTACCCAGTATTTGGGGGGTTGATTTGTTTTGCAAAACATCAGGATAGGTCTATAAACTGACCTGGGACTTCAACTTTTACTCTTCTCCCCCTGGCTGGTGAGTCCATGCACCTGTAGGTAGCTGAGTTGGCAAGAATCCAGACAGTGTCTGGGGGGGTTAATTGAAATTCGTACATTTGTAGTAAACTTTTCAATTCTGATGAATGGGTCTTTTCAGATGGGAATGTGTTGTGTTGGAAAAATTCCACTCAGCTCAATTTAGGAGCATGGGATTCTGATTTTGATTCATTCTTATTTTGTAAACCACTTAAGAAGAGGCATAAGTCATTTGCTGAATCAGGGTCCAAATCCAACAGGATTCTATGCAAGTGATTCAGACTAACCTGTAGAATTTCATAGAAGATGAAATCTTTCTGTAAAGATTTTAAACAAGCCTTTAGAATTTGACAGAAAACTAATACTTCTGCAATTGAATTCCATATAGTCCTGAAACCTCACAGTACTACCTGCTTTGCAAAACAGATGTTACTTTATGCAACAGGTCCTCGATATCATTTACCTATCTGGTCATAAAAAAGGACTCTGTAGAAAGGGAGACAGCCCATGGTTCCAGCACTGTACTTGGAGTCCAGGTTAAATCAGAATTAGATGCTCCATTTTCTAAAACTCTGAGCTAAATTCTGATGCCAAAGGCATTGACTTCAGGGAAGGTATCTTGAATCTCACCAGCTGTGGATCTAACTTTCTGTCTTCAGGTTAAGAAAATTATCTTGTAAGCATCCAACAACTTATGATGGATTTATTTCAGTTTGAAATAGGATCCTCAAAGAAAAATGCAAGTTATTGCTTGAGACAAGATGGTTTTGCTCTCTGAAGGAGAAGGCTAATGAGACTGATGATGCCTGAGCAGGATTTTCAAAGGGAGGAAACCATAGGGAAGAAAAATTGAAGAAGCCATACTGTGCAAGGAAACAGGGCCAGAAAACAGCATGGGCAAATTGAGCAGCTGCCTGGGGCTTGGGCAGAAAGGGGGCCTGAAAATAGTAATTTTGCCTAGGGCCCAGATAGAAAGGGGCCCCAAAATAGTAATTGTAAAATTATTATTATTATTATCATCATCTCTGGTGAAGGGGGGCCCGATACTAACAGTTCACCCAGGGCCAACAGGAGTCTAGGTACAGTGCTGGAAGGAAAGTTACTCAGATCAGCTGACCTTTGAGTTCAAGGATATTAATGTGCGTACAGAGAATTAGTATGGTGGAGAGTTCAGAGTCAGATTTAGTCTCTCCAGAGTTGAAAAGGAGGAGAAGGTGGAAGAATAGGTAGAGATAATTCTTTTAACACTTCCCCATGACTTCTTGCTCGTTTGTCTGGGTTTTTTTTGATGACCCTGGAATGCTCTATAGCTAAGAAGAACGTCATTATCTCTTGGTTAGCAGTAGAGGAAATAGCGTTTCTTTGCTCTTATGCAACAGGACTATTAATGTGTCCATCTCTACCTGATGAGAAGAAGACAGAGAGCCAAACATCATCTGGGCATGGACGGTGAGAGTGCTGTTGTGCTTTCCCTCGGTGAAAATATTCCAAAGATGGTCACTGGGGCAAGAGACTCAGCTGAGAGTCGTTCAGATAAAATAATGCTTTCACCCCTCTTGGATCACATCAACACCCCTTTCTCTCGACCCTCTCTGCTGCATCTAATTTCAGTCCATCTCTATATGGAGAAATTATTCCAGTGTTTCATGAAAGTAATAGCTCCCTCCAGGAAATCATGGATCTATAATAAATGTGCCTTTTACCATTTGAAGTCACAGAAAGATAAACCAAAGAAAGACGCTCCTATTCTTAATAGGCTGCACCGAATTTGTTGTGAAATAGTTATTGTGGGATAAGTATCCTGGAATAGGTCTGCCATTCATTTTCACTCTATGGACAAATCTTTATACATGAGCAAATGTCATCCTCTAAGTCCCAATATTTGAGGCCATCAGATCATCTATTATGATGAGGAAGGATGCAATCTCTATTCATTAGCCTAAGGAAATTGTCTGCGTTTCAGACTAACCATACTTCTATGTCGTACCTTGGTCTGAAGAACTTGACTGATTGGGCTGACTTCTTAGAAGAAGAAAGAAAGAAAAGTGGTGAGGTAGAGTAGACAGTGTTCAGTATGACCATGTCTTGAAGAGTGAAGTTTTTAAGCGAGGGCTGGACCATACCATGTTTGAAGGTGACTGCAAGCTTCTTTTCACACGGCCCCAGGGAAGCTGGCAAAGGACTTTAAATAATTCACATGCCAAAATGCAGCTGGGGAGCTTATAGTCAATAAAGTTGCTAGTTTTTTTTACAGTAGTTTATGACTGAGTCTGAGTATATTAATGCAAAGCTCCTGGAAGCCAAACACCTCATGTTCTCATTCTGCTGAGGTGCAAATGTAAGATACCATACGGGCCCTGGCCCCCCAGAGTAGGATATAATAAAGCCTGTTGTGCAGAAAACTTAAATAAGAAGTGGGATCCATTTCTTTAGCATCAATAACGCTGACTATATCTCTCATGTGATGAGCTGACTCTTCTGATATGAATAACTTCGAGTAGAAAAAGTGTGATAGCACAAGGCCTGTGTGGGATGGGAAATAAATTTAGGCCTGTAATGAGGGACAGTTGAGTTATGTGCCAAATATATCAGCTGTTAAAAACATTTTCTCAACACTAAAAAAGCAAAGGTTGCGAAATGTTTTCCATTAGCACTATTTCTCTCTCTTCAGTTTGTCAATGCCTATTTTTACTTCTAAGGAAATTGTGGATTCACTTTGGTTA
>NW_017729033.1:9018114-9028076 GCF_001723915.1 Gavialis gangeticus
TTTAAAGAAATTGTGGATTTCCTTTGGTTAAAAAAAAAAAAAAAAAAAGTATCCTCTGCAAATAGCATGAAAGGTTTTCAATAGTACCCGAAACTATGTTTCTTTGGGCTATGATTCAGGGATAATGAAATCTGGCTCTGATGAGGCAGCTATGATCTTAAAAGAAAAATGAATTTTTCTCAGTGACACATAAAGGACGTACCACACACCTTTGTTAACATGATTAAAAACAGTTATTTTGCTTTGAATTAAAACTAATATCCTGTTGGTGTCTATTATGTTGTGTTTCAGTTTTATTTCACTAATGCATAGTAATAGAACTTATGGTTAATTCAAGTGGATGTTCAAAGCCAGATTGTCTGATTCTCCATGGTCTGACATATTATGGAAACCCTAACATCTGTAATGCACAGCAAAGTTGAAACAGTAACGTTTTCTGCCAACTTTGCAGTCTGTTCAGGTGTAAGGGGCAAGACCTGTCTCCTTTGATATCAGTGTTGGGAAGTTCTTGGCCTCTTGGACTTCCTCTGGCCATGAGTTCCACACTCCAGTTAAACTGTGTATTTTAGCATATTTTAAATTAAGTAACGCTACTTGGGGATATCAGATAATCTAACATCATTAGGGAGGATGTGTCTTCTATCCATTATCCTGAGAAAAGTGTCTGTGTTTCAGACTAATACCTTGGCCTGAAGAATTTGACTGACTGGGCTGACCCCTAAAAAAGCAAGCAAGCAAGAGGTGAGGGGGTCTTTGCAGTGGTGGCACATTGACACTAAGTGCCTTACCTCTCTGCTTTACATGTGGCAAGTTAAATGGTGTTTTTCAAGTTTTAGTAATTATGCCTAGTAGTTGAGAGCATTCCCAGAGTTTCTGAAAACAGGTTAGACAAACACTTGTCTAGGAAAGGTTCAGACAGGGAGAGTCCTGCCTTGAGAAGTGTGCTGGACTAGATGACCTCCTGAAGTCCTTTGCCCTTATATTTCTGTGATTTTTATATGTAAAAAATACTTTTTCAACAGGGTTTTTAAAATATTTGTTGCTACTCTGTTGTTTGATTTCATTGCATGTCTCTTTGTCCTTGCTGTAAAGGAAAGCACCTTACCTTCTCTCACCATTTTCCATTCATGCCCCCTTGCCTCTCTCTCGAAAATTGCGATAGGAAAGTAGGAGAGAGGAGGCTGTACATTAAACTTAAGTCTGGAAGTTAAGTTCTCATTTGCTGGAACTTGTCCTGAGACATGCTGGGAAATTCCCAGAAACAGAGAAATGTGGGTGCCAACTATTTTAACAGGCAACCTAAAACTTCCCAATCATTGCAACATTGACTCGGCACAATTTTGGATCCTCAACTCAACTGTGGCAAAGGGTGAGAGGACTTTTGGCAGCAGGGCTTATGATTCATTCATTCAGACAGAAGGAGCTCAGCTGATGGGTTCTGCAAACCATCTATATCTAGAGCCCCGTATGGTGTTGGTAAATGCCAATTGACTAGCCTGCCTTCCTCACAAGAGAAACGTCTACCTTAACGAGGGATATAGGGAAGGCTGTCTAGTGAGAGGTGTTAACAGATGGAACACACAATGCAGCCAAGCTCAACCCAGACAACCCCAGGTATTCTCAAGACAGCATTTACAACTGAGCAAAGCTAAGTAATCCTTGATGAAGATGCCATTATCAGGTGGGTAGGACCTTCTGCAAAAGGCTATAGGATAGCTTGCTGTCTTCTCAGGTCAGGAAGAGAATCCTTTGATGATGAGCTATGTTGGCATTACATGACACGTGGAGAACTGCAACCAGTTCTGGGTGTCACACTTCAGGAAGGATGTGGAGAAACTTGAGAGAGTCCAAGGGAGGGCCACACACATGATTAGAGGCCTAGAGACCAGGTCATATGAGGTGAGGCTGAAAGACTTGCGACCGTTCAGCCTGGAGAAGAGCAGACTCAGAGGGGATTTGGTGGCAGCCAGTAAGTATATCAATGGCATACATCAGGGCCTGGGGGGGAGCATCTGTTCACCAAGGCCCCCAAGGGGAGGACAAGAAATAATGGGCAGAAACTGAGTGAAGATCGCTTCAGGGTAGACATAGGAAAAACTGCTTTACAAGTCAAGTGCCGAGGGTTTGGAACAAGGGTTGACTGTACCCAGAGGAGGTACAGTCACCCACCCTGGCAATCTTCAAAAAGCATCTTGATGCCCACCTTGCTGCAGTCATCTGATCCCAGCGATCTTTTCTGCCCACGTGCAGGGGGCTGGACCCAATGATCTGTAAGGTCCCTTCCAACCCCTAACAGCTGTGAAACTAGGACACTAGATCAGGCACTATTCCATAGATCTTGGAAGACTTCAGGGGCCTGGGAAGAAAGCTGAATATTTTTCTTCCTACCCTTTTAGTGCAAAAAGACCAAAAAGGCAGAAAATGCTGCAAGTGAACAGTTTGATCATTGGTATAACAGGGAAGTTTCTTGTTTACTGGATTATTAAGTACTCACTATAAGGGAAGAAACAATCTAATGTTGGTGGCCAGGAGTAGAGGGATGAAAATGCTAATTCAGAGACCTTTAAACCAACCATGATCAGGGGCTCCCGTGTTTTAGCTGATATAAGTGAGTGTTTAAAGCACTCACCCAGGTTCTAAGGTTCATTTCTACCAGAGTGGCCTTGAACATGCATGCATCTCTCTCACTCCCCTGCTTAAATAACCATACCACTGGTAAGGCATTACCCAAATAACCATACCACTGGTAAGGCATTACCTTTCTCTGGTGCTCCTTTTGAAGCTGGCAGGAAGTGAGAAACCCAAAGGGTTTGTATCTCAATGAGATGACTGCTAGCATAGACTGCTCAAGCCGTGGTTTTGAGCCTTGCTTCTAGTAGTTCAGAAACCTCCTCAGCTTCCACTACCCTCCATCCATTTTATCCAATGACTATGAAATGCACTGGGCAGGGGCTCAGCTTCAAAAGGAGATGCAGAATCTGGTCCAGGTCTGTGGCATGCAGGTTAGTTGGTAAGTGGCATAGACTCTTCAGAATCACAGGACCTCAAATGCTAATGGATTAAAGGTCTTAACAATTAGCAGGTGACTGTGATTAGCAGGTGGTTGTGATCTGGTTGCCTTCACTTCTGCAGATCAAATATAGCACCAGCCATTAACACATATATTTGGATTTCAGAGGGGCCAGTTTTGCAAATCGTAAAGTAATTATTGGCATAACTGGCTGGGAAGATTGCGTTTAGACTGAGAAATATTCATAGGAAATGAGAATAGTTGAAGATATCTTACAAGATGCCCAAAAGGCAGTATTCCAAAGATACTGAAAAAAAAAAAATAAAGCCAGAAGTCCTCTACTTAAGAGGGCAGGTGAAAATAATGCTAAAAGAAAAAAATTGCTAGCAGATGAAGGAAAAAGAGGAAATGAATATACATCAGTGTTACAAATCAATAATTTATGTGAACTATCTTTGGCCAGTAGGGTTAGACACCAGGTCCTTGGGCCTAATCCCAGTGTGAGGGGCTGGGATGGGATGGGGTGGTGCCAGGCTGCTGGGACCCAATCTCAGCATGTTGGGGTGGGAGAGGATAGTTCCAGGCTTCCTTATGCAACTTGCAAAAGAGTAAGTTGAGAGGTGAATTGATAAGTGTGTGTATGTGCTAACACAGGGACAAGATATAGCAGCGTGACTTCTAGTCATCATTATGGCCGGCCCCCAAGGGGTCTGACCATTGAGAATACCTTCTCAGTTGCAAGTACAGGAGCCCCCAAAATCCCATCTGTCTGTATGTACGTGCAATATTTCATTCCACCTCATGTGAGAGTTGAGTTATTGTGAGACTCGTAGTAGCAGTAGGGCCTCCATCAGAATCAGTGCTCCATTGAGCTAGGCTATACAGAGACAGGTCTAAAATGTAAATGCCTACCCAGGCATGCATTGTTCTGCCAATGCCTACACCGGGATGGCTGCTTCTGCTTGACATGAATCCCATATATGCTTGTACTAGATTTTTTTTTTTTTATCATGTACTGAATACCTCCTCCATGGCACTCTTCATTTCTGCTGAATTCAACAGAGGTGATCCAACACCTCCTAGCAGGCCTTTGGCATCTTTTGGGAATGAGCTGTCAGTTTTTAAAAGTACCTTAGAATAGAAGTACCATGTGAGCGCTGTCAGTCTCATTTTTCAGAGGCAGGTGAGCACTTGAGAGTGTTAGGGATGTCGAATACTTCTGAACAGTTGGCCTAAAACATTGTATCACCTGTGCATGGAATATTAGAAATATATTGTTTTGGTTTCTTTACTTGCAGCAGAAGATACTACTGAAGACCAGTGGAGTCGAATAGAGACCCTTGTCAAAAATCTTGGTATTGATATTTAGCTTAAGAATTTATCAGCACATTTTTTTCCAAATTAGATATTTTGGGAGGGAAAAAAAATCTTGCCTAACATGATGCAATATGCACTCCCTTACTTCTCTTTTTCAGAGCACTTTCTCCTTGATTTAATTTTGATGGATGTGCTAGACCAGGTATCTCTTTGAAACCTCCCTTCTTGTTAATTGACGCTGCTGTGTTTTTCATTCTAGATATTTAAAACCCATCTTTCAGCATCCTTAGAGGAAATCTTCATTCATAGAGGAACTGAGATGGCGTGGCTTGTATTTAATTAGTGGGGGAATATTTTTGAAAAGGTTATAGTACACCTGTGATGTCGATCATTTCATTGTCACAGCACTGCAGGGCTTTCAATTGGATATTTCAGTTTTCTCTGAATTTGGGTTTTTTGCCTTCCTGTATTTTTTTTGTTTGTTTTGTTTTTTTACTTTTTTTAAGGTAGAAAGAAAGACTGGTTTCAAAGTGTGTTACACCAAATGCTAAGAAGCACTGGCAGTACAGCATTCTCTCTCCTGAGTTACTCTTTATGCAAAGCAGACCTGATGGAAGAACAGCAATTTGGCAGCCTGTAATAGCAGTCTAAAATAACTGTATTGGAGTAATGACTGGTAGAATTGCGTGAATCATGTTTTTCTATGCCACAGACAGGTGACTACGTAATTCCCCGCCCCCACAAAAATTAATAGCTTGCATGTACTTCACACAAAAAGAAAACCTGTATGCCCTGAAAAAAGGAATAATATTGATTGTCAAAAATAAAACAAGAGTTGCCAAGCAGGCCTAACCCCTAGTCAAACATAAAAGCTTTTTGACTGGCATGTGAGCTTGAGTCACACCTAGCTCATTAATGAATATTGGTGTTTAAACGCTACCAGCCCCTTGCAGTTTGGCAGCATTCTCATTGACTCATTTCAATTATTTTCCCATTAAAATAAAATCAGAATGATCCTGTTGTGTTCAGTCCTTTTTCCAGAGAGCAATCGGATAGAGCTATTTACTCCTGAGTGCATAGCCAAAGTATGTATTGCCATTCTTTTGTAAGCACTGGTCTTTTTTATCCTCTCCTATATTTATCCACTAATATTGGCATATTCAAAGGCACCAAAGAGAGAAAAAGAGAGAGAGATTCAGACCCAACTGCAGATTAATGAGTGGGATACCTCATTCCTTGAGACACCTTTTAATAACTCCAGTTTGTGATTTAGGACAGATTTAACTCCCTTCCATTTCTTTTAGTATTTCATAGTAAGGGATCCCTTCCTGTTTAAGCCAGCATTCGACCATACAGTACTTAGAGATCTCACCTCTGAAGTGGAATGGGATTGCACGTGGTTTTTATAGTATGGCCAATATTGTTGCCCAAAAATTTAAGGGCTGAAGAGGGGGTGGGACACCTTCCAAACTTTACTGAGACATGGCACATTTGCCCAATTTGATCTAAGTAGCAATTTTATTGCAAGTGTACTTCTAACTACAATGGCAAGATTAAGGTATTCCACATGCTATAGTGACTTCTCACCACATGTAGCCTTGATTCCTGTTGGGGGTCATCCACTCGGATGGCCGGTCCCCGTTAACTTCACTTGGGAAGTGCAGCAGCTTAACAACAGTCAGGTGCTCACTCGCTTTCAAAGACCTACTTTTTTGGGACCTATTTTATGTTTTTCTGTAACCAGGCTCCCTGAGCTGTCTATTCATGGGATGCTTGCATGATCCATGTATGTTCAGGCATACATTGTTAGCAAAGTGCATCGACAGCCATTCCTGTGAGGTTACATGGCGCATTTTCCCTGTTTGACTTGTTTTGCTTCAAACTGTCTTCTATCCCTAGGTAAAACACCTGCCTTTTATTATTTCCTATTTTGAGCTGGTTGTCCTTGAAGAATATCTGCCATTTGCTTGCCAATTGGAACTGCTGCCTGTCCTTGAAGATAAGCTGAAATCTGTTATATATACATAGATATATATGACTGCAAAACTACGTGACTTGCTTGCTTCAAGCTAATGGTGTCTATAGGACAAGAAAGTTGAGAGATATCTTAGCTGATGGCTTCTTAGTAGTTTTTAGGCCCACAGTGTCATCAACATATCCTTAAATCATGTATCCCTTTAAGGGAGCTCTACTGTTGTAACCTGCCAATGCCAGCACAGCTGGCTCTTGTGTTAAGACCTTGCACAGTCTATGCTGAAGCCCTTTCAATAGAACGGTATCAAAGCTTGCTTATGTGAGCCTGATGTAGCTTACACGTGCCCCAAAATATTTAGCCATGTAATATGTCTCATGATGGAGGGCTCATGGCTCTGTCAATCTGGCGTACCTTTATGGCTTTCATGGTGTTACTCCAAACCTGCATCAGTGCAACAGAAGTCAGTATCTGCTACCCGGTGATCTAATTCTGAGCTCATATACACTAAAGCATATGGAAAATGTGACCCCAATTCTCATCTTCCTGGTAAAAGGTCAAATTCACTCGTTTTAATGGAACTCCTGATTTTTGCGATGCACAACTGATACCTGAACTCTGTCACTGGCCAACCTTGAAGTGAATGGAGTTGCAAGGATAGAGAAGCAGTGAGCAATCAGAATCAGGCATGAAGAGACCAAATACAATCACCGTTATACGCTCCGTAATAGTTTATGTTCTTGCTGCATTGGGAGAAGGAATGCTAATCAAATCGCATGAATTAATCAAAAAGACTAAAAAGGGGAAACCATCTGGTACTCAATAGTGCTATATTGTGACTAGGGATGTGTTTGGTAGCCATGTTGGCCTGGAACAAAGAGAGATATAAAACTTAGAACTCTTGGTTCAGAGATGATACCTTTTATATCAATATTGTGACTATACATTCAGGCCTGATTCACTCATGTATAACCTCAGTTCCATGATGTTGTTGAAAGTAATATTGTTACAATGGTGTGAAACTAGAGGACATATAGCAACATATCTTTATTCTCTATTCCCAGTGACAGACTACTGATCATTTCTTTGCTAATCAGTGCTGTGATTATAGATGATAACTCTTCCTTTTCTAACTGGTACAAAATTATTAATATTTTAGTTATTAATAATTATTTAAGGTACAAAATTATTAATATAAGCAATAGCCGTCCCCAACCATCTCAGAGTTATGGCTCCTCTTATCCCACGCAGATAGATCTTCTCTCTTGCTTCTAGTGGCTTACTGCATGTGTGTGAGTATTTCTGGGGGGGAAAGGGAGAGTTTGTGCATTTGCGTTTTGCACAATATTTTCTAAAGGCAGAAATCTTCAATCCAACAATTGATGGAGGAAGTTACTTCTTTAGCACTTCGGGTTCTAAATTTATTGCCGAGCATAGGGGTTGAATAGATTTTTTTTTAAGGGCCTGGCAATTATCTTGCTTAGGGAAATTGTGCTGGCTCAGTTCTTCATTTAGCTTCTAGCCAGAGGCAGTTCAGGCTTGAGAGCTGTTTCAGGACGCTTTCCATCCGCACTGCGGCTGCTTAGACTTGCGGGAAAGTAGAAAGGAGCATGACATGCTGAGAAAGGGATTCCTCTCCATCTATCCTTACCCTTCACCTAGTTTTCTGGGTGCGTGTCCCCACTCAGCTCTTGAGCTGACTCATGCAGCTGTGAAAGAAGAGACTAAAGTTATTTTCCAAGCCTTGACTAGTCTGTTGGTGGGGTGATACCAGGACACAACTTGAGAAAACATGAAGCATGTACCAAGAGCAAGCAGAAGGATGGGCACAAGGGAGAATAAGCATCTTGCTTTATTTGGGTGAGGATTGTATTCCAGCCTCCTTTATCAACTGATCTGATAACTGCCTGCTCTGCAGAAGCCTAAAATAAGCTAAAATATAAAACTAATTTCCAATTATTGAATTTCCCTTTGTGCTCCCCACCCTGCCAACTGTAAGAGTTAGACATGCTGCTCTTCCCTCCCTGGCATGAAAGAAGACTAAGGATGTACCTTTTATCAGGGCTTGCTGAGGTCAGCAGAAGCTGGCAGGTGACTAAATCACCCTTCCTGAGTTTCACAGAAGCCAAAGGACCCAGGAACCTGAGGATTTTCACAACGAATCTGAGCATTTCAGCCAACGAATTGTGTTGATACAAGCCATGGTTCCCTAAAATGCCCCATGGATGGAAGCCCTGGCGTCAAGTGTTTGCCATTATTTAAAATAATCATCTTTTAAGCAGGACTGGTAATCAGCATTTGGCTGTGAACCAAACCTTCCCTTGTTAGCTATTGCTATCATTTTATGCATTCATCTATTTTTTTTTCACTTTCCAAATGTGATTACTTTCTCACCTTCTGCTCCTGCTTTATAGGTGTGCTGCCTGGCATTTGATCCCGAACTTGACATTTCATTTGCAACTTAATTCCCATACTTTTTTCTCACACCTCTCCCCCTGCCAATAAAACATTTCAACACATTTCCAATGTGCTGCATGTGTCTAAGAATGTGGAACAGCCTGCTTTTTCACAGGGGCCTTTTCTTCATGCATCTACTGCCACAGTTTAATCTGTTCCCTGCTTTTTGCATCTCTTTCTTTCTTCCTCTCTCTCTGAGACATACATTTCCCCTCCTACACAGGATGCAAACTGAACACAAGAAATCAAAGTCAGCAGCAAGGCTGAGGCTGTTAGAACCAGTGTGCACTGTGCTGATGGCTGTATTGATTTGCTGCAATTTCCAGGGAGGCAACAGCAAATATTTGATCATTGACTGTACTGTGTGTTCTTCTCAAGTCACTTTGGCAGTCTTGTAGTGCAGTCAGTCTCTGCTTAGCTTGGCACTGCATGCCATGCTTTTTTCATTTCTTAGTGTCTGTGTTTTAGCATGCCATGTTTTTTAAAAAAAATTAGCAGCTTCTGCATAAAATACAAGGGCAGAGTTAACAGTTCTTTTCTATGGTTCTTGTATAGCCGTTGCCATAGCATCTGAGTGGCTCAGTTTTTAATGTAATTTATCCTTGGAACACCTCTGTAAGGTAATTTTTTATTTTCCATTTTACAGGTGGAGAGCTGATGCATGGAGACCCTTACTACTTCCAGAGTAATTAGACACCAAATTCCCATTGTTGTCATTCTGCCATGAAGCCTATCACAAACACTTCCACTTCCTAAAGAAGGGGAAGGGAACAAAAAGTTCCAGATCTACATGCTTCAACAACAACCCTACAATCTATGGTAATACCATCAATCTGTCCAGTCATACTTTCAGCCTGGCTGAGGTGTCGGTACTACTGCATGATCTTTTGTTTTGCCCCAATACTCAATTCAATACAGAAAAATGTGAGAAGACCCTGAACCTTTTTTAAGAAAATCTTTCCATGACATGAAGCCGTGGAAGCATCAACCCATCTCAGACCCAACGCCTGTACAGCGCTGGGGAAAGGATGCCTCCTTGACTTCACCTGAGGGTTGAAACCCTTCTGGACCTATACGTAAACTGTTTCTTCTTCCATGCCCATGCTGCAATTGTAACAGAAGCATTGTTGTTTTCTTCGGCAACTTCAGTCGAGCTTGTTCCTCGACTGGGTAACAAGCAGGAGGAACTCACCCTCCTGCTGGCTG
>NW_017729033.1:9028087-9029454 GCF_001723915.1 Gavialis gangeticus
GGTGCCTTCCGACCCTAGAAACTATGAAACTATGAAAATGGAGACCCATGCTCCACCTTAAAAACAAGCCTGCAACAGGCTAATAAAGGGGATGTTGCTGTAGTCACAAACAGATCATCATACATACAAGCTGAAGTGACACAACTTTCCAACACAGAGTTTTATACACTTCTGGCCAAACACCCTATAGAACAATACTAGAGGGAACTGTGCGACATCTAAAAGACACCACTTTTGGAAATAAAGGAGAAGATTTGTGCATCAACCCCTTAGGCAACTAGGTCATGGACCTTTTGCCTTTTACCCAAGATTCATAAACCTGGCAACCCAGGATACCCTACTGTCTTTGTCATTGGCACAATCACAAAGGGAGGTTCTGGCTATCTTGACTCTGTCGTATTCCCGTGCGCCACTGGAGCAACCAGATATTTGAGTAACACCATACTTTTTCTAAAGAAACTAGGCTTCATTGACAAGCTTCCAGAAAATGTTGCATTAATTACCATGGATGTCACATCTCGTCAGTCTAACTTCTCCCCTCCCTACCCCTTTCCCTTTCTCCCACTTTCCCTATTCTTTATGTCTAAATTACTTATTTTTTTCCTATTTATTACCCATGCTCTCTGCAAATCCATTCACAGCATCTGACAAAGTAGGTTGTCACCTACTTTGAGGATATGGCCTTGAGTGACTTACACTAACACCAGAAGCCCTTGCCAGAAGAGGGACTTAAACTCCAGTCCCCAAGTCCCAAGTTCTTCCTGTAGAATCATAGAAAATTAGGGTTGGAAGGGACCTCAGGAGGTCACATCTAGTCCAATCCCTTGCTCAAGGCAGGATCATTCCCAATTTGATCATTCCAGCCAGGGCTTTGTCGAGACAAGCCTTACAAGCCTCCAAGGATGGAGAGTCCACCACCTTTTTAGGTTACTTATTCCAGTGCTTCACCACCCTCCTAGTGAGAAAGTTTTCCCTAATAGCCAACCTAAACCTCCCTTGTTGCAACTTGAGCCCATTGCTCCTTGTTCTTTAATCTGTCACCACTAGGAACAGTCCATCCTTTTCAGAACCACCCTTCAGGTAGTTAAAGGCTGCTAGCAAATCCCCACTCAGGCTTCTCTTCTCCAAACTAAATAAACCCGGTTCTCTCAGCCTCTCAGAAGTCATGTGCCCCAGCCCCTGAACCATTTGTATTGCTCTCTGCTGGATTCTGTCAAACTTGTCTACATCCTCTGTACAGTGCAGGACCCTAAACTGGACCCCGTACTCCAGATGTTGCCTCATAAGTTCAGAATAGAGCAGAATAATCACTTCCCTCGATCTGCTAGCAATGCTGCTACCAGTGCAGCCCAGTATACTGTTAGCTT
>NW_017729033.1:9034454-9037433 GCF_001723915.1 Gavialis gangeticus
TTCAGAATAGAGCAGAATAATCACTTCCCTCGATCTGCTAGCAATGCTGCTACCAGTGCAGCCCAGTATACTGTTAGCTTTCTTGGCAACAAGGGCACACTGCTGACTCATATCTATCTTATTGTCCTCTGTAACGCCCAGGTCCTTTCTTGCAGACCTGCTGCTTAGCCAGGCAGTCCCCAGTGTGTTGTACTGGACCATCCATTCTCTTCTCAGACACCAAAAAATGAAAGAACAATTCAGAAAGCAAGGATATGTAACTCAGCCTCACAGCGTATTGCCTATTAAGAAGACATCAACAACAAGTCTCAGAAAAGCACAAGCTGCTTACTTTCTTTAATTAAATCCCTAAACACTGCCATTAAGAAGAAACATGCTACATGACACTTCTCAGTCACTTTGGTTTATTTATTTATTTGTGCTATTTATTTGTTGCCTCCTGTTTCCATTCTTTATTTGAATAGGACTGGGTTTGATTGGAAACTTTCTTGTGTCATCACCTCCTACAAAACACGAGGTGGACTTTGTGTACAATGTAAATAATAATGATTACTTCCTGGGAAGATGAACTATTTTGACACAGTGCTGCAGGGGAAGCTGACTTTTTCTCTTCATTTTTTTTCTAACTCCTGGTTCATCTGCCTGCTGCTCCTATGCTCCTCTAAACAATCCATAGCTTAAAAAAATAAATCAATAGTACTTTCTGTGGTTTAGGGAGGTTGGCCTTGATTAATATGCTTTTCATTTGTAATGGGCTGAGGCAACTTGAAGCATGGAAGAGTAACTTTACCTAGAGCTTTCTTGGTCTGGTTTAATGTCTGTTGAGTTTTATAGAAAGAGTGACTTTCACTTCATTGGGCATTGGATCATATCTGTAATGACCCAGTGGCTGGCTAAAGGGCTATGGAAAAACTCAGGTCTCCTACTTACTGTACCTGTCCCCTCTTCATTGGGCTGTGGTGCCTGCCTGCAGATTCTCACGCATCAGAGGAGCTGGAAGGCATGACATACATGATGAGACAGGTAGGCTTCTCCATCTGGATATCAGCCTTGAGAGAAGTGGAGCAAGGAAGAAGTGAGGACCTCAGTAACTTCACAACCTTCAGACAAATCTGTTCATCCTTGAAAACATAGCCCCCTTTCTTTGGTGCAGTGATAACCACTGCAGGGATGACCAGGAACCAGTGCTACCTATTGCCACACAGGCTGCCAATCTAGGGTTACTTGGGTTAAAAGAGGATGGATATTTTTTCCAAGAAGTTGGTGAAAAATATCCCCCATAATAATTAGAATGGAATCCTCCACTCTTACAAGCTAAATGTTAGTACATTTATTACTCTGCAAAATTATTATGAGAAGGCTGCAATAATTGTTATTAATCAATCCATTAAAGGTAATGGTGCATGATACCTATTGCCTTAAATAAGAGTTTTAATGGCACAGAGTCTATCCACATCTTTTATGCGTTGAAGGCCACATCCTTTTGCAGTGATAGAGTAGTTTGGAAATTAAATTCTCAGGGGATGAGCTCTCCCTGAGAGATGACTGCATTACCACTGATTTATATGAATAAATACATGGAACAATAGCTCAAAACAAACATTTTTTTTTGTAGCAAATATAATTATCCAACAGAGTTTGTCATAGAGAGTAGTTGTCTTTCATTTATGGCATGGGATGAGTGCCAAAAATTTCCTCATGATGAATGTTTAGAGCCTGTTCTATTTGCCTTGTATAAATAAAGATAGGCAGCTAGTAGAAGGACTTCCCGGTGGTCAAGAGGATAGCTTAGTAATTGAATCACATAGGTTCTCAAATCCCCACCCAGTCAAAGACATGGGTAACTCGTATAAATGACATGCTCTCTCTGTGCCTCTTTCCCCCCCATATGTAAATTGGGGACAATAGCACTTCCTTGATGCACAGGAGTATGCTGAGAATAAACATGCTGAGGCCTGTGAGATGCTCAGGTTCAGTGCTGAAGGGGAACATGCAAGCACTGTAAGAAGATACTTTCCTGGACTTACTCTTTTCACAAGTAGGAATCAGATATGGACCTCCCTGTATCTCTAATGAGTGAATGGGCATTCCCCTCTCTCCTCAGTGCTGTAGCTTAAAATCATAGAATCATAGAAAATGAAGGCTGGAAGGTGGTCATATCTAAACCACCCCCTTGCTCAAAGCAGGACCAGCCCCAACCAGGTCATCCCAGCCAAGACTTTGTATAACTCTATCGTAAAAACCTCCAAGAATGGAAAGTCCACAACCTCTCAGGGTAACGTGTTCCAGTGTTTTACTACCCTCCTCTTCATAAAGTTTTCCCTAATATCTAACCGAAGCTTCCCTTGCGGCAACTTGAGAACATTGCTCCTTGTTCTGTCATCTGCCACCACTGAGATTAGTCCAGCTCCATCCTCTTTGCAACCACTCTTCAGGTAGTTGAAGGTTATTATTAAATCCCCCTTCAGTTTTCTCTTTTCCAGACTAAACAAGCCTGGTTCTCTCAGCCTGTCCTCAGAAGTCATTTCCCCCAGCCCCTGAACCATTTTCATCGCTCTCCACTGGACGCTCTCCAATTTGTCCATATCCTTTCTGTAGTGTGGGGCCCAAAACTGAATACAGTACTCTGGATGTGGCCTCACCAGTGCCAAATAGAGGGGAATCGACAGTTCTCTTGATCTACTGGCACCATTCCTACTAATGCAGCCCAGTATGCCACTAACTTTCTTTACAACAAAGGGACACTATTAACTCATATTCAGCTTATTGTCCACTGTAACCCCCAGGTCTTTTTCTGCAGAGTTGCTGCTTAGCCAGAGAGTCAGAATTGAGCCTTTCAATCTTTATTGTTCCTTTTTCTGGTGTTTAATCCTTTGGGTATTCTAAATTCTCATATATAGACATTAGTTTCAATCAAGAGCTGAACTGCATTTACTTCTACACATGGCTTAATGACTTCTGATCCTGAACACATACTTT
>NW_017729033.1:9042433-9051909 GCF_001723915.1 Gavialis gangeticus
TGCAAGATCAGGGATTTAGAAGGTGCCATAGATGCACTATTCCTCCCCCCCTTTAGCATAATATATATTTTCCCCCCTCCGCTGATATTTCTGCATAAAATATGGATTCCAGTTCTCTTGAATTCTCAAGCCTATATTTAGTTATTTTTATTTACATAATCTGAGTGAAATCATTTAAACTTTAATTTGTTTAAAGATGTTCATATTAGAACAGCTAAAGCTTCTGTGTTCCAGGCACATGTTATTTGTACATAAAAATATGACATTTTGGAAGATTTTATACATACTTTGGTTTTGGGTATGAGTGTAAACTGCATCTTATTGGAGGGTCTGGTGGCAATCTGGCAAAGCTACTCATGGTGGGGTAACTTCTATAAAATACCAGAATGTTGCAACCTCCTCTAGAGTAAAGTGACTGTAGGATGCCTCAAAACCCTAGCCCCCACTGCCTTGTGGGTACTCCTTGGCTGGAGAAAATCACCTTGACAGAAATACGCTCTTGATAAGACATTGGGCAGTCAATGGCAGTTCTTACCTGTTGCTCTCTGGAAGAAGCTACAACCATTGGCACTGAATGCCTGGATTCAGTCTGATCATTGGATTCTGTCTCAATGGTCTAAGGGCAGGATGGTAGGTCCTGAGCAGCCACCACTTCTCCATACTCTTGCCTAGCTGTACATGTCAAAGGTCTTAGCATTATGGTTGTACATCTCTTACATGTACACCATGATCCAGAGGATCAACAGTTGTCCTACATACATATTTAGCTGGTATTTAGAACACAATTCTTAGTTTTGGCTTACTACTAGAGTAGTGTAAACATTTTTAAATTAAAAAAAAAATCAGCAACAATATTCACTTATGGTCAATCAAAATTAATTTCATCAGAAAAAAAATGAGGACAAAACGTTTTGGGTTAATCCAATACATTTTATTTTGGGGCTTTTCATGATTTGTTACATTGAGGTTAAGCTATTGACAGAAAAATTCTAACTGGAGACACTGAAATATTTTGTTTAGAAAACATTCTGTTTTTTGCCCCATATGTTGACCAAAACAACTCAAATATTAACATGAATTCAGGAAATGTTTTGGCTGATCCACATTTGTTTTTGACTAAAACATTTTTGACTGAAAAGTTCACTCAGCTCTACAAGAACAGCTCATACTTCAGCTGAATTGTTTTATTCCATATGTATCCTGTGGAAGGCAATCGGTCCAGAACTGGCAACATGTGCTACTCTCCCATAATATGATCCTCTTCTATTCAAGTTTTTTAAAGTACCTATTACTTCACTGTATAATGACTCATTGTAATCCTATAAGGTGCTCAGTGTTCTGGTGTTGAAGGTTGTTATAATGGTGAAAAATACACTCAGTGGTCACGTATACACAAGACGCTTACTGTGTATTAGCTTAAAACACTGTGCAGTAGTGTGGTAGGTAAAAACCATGCTAATAGCTTACATCAGAGTGTTATTAGGCTAATGCACAATAAGTGTCACAAAATAACCGTGCACTGGTGCTACTGTGCAGTACTGCACATTTAGTTAGTAATGTATTAAGGAAGTACTAAACTAAATGTGCAGTATCTAAGGCACATTAATGAATGTGTAGATGCGCCCAGTGTCTTGCATAATTGACCCTTGTATGGGAGTTGTGGTCTACTGAAGGAAAATCTATAAACATATATTTCATTCTCTACCAAACCATACCTTGATGCTGTGGTAATCTGAAAAATAATAGCTGCCATCGGCGACCGTGTCAGCTTCCATTTTATCTGTTTTTGAACTAATGATCTCTAGAGTCAGAGCTACTATAGCTTAAAGTAAAGACCAAGCCTCTTCTGATTGATCATATTCAATAAAAGACCTGTAATATGTAAAATAGCGGAATGCAACCACATGATCAGGACACGTGTGTTTCCCTGGGGACTAATAGCAGCAGCACATATTTCTGCCACTGCTACTTGTTCCCAGGGAATGTCCCTGCACACATGCTCTGGTACATGGCAAATGCCCCGGGCGGGGAAGAGGAAGCTGGGGCCTGCCCAGCTGCTCAGTAGCAATCTGGGTGTTTGGAGTCTGGCTGGAAGCAAGAGCATGGCTGGCCAGGCTCCAGTTTTGGGGAAATGCACACTGTGGTCACCTTGCTTTTTTTGTTGCAAATTTTTTAGATACCAGGATTTCTTTCATATCTAAGTTTTCCACTGCACCACAAATATGCAATGAGGTGAATGGATTCATGTGCACTGTGTGCATTTAACAGTGCCTCAAAAGACTTTGAGGCACCCAGGTCAGACTGCATGTTGCCACTCGTGTGAACCCAGCCATGGGTTCAGCAATTCTGAGAGCTTTAAACAACTAAAGGTTTGGACCAATGAACTTATATTGAGCTAAAAACAAGGAGGGAATGACTACATGTAAACTCATTCACGCTCCACAGTAACTTTCATTTGTCCTCTGTACCCTGCTGTAAGTGGAAGTTAAACTGAGATAAACTGTTGTTTCATTCAAAAGTTAAACTCCACCAGATTTGTTTCCACTTACCATGGGATAGAGTGAACCCAAGAAACAGTTATCCAACCTCATGTTAGTTCATAGTTGGTAGGGTCAGAAGGGACCTGAGCAGATCATCAAGTCCAATCCACTGCCATAGCAGGAAAGAGTACTGGAGTCAAATGACCCCGGCGAGGTGTTCATCCAACCTCCTTTTAAAGACCCCCAGGGTAGGAGCCAGGATCACTTCTCTTGGAAGTTGGCTCCAGATCCTAGCTGCCCTGACAGTGAAGTAGCGCCTCCTGATATCTAACCTAAACCTACCTTCTGCCAGCTTGTGACCATTATTTCTTGTCACTCCTGGTAGTGCTCGGGGGAACAGGGACTCTCCCAATGCCTGCTTGGCCCCCCTGACTAGTTTGTAAATGGCCACTAGATCCCCCCATAGCCTTCTCTTGTGGAGGCTGAACAGGTTCAGGTCCCATAGCCTCTCATTGTAGGGCGGGCCCTGCTGACCCCTGATCATGCGAGTGGCCTTCCTTTGGACCTTCTCCATGTTGTCCACATCCCTCCTGAAGTGTGGCGCCAAGAACTGGACGCAGTACTCCAACTGTAGCCTGACCAGTGCCGCATAGACGGGGAGGATCACCTCCTTGGACCTGCTTGAGATGCATCTGTGGATGCATGACAAGGTACGGTTGGCCTACCTGACCATGTCCACACACTGCCAGCCTATGTTCATCTTGGCATCAATGATGACTCCAAGATCCTTTTCTGCCTCTGCACTGATGAGAAGGGAGTTTCCCCAGCCTGTAGGTATGCTGCTGATTCTTCCCCTCCAGGTGCAGCACCTTGCACTTGTCAGTGTTGAAACCCATCCTGTTCTCATCCGCCCACCCCTGTAACATGTCCTGGTCCGATTGCAGCCTATTCCTTTCATCTAGCGTGCCACTTCTCCCCACATCTTAGTGTCATCTGCAAATTTGAACAGGGTGCTTTTTACCCCTTGTCCAAGTCGCTGATGAAGATGTTGAACAGTGCGGATCCGAGGACCGAGCCCTGGGGGACCCCACTGCCCACATCCCTCCATGTCGAATAAGACCCATCCACTGCCAGTCTCTGGGTGCGGCCCTTCAGCCAATTGGCGACCCATTTGACTGTGTAAGTGTTGACACCACAGTCCCCTAGTTTTTTAATGAGAATGGAGTGAGAGACAGTGTCTAAGGCCTTCCTAAAGTCCAGAAAGACTATGTCCACTGCTACCCCTGCATCTAAGGATTTGGTGACCTGGTCATAGAAGGCCACCAGGTTGGTCTGACAGGACCTGCCTCTAATGAACCCGGGTTTGTTGCCCCTGAGCATAATCTCCCCTGCTGGTCTCTCATAGGTGTGCTCCTGGATAGTTTTCTCAAAGAGCTTCCCCAGGACCGAGGTAAGACTAACAGGCCTACAGTTTCCTGGGTCCTCCTTCCTCCCTTTTCCAGTCCTCTGGCACAATGCCAGAGCACCTTGAGTGCTTGTAAAGCCGTGCCAGGGGTCCCTCAATAACCTCAGCTAATTCCCTCAGCACTCTGGGGTGGAGACCGTCAGGACCTGCTGATTTAAATACATCCAGTCCCTCCAGAAGTTCCCTGACTAGGTCCTCTCTGACCCTAGGCCTGGGTGCACCTCCCCAGTATGTGGCAAGTCCCTACCCCCTTTTAATTTATCCTGACTTTTTTGTCTGTCGCTAAATTATTTTCCTAAAGTCATGTGACTAAGCCAGTGAGAATTAGTAGAGTGGGGGGAGTTCTAATGACCTATTTCAGTAGGTGGCAAAGCAAAGAATAGATGACTAAAAAGGATGTTAAGACTCTATAAAAGCTAAAACAGGAATGGAATTAGTAATAAACTGTTCTTTTCATTAGGCAAGCTAGTGATTATCATTAGTGATTTTTCTCAATGTAAATGTATATTGCGTATGTAAAACAGCATATTTTTCTTCCAAAAAGAGGGGAAAATGTAGACCATTTATACTTTTAATAATGTGAATGTGTTTTTCAACACAGCTCTATTGAGCAGAAAAAATCACGCCGTGAAAAATAATCACAACCATTACTTCACATTGATAAATATCTGAATGGTGCTCTAAGACTCCCATCAAACATCTTCCTATTAAGAATTAATAGAGCTGCTGAAAATTATTCAAAATGGTAAACTTACTACCAGGTACTATCACACATCCTTACATTTGTCAGTATATTCTATCTTTGTGCAAAATAAACAGAGACGAATCTCAAGTTTTTTTCAAATCTCCCCTTATTTTCAGAATTTTTCCGTCCCCCAGTTCACCATTCAAAATATTTAAATAGGCACCTGCTCTGATCTTCAAAAGTGGCAAAGCAAGTTAGGTGTCTTGCTCCTACTAAAAGTAATGGGATCATTCCTATATTTTAATTCAATGCTTTGCAGCATCAGAGCTTTATGTATTAACTTAATTAATTAGAGGTAATGTGATTCTGCAAAAATAGCAGTTAAGACATTCACCTGTTATAAGTGGGCACTGTTCTGGTCCGTGCTCCTAAATTAACGCATATAGTTAAAGTCACTGGGATTTGGGCACATGGTTAAACCAAGCAGTTAACTTGATGAATCAGCAACTGTGGCTGGCAATCCCAGCAAGTAAGGCAAAGGGCAAATGAATGAAGAGACAAACTAGGTACCCACCATTTGATGAATTCCACCAGGACAGGACAGGACAGGACAGGACAGGACAGCAGAAGAGGGACATTGATAACGAAATATAAAGAAGTTTGGATTGCAGCAGCTTGTTTCATTGGGAAACAGATCCTCAGTTCTATTTTATGAGACTATCGCTAGCAAAAGCCCAAAAATGCCCAAGTGTCTTACAAGAAGAACCCTCATTGATCCCAGTGGGAGCTCTGCATACAAAATACACTTAGAGTAGATTATTAATATACTGTAAATTATTTTTATTTAAGTCTTTTCAAGTTATTTATTCAAATATCTGCAGTGAATGGAAAGAGACTGGGAAGTCCAGGTTTTGGTTTGATAAGATGTCACTTCTTGGATTTTGATTTTTCAAAATGTTATCCATCAAAGTTTAGATTTGCAAACAGAAGACTAAAGACCGAGTACTTTTCTAAGTGAATAAGTGACACACTTAGTCACAACATCCACATTTGGGTCTGATTCACTTCTCTGTGCCTTCATCCAAATTAGAGATTAAAAAAATAACACCTGTGTCTTCTCCATCCCTCTGCTATTCAAGGATGATACAGAGAACCCAAGAAGCTACCATCCAACAAGCTACATGTTCATTTGTCAGATCAGCTTCATGGCGCTAAAGCAATAACCTGTGCCTACTCTTCTGGTTGTTCCATATGCTCTCTCAAAAGGAGTCATATCTTTCTTTAAAAGTGTGTGGTGGGTGTGTGTTTGGTGTGGGGGGGGGATGTAAACTTAACGTTTTTCTATTGTCTGCTCGTGACATTTTGGCTGAATTAACTGCTTGAGGTCTAATGAGCACTTCTGACCCACAGAACAGCACAGGGCAGTCCTCTGGCCTTTTTCTTTTCTTCAATTTTCACCTGTAGGAAACATCCAAGGAAGTCAAAGGTCAGTGTCCATGGCCTATTATTATTTGGTCTCTACAAGACTGTCAACAGGAAAGTCAATTATGGTCGTACTTCTATGGTATGGGAATAGTTGTTCAGTGGAAACTACAATGTTCACTAGAACACCATTTGAGCCACTGATGAGTCACACTGGTTTACAATTAATGAGTTAAAGGGTAAAAGGCTTCATATCCTTGTTTGTGATACCAAGCACCTGCCAGTCCTCCTCAACAACACCTTCCTAGCAGTGTGCTGGATCTTTGTAATACAGCATGTCCCATAGGTAATCCTCCTCAAACAGATTGTACTTGTCATAGAGCTTTACATCTGCTCAGTACTGAGACAACACAAATAAAAATCATGCCAAAGCTAGCAATAAGACAACTGTGAACAGTCAGAAACAAGTAGGGCACAAAGGCAAAAAAAGAAATGAAGGATTTGGCCACTCTGCTTGTCAACTATTCAGACTTAGTTTTGTTTGTAAAAGGCAAGAATCTATGGGCATTTTACATATGTATGCATTGCAGCGCCGGGTGCTTTGAAAAGCACCCAGTGCTGCAATGCATGCATGTGTATAAGCAGCAAAATAAGTGTCCGCACTGAGAACATGGTGGCGGCACACTTTTGAACTCAAACACCTCGGAGGTGCTTTAGATCAAAAGCGCACTGCCACTATTTTCTGTGTGCTGATGTGCATTTCGCTGGTTATAAAACTGCATGTGGCACAGTGCAGTTCACCTCAACTCACGTGCAGAACAGACTCAATTAATCCAGTCTGCTCGGAAGTGGTGGATCTCTGTTGTGTTGCTGGAAAAAAGCACGTGTATAAATGTCCTATAATTTGTGTTCCTAAGACGCTTACATTACTGACGGCTTTGTCTCAGGTTACCATAAAGACAAGTAAAACAAGAGAGTATTAAGCTGGCATAAGTATCCTCTAAATGTTTTAAAGATAAGCCAATTCAGAGGAGGTTTATCTTGGGAACGTTTTACCCATGCCATTCCAGGGTATTGTTAGAATGGGATGGGGAGGTAAAACCCTTTAGTTTCTTTCCTCCAGAATCCCAGGATGCACAGCTACCAACTGCTCTGCCTGGCCCTAACCCACCCAAACTCCCTACCTGACAGCAGCTACTCTGAGGGGCTTAATTGCAGAGACACCACGAAGCTGGGGAAGCTCAGTCACAAGGGCTCACTGCTAGGAAGCTCAGTTTCAAATGGCATTTTTAAATGTTAGTGCCGCAGCGCTAGGGGCTTTGAAAAGCTCCTGGCGCTGCAATGCTTGCAATTGTATAAGCAGTGAAATGTGCATCAGTGCTGAGAAAGTGGCGGCGGTGCACATTTGAACTAAAACACAGAGAAGGTGCTTTAGTTCAAAAGTGTGCCACGGCCATTTTCTGCATGCTGACATGCATTTCGCTGCTTATACAACTGCTTGCAATGCAGCGCAGTGCGCATCAGCTTCCATGCAGAGCAGACTTTATTAATCAGGCGTGCTCCAAAGCAGCGGATCTCCGGCGCATTGCAGGACAAAAAAGGATGTGTCTAAATGCCCAAAGAGACCAGCAAGAGAAAAGAAACTGGGCTTCCTCCGGGCTCTCTG
Organism: Gavialis gangeticus; assembly: GCF_001723915.1. Taxonomy (NCBI): domain Eukaryota; kingdom Metazoa; phylum Chordata; order Crocodylia; family Gavialidae; genus Gavialis; species Gavialis gangeticus. The sequence goes on from NW_017729033.1 coordinate 9,050,152, forward strand.
GTCTCACCAAGCTGTAGGGACTCCATGTTGAGAGCATGGCCATCATGGCTGGGCCAGATCAATTGTTTCCCTGGGGCTCTCTTCAGGGAAATCTTCAGATCACTTCTGCCAACTGAGAACCCAGAATTCCCTTCTGATGTAAAATGGTCACCCCCTACTGGAGAAGTGGTCCTGTTGTTTGCACAGCTATTTCTGTCCTCATCAGCTAAGTTATGGTATTTATTAATAAAGTTTATTAATTTTTAGATACTAACTAGCTCTGATTTCCAGACTGAGCCAAATACAATGATAAGTAATTACTCTTGTTTGCTTTATCTCATCTGTATCATTTTTGAGGATGCAATGTAGACATCTGTAATTAGGAGTACTAAGGAATTTAACAACTTGATTTTGTAAAAAAATCAATCTTTGATTAGACCTATATTTTTCTTTCTGTCTATGCTTTGTGTGACTAAGATTTTTGTTTAATATTTGTGACAGTTAAATCATGTACTGTTACTATCTCATCTCTACCTTATTTTAACAGCTTTTATTGTTAGGGTTTTCTAATCCAAGTGCCAGTTCCACAAAGAGAATTAGGCACCATGAATTGAGGTGTTGTGCCAGATGACTTGTACTTCACCCTTGGAGGAACTCATGTTCCTGAATTGGGGATCTAGACTGAATGCAAAATGTATGAGTTAGGCACCTCAGGGTGGGATCTAGAAAAAAACAAGCACAGCGAGTAGAGAGCCATCTCAGCTAGCCAATAGAAAAACCTGAGGGTAAGGGTATGGCTTTAGAAAGGGGCGAGGCCCCACATTCAAGTACTGACCTAGGCACCTCTGTTTTTGCTACGTACGGATGTTATTGCAGCTGCCCACCAAGGGTAGTTAGTGAGGACAAGGAACATGATACATGTCTGTGTAATAAAATGTATGTTTGTGGAGGTTACCATAGAAATTTTGCATCTTAAATTAAATTACCAGGCATTTCATTTCTCTAATTCCCACCCCTTCTCTCCGAATTAATCAGAACATCACTTCCTGCTTATTCTTTAGAATGCCACTCTACCTACTTATTTACAACTTTACAGCTCACTTTATGACAAATGGCTAAATACTGGTTAATTATTTAAGTCTTGCCTTAGGTTTCAGGCTTGTGCCCTACTAATGCCAAGCCCATTATTCTTTGCCCTTTTATCCTACATTCAGTATAGCTTCTTATATGCCTAAAGCACTTAAGCAAGCTGTGAGCAAGGAATAATCTCTAAATCTCATCCTTCTCCAGATTTTAAAGTTCAATGACTCTGTCCACTCAGGATTCACAACCCTGAACTTTCCCCTAAAAGCTTTTCTAGCTTTTCTAGTTCAGTGGATAGAGTACTCACCCATCCTCAGTTCAATTTTTCTCTCTGACTCAAGGGTCTTCCAAATTACATATCCTCCCTCCCTCAGAGAGTGCCATAAATACTAGGCCATTCTGGGTGGATACACTCTATCCATTCTGTTGAATCTGTGCCACTTTGAATGGAACTGTTAGATTGGTTGGGTTGGAGAACGAAAACATGCAAATGAAAAAAAGTGAGCATCTTTAGTCTTATGGTTAGGGCATCCATCTGTGAAAGAGCAGTTCTGGAAACCATTTCATAATCTAAAGACTATTAATGTATTAGATGTGTTGGATGGCAGTCCGAGTGATAGAAGACACTCAGGCTGCATCCACACAAGCATGGACGTTTGGTTCCCCAGGGACAACCAGCAGCTGCACACTTTGAGC
>NW_017729033.1:9056909-9061541 GCF_001723915.1 Gavialis gangeticus
GCCACCAGGTTGGTCTGACAGGACCTGCCACTGATGAACCCGTGCTGATTGCCCCTAAGCATGCAGTCCCCTGCTGGCCCCTCCTGGATGTATGCCAGAATTATTTTCTCAAACAGCTTGCCTAAGATCAAGGTAAGACTAACTGGCCTATAGTTTCCCGGGTCCTCCTTCCTCCCTTTTTTGAAGATTGGAACCACATTGGCCCTCTTCCAGTCCTCCAGCACCTCTCCAGTGCACCACGAGTGCTTCTAAGGCCGTGCCAGGGGACCTGCAATGACCTTGGCCAGTTCCTTTAGAACTCTAGGGTGGAGATCATCCGGACCGGCTGACTTGAATACGTCCAACCCCTCCAGAAGCTCCCTAACTAAGTCCTCGCTAACCCTTGGCCCAGGTGTGCCTCCCCCGGGACCCGAAGGGGGCCCAGCTGGGAGATTGCTGTTCTGGTCCCTACTTAGGAAGACGGAGGCAAAGAAATCGTTAAACATGTTAGCTTTGTCATCTGGTGTGACGACCAAGTTTCCCAATGAATCCTGCAAGGGCCCCACATTACCTGGGACCTTCTTTTTACCCCCTTTTGTTTGTACAGGATTTTTTGACCCTGGATATCCAGGGGTAACCCCCACCACCCTGCCCCATGCTGCTCCTTTGCAGTGTAGAAAACAGCTGAATGTGCAGTATGTGACTACAGATGTGTCTGCATTGCCACATATTGCATGGCCACGCTCGTCTGGATGTGGCTACAAAGTCACCTCTGAAATGTTTTTTAACTGAACTTGGATCTCCAGAAGGCAGCATAACTAAGAAGACTCTATTGTATGATATTTATATGGATATGAATTTGTGTTTGTCCTATAGACTTGTATTTTAATCCAAGGGAGTTTTTAAAGAGCATTTCTTTCTTTCATTGCTAGCAAGAGCCAATGGCAGTCAGCAGTCTTTGTCACATACCCCATCTTGTTTCTCTGGCAAGTGATTCTTAAATTCTAGTGATCTTTTGTATTTGAGATTTTAAAGACCACTTGATGGGGACCAGCAGAAGGAAAGAAAAATAATAGATTGAATATGAATGCAAAGTGTGCAATGGATTTGTCCTGTTTTTTTTTTTTTTTTGGTCCCACTAGTCCCAGTATCATAAATAGGACTAGCTGTATGAGAAAACACTACTGCAATGAAAGAGTGTTGGCAAATTCCTCTCCAAAATCTTCATTCTGTTGTTCAAGCAGAGTTGATTTCTTTCCCAAATCTACTTCAGTGTGAACATAATGAAAGTTTTGATTAGTTGGTGGGATGTTTTCTGCTCCAACTCTGTTGATCATCCATTATCCATGGAGTGTAAAATACTTCTCAGGTGCCATGAGTATATCATATATAGTACATTATGGTTGCATCTATGCAACACATGTTAGTGTGCATTAGCTTAATTTAATGCACTTAAAGGGTGCATGTCTACATGTGCACACCCTTAATGTCCATTAAAAATGGTGAATTTAGGTGCGACTAGTTAAGGTACATTAATGGATGTGTAGACATGACCCAGCACTAACTTTAGTCCTGGGTCTGCCCAGCCACTAGGGGGCCAGACTGAGCCCAGCCCCAGGGCTCCTGGCTGTCCTCCTCTGGGCTGGGATGCTTTCTGGCAGCCCCTAGCTGTTGGCTATAAAATCCTGCAGCCATTTTGTGCCCTGGGGCACATTGCACAGGAGCCTGGAGGAGCCTGTTCACCCCCTAGGAGCCTAGCAGACTCTGTGTCCCTGCCTGGGCAGGCCACAGGTTGTCTCTACCTGACCTGTCCCCTTCCAGAGCTGTTGCTTGCCCACAGGTGAATTCTGCAAAGGGCTGCAGCTTGCAGCTTGCCCAACTCTGAGATCCCCCTAGTGCTGCTGCCTGGCTGTCTCTGCCAGCAGAGCCAGCACCTGCTTTCTGCTGCTTCTCACCCCCAACTGTCCCCTGTGCTTCCAGATCCTGTGGTGAAGTGCCTATGCTATGCAGCTCCCAGTCCCTGGCTGTGCCCCTGCACTGGGTGCTGCTTGCAGCAATGCAGGGATAGATGTGTGGGCGCCCAAACAGCGAGTGTGGGATGACCATGTCATCATCCTCTGCCCCATTGAGCCCTGACCCTGCCTGTGTCCGCACACATGTGCCAACTGCCAGGGACCTCAACTGGACCTGGGAGGAGGTGTGTGACTTTGTGGTGCTCTGGGGATGTGCCGATGTGCAGAGGCAATTTGTGTGGGACAGGGCCTTACACACTCACATTTTTGAGACCCTTACAGGTGGGATGTGGGATCAAGGGCACTTTCAATTGGCGTGGCAGTGCCCATGTAAAGATCATGGTTTTGTAGGCACAGTGGATGGCTGTGACTGACTTCAGTCATCAGTTTGGTCATGCCTAAAAGTACATGCCCTTTATGCAGGAGCTGATCCTCATTTTGACACCCTGGGAGACAGGCCTCACCCCTGTGAGTGGCACCAGCAGGGGTGGCCTGCCCAATCTCCTGCCTTGCTCTCATGGACACCTCTGGTGACACGTCACTGGAGGAGGGGAACTCAGGCCGTCAGCACCCCACCCTATCCTCTTCTCCAGCTGCTGGGAGCCCTGCCAAGTGGCTACCTTAGTCTTGGCACATCCCCAGACCCGGGCACAAGGAGCAGCAAATCCCACCATCACTGGCCACCAGCAGCACCACCTCCTCAGGGCATTAGCCTGCTGTGCACCATGGGCTATGAATTGTGGGTGCAGCCAGATGCCATTGCCAACAGAGAGGCCTGTGCTGAGCTGCCAGCTTTGCCAGCCCTGGGCACATGGTAAGCCCTGCACTGGGGGACAGCTCTCCCAGTCCCCACCCTGCCCTTGCCCCTGGCCCCATTCCCTGCCTGGCCACCTGCCTGGCCACTGGACCCACATCCCTCCCCCCCTGCCCCCTTAACAGCATGCAGAGAGGTGGGACACAGTTCAGAAATGTATTGAGCAACCTGTGCCTATGCAGGTGGGTGGGCATGGGCCTCTCACATGCCAAGAAAAGCATCGATGCCAGTGGTAATGTTCTTCTTAGCAATGGCAGGCAGGGACATGTGGTGCTGCCACAGATAGTCCTCCAAGCAGTGGTGGAAGTTGCAGAGCAGCCCAGGCTTGCACCCCATTCCACCATAGCTCAGGGACCCAAACCAGGAATACCCAGGGCACCAGGAGGATCAGCAACAGCAGGGCATAATGGCTTGAGCACCCTTCAGCCTACACAAACAGCTCATTGTTAACCACCTGGGAAACACACAGAAAAGACATGCTCAAGGCGCAGCAGTGGTGCAAAGAGAGGCTAGTGCCAAAGAGGCCTCCTGTGGAGAGGGTGGGCATACAGCCAGCCCCTCACCCAAGTTGTCCAGGAGCCCCACATGCCCGGAGACTGGCCACCATGGCCTAGGAAATGTGCTCCCAGCAGCCTGATTTTGCTTGCCCTAGGAAGGGGGTGGGGAAAGCAGGCTGCCTGCACCCGGCACCGAGTAGGCTGCCAGCCCCAGGAAAGCAAGAGGGACTGGGGGGCTCAGCCGCTGGCTACCAGGTCCCAGGCCTTCTCACCTGACTTACCACAGTCCCTGGTCACCTGTGCACAGCCGACCCCTGATCTGAGGCCAGGCACAGTATGGCTCCTGATGCAGAGCATCTTACTCTGAAATGTTGCAAACTCTCAGAAAAGACTTCTGTTTCATGTCTCTGCAGGGCCAACATTTGGACGCCAGAGAGAAACCACCAGCCCCAACAGATATGCTGCCTTAGGGTCGCTGCCACCCACCGCTGGAGCAGTCTGGATATGTTGGCTGCAGAAGCAGCACACCAGGGACTGGACACTGCTGCTCTAGAAGCTGGTGGGAGTGGTGGAGGAGCAGGAGCTGCAGAAGCAGGTGTGGCAGGTGAAGAACATCACACGGGTGGAGGTGCAGGACCTGGCACAACGGGCCACTGGGCCACGTGGAGGCCCTGAAGTAGAAGCACTTGGAGCAGCTCCAGCAGCAGGGGGATGCCAACCACCAGGCCATGGGGACCCTTCTGGTCCTAATGGCTGTGTACATGTCTTCTGCTTTCTGTCCCCCACCCATAGCCCTACAGGGCCCTGGGGTCCAGCTGGAGGCCCTGCAGCAGGCCCCTGCCTGGCTCTGGGAGTAACTCCTTTGGCACCTCCTGTCTGCTAGACCCTCTAGGCTGGCCCCTGCCCAAGACCTGCCACCATCCACCTGGGCCTGGCCCCGGTGCTTTCCCTCATACCATCTGGCCAAAGATCCAGCCTTGCAAGAGTTTGCCAACCACTGGGGTTGCTATGGCCCCCACACCCATGGGGGAACATCCAGGGGTTGGGGTGCTGGGTACCTGCCCCAGGGCTCTGCCCCTTAGCCCTCCCCCAAGGCCACCCACTCTCGACTTCACCAACCAAAATATTTTCAACACGTATATAGTTTTCTTCATGTATATAATTTGCCTCTTGTAAGTGTTTTTTTTTAATTGTTGGTGGGTGGGAAGGGTGGCACTATTTGTGGAGGGGGAGGGGGAGGGTTGTGAGGGTAATGCAGTTTTTTTGTTTCATCCATATATGTATCCTGGGGAGTGTCCTGGGGGTGGGCAGGGGGTAGGGGGTGTGTGGG
>NW_017729033.1:9061839-9062225 GCF_001723915.1 Gavialis gangeticus
AGGGGGTGTGTGGGCACTGGGGCAGGTTGGTTGGAATGGGGAGTTGGGTAGAAGGGGTTGGGCAGGGGCAGCACTGGGATGGGGCAACCGGGTGGGCAGGGACGGATCTGGTGCATACTGGCTCTGTGCTGTGCACATGGCTCCTAGGCAGGGAAGGGGCTGCCTAGAGATCAGAGCTTCCAAAATGGTTGCCAAGTGCTGGCAGCTGTCTCTGGCTTCAACATGGCTGCCAAGTGCTGGCAGCCATATGGCCAGGGGCTGGAGCTCCCATCGGTGTCCACAGGGGCACATGGCAGGGTTGAAATGACTTGGGACTGACTGCAGTGCCAAGTGCACTAAGTTTAGTTCCAAGTCTGCTGCACGTGTAGGCACCTGCCAGAAAGTGC
>NW_017729033.1:9067225-9077297 GCF_001723915.1 Gavialis gangeticus
GCTTAATGCACATTAAATGAACTTGCACTTATTTGCATGTGCAGCTGTGCCTTATGACTCCTATAGTGTGGGCTGGGATACTATGTTGTTATCTACACATGTCCTGAATGTGTTTCGTTCCTGGTACTTGGTGTTTTTGGAGAGAGAGAGCAGGCACCTTCCACCTTTTTGAAATTTTAGAATTCCTTTATAAGCATTTATTTTGTGTAATGTATTTATTAGAAACTGAAGAAACTGGGTTCTCCCCCTACCACTGACTTGCAAATCAACCTTTGGTCCCACTGTTGAATGTTCAAAAATGTTTTTAGAGCGTCCATTTCTAGAGAAAAGAAGATACAGCATTAATCCAGTCTAGGAACTATTCATTATTTTTCATAATATTGTTGCTTGTGCCAAATCTTAGTACAATTTTAAAGAGGTTTAGATTTTTTTGCTATTTAGTTGTCAAGCAGAGTATTTTTATTCCAAACGTACCAATTATATTCATAAATACTTTTCCTGTCAACTTGACAAACTGGTTTGCTCTCCACTAAACAAGCAAAATTACAGCAGTAATTAGAATTGTTTTGATTCCTCACTACTTACCAAACAGAAGCACTTCAGGTTATTTTCTGTATATGTAACAATGATGTCTAAGGGAAAGGGTTTTAAGTTCAAAACCACCAAAGAATTTAAATAAAAGCTGAATTACAACTTGACTTTTAAGCTATAAAGGTGTAAATGCATAAGGACATTACCTGAAGAACGGGGAGAGAGAGAGAGAGTTTGGTTCATTATGTAAGGTGCCGTACTGTGACTTGAGAATTGTAGGTTCTGTTCTTTTCTTGGCCAATGTCCTTCTCTGTGATCTTGGGCAAGGTGCTCTTCTCTCTACATTTCAGTTTCCCCTCCTGTGACGTGGCCACCTCCCATGCCGCAGCAGTAGAGAAGCCTGTTCATTTTAACTCAGACATACAGGGCATGTCATGCAAGAAGCAGCATATTGAAGTAAGACCAGATTTTCCAAAATGCCATTGCTTTCATAGGGAGCTACCTCCATCTATCTGCCTGTCCAAGATACAGATGCAGTTTCTTACTTTTCATCTTTGTTAACAGACTAACTGAAATAATATGTTCCTAAAGGACAAAGACAGTACAAGTTCTCTCTGAAGAAAAGCTGCCAGACTTTCATCAACAAGGGCTTTGTGTTCTATGTTGTTACTGTGTATAGCAAAATACAAACCTGGCCCTGGATTGGTGTCCTATGCTAATACAAATAATAAAAGTACCAACAATAGTACCTTATGGAGAAGGAATTTGTTAATGTTCATAGTCTCTCCACACTGTTCTTTTCACCAGTTCATTCTGTTCTCCATGCCACTAGCCACATGTTCTGACTTTCAGAAATAAACAGCATCTGCAGTACCAGAAAGCCTTTAGGATTAAGTACTTAATTGTTACAAACCTTACACACCTGTGTGAAACAGAGACAGCCTCTGGAGTAGCAAATACAATAAAGAGTCAGGACAGGCAGATACAAGAGCTGTTTTCCCCAGATATCCATCAATAGCTTTGCAGCCCTTGCTGAATCCTTTAGGTCAACAGTGATGAAGTCAAAGTCTACCAGGCTATCCTGAAGTGATATACCAGATTTAAAGTGCAGCTGCTGCTGTTGCACTCTTCTGTGAACTGCATGGTATACTCACTGGTATTTGAAACAAGGCCCTGCCAACTGCAATGTGATACATCATCAGTTCATCATTGTTTTCAGTACTTTGTCTCCAAATCCCTTGGGCAAAAACCCAAGCTCTTAAATCTGGAGCCCCTGTATGTGGCCACAAAATAATGTACCCATTCATACATTTCTCAGCAAGTGTGGAAGCTGGTACTGGCCCATTGAAAGCAGATGAAGACAGAGCCTGAGTCATATCCTATCTGTGAGAATTTGTGAGTGCCCAAATCATTATGGGCCATTATCTTTCATTGGCATCTCAGTGATAGCAAAGGAATACAGAGATTAGAGCCTCCTGTTTTTAAGCATCTTAGTCAGGTCCAAGAAAGAAGGAAGGGACCTACAGAAAGCAGCAGAAAGATTGCAAATTCTCTCCAAACCATTGTTGCAGGACAGCGAAGGATGTAAAGATGTGAAGCCAGAATTCCTCCTCTTAAAAGCTGCAATGAGCAGTGATAAAGAGAGGCTAAGTATGCTCAGGGCAATGATGACACATGAGAATGTTCCAGGGAGAAAGTCATCTGACTCATTTGAAGGAGCTGATCAGATTCTGGGCTACACGTGTTGACTTGGCAATTGTGTCAAATCTTCTGTTGAACCAGAGAAGTGGAGCACTACCTGCAGAGGAAGAATGATAGCCTGCAATCTGCAGAGCCCAAGAGGTTTTCGTTGAGAATTGAATAGAGAACATCTGGTGGGACCTTTTAAGTGATTTTTAGTTTGTTGGGAGAAGCTAGAGTTAGGTTGTTCTTTGAGTGTAAGTGAGGGGCAGGGTGTTGTTGGATTTATAAGATGTCCACAAAGCATTTGAAACTGGGGCTAGATGACAGTGGGGTGGGATTGCATTTTAACTGAACCAAAACAAAGTTTTTTGACTATGGTTGTCTGTGGGTTGTTCCATGATGAGGCTTTTGGGGATGATGTTTCAGTTATGATCACAACTACAGAGGACAAAGAAACTCCATGTCTGCCCCCAAGAGTTACAAGGGAATCTCAGCAGGCCTCAGCCTTCATTAAAATGAAAGCCAAGTAGCTGATCATGAAGAGTAGGCTAACCTTCCCCTGTTTACACGGTCTTCACAACAGGCAGGTAAGCGTAAACTTCAAGTATTAGAGTTTGATTTCTGGGAGGGAGGTCAGGTGGGCAGTAAGACTGGAGAGGTGGGGGAATCCCAGGAAGAAATAGAACCGCTTGGCAAATTTTCTATCATGTTCCAAAGGGCAAAGGTTTTACATCAGTGACTGCTTCCTCTCTCTTTGCACTAGAGTTGGGTGTGTTTCTGACCCATGGAATAAATTACTATGATGATGGGGAGGCTTTGTTTACTAGTCTGTGAGTGAAGACTAAATACCTTCTGGTGAGAATGGCCTGTACATATTTGGCCAAGGAACATGGCAGCCTGGAGTCCAGAATTATGGTTGTGTTTTCTCAGTTTATTTCTATTTTTATTTTCTCATTTCAGTGCCTTTGAAGTGTCAGACTCAGGAACAAAGGGCACTGTGTTGCAGTTAACCTATGACACACCATCAAAATGTGGCCTTAGAGACAGCAGTTGGGATGAATACATTTGGTCAAGAATACCATGCAGGAGAGGGAACCAGTTCCTGATGTAGGATTTACATCTTGTTACAGTGGGCAAGAAGGCTGTGGTGTAATTAAAGCTCTTGAGGATCACAGTGTGGGTGTGAAACCAAAAGAAGTAGCAACAGAACTTCTGGGCCAAGCTATGAACACCATCCAGTTTCACATGACCTACGAGGGACACCCTTCACATGAAGCGGAGGCATTGCATTCATCAGGATATGTATGAAAAATAGCTGCAGGTACTGCTTTTGTCACATTTATCATGACATCTGAGGCCTCAAAATCAGCGGTGATGTGGGGGACTTCTCTGCTCTTCTATGGCAGTCCTCAATCTCTTCAGTATGCTAATGTCAGGGTGTTGCTTCTGTAAGCTACAACAGCGTTTCCCAACCTTTTTCATCTCATGGCACACTTCATAGATTTCATAGACACTAGGGCTGGAAGGGACCTTGGAAGATCATCGAGTCCAGCCCCCTGCCCAAAGGGCAGGAAGTCAGCTGGGGTCATAGGATCCCAGCAAGATAAGCATCCAATTTGCTCTTGAAGGTGTTCAATGCAGGTGCTTGAACCACCTCCGATGGCAGACTGTTCCAGACCTTGGGTGCTTGCACAGTAAAGAAATTCTTCTTTATGTCCAGCCTGAAACAGTCTCGCAGTAGTTTGTAAGCCCACTTACATGGGCTCTTCCATCCAATGGCATACTGGCTGAACATAGATCATAGGGCAGGGGACCGGGAGCTGACTGCGGAGTGGGGGTGGCGTGTGGATGAACATGGAGTGGTGGCAATGCACGGTGGTGAGGGTAGCACTGTCTGGAGTCATGCCCTGCTGGGAGCCATGCCCCCCAAGTTTCTGTGGCACAGCTGGTAATGTCTGATGGCACACCAGTGTGCTGCAGAGCACCGGCTGGGAAATGCTGAGCTACACATGCATAGTCGTGTGTCCTGATGCGTTGCACTCCTGTTCCTAATGATTAACTTGTGTTCCATAACAGATGTGCCATCAGTAGAGCCTATTATGTAGTTACTTATACCATCCCACAGCTCTGCAGTCAGACACAGTGATTTTTTTTTTTTCCAGTTAAATAGCTCCTTTGCCAAAAACTGTAGTTTCAGGTGACCAAAATGATTTGCAAATTGAGGCTGATTTCAGTAAATAGTTTCAGCTAAGAAAAGGAGTGGATGATTTTCTTTTGAAATCTTTGAAGTTCAGTGATTTAGAATAATGTTTCATCCTGAAATTCAGAATGAGTGAATTAAAGAGGAAAATCCTCAAAACTAAACTAAACTTTTAATTTGTTCTAAAATGAAGTATTCTTGGGTCTTTTCCTCTTCCACGTATTTTTGGCCACAGAAGCAATAGATTAGTTATTTTCATAGTCCCACTCTCAAGTGCAGTCTTCATTGCAGTTTGGTAGACTCACACAGGTAGTTTGGGTGTTTATAGACATTCTCTTGGGGGAGGGAAGAGCCGCTCTTATTAAAGTCCCCAGAGTGTCACATGTATCAGCATCCCCACACTGCAAAATGGTGGTGGGGATGCTTTAACTAAAGCTTGTCGAATGAGATTTAGTTAAAGTGCCCCCACTGCCATTTTTCATCATGGGGATGCTGATATACATGACGCTGGAGTCTACTGGAGCACAGTAATTACCACACTTCAGTGGACTCGATGAATTGAGTGCAATACGCTGTAATTAGAGTGCATCGGAGCAGCCTTGGTGCACACATATGTATAAGCGCTCTCTGAGTCCAAGCCCAACTCTTTTAGCCATGGGCAAGTTACTTCACAGCAGCAGACCAGCGGAGGCCTATCTGTAAAGGATGATGCTTGTTTGGCATCTGCTACCACAGACCAGAAACATCTACCAAATGCAGACAGCCTCACTCTCTAGGTGGGAACAGGACTGAAGGTTAAAAATGTTAGCATCTTTGCATGGGTAGCAGACAGCAATAGAACACAGGAGGATTTTTGGACCATATCTAAACACTCCTGGCAAATATCTGCTCTCTGAATTGTCAGAGAAACTTTTAATATGAGTGCTGCCAATGCTGAGAGTTAGCTTGGTTGCAGAGTACAGTCAGAGCCTGCCCCTTGTTCGACCCCTGGGTCTGTCAATCAGCCATGACCTAGTTTCTAGTTCGCACATGCTCAGATCACGTATAGCCTCTGACTAAGGCATGCTCAGAAGAAAGCTAGCCTGATGTAATTAGACTAGAAATTTCTCTGCGGAAAGCAATTTGATTGGATGACAAAGTTCTTATAAAAGGCTAGTGAGCCCCCACCTTGGTGTGGGCGTTTGGTGTTGGGGGTGTTAGGCGGAGGAGGTGTGGGTATTGAGAGAGTTGGCGGTGTGAGGCATTGTAGGTGGAGGTTTGGAGAGTGTGAGGGGAAGGGAGCAGTTTGACTCCTACACAGAAGCTGCTATTTAGTAGGGACTGTGACAAGTAACTTCCCAGTTGCTCTCCGGGAGTTTCACTCCTCGTACTGGTTTTCCGATTTTGATTCCTCTATTGATTTTCGGCTACTTGACTTCGAACTCCGGCATTCAACTTGACCACGATTTGGATCCTTTTCACCGACACCTGAAGCCACAGTTTCTCATCGCGTCTCACCAATTGAGACTGGCGTCATGATGACAATCAGTGGTTCCACGAGTTACAGTGTGTTTGTGTTTCATATCATGAGCTGTTGACCGGCCCTAAGACTAACTAACAGGCAGCCACCCCTATCCCTCACGGGGTAGAAAGCAAGGGCTTGTTAGTGAACCTTGTGGGCCAACAGACCCCTTTGTTGTTTATTTTTATTTACTGTAACTGAAGAAGCATCATCACCTACGCCTCACAAGCATAAGTTAATAAACCACCTTGTTGTTTTATAACCCACCGATTCTCGTGTCTCAGATCTCCTCGCCAGAAAACCCACCTGTTTTGTGTTTAATCTGCTGCCCCGGCCAACCGTGACCCTGGGGCTTGGTTCATCCCCCTCGGGACATGAATCAATGTGACAACAGGCTTTCGGTGGTCAGTTCAAAGGAGGGCATGTTTGTGCCTCAGCCAACACTGTACCTCTTGGCTAGGGACAAGAGTTATACATAAACTGGTTTAAGGGAGCATAAGCTGGTTTAAACCTGTAACAGAACAGAAGTTCAGTGCACATAAACCAGTTACAAAATGGCCAAAATTGGTTTGAGATAAGCACGGTGAAATGGAGTATCAGACTTAACTTATTGAGGTCAAACTGGTTTATGGAACTTCTGTCCCAGACCCCTTCTTGGTTTAAGTTAAATCAGAGTCCCCCAGCATCCCATCATGCTCTGCAGCCCTGGGCTGGGTTGTGCTGTCTGCTCCAATGGAAAAGGGCTGGCCCCACCCCTCTAGCCAGAACAGGGGCAGAGGCATGGCCAGACACTGTCCCACTAAGGTGAAGGGGGCACGTGAAGGGGGCAAGCAGCTTATTCTTATTCTTTAGGGACCCGGCTCCAGAGAGAGATGCGCAGTTGTGAGCCCGCTGCACCCCCGTGAGCCTAGGGACACCTGGGAAGAGACCCCAGGACCCCCAGGATCCCTGACAAGCCCTAGCCTGCCCACAGGTAAGCAGGGGCCATGGTTGGGGGGACAAGCCCCGGCCTGCCTGCAGGTAAGCAGGGGCCCATAGTAGGAGGGACATAGCCAGCTGGGAGTGTTCTGAGTGGAGCCAAGAAGGGTCACACACCACCCAGCTTCTACTTGGCCAAGCCCCCCAGGGAGCTGTACAACCAGGTTGTCAGTGTGTGAGCCAGGTTAGGGGGGAGGCACTCATCTGTCCCCTCCTTCAGTAGGGGGGAGGGAACCCCACCTTAGCCCCCCCAAGAACAGTGCGGCACCAGCCAGCCCTTCTGCACATGTGCACAGTTTAAAAAGCAATGGTAGAAGCCACATTAGGGACCCAGCTCAGGAGTGAGATGCGTGGGCGTAAGCCCGCTGTGCCCCATGAGCCCAGGGACCCCCGGGAAGAGATCCCAGGACCCCCAGGATCCCTGACAAGCCCCGGCCTGCCCACTGGTAAGCAGGGGTCCATGGTCAGGGGGATGAGCCCTGGCCTGCCCTCAGGTAAGCAGGGGCCCATGGTGGGAGGGACGTAGCCAGCTGGGAGTGGGATGAGTCGAGCCAAGGGGGACCACACCCCTCCCCTGGCTCCTAGTTCACCCAGCCCGGGAGACAGCCTCATGACCAGAGCCTCATGAACAGACCATGCAAACAGGCATGCTTCTGGGCCTGGCATGCGAGTTCGTGCAGAGATTGCACGGGAGGGTGAGCAGGAGGGCCCGAGGCCCTTCCTGTGAGCCCCCTAGTGTAGACAGTTCCAGTTAAAGCTGGCCTATCAGTGGCATGATGTGTATGGGCACATGTCACACCCCAAGGGTCCCCTTGAGTTCTGCGCCCCCCCCCCTACTAACTCCTCAGAGACTTCTATCCGGACGCAGCCCATGGTTCCGGGCTCCGCACAGATAAAGCCTGTGGCTCTCAGCTGCAGGGGCTGCCTGTCACATTTTTAGGGTCTGGGAACATGGCCGCCTCCCCATTAGGTCTGCTCCGTTTTGGGGCCTCTGGTGGGCCAGCTGGAGCAGCTCCAGGCTGCAGTCCAGAGACTGTGTTCCATCAGGGATGGTGAGCAGGAGATAGACTCCTACTGCCAGGCCCTTCTCCCCCGGGAGGCAGAGGGTAGACCATGGTCATTTTCCAAGACAAGGGAGGACTCGAGGACCTCCCATGCTGTCCAGCCAAGGCGTTTGACCAAGGTGGTCAAGGGCCCCAAGGGCCTCAACTATAGCTACCAGCCCCACTCTCCCTAAGACAAAACGCAAAGTGTTTGTCATGGGAGACTCCATCCTGAGGGGAACTGAGGGGGCAATCTGCTGCCCTAACCCTTAGCCTGGGAAGTGTGCTGTTTCCCAGGAGCCCATATCTGAGATATTGTGGATAAGATCCCTGAGCTTCTCTGGCCCACTGACCACTACCCTATGATCCTCATCCATGTGGGCACCAATGACACAGCTTGGAGAGCTCCCAGGCAGGTCATGAAGCACTACAGGGATTTGGGAGCAGGGCTGAAGGGGTTGGGGGTGCAGGTGGTGTTTTCATTGATCCTCTCAGTCTTGGGCTATGGGCTGAGGAGGGAGAGGAGGATCAAGGTAGTAAACCAAAGACTGTAGCGCTGGTGTCTTCAGGAAGGCTTTGGCTTCTATGACCAGAGTCCACTCTTTGGTGAGAGAGGCAGTGAGCTGCTGGGAAGGCACAGCCTCCACCTCTCTCTGCTGAGGATGAGGCTCTTCTCAGTCAGACTGGCTGACCTGCTCCACCAGGCTTTAAACTAAACCTGCTGGGGGTGGGGGGGCTACTGCCACTGCTAGCCTGCTGAGCAACCCTTGCAAAGCCAGTAGGCCAAGGCACTTAAGGGAGCCCACCCCTGCCTCAGCCCTGGAGTGAGCTGGGGGCAAGTCAAGGACCCCAAAGGGACACTGTCCTGCCTGTACACAAATGCTAAGAGCTTGGGGAATAAACAGGAGAAACTTGTCCTCCTGCTTAACACAAATAACTATGATGTCACAGGGATAACGGAGACCTGGTGGGACTCCACCCATAACTGGGACACAGCTATAACCTGTACAGGAGGGATCAAGTGGACAGAAGGGGCAGGGGTGCAGCTCCCTACGTCAAGGAAAGCTATGCATCCCTGTAAGCCTACATTGGCACCCAGGGTGGATGACTGGAGACCCTCTGGGTTAAAATCCATGGGGAACACGGGACAGGGGGCACAATGGTGGGTGTCTACTATAGACCTCCTGCCCAGGATCAAGACCTTGACCAGGAGTTCACCAGGGAATTGGCTGAGGCTGCAACTACCCTAACATCTTGTGGGAAGAGCACTCAGTCAAATCAAAGCGGTTGCAAAGCTTTATCTCATGCATGGATGACCTCTATCTGATGCAAGAAGTCAACGGGATGATGAGAGGTAAAGCATTGCTTGACCTGGTTCTGGCAACAGGGGATGACCTAATCACCTAATCAGTGACTTAACAATTGAAGGGAAGCTGGGTGACAGTGACCATGAGCTGATCACCTTCACCATCTGCCACAAATCTGGCAAGTCAGTCAGCAATACAGAAGTCCTTGACTTCAGGAAAGCTGCGTTTGACAAGCTCAGGAGGCTTGTAAGGGAGGCCCTAAAGGGCCACAACCCAAAAGGGAGGGGAGTTCAGGACGAGTGGCTGCTCCTCAAAGGATTGATCCTGGACACATAAGCAAAGTCTATTCCATCTTGGAGGAAAGGCAGCAAAAGGGCACAGCAGCCCCCTTGGCTCTCCGGGGAAGTAGCGGACCTCCTGCATGTAAAAACAAAGACCTACAATGGATGGAGGGTTGGATCCACCTCTAAGGAGGAATACTTTGCATTAGTCCAGACCTGCAGAGAGTGAACCAGGAAAGCTAAGGCTGTGATGGAACTCCAATTAGCTACAAGTATCAAGGACAATAAAAAGTCCGTTTTAGATATGTGGGGAGCCGGAGGAAAAGCAAGGGCAACATTGGACCCCTGCTAAACCAGATGGGGCAACCAACAACCAACGCCCAGGAAAAAGCCAACTTGCTAATTGGGTACTTTGCATCGGTCTTTCACCAGTCCCACTGGACACCCGTTCCCCTTTATGGGACAGGGAGGCCCGGGTGAGGGAGGTTCCTTACCCCCATCAATAATGACCTTGTGAAGGAACACCTTGAGAGGCTGGACACATTCAA
>NW_017729033.1:9077710-9078050 GCF_001723915.1 Gavialis gangeticus
TGGTATCCCATGATCACCTCTTAGCAAAACTGGCTAACTATAGCCTCAGCCACAGCACGATCAACTGACTGGGGAATTGGCTCCGTGGTAGGACCCAGATGGTTGTGGTTGACGGAAGTCAATCATCATGGTGCCCTGTGACCAGTGGAATCCCCCAAGGCTCTGTCCTTGAGCCTATACTATTTAACATCTTTGTTAATGATGTGGATACTGGTATCAGAAGTGGACTGGCCAAGTTTGCCAACGACACCAAACTCTGGGGTAAAGCGTTCACACCTGAGGACAGGAAGTTGATCCAGGTTGACCTTGACAGGCTCAGAAAATGGGCAGATGAGAACCT
>NW_017729033.1:9078114-9078451 GCF_001723915.1 Gavialis gangeticus
GCAGATGAGAACCTGATGGTGTTTAACATTGAAAAATGCAAGGTTCTCCACCTTGGGAATTAAAACCTTCAGCATACTTATGGTCTCGACAGTGCTACGCTTGCTAGCACTGCAGACGAGAGGGACTTGGGTCATGATGGACCACAAGATGAACATGAGTCTTCAGTGTAATACTGCTGCTAGTAAAGCAAACAAAATGCTGGCTTGCATCCATAGATGCTTCTCAAGCAAATCCCAGGCCGTCATTCTCCCATTGTACTCGGCCTTGGTGAGGCCGCAGCTGGAGTACTGTATCCAGTTTTGGGCTCCGCAATTCAAAAAGGATGTGGAGTAGCTG
>NW_017729033.1:9078874-9088990 GCF_001723915.1 Gavialis gangeticus
TGAGAGGGTGCAGAGGAGAGGCACGCACATGATCAGAGGTCAGGAAAACAGACCTTATGAAGAGAGGCTGAGAGCCAAGGAACTCTGCAGCCTGGAAAAGCACAGGCTCAGGGGTGATCTGGTGGCCACCTATAAGTTTATCAGGGGTGCTTACCAGGATCTGGGGGAATGTCTATTCACCAAAGCGCCCCAAGGGATGACAAGGTCAAACAGGTTGTTCAAACACCTACTTTGAATGCCTTCAGGAGACATTTGGATGTTTATCTTGCTGGGATCCTATGATTCCTGCTGACTTCCTGCCCCTGGGGCAGGGAGTTAGACTCAATGATCTTCCAAGGTGCCTTCCAGCCTTAATATCTATGAAAACTATAAAATCTCCCCTCCCCAACCCATCCCACCAGTACAGACCCCAGCTGGGCTCTTCCAGGAAGGGGCAAACAGCCTCTGTCTGTCATTTTGCCGAATTCACCGCTCGAGTGGTGGGGGCATGGCCAGTCCCGGCACTAGCCTCAAAGAATGGGGAACACAGGAGGGTTTAATTCTTCACTCCCTGCCCTGTCCCACTGGTGTGCTGGGGTCTGCCTGGCTGGGGCACAGCAGCCCCTGTCAAGCATTTCCCTCCCCCCCAACCCCACACTGCTGGAGTATCAGAGGTTGTGGCTACCCCAACAGCAACCTCAAATGAACTGGGATCCCTCCCTCCCCTGCCCCACCAGCACGGACCCTAGTTGGGGTCTGCCTGGTTGTGGCACAGCAGCCCATGTCAGGGTCACTCCCCACTTGGTGCTCCAGCTGTAGGGGCAGGGGTGAGGGCAGGCACTGGCCAGCATGACACTCTGAGGTGAAGGGGGCAGGCAGGGTCTGCCAGCCCTGGGCAAGCCTCCACCTCTCAGCCCTGGGCAGGTAGACCCCTGCTGGTAGTCCCCAAGGGGGAGAGTGGAGGGAGTGGGGGGAATAAATCCCCTCTCTGCCCACTTTACCTCAGAGCGCCATGCCAAGCTGGCATCTGGCCATACCACCACCCCTGCTGCTGCAGCAGCAAAGTTGGGGGACCCTGACACAAGCTGCTCCACCCTGACCAGGCAGACCTCGGCACACTGGTGGGACAGGGGGGAGAGGGGAATTAAATCCCCCTCTGTCCCCCATTTTGTGAGGCTGGTGCTGGGCCTGGCCATGCCTCCGCCACTCAAGTGGCAAGGGGGAAGGGTAGGAAATGCCTGGCAAGGGCTTCTTCCCCCTTCCCCCACCAGGCACACCCCACTGGGGTCCCTGCAGGCTGGGGTGGGAGGGGTTAAACCCTGCCCCAATCATACTCAGCCTGCCGGGGTCTGACCACATTCCCCCCCAGCTGAGTTTTCCTCCAGGCAAGGGCTTGCTGTAGTGCCCCCCAGGTTCTGGCCAGAGCCACTGCAGGCGTGTGCCTGCATTTCTGGTATCAAAAATAAATGTCTATTCACTTGCAAATCGGTTCAATCTACACAGTTTAGACTAGCCTACAGAGATTGAACTGAGTTAGGCTCAGTTTTTTTTGAATGTTTGCATTTAGCCCTTGAGCTGTCTTCCGCTGAATTACAATCTGGAGTCTGTCCCTGCTTAGTTTGCAAGATCTGACCTGACCACTGCTTAAAGGGCTCCTGTTTTGTTTGCTTGTTTGCAGTCGCTTGTGAGACTGAACCTTAGGTAAGGATTTCAGTGTAGATCTGTGAAAGCTTTATGCTTCACTTTAATAGCTATCTGATAGCATATAGCACTTCTCAACTTGACCGTTGTAAACATGTTTCCTAGAGACGGGGTCCCTGGAAAGCTCCCTTGTATTTTACAGTAAAGCTGCTGTTACAGATCAAAAAGCATGAGGTGACAGGAAGAGGGAAAGAAAAGAAGCCTTCTGCTCTGACTGCTTCTGATTTTATTCTTAACGCTGTAAAATACATAGATTAATAGCGATTAAATCTAAGAATTTCTGGTTTGTTTTGTTGAGGTATAAATCTCTGTAGATCAGTCATGGCTACCATGCTGATTTTTTCCCCCTTTGCAATTGCCTTAAAAACAGGTTGCCCAGAATTTTGCTTTTTTTGGCAGCTTGCACAGCATGCATTTCAAAGTAAGTTAGAGATACGGTTGCACAGGAGATGTCAAATTGTTCTTCAGGAAATCTCCTGCATCAGCTGTTGCTAGAATGGACTATGGGAAATATATGCTACAGGCAGTTACAGCACTAACCTAGTCCTGGCTCACAAAGCCTGCCTGAGCACTGAGGAAGAATGGCTGATTCTTACCTTTTCAAATCGTTGCAATATATTTCCAGCCAGTGGGAGTCGCATTAAAAATTATTCTCTGTGTATTTTTGCAGCTATTAAACAGCCAGTAAAGTGCATCAGAAGGAAAGATGGAAAAAACGAGTGTTTATAGCAAGTGAGTAGTTGCTGTCTAATTCAGTCATGGTCTAGCTATGATCCTATTTTAGGACTGTTCGCCCATGAGGGATGTCTCTGCTGCTACTACTTTTTTTTTCTTTCTCTGTTGGAATTAGTCAGAGCGGCGGAAATTCAACAACAATTTATACACTCAGCGCTTCAGTGGGTTTAATTGCCTCAGTCACACCCCATGAATTCCTTTTGACCATTACTGTTACGGATTTTAGAGAGAGACCCCAAACCTTTACACGGCGTCTCTCAGTGCACCTCGAGTTCAGCTTCTAGAGGGGGTAAGCCCCTGGCTCCACGGATTTGGAGACCCAGTGATCTTGGGGCTGGACCCAATGATCTGTAAGGTCCCTTCCAGCCCCTAATAACTATAAAACTATCTCTGTGATGCCTCGGAAGTCGGGTTCCTGAAGGGGACCATACCTCTTTAACGGAAGGAGTACAACCAGAAGTGGCATTCAGACAGCCTGTCTGAATTAAGACAGCATTTACTGGTTAACCGCAGCACAGCAGGCAGAGTCCTTGTATTCTTGGACTGGGTCAAACCTAAGCAGAGTCCTTATCAGTCAGCCCTGCTGACCTTGTCTGTGGCTGTCTGTGTGTGTCACCCTTTCCAAGGCAGATTCCCATGCTGGTTCTGTCCCACTTACCCTTGTAGGCTGCTAACTCAAGGAATTCATACCTGCAAAATTCAGGGGTGTAGGCTCTACGTAGTGCTTCTTTTCAATGGCCGAACTGGGGACAGAGCGCTCCCACCAGCTGGTTCCTAGGGAATGAGGGCAATTTAAAATAAGTGAAATGTCCTTGCCCTTAGGCTTACTCTTAGCAAACAGAGGGCATCTGTGCTGTTTCTTAAATGGCAAGAGACAATGGTTGTAAGCACAAGCTCTACAGCATAATACAGAGAGCAGCAGCGTTGCTTGTGGGATAACGCTGCTTTCTTTATGCTAATGCACTTCCTGATTTAGCATTAGAGGAAAGTGACTCTTTCCATTGTCATATGTCATACTGTATGTGATTAATATGGGTAGAAGCATTCAAGGGACATGAGCTACATTGTCAGTGGCTTTGCATTGACTTGTTGCTCAAATTCCTATTGAACCAACTGATATCCTGTTGGTATTCAGGCGGTTTCTCTCATTGTGCAAACTGTAAGCTTGAGTAATCACTTAGACAACACAATATTAGAGAGTCTGAATATCCAAATTTAACTCTGCCTGGTTCCCTCCCCACAATTTCTACCTTGTGCATCTGAATTTTTCACACATTTGCAGTTAATGAACAAATTGCTCTCAGAACAACATTATGGGGAGAAACACATACAATATATTACTGCCAAACACAGTCTCATGCCTCAGGCTGCGTTGATAGTAAATAAAAGTGCAGGAGCCAATAAGTGACATTACTGAAACAAATATGGAAATCTAGCCAGGTAATTGTGATGTTTCTTTGTACTAAATTATACTTTATTTTTTTCCCTTCTGGCAGACCCATAGTTGAAATACAAAATGCTTCCTTTATTTATTAGGAGGTAAGCAGCTGCAGATGTGATAACTTAATCAAAAACAAATAGGGACTATTTCCTCCTTGCTATATCTGTGTGTGTTTTAATATTGGGTCTGATTTATGGTATATTGTAATTTTTTTTTTCATTTGCAAAGCTGTTTCACGGAGGAGTTTGTACGACCAGTGTCTCCATTTGCACTCAGATGAGGGTTCGCTTTATGAGCAGAATGGTAACAACCACACAAATCTCCCTTTACTATGTGTACTTTACTAGGGTTATAAAAGAAGGAAGAACAGAAGAGGCCATGGTAGATGCATACCAGCAGACGTTAATGTTGGTGAGATAAGGCTTTGTTTTCTATCACTTTGCTCTGCCTAAAGAGGGCTCCTTCAAACTACTGAGAAAAAAACTACTCATAGTCCAGAGTACTCAGACTTCACAGAGGAAGTTGAGGGGTTTCAATGAAGAGTGAAAGGTGCTGAGCGCAGCAACATGTAAGAGTGTATTAATCAAAGTAGAAAAATCTAGACATAAAAAAAAAAATGGAGTTTGAGGTCCTATGCAAAACAAAACAGAAACCAGTCCTGCATTCCAGTATTTATGTTAGCAACGTGTAGTTGCAGAGGACACTTCCATTAAAGCAATGCTACACACGTGGTTAATATTGTCATCTGAAGTGTCCTACTTAGTCACGATGCCATGCATAGCCATATGGGAGATGGAGGGACTCCAGCTGCAATACATTCTCTTAACTGAAAAAGATAGTGTATTCTGCACCTGGGAGTGCTGTGGATATATCGTATATAGCTAAATTAGGACAAGCAAAGAGTATCTCTTGTGACTGCTCCATAGGAACATAAGATTGGAAGGTGGCTCTTGGGTCCAGTCCAATCCCCTGCATTCACAGTCAATCACCTACCCTGAGAAACTTTATAATCACCACTTTAAAACCTCACGTACAACTGCAAGGTGCAATGCCCCAAGCAGCAAAAACACCTTATAAAGAGGCCATTGGTGAAAGCAGGGAGATGAAGCCAGACTCATTACCAAGGCCCTGCTATTCCAATTCCACTTTATTTACAAGAAAGTGATTGGTTAACTATGTTGACTTGGGCTTTGGTGGTACTGAAGCTTTAGAAGAAGCTGCTCAGGGAAGAAGGTTGATAGCTCTAGATGAAAATGAGAGAATAGACTTGAAAATGGGAGTGAGGATATAATATACCAAACCTCTAATGAGCCTAGTGCAACTAAACATTAAGGTAAGGATGTAGCTTATATTGGACTTATCTAGTGCTTGGAAATAATCAAATAATCCTTGTTTTTCTCCAATATGCACTGGGTTTCAGCTAAAGCAGGAGCTGCCTCTCATTATAATTTCAAGTTGCAGTCAGACACATGGATTGGTCCTTAGGACCTGGCATGATGAAGTTCTCAGCATTTTGGAGAGGTACAGAGTACCCTTATCAGCCTCTTAAAAGCCATCCAAACACTTGGCTCAGGCTGGTGAGCAACTGAAAAGCTTGAGGGAGTCTAGTGTTGTGCATGCATTGCAATGCTTTTAAAAAGTAAGAGACTGGCTTAGGCATTGAGAGTGGAAAGCTTCCTCTCGATCACAAATAGCAAGATACTCAAATGTTGGGAGGTGAGGTCCATATTGACCATTTCTGAAAGCGTGAAAGGGTACCATTTAGGAATAACTGCATTTGTGTTTTTACCTGATCTAGACTTGCTGTCCTGTAGGAGCTGCATGGGGACTACTATATTCACTTCACATTGGCTGTTGATTGGTTATCAAACAATAGAAGGAATCAAGTGTCCCAGTACTGGCTAGGACTATTTTATGACAATGGGCATATAATGTCACCTCTTTGTAGAATAGGCATGATGTTTCTCCAGCATCACTTGGGAGAGAATATACCTGGTTATTTACTGAAATCTTGTAAATTGAAGATGAAAAAGAGTACTATATAACCACACAAAAATATCCTATTTGCCTAAAAATTGGACAGAACAACAGCAAAAACTACCTTAAGAACAAACAAAATATTAATAATTCTGTTATAGAAAGATATTTTTCTAGAGCATGTACATGTACAAATGGAGTTTAATTTAAATAATAGGTATGAATTGCATTCAGATTAAAAAAAGAATCGCGTTCGGATTAAATAGAGTGCTTTTAGCTTAGTCTAGCACAAATGTATGAGAACCTAAAAGGCATACATCTTGAGAATGACAACTGAAAATATTGCATTTTTAGCTGGAATCAATAGAATTTTCTTCCACTCCATTAATTTGTGCATAATGTAGAGAAGGAACATTTACTTCTCTTCCTATCCTCTTTATGGCAGGTGCGAGACATAATACTGACATTCTGACACAAAGATTTGTTTGCGAAGGCTTAGAAATATTTATTTCAGGGAAGAGAAATGCACCTGTGAAAGACGCAGGGATGTCTTAGTCATTTATTCTTCTTAGCACTTTTCTTTATACGGTACATAAAAACCAACCAATGTCTCTTTGGGGGGAGATAGAGGAAGCTGGAATATGATGTAAAAAGGTTACTAGAATATTTTAGTGTTGCTACTTGCTGGCCTTCTCCAACATTATGGTTATGGGAATCATGCAACATTTGCTGTTTAAATTCTAACAAGTTTTACAAATGACTGTATAACTCCATATGAATGTATTCATACAGATTAAATAAATCTGTGCTTTGGAACACCTATTAAGTGTACCCTTCTCTTTGATAAAATGTGGCTTGCGTCATATGTGGCCTGTGTCCCATGGCTACACATGATTTCATTTATAAAACATTATTCTTATATGGTACTACGAGATTATTGAGCAGGCTGCTTTTATGCTTAGGTAATGATCCTTCTCCTGGCCATTGTAGAAAGAAATCCTGACCTCTTTAAATTTATATGAGTTTAGGTCTTTAGTTTAAATTGAGCCAGGATTTCATTCATGATATAAACTGACTATCCTTGGTAGCTACCTGGGGCAAAATTTTGAGGATCTTTTGGCCATATACATAGTGGACAACCATCAGTTAGACCTTCTGTTATTTACAACTACCTTTTTGGTGAGTGTTGCAGATAATTATCAGATACTTTACGTTTCCCTTCCCAGTTTAGATTTGAGGAATCCCAGGAGAACAAAAATACTTGTTTGTTTTTTTTCTTATTTGATCACATTCTTCCTTTGAAACCTTTTGTAGCTAAACTCCTTCTGAGGAAGTTATGTGGTTGCTAAAAGTTTAAATTATAAATGTTAAAGTTCAAAGTTCTGGAGATTAACATCTTGTGAACATGCTGACAATACTTGGGCCTGAATTTCAATCTGAATTTTGAGGGATTCTGTTATACAAATTAAAAGGCTGATCAGCTACAGAACCTCAGTTTACGTGTCATATGACTGCTTGTCCTGAAAAGGTTCAGAATTATTATTTACTTTTAAACCAATATGGCTTAAATGATGTACCTTACTTTGTCACGGTTTAGTAGGTAGACATGCATTCAAATTTGCATTTAAATGAAAATGTGTGTGTGACATTGTTGTCTTTTAATGCTTTAGAAATCTGAGCTAAAGAAGTTCAGCTTCCTACACCAGGGCAGGGAGCGTGGGGGGTGCGGGGGAATCTACATGTGCGCTTTACTGCTGAGTTGACTAATTAACTCTATAGTAAAGCATCACAGTCTACATATGTGCTGGTATTAAGGTGCAGTAAACTAATTAATTCTGCCATAGGATAGCACTGTCCTGGACACTTTACTGCCCCGAGTTTTTGGTTGTAGCCATATTGGCCTAAGGCAGCAGTTCCCAATCTGTGGTATGGGTACCACCAGTGGTATCCAGACAACCTGTCAGTGGTATGTGTTAAAAGATTTATAATTACTTTATATGATGAAAATTTGCTGGTGGTACTTATGGTTGTATTATTTTAAACTGATGGTGCACAATGTGTCAGAGTTTGGGAACTGCTGGTTTAAGAACATAGGTAGGCCAGGTCCTATGGGTAGATGTGATATCTTTTATTAGACCAACTGCATAGTTGGAAAAAAGTTTTTGGCAAGCATTCAGGTGCAATCACCCTTCTTCAGCAGAGACTCCCTATGTCTGAAGAAGGGTGATTGTGCCCGAAAGCTTGCAAATATTTTTTTCCAATTACTCAGTTGGTCTATTAAAAGATACCACATCTGCCCAAATAACCTGGCCTTACTGGACTGAAATACAAGGTAGATGCTGACCAGGCATGTTAATTGTACCTAGTTAGCCAGCCAGACAGGAGTTTGCTCTGCTCCAGCTCAAATTGCTGCTGTCCCCGATGCATGTGTAGATGCTGCACCCAGGAGCAATTGACTCCAGTGTGAAGTGCACCAGAATTTATTGTGTTATATTCATTTCATGTGTAGCTGCACCCTGTCTAATAGAAAAGAAAAACACCATATCAAACTTCAGGTGCTTTCACTCCTACTTTGGTGGAGAGGTAACAGGTAGGAGTTACACTCAAGTTCTGGATTGGTATAAAATCACTTCTGGTGACAAAAAGTAATCTGTATTATCTTTTATTTTCTTTATTTACTTATTTTAGTTTTCTTCCCATAGCAGTTCCCCTAGGTAAGAAATGATTCCTCCAAAATACCTGGGAACCTGTGGGAAGTAGCTTCAAATGAAGCACTGTGAGAATTTTTCTTTGCATACTTTAACCTAACACATTATAAGGAGGTTGTTATTGTTAGAGTAAAACATGCTTTTTGTTTCAATTTATAGACTTCTTTACATTCATACTCTTGTATCCTAAAAGGCCATAATGAAGAACATAAACAGAAAGCACACAATGCACAAAATGTATTTTGGATTCATTTGTGTCAGAATTACAATAAAATGAGGAAATATATTCCACCTAGATGCTGTTTTTGTTTTTTATTTATAAAGGTTATAGTCTCATTCTATGTTCATTAGCATACTGGTTGCAAAATTGTGGGGATACAACCTTTGAGCAGAAGAGAAGAATACAACATCAAAATCTAGGAGATACATAAGTAAGTATCTTATAAACACTAGTACATACAGGGATTTTATTTCTAAAAATATATAAATATCTCAAGGCAAGTCTCTGCTGCTTTGCCTTCAGTCAGTCATTACATGTTGCTTTATATCTTTCCCCTTTGTGCTCCTTATTTGGTAAAATTTCCCATTATTCCCTGCATATGGAACAAAGATGCTTAAGTACATATTCAGTGGGCGCGTCTACATGAGAAGCTACTGCACTGTAGCTCGTTGCTACAGCAGAGAAAAGTTGGTGGGCAATAACTGTGACATGATGCTACTGTGCATTAGCTCATTGCTACTGCACAGTACCATCTGAAGAGAAACCTGTGTGGGGACCCTACTGCGCAGTAACGTCAGTTAATGTGCAGTCATTTAGTGCTTATGCAAGTACTAAATGGCTTCATAGTAACAACTGCGCAGCCTGCTGCTTGTGTAAACGCAGCCAGTATGCACAACTTTAGGTGCACCATTTCCTATCAATGTTATATAATGCTTTGTACTTCCTAAAGCAAAGCAGAATGTATTGAGCCAGATTCCATTATTTGTTGACATGGAGAAAGATCTGCTTTATCAATAAAATTGCCTGACAATGGTGAAATGGAGAGAGAATATCAGAAATTGCCCAGGACTGATGTAAGTAGTTTCTTTGCTATCACTGCAAGTCATTTGAGACTTTTCTTTCTTTCAAACTAAGGTAAAATAAAATAAAATAAAATACCAGGGAAACAAACCAAAGGTCTCTTACCATGGAATCACTCTTTCTGTAACTCTCTTAAGGACCCGATAAATTTTGTTACAATGTTGATTGAATGGTCATAGTTTAGTGCAATGTAATTTCTTCACAGTTTACAGTGTGAGGTTTATTGGTGCTTACTGAAAGATGTGCTTTGTTTCTGTGAGCAGTGTCCAGCAAGCAACAATACAATGCATCTTAATAAACTCTCTCCTGAGAAAATAAATAGCATGCTGAGACTTCCATTAAGAACTGATGCAAAACATTTTGTGATGAGGTTCACAATTGCAGCCGCTCAAGGAATATACATAAACCACGAGCTGTAGTTCTGAAAAACACCTTGTGGTTTCAGCTGACAGCCTCCTGCTGCATGTACGGGGGGGGGGGGGGGGGGGGAGGGG
>NW_017729033.1:9089083-9090261 GCF_001723915.1 Gavialis gangeticus
GGGGGGGGGGGGGAGAAGAAGGAGCACTGTCGTTGTTTACTGCTGATCATAGAAATTAATAATGGATAGGGTGACTATACATTATTTACTGGTTTTGATCTTTCAAAACACAAACCTTTTGAGGTCACTAACACTATTTTTTATTTAACATCCACTGTGCAGAAACCAGAAAACAAATATGAACTGGAGAAGTTACCTTCAGATTAGTTATAGAATTACTAACTAGCAAGCAAGTGGACTATAGAGGCCAGCATTTCAGAATGACTCGTGTATTTGATCAGGCAGGTATTCAAAAAATTAAATACCATTACCATAACAGAACTAGGGATGTAAATATCCTTAAAAAAATAGTGCAACTTCCTCTAATTATACCGGTTAAACAATTAACCAATAATACAGCAGCTCAGACACAGCTGCTGCTGGGAGCCCTTTAACAGGTGGGGGGGGGGGCGGGGGGAAGAGGCAAGTCCAGCCAGACAACACAGCTCACTAAAGCCCTGCACTGGGAGGGAGGGATCACTAATTGTGAATGAGCAGCTAATTGTTTAATTGATGAATTATTAGGCTGCTGCCTATTTTCCTTTTAGCCTATGGGTGTTACTCCCCCTTACTCCTCCCTCCTGCTTGCCCTTTTGCTTCTTGCTAGAGCACCATGTGGCTTCCCTTCCCTGCCAGACTGCACCCTCCCAGAGCTAAAGATAACAGGTAAGCTAACTGGTTATCCCTGCACTTATCTGTTAAATGGTTAATCATTTAATCTTTTACACAGGATCCCTTCATCCTTGAAATGTAGGACACTTGCATTCTGTTGGGAGGCTAAAAAAGTCACAAACATTTGTAAAGCTTAATTACATCTATTTTGCTAAGCTGGGCTGGTAGCCATTCTTGTACCCCTTCTAAGTTGGTGCCTGGGGCTAGTGCCCCACTATCTGCACCTAGTTACCTAACTGATAGCTGGAGTAGACAGGTTGCATTCAGTAATGCCAGCTCTCATGACAAAATCATGAGACTCCTGATTTCCAAGTCAAATTAACTCTGACTCATGATCTCTTGATAGAGAGCTCAAATCTTGGTGTGTTTTTCTTTTGGCACATGTAGAGAGCGCCATGCTGGTAAGTCTGTGGAGGGGAAGGGGTGGGGGAGAGGGAAGGGGCTGGGGGGGGCAGGTCGAGGCCCCC
>NW_017729033.1:9090272-9092633 GCF_001723915.1 Gavialis gangeticus
CCCCCATGATGGGGGAGGGAGTGGGGTAGGGGCTGGGGTGAATGGGGCCCTGGGGCCAGGGAATGCATAGGGGGCATGTGCCCCACAGATGTGTGCGGGGTAGAGGCAGGCTGCCCACTTCAGGGTGGGGCTCTGCACCCTGCTGCCTTTCCTCTGGGAACTGCACACATACATTTCAAAATAGCATCTTGTGATCTACATCCCAAATCTCTTGATTTTTGACACGGTGCGCTTGGCAATACTGTGCATTCCATTAGGATCATTTCATGACCCATCAGTCCAGTCTTAGTATGCTCAATATTGAAGTTTGGAAAAATAGTAAACTGCATGAGGGTTGGGGAAAAAACACCAATAGTTCTAATTCTAGCAGTAGACATCACAGCAAACTGAACACATTATCTTTAGAGATCAGTAAATAGAAAAGTGTTGGGAGGGTAGAAGGAGGGCAAGGTTAATTTTCCTTGCTTAGCATTCAAACCCACACCAGGATGTTTTATTAAAATAATGCCCTCCTCCCCACACACCCCCATTGTGTTTGGGTTCAGTGAAGAATACAACATTTACATTGCATTGCTGATTTAGAGGAATTTAGCTCTCTCTGAAAAGACTGTTTTAAGGGCCTTTTTCACAGCAAGGAATCTACTGATTCACAGTAAAGAGGTTTTCTAGAACAAGCTGCTCTGACTTGTATACTACACTTGGACAATTATTGAAGGATCTAAACTGCTACCCAGCAGGTTATTGGGTATATAAAATCACATTTTGCTCAAGAGAAATGGGAATCATCTAGTTAGTGTCCAAAAGAATTCCAACATTGTACAAATTTATTCCAACTTGCAGGCTAGTATACATGTGAACTGTGGTCTGCTATTGGATTCTGTCAAAAACATTGCAAACCAGTGTAGGGCTGATGCTGCTAAGTATTAATGATGTTTCTCTATCAGTTGAGCTTTTTGCAACAAGAATATCAGTTTTCTATCCTTGCTATGGCTGAGAGGTTCCAAATAAGTGGTGTGTGGTGTAGTGATAAAGCTGAAGCTTCAGCCACAAACTTGCTACAATACCATTTTATAAGAGCTCACAGGGTAAATTGGAGCTGCTGTGTACTCTTTTTTTGAGATACAGAAATTTGTAGATGTGCAGTGGGGCTGAAAGGAAACAAATAATTAAGCAGAGGAACTCATTGCCTCAAGACAGCATTGAGGTAAAGGGATTAGCAGGAAAACAATTACATTTAGACATGTAGATGGATGATGATATCCTCACTTCATGTGAGTATTGTTCTTTAGCTGTCTTTATTTTAAGTGCCATTGATTGTTGCTAAACAATAGCTTAAAGTATGAAGGCTGGGGCAATTCCCACTGTTCCTCCCCACAACATTTTTAACTAAAACATTCATAAAAGTAGGGCAACGATTTACTCTTGCTGATGAAATAACATGTCCATTGAGGGCCTGGTCTGATAAACAGGTCTGCCCAACTGAGAATGACACGGGTCTCCTGGCTGGTGAGACATGGATTAATTGACAAGACTGGAAGCAGCTGTGGCTCATTAGCCTCCTAGCCTGAGCATTTGTAAGGAAAGTGAAATAAATTGCTAGGCAAAAAAGAGAATGCCAGTGGTGTCCTTAATACTCTTTTTCTACCCCCTCAAACATACACACTCTTCTATCCATTTTATAGCCTGTCTTGTAAAGCTTTACTTGGGAAAGGAGATGGAGGAACAACAGAAGAGAACGTTTGCTAATTGTACCTGCTGCATTAATTATTAATGTGCAGACAATCAAAGACAGCCCTGCCACACTAACTGCTTGCTTTCCTGCCTTCCTGACCAGATAACAAGACATTTCCAAAGGCCCTGCCCCAGATTCACAATGGCATTTAGCTTAAAAAGATGTTACTAAGGTTACCATATGTCCAGGTGTTCCCAGACATGTCCTCTTTTTTGGCCCCCTGTTCTCCTGTCTGGGTGGGTTTTTAAAATGCCAGCAAATGTCCGGGTTTTTGCTTTGCCTTTCTTTGCCGGGCTGGGTGCTGGGAGGGGCAGGCAAGGTGACTGGCGTTGGGGGATCACGTGCTATGCATGTGGGGCCTCTGAAAGTGTGAGTGTGTGTGAGCGCGCGTGTGTGCATGCAGCAGCTGCATGGGTAGCAGGGCTTGGGGGGCAGGGGACAGCAGGTCGGGAGTGAGGGGCAGGGCTGGGGGGCAGGGGGTTGTGGGTCATGAGTGAGTGAAACTTGCAGGGCTGTGGGATCAGGGGCTTAGGAGTGAGGGGCAGAGGCAAGGCACAGGCATATCACTGCCTCCCTCCCCACTGCCGCTCCCTGACACTCTCTGTCCTCCCCCTTCCTACTTATAGCCT
>NW_017729033.1:9092644-9094450 GCF_001723915.1 Gavialis gangeticus
TGACTACCCCTCGTTTCCACTGTCCTCTTTTTTGATCCTGGAAATGTGGTAACCCTATTATCGACTTCTCCTTGACATGTTAAAGTCTAAAACATAAATCCATAAAATCTTTTGCCTAGGCCAGAGGGTACCTACATTTCCAACACTAACATTTCCTCGGTGCCTAAAGTTTTAATGTTTACAGATGTGCCTAAGTCTGAAAATGCTGAGAAGCCAGGCGTTATACTTAAGCCCTATCAGGATTAGAGTCAGGTGTTGCTTCACCTCTCAGCCTCTAGTACTGAGTCTAGTACGTTCTTGGAGTACCCCTGCTACACAAAACAACAGCTGGGTGTGTTGGCCCCAGTTTTGTTGTTGTTGGTTTTTTGTTTTTGTTTTTGTTTTTGTTTTTAATCCAACAGTTTGGTGTTAAGAGCAAACTCACGAGACACAGGACAGCTTGGTTCCAATGACTTCCTCTGCCTGCGGGCATAGGAACCCGTAGCTCCCACCTGTCATGTGAGAGCTCTGAACCACCAGCTACAAATTCATACGTATGCTGTCTAGGCATGGGCAGATGTAGTAATTGCATTGCTATCCAAGGACACCAATTCAAGCTGCTACAATGCAGCTGTTATATCTGCATGACTCGTTAGCAATACAGGTGTAGAAAGACTGCTCCAACTTCAGCCTTGTTCTGCAGTTATCCAGTATCAAGGTTAAGAAGTTTTAGCTTGCTACAGGATCACTAACAGTGTAGTAGATGCTTCTCAGCAGCTTCCCCCTTCTGTTTTGAAGTATCTGAAATATGTTTGCCCACGACTTCCCCTTTGCCTCGATGTCCTTGGAACAGCTTCAACAGGGTGTGGATCTCAATAGATGGGCGCCACTCCTACAGTTCAGAGTAACCTTGTTACATGTTACACTGTGAGGCTCACATGTGCTGATGGGTGTTAGTGCTGCCTCGTGTTTGGAGCAAGTCACACGTTCAGGCTACCAAGGACCTGGAGGACTGAAAGGTAAGAATTGCCCGTGAGGCTCCCCCCCTCCCCCCGCCACACTTCCAGGCTTCCTCCCTGTCTCTTGCCTTCCTCCACCCCTGGGGCATTACTTACTTGTGGCTACTTTCCCTGTCTGTCCCAAGGGAGCAGGCAGGGAAGGGCTAAACTGGCAGTGGCTGCTGCTGCTCATCTGGCAGCAGCACTAGTGGCCAAGCAGGCAGTTTAACCCTTCCCTGACTACTCCCCTGAGACCGTGGGGGAAGGCAGTAAGTGGGGATCTGGGGTGCTGGGCAGGAGGGGGGCAGTGGGCCTGATCTGGGTCAGCAGTGGAGGAGGGGTAGTGGAGTGTTTTACGCTAAGGTGTAGCCTAGAGTGGGTACACCTTAGTCTAACATGAGCTGGGTACCACAGATCTGAGATGATCCTGTCCCAGGGCAGTGTCACTTTGAGCCTCAGACTGAGTGCTTAAAACCAGTTTCAGGTGTTAGTTAATGTGTGGACAACTCAGGGGTTAAGAGCTCCGGGAGCTGCCCAAAATTACCAGGTAACAAGGCCCTAAGGAGCATAAAGTCCAGAGAGGAATTGACCAAGATTGTTTGTAGCTACAAGGAGGAAGGAAATCTTGGGAAGCAATTTCAAACTGTTGCCTTGTTCAGGAAGCAAAAATGACCTTCCCTTACACTGCAGAGTGAACACTATGAGAGCATCCTAGCATCCTCCTAATATGCATCTTTTATATGCACTTCTATACTTCTAATTTCTGTCTAGCACAAGTGATGAACTAATAAAAAAAAAAAAAAAAAAAAAAAAGGGGGGGGGGGTTTTT
>NW_017729033.1:9094506-9095074 GCF_001723915.1 Gavialis gangeticus
GGGGGGGGGATGTTCTTGACCTCACCAGATGCAATGTGTGCTGGGAGTCTTGAGGAAAACAACTCACTGAAAAATTTCTAGCCTAATTTAAAAGATCTGAAAAAAATAATTTTGCCTTGGCTTTGGTATGCACCTGAATTAGTGTGCTTTGGAGTATAATACTTTTATGGTGTCCTCAGTCTGGGCTTCTTAAAATCTTTATAGCATTGATGAATTCATCCTCACTACCTACCTGAGGGAAGTGCATTTCCTTTACTCTACCTTACAGATGGCACCGGCTGCGGTTCAGAGGTTAAGAACGCAATCTGTCACAGTGCTAAAGGCCCTCAACTCCCACTGACTTCAGTGGAAATGGCATAGGCTTGGCAGTTTTTGGAACTGAACTCTGAAGACCAACATTTTGGAAAAGCTCAGGGTCAGAGCTCCCAAACTTCAGCATCCAGTTGGCTGAGTTTTTTTTACAAACTTGTGAATACTGAGTTTGTTTAAAAAAAAAAAAAAAAATAATTGTGGTCTAAGGCATCGGGGTATAGGTTGTAGCCGTGTTGGCATAGGCAGACAAGGTTCT
>NW_017729033.1:9100074-9102532 GCF_001723915.1 Gavialis gangeticus
AAAAAAAAAATAATTGTGGTCTAAGGCATCGGGGTATAGGTTGTAGCCGTGTTGGCATAGGCAGACAAGGTTCTTTGGGTAAATGTTGTATCTTTTATTAGACTAACTCAAATAGTTAGAAAAAAAATTATTGTTTGCAAGCTTTGGGGCGCACGCACCTGTTGCCTGGCTAATTTACCATTCATTCCATTTGGAAGAGCATAACCAACTGCAGATGCTTCATCAGACTGACAAAGGATATTTGTACCCAAAAGCTTGCAAAGATGATTTTTTTCTCCCCCCCAACTATTTGAGTTGGTCTAATAAAAGATATCAAATTTACCCAAAGAACCTTGTCCGCCTCTGGTCTAAAGCATTGCCCCCAGGAATGCAACTAGTTTGGGATAGAACTGGACATTGAATCCAGACGTCTGGATTCCTTTTCTTGTATCTCCAGAAAGAACAGCCTTTTCGTGGCTTTTTTTTTCCAAACCAAACCTTCAGCCCAGCCCTAGAAAAACACCCATGGAGAGGTGATTAAAGGAGAACAGCGAGAAGAACAGCATGTTTTGTTTAATTCTGTCTCTTCATGCTGATATCAAAATAATGTGAAAACATACATCAACAAAATCTGTTTGGTGGAGACGAATGATTAGCATATAACTAGCTGGAGAGCTACCTATTCATCACGAGGTTGATTTAAAGAAATTATTTTTCTATGTGGGGACCCTTCATTGCTAAAATTGAAAAATGAGGAGTGAAACAGCTATTGATGGAGATTATATTTCTATCTTTACTTGATTATAACTTTTTTGTATGTGTGCAGATATGAATTGTAGTAGTCAGAATGGTCTCTGGGAGTTTGAATGCATTTCCTTTAAAATTATTGCCTGGTATAAAACTAATTTATGGGTTTTTGATGCTTTTTAAATGAGGATTTCAAAACACGTACGTTTTAAATCTCAATACTGCAGTGTGGTAAACTATTGTTATTACAATGTATGGATCTGTATATCAAGGCCCTGAGAGATTAAGTTGGATATAATCACTTAGAATCATTGTGGAGCTGGAGAAGTACCTGTAATCTTTGCTTGTGCATCCTTGTTCAAAGATATAAGTTCCTTCTAAATAGATCTGCATTACCTCAAATGCAAGACTGGTCCTAAATATTGATGGTACCACAGGGAGTTGGGACCCTACTGGGCAGGGCATGTGTAAACTCATGCAATGACATGTCCACTTCCCTCAAACACTTCCAAGCTAAGTTCCTATTCTGCATCAAGGTCTGCTTATATGGAGTCCTGAATATGTGCATAGACCAACTGAAATCCAGTGTGTCCAAAACCAAAACCAGGCCTGAAGAAAATTCAGTTTAGAGTTACCATATTTGCGCACATATGCCTCTTCCTCCAAAATCAGCCTGCTAAAGTTGGGGTTCATGTATTAAGCAGGCAAACTGATTTTCTGTCCAAGATAGAAGCACCCTGCCCTCATTTCTGCTCCTCGGGGCAGGTTTTGTGGTATTACATTTTAGGCAGATGATGGAGTCAGTTGACTTAATGGCTTATTGTGCTCCACTCCAGGAGTGTTAACCACTGCCTGTCTTTTTAAAGATCTTGATGTTCTGTTAATCAAGCTAACCTTCCCCAGGACAGCTTTACTGTCTGCTATCTCCTTCTGATCTCTCTCCTATTATTCCAAAGTTTAAGCAGGAAAAGGGGCCGATTCATCTGAAAATCAGGCTCTGCCCCTGCTTTTTGTAGCCACATCTCCAGAAATTTTTTTTTTCTTTGTTCTGGCTTTCAAAAAACAAGTCACATATATTATATTCTGACATGGGTTGTATATGAGAAAATGTGGTGCTTTGCTTCTGTGATTTCAACTCATTTACTCTGTGGCTAATTTTAGCTTGGTCAACCCTTCCATGATAGCAGAACTATATCAGATAGTTATACTCATTGGAAGCCTAGGAGCTGCAAACACACCAAAAATAGCTAGTTCTTGTTGATAACTGCAGTTCTTTTTCACGGGCTTTCAGGCTAACTTGAAAACATACTTTTATTGCTTTCTCTAGTTTTCTATTTCTGCAAACCAGTCAACTTCATTGTCATCTAATCCTGTCAATCTAGCCTCTCCCCCACCAAGTTTTCATTCATATTCCTATTTTCTGGCCATTTCAGGTGCTGGGTTAAAACATTTGCTAGCATAAATTCCATTTATACAATGCTCCTCACTGATGCCTCAGATCTGGAAAATAATAATGAGGAATAACAAGGCAAAAATGAAACAATGTCTGAAAGGGGCACAGATGAGACTTGAAAGTAAAAGGCTTATAGGCTGGCTGCTAACACACTATAACACAAAGTTGAGCTGGGTGGGACACTGATCTTCTGTCCCATGAAAATTTAGGACGTTACTGAAACGTTCCCATTCTGTATAGGGATGAAACTAAGACCTTCCTACATTTTCCCCCCCCCCC
>NW_017729033.1:9102712-9105229 GCF_001723915.1 Gavialis gangeticus
CCCCCCCCCCCCCCCCCCCCCAAAAAAAAACAGGTAGTGAGTGTTACTCCCAGAATAACCATAAGTTTAGTGGTTAGGGCACTCGCCTGGGAGTGCATGATTTGATCTGGGGATACTCCACCCCTCTAGTAAGTGTGCCAGCCACTACACTATTGGTGATTTTTTTTGGGTCGGTCACTGGTTTATCTTGGAAGATTCTGTCTTGGAAAATGAAATCATTCTATACAGAAATAGAAGAAATCTTTCTATACCGTCTCATTGAAACTAATTTGTTCCTATGAAATGGTTTTGTTGGAAAACTCTTGCCTGGCTGTATACTGAAGATGTACCTTGGGTATAACACAAAAGGGAGAAAGGGAAAAAATGCAAGGAGCAGGGTCTTAAGAGGTCTGAGAGAAAACAAAATAGGAAACATGAGAAAAAGTGATCTTTTGAACTGATCTTTTTATGAATGTAGATCTAGGAAGGGAAGGAAAAAAGAAATCCGTAACTTAATACGTTGCTATTGGTCAATTGCAGTTTGTAAAGTCAGCCACTCTTATGCCCTCTTCCCCACACCTTCAGCTTTTGCACATGCTCAGCTTTTATACATTTAAGCATGCCTTCCGTAGGAAACTTTTGTGCACCCTATAGTTTGGGTAATATTGTTCTAAATGTTAAACTTACTGATTTACATCTACCTGCATTGACTGGACACTTGTTTTCCTAGTTGCATATGTAGCAGTTGCATCTTCTCACTGTACTATTCAGTCCCATGTTTCTATCCTAAAGCTATTGTTACATGAGCTTAATTTTTATGGCACATATATATATAATCCTTTGTCTCAGGCTTTTTTTAACAACATTTTATCTCCTTTTAAGTGGTTCCAACTTTTGAAATGTTTAGTTACAGATTGTCATAATGAATCAATGCCATGCTGTCTTTGTTTAGAAAATTATTGAATGTGGCATATATAGACTTGCCAGATTACATTTTTTTTTTTTTTAGAGTAATCATATATTTTTAGCAATTAAGTTCTTAAGCAAAATACAATTCCAGGAATATTGTTCAGATCTGTGAGTGGGATTTTGGGGAAGAAGAGAAACAATTTTTACTGGACTGGCCTATTTTATGCTCTCAAGGATACCAGCATATTTTGATGTAGGTTAAGCTACAGCATATTTGTACAACTTAATTTTTCTACTTGGTGCCCTGATGTCATTTATAGGAGCTAAGACAGGAAATCATTCTGAGTGAAGTATCATAAAGAATATGGAAATAAAATGCTTAATGGTTTCCCTACACTTTTCTGTTGCTATAAACACACATTTCTGGCATTAGGATAAAATTCTCCAGTCCTTATGTAGAGGTATTATGCACCCATAGCTCATTGACACCACCTCTAAAATCTAGACCAGGTAGGTATATGTTCAAATATAAATTGAGTTGTCTGCCTTTTGGTGTTTTAGCCTTGAGAAATTGTGGCCAGAGATCCCATTTCTCCATAAAAAGGAGTTAGGATCCTTATAGGCTTTGATCTAACATCAAGGAACCGAAACCTTTACTGTCAGAAATACCAGTAATATCAGTGAAACAATATGTTCCATTGAGTGAGAATTGCAGCCTAAGTCGCACACAGTGAAATTGTTTGGCAATCGTGAAATAACCCAACATGCGCAGTGGGCAATTAATCCTTCCAGCCCATCTCAGTTGCTGTCAGGGTTGCGCTATTTGCAGCCTTGGAACTGACTAGGTTCTGTCAATTTCAAGGCTTCTATGGCCCCTGCCACAGGTTACACTGGTGACACCATTAACCAATGAATTGTGTCTTAAGTTGTGACCTGGTCACATGTTCAATCAATTAATGGCATGATAAAGAGAGAAATGAACCACAAAGTCGATCCACAAAAATTGTGTAATAACTTTGTGACTTGTTCATATCATGCCATAAATTGAACATGTGGCCCTGTGGCTGTGAGCCCTGTCAGCTGCAGATTCCCAGTGGGAAGATTGCATGGGATACCCCGTGGTTGCAAGCCTTGTCAATTATGGGCTCCCTGGCATGGGAACTTGCTTCTTGCATTTGCAGGGGAAGCCCAGGATTGTTATTGGATCAAATGCTGCCCTGCATGTGTGACATGTCAGGAGGTGCAATTATATGGATTACACATCAGTTCCTATTATGGCTTTATCTGAACATCTGATGGGCCTGTTAGAAGCAAAATATTTTGAGTGACAAGAAGGCAAGACTTAATGAGGTGCAAACAGATGAGATCAATCTATTGAGTACAATGAATTGCCACACTTGGTGGTACACTTGTTAAGTGGTACTTTTTCATATTCAGGGATCTATTGTGTAGTCTTTTAATATTGAAATTGGTGATATCTGTCACATGGTTAGTGCTTTTGCTCAATATGTATGGTTGTCTGTCTTATACTCAGGTATCTTTACTTATCTATACTGCAGTCATGTAGGAAAGGATTTCAGGATCAGGCCACTTAGTTTTTTGTTTTTTTTTTTGGGGGGGGGGGGGGGG
>NW_017729033.1:9105345-9115105 GCF_001723915.1 Gavialis gangeticus
TTGGGCTCCACTCTGTGATACACTTAGAAAAAGTCAGCAACCAGTGATTATGACAGTTGGTTACCAGCTGTCTTTGATATCTTCCTTGAAATAGATTAATAGATGGATATTTCCTTCCATTCCTTGTATTAAACTTAGACACAATTGTCACTTTTATTTCTATTCCTGTCCAGTTTAGCCCATGTTTTTCTCTCTCCTCTGTTGTTCTTTTTATTATGGTAAAACCCAGGGCTTCATTGTACTATGTGCACAAACAATCAAGGGCTGATGTCTTTGGAGCAGACACTGTAATTGAAGAGTATGACAAGTGATGTCAAGTGGACAAAAAGAAATGAGAGAGAATATTACATTTGCGACAATTGGTTTTAGTACAACAAGCACCAGTCTCCATATATTCACCATCTAGCCAAAGGACTGTCATGTACTTCCTATTTACATGTATTCAGCATAACTGGATTTATTGTGAATGCACAAGTGAGGACAGGTATCACCAATTATATCTAAACCAACACCTCCTACTTGTTACCTTTATCTTTCTGTACAATTTCCTTTCATCTGGCAAGATTAGAAAGCAAAGGGGAGGGAAAATGTTCTTTGATGGCTGATATAGCTAAGTAATTGAGTCTGGTATAAAAATTATGGTGGATATGTCTGTGATTGATTAGATCATGTTGTTCTTACTGTATTTGGAAATGAAAATGTAGGAAGAGGAGAATTTCAATAGCAAAGTGGAAGTGGTTGTCATCAGGATTAATGTTAAATGATCATTCATGTCTGCCATATCTTGCACTAAGTTTTCTTTAGTGGAATTTTAATAATGTAGGCTTTATTGTACATCATGGTGATAAGATCCAGTCAATGTTTAGTTGAGCTGGTTAATTTACAAGAGTTAATTCAAAATGTACCTGTTACATTATGAAATCTGTTGTGTTAGACTTTCAAAATTATATTTTTTTTTTTTCCATTGGTAATTGATCCCCTTCCTGTCCCTTTATTCATGCTCTTGATTTACTCTTTGTAATTATCCCATTATAATGGAAAAGGAGAATATTCTACTGGTTTGTAAACACAAGCATTTTCACAACATAATTGTATAGATCAGTTGATCTATGAAAACAAAATTACTTATTATTTTCCGTTGTTAAATATTCCTATGGAAATGTACAATAAATAACATTCAAGTGATATGATAAATATAAATTCCAGCCTATATAATCTTGTCCTAGAGAGATAATTTCCCTCTGTAAACATTTTAATTTTTTGTCAATTAGTCTTCCAATCAAATATAATTATTTTATATTCATCCCAGGCGATCTCACATCACTTTGCAAACAGGAATTACTTCCTGTTGCCACTGAAATTTAACCACCTCTGTAGTTGAGTGTGGCAGCTACTTAACTGGGCTTGACTATGCAGTGCAGCTGTTGAGAACAGAAAATGAATATGAATTAAAGCTGGGCAAATGAAGCCAAAAATAGTCAACCCATTTTCACTTTCTTAAATTAATTTGTTTGTGTGTGATGACCATTATTTTTTCTCACTAGGAATTCAAATGATGATCTTCAGAGCTGAAGTGTTAGCTTCCACACCTTGAGCTATTTTGTTTGATATAGTCCCTAATGTCACTTTCATCACTATACTAAGCTAGACTAGGGACAGAAATGACATGGTATAAGTGATTAGAAACCAGTGTAAACCTGTACGTGGGTAGAACCTGGGCTTGGGGGGGGGGGGGCCCTGTACCAGGAGAGGGAGGCTCTACCCCACCCCCATACAGGAGGACAACAGAGGGTTGGGGAGGGGGGGTGCTGGGGAGCCAATCAGGATGTCCTCCACTTGACTGGGCTTCACAATGGCCAGCAGGCTCCGCATCATGCTTGAATGTTCCCTGTCTTTTGACCTGGGCCAGTGCAAGCATCTTTATGCCTTTCCCAAAGGAGTAGTGAGCATATCAGTCCAATCTATGCAGTTTAGAGACACCTGCAAAGATTGGATCAATTCTGCCTCAGGCTTTTTGACTCAGTACTTAGCCATAGCGTCTTCCAATAATGCATTAAGCAATGTGGCTAACGTATCTTGGAACTAAATCCTGTAGCTAGCTGTGGTAGCAAATTCATATATTCTGTTGATCAGGCACAGAGGGGAATGCAAAACACATTTTAAACAGTGGCTTACCTTTGTTCACACCATTCTTCTGCTTCCTTTCTGTACACATTCTACCGATTAACACTTTACTGAATTGGGTGTAGATAACAAATGAAATTCAAAGTCCCACATATAAGCGTCCACAGAAGGCGAAACTTAAATTTGCACAGTAAGACATCCCCTTACTGTGGGAAGGCCTTCTTCCAAAAATCAAGAAAGAAGGCTTACAGAAGGATTTCAAATGAAACATGACGAGTAACAAATGTTCAATCTCAAATAGTCAAAATCAGTCCCTAGGGTAAAATGGTGGAAAAGGATAATCATAGAATACATTCAAATGGAACCCAATCCAATATCCATTACAGGTAACAGAAAGGTGTTTTGGAGCTGGATTGGTTTTCCTGGCCCTGATTCATCATGGTATTCAATCCCATATATATTACCACTGACTTCAGTGAAACTGAGTGTGTGTTGGAAGTCATGCAGTTGTTTAAGGAGCATGATAAATAGGGTCCATAATGAATTTAGTTGAAGAAACTATAGCTCATGTACATAAAAAAACATAAACTAAATTTACTGGATAAATTATTTCCAAATTACACTCTCAAGTTAATATCCTTTTTAAAACATATTAGAGGGAAAATATGATGTAGCTATTTGCATTTGAAGGATGTTTAATTCAGTGACCTAGGAAGCCTCCTGAAGTTATATGGCCTGTACTTCTAATTACTGAACTATATTTTTTGAAGTACACCAGATTAGGGGCCTGGTTTTCTACAAATAAAATAATAAAGCAACTGTTCGGTAAAATAGTCTATCCAAAAAAAATCACCCTTAGCATCACTACACACTACTCCCGTGTTCAGCATTGTTGTCTCAATTCCTTGTAGAGCCAGGAGGTGATTGATTGAACCATGAGTGCCTGTTCCTAGAAAGACCAATGCTGCTTTTTGCTGGAGGTCTTTCCCTCAAACCTGATCTTGCTTAGTACAGGAAAGTCAATAAGGACACAGAACACAGTGATATGCCTCTAGACATTTAAGGATATGAAGAATCAGGACAATGAGG
Organism: Gavialis gangeticus; assembly: GCF_001723915.1. NCBI lineage: Eukaryota > Metazoa > Chordata > Crocodylia > Gavialidae > Gavialis > Gavialis gangeticus. The sequence goes on from NW_017729033.1 coordinate 9,108,559, forward strand.
GGTTGCCTTCCATTACCCCCTCCCTGCCCCTATTCACATTAATTAGGCTCTTCCTTTAGAAGCAATCCCATTAACAGTCCTCTGGGCCTCTGTGCAGGGTGAGTGTAAAGTGTGGCGTAATTTGGCATATATTTTTCACCGGTTGCTAATTTGGAAACTTTCCTGAAGAATGGTACATCTACTGTAAATGCAGGTAAGGCTGAATGTATTCAGCTAGCCATATATTGGCACCTGTAGATTTTTAAATATTGTAGAATGAATAAAAAGTAGAGATGCACAATGACTGGGAAGTGGAAATGCTTAGTTAAAATTAGGTAATGAGAATAAATTAAGGAGCTGGCGGAGAAGCAACATACTCTCTCAATACTTTAATTTTCATTTAAGAACCATTCTTCCCTAATTCTAAACACTTGCTTACTTTAACATTTAGCACTTTAAAGTTTAATGTCTCTATTCAAGCAATGTGACAATTTCCAGGTAGCTCATTAGACAAATCATTTTTATTTAAAAAAATGTGAAATGTGCAGTACTGTCATTGGAAACATTTCAGTTCCATTAACAGTATTGACTTCACTACGAAATGGAAGTAATCCAATTTCAGATTATGATATAAACCCAAAAATACTGCCTTTTTGTCTGTTGCTGTCATGGTGGTTAAAGGTCTGTCAAATTTTCTATTCTAATCCCTTAAATTCATCACTTTATAGCATAGACACAAAAAAGGGGGGAAAAAAGAGGGATGGGGAAACAAACTAAAGCTTTGAGCTGAAATGTAACATCCAAGATCAAAAAAGAAAAGGTCTCCAAAAGAATTGCATACTTCCTTGCTAATTTCCCAGAAGTCTACATCTGAATGATGCTGCTCTTCTTTAACACCAGTATAGTGCCTATGAATACCGGCATAAAGTGCAAATAATCCAGTGATGAGTTTGGCTCTGTGGCTGCTTATTTTCTTCTGCTTGTAGAGTCAGGAAAGAAAATGAACAAATGTAAGCTCTCAAGAAAAGATCTACTCTGAGACAAGTGAAATGGCCTGATACTGATTCCACTTATTTTTAAAAATAATTTTATTACCCTCAAAACCTGTTATAATGAGTGCAAGTGAGAGAAGAATTTGGACCAAGGGAAATGAAACTCCTTTGGAGTCCTCCATACCCTGATTTGCTAAACTATAGTATTCATGAAAAAAAGAACTATACTTTGTTTTCAGCTCTCCAACATTAATCTGCCTATGCTTTGAATTTTGGCTTAGCTAAAGACAATTAAAAACCTACTTCAAGCAGATAGCCCCATCCATACATCTGATTTTCCCCATTGTTTTGGCCCTTATATGTCCATCAAGACTTGTGTGGGGGTGAGAATTAAATCATATTTCATGTACTCTTCAGAGATGCAGCTGTCAACACAAGAAAAACAGAGCAATGGAGAATTAAGTCCTGCATCTTAAATCCTTACCTAATTTATCTGTAACCCAGCCCCTTCTGCCATGTCAGATTTAATATTCAGCCAAAAGCAAGATATCTAAATTTTCACGTATACATATCTCCACTTCAGCTGTTGGCCCTCCCTCTGTTTTGAACAACCTTACCTCCATGGTCATTGCATCAGAAAACTCTGTTTTCCCTCCAATCTTTATTAACGGTGGAATTTGCAAATGTTTCCTGGAGGGAGATTCCGAATCATCTTGCTTCAAGGCACTCGAGAGATATGGCTCTCTCGTAGTCATAAAAGCCGTTCTCTGTGTCCCCAGTATTTACAAAGGAAAAGTCTGTAGCCCTCCTACTAGCCAGAGCAGCACAGGCAGCGATACTTGACTTACAGCTAATCTTTACGAACTTCAATTTCTTGGGTCTCACCTGCTTGGAATAACCCAAGAAGACAAGAGCCTAAAACTACTTCTCTGATTAGATCTGTAATGAGTAGCTGCTGATAATCCTGGTTTATGCAACCAGAGACAGGGAGACATGCTATTTCACTTCTGTGACCATTTAGCTATGGCTTGTGTAGTTATGATTTGTGTGGCCATTTAGTTCTCTTACACTTCCAGTGGGGAGCTAACACAAAGCTAGCATTCTCCAGAGGTGCAATCTGTTTCAACCTGTAGAACTAGTTATTTAAATAGGAAACACTTACACGCCCCAAGAATCCTTGGTTATGCAGGAGGCGCATGATTTTCCATTCATTTCAACTGGGGAAATTTTACCTCCACTAAGATTCATTTCTCTGGTTGGAATTTGACTTCTGTTAACATCACAAGGCATGCATGCCTTAGCATGGCATCTAATCTGAGAAGATAGGTATGTACACAGACAACTGCAATATCCCTAACAAACCGTATGTATCCTAGTGGTTGAACACTTGCCCAAGACCTGGGATATGTGAATTGTATTTTGGTAAGAGAGGATAAAATCTGGCTCAATGGAGGCGTATGAGTTCGAATGAGAGGAGAGTTGGGTCTCAGTGAACGGAAGGCAAAGTGATCCCCAGTCGTTAAAACGTCCTGTGTAAGGTGGATGCATACTGAGAGATGTCAGAGAAGAGGGATTTCCGGAGTACTTTAGCAGAGAAGAGAGGCAGCTGGTATCCAATAAGATGGAATAATCTCTTGACAGAATCTGTGTGGGCTCCACCTCCACTCCTCCAAAAGTGAAGTCCAAAACCTTGACGTTTGATCCTACCAGTCCACCAGACTTCCTTTTCTTCTCTTCAGATACAGACATGGACTCCTTCACGTTAGGGATATGGGCCATGCTGTCCCAACAAGCCATACCTACATGAAGAAATACTGTAATGAGGATGAGAAGCCATTACAAGACTTTCTAAATAGTGCAGTCAAGATATTAATTTCAGCTACTACTCCTGTGGTGCTCAGCTTCAGCATCGAGGTTTTCTAAGTCCTACCTGGCCCGTGGCAGGACATTGTCTTGTGGTGTGGGAGGTCAACATTTAAATCTTCTTAAGGGGAGGGGGCCTAGAATTTGCTTTATTACATCCTGGGGAATGCTTAACCACTAGTCTCTTCAGCATAAGTACCACCACCATGCTACTCTCAGTTTTGTATCAGACTAGTACTAGTTGTGGACATCTACAATTTTTGAAGTTGCACATGGTATTTCTATTTGGGAAAGTTGAATCATACAGAGCATAAATGTAGTCAGGAGCAATATTACATCATTTTTGAACACGTGTGGCAGGACAAATTAAATTGTGTATGGTGAAAGTGTTGCCATTTAAGGAATTTAGATGGCTTAGCATAACCTGTCCTGTTTTGTGAGGCAAAATAGAACGTTGTTTGGGCGAGGTGCCCGAATGCTGTGTGAAGTGTCGCTTGCAAATATTATCGGGACAGTTGTTACACATGGGATTTGCAGCTGATCAAGAGAACTGCTCTGCTCATTCCTTATCATTGTCACTACTAAAGAGGCCAAAATGCCATCTGGTCCAAATATCAAGGGGTAAAAAGTGAAAGGAGGAAAATATTAAACACTTCCTGGCCTCAAAAAATAGACTTCCTTTCAACTGGAGCTTAACCAAAAAGGAAGTTTCTCTTTGTTATCCTATTCCTATTTTGAAGGATGATTTAGGGGAAGGGTCTAGCAGAATCTAGGCAGTTGAGAGCTCTGAGTCCTACAGACCAGTATAGAGGTCACCTTAACCATTTTGAAGACAAACCTACTGGTCAAGCCAGACTGGATTCTAGTGAGTACCACTGTAAATCAGAAGAATCTTGAGTGAAACAAGTCAAGCTTAGTACCATGATTGTGCACCAAGTGAAAACAAATGACTGATAAATCATTTCAACTTGGAAGACAAGGAAGCAAGAAAAATGCATCTACCACCTTCAAATGTTAATTTGAGGGGGATATTTTATAGGAGGTGCTTTAAGAATTTGTCCACTTCCAGCGAGCCACCAGAGTTTGGTACTCCTGTCTTTTATAATCTTTTAAAAAAGAGGAAGGCTTTAAAAGTGTTCCAGGGATTAGACCTTGCCAGTCAGCATCATCCTGGCGGCTGAATTTTTTACATCCCAATAAAACGCAAGAAAATCAGGGTTCTTAATTGAAATACTGATGCAGCTGACAGTGAGAACTGTGGTGCCCAAAGGTGTGCCTGTATTCTCTTGTGAATGATGCAGGTTGTAGAGGGTGAGTGAATGCAAAGCTGACAGATACTCCCTGTGACTCGCTGTGAGAGAGAGAAGGAGCCAGCAGGCTCCAAGGCTCCCGGGCTAAGCAGAGGGTCAGCGGCCCCAGGTCCATGGCCCCAGGTCCACAGCCCCAAGGAGCCCGGCAGAAATTCCCCTTACCCAGGTATGTTGGCAAGGGAGGGGCCAATATTTCCCCTGCTGGGACCTCGCGAGATGCCAGGGAGACTCATAATTGGACTACATGCTGAGACATCTGAACCAAAGCCATTAACATCAAAGATGTGGCAGGAGAAACGTATGTGTGTGAGACCCCAATTATAGCGGACGACACCCTACGCAAGTGGCAGGTGGCGTCTGCTAGGTCCACAGGGGGCGGTGATACCCGACAGTGGTGCATTGGCCGGGAATTCGGCAGTGGTCTCCTTAGAGGGATCCAAATGGAGCACCAAACAGGATTAGCAGGGACAGAATCCCTACAACAGGCCATGAATTTGATGGCACAGGTGCTGCAGCAGCAGCAAGCCTTAAGGCAGACAACTATACAGGAGCACATGCTCCAGCAACAGGTTTGGGTACAAAGGGCCCTGTGGGACATTAGAATGCCCAAAATGACTAAAGAGGTGAGCACTTATAAGCCCCCCAAGGTACCATTGCAGCCGATGCCGGTGGTTCGAGAGCCGTTTGCTAGGGTGGATTTGGATGTAGTAGGCCCTTTGCCTCGGAGTGTAGCAGGACACCAATTCGCGTTGGTACTAATAGACTATGCGACTAGGTTTCCAGAGGCTATCCCGCTGCGAGCAGTTACAGGACCCAAGGTTGTAGAAGACTTAATGAAATGGGTGGCCAAATTTGGTATCCTTCGGGAGATTATTACCGATCAGGGGTCTAATTTTATGTCCCTAGTATTGGGCGCCATGTGTAAAGTATTACAGATCCGTCACTTAAAGACGGCGGTATACCACCCCCAAACAAATGGTCTGGTGGAACACTTTAATGGCACTCTTAAAGGGATGTTATGCTGATGCGCACAGATAGAGCCAAAAAAATGGAACCTGATGGTCCCTCCCTTGCTATTTGTGATTAGGGATGCCCCACAAGCATCGTTGGGATATTCCTCTTTCGAATTAACATTTGGACATAGGCCCCGGAGTCTATTAGATATAGTGAGAGAAGGGTAGGAGGCAGACCCGAACCCAGGAAGAGGAGCCTCAGAGCACATGAGGGATTTAAAAGAACGTCTCCAGTTGGCAAGGGAGGTGGCACAAGAGAACTTGAAGCAGGCACAAAACAAGCAAAAGGAAAGATATGATGTGCACACGAAGGAGAGGAAGTTAAAAGTAGGACAAAAGGTGCTAGTGCTGTTGCTTAGCTCAACTAGTACATTTTTGACCTGTTGGCAAGGCCCGTTTACAGTACTAAGAAGAGTAGGACCCATGGATTACGAGGTCTTGCGCTCAGGGGCCAAAAGGGAGAAACAGATATATCATATAAATCTCCTTAAGGAGTGTCACGAGCCCGAAGGCCTGCTAATTTCTCCTGATCCCTGTCCAAGCAAAATTCTAAAGAGGTGCTGGCAACACATGAGTTAAGCCTGACATGCGCAGACAGCTTAAGTGAGTGGAAAATTCCAGGGCTCACCCAGCACGTGCTCCCTGGGTGACCTGAAGCCCTGTCAATCACCGGTGACCTACTTTTCAGCCCTGCGCATGCCCAGTTACAACACAGAGCTCTAACTCACACATGCTCAGTTAAAAAGAGCATGACGTAATCGTACTAGAAAATTCTAACAGCTAAGCAGCCTGATTGGCTAAGGGGCTGCTATATTAGTGAGTGAACCCCCACCTCGGTGTGGGTTGTGTGGGTGTCATTGGTGAGAGAGTGGTGAGAGACCGTGCGCTATCTGTAGCAGAGGCTGCTGTCAGCAGGAACCACGAGGCAGAGAGCGATTTGGGAGTCAATCCCCCGGTTCTCTTCAAAATCTCATACAGCGAATTCATACCTTCGATTTTGTTTCCTCTCGTACTGATTATTCCGATTACCGAACTTACTGGCTTTGACCTTGACTTCGATTACTTCTATGGCTCCGACATTGATTCCAGCTTTTACTTACCTGGCATTTGACTGACCTCGGCTTCCATTATTGACTACGATCCGGCTCATCCCTACTTCACCTCTCGGCTCTCGACCTCGGCTTTTCCTTCGACCACCCGGTGTCCATTGGACTGGCGTCATGATCACTTCATTCTTCTCAATGAGTTACAGTTGTTGTTTGTTCGTATTGTTCGTTTAACCCTTTATGAGCTGTTGACCAGCCCTAAGACTAACCAACGGGCAGCTGCACCTAGCTCCGGCTAGAAAGCAAGGGCTCGTTGGGGAACCTTGTGGGCCAACAGACCCCCT
>NW_017729033.1:9125261-9132876 GCF_001723915.1 Gavialis gangeticus
TGTAAGTCAAATAAACCCACTTTGTTTGAAACCGTTACGTTTCCGTGCCTCAGAACTCACACCAAAAATCCCGCCTGTTCTGTGTCCAGTTGCCACCGCCCAGCCACCCAACCGTGACACCGTGAGCTTGATTAACCAACTCTGGGACAATCCCGAGCCGGAGGAATTTGGGAGACAAATTACAGATAACCCAGAAGACCCCAGAGATGGAGATAGGGTCCTCGCAGGGAGGCAATTGGAGATAGGACAGCTGAGGCGGTTGCAAGATCTGATCAAAGAGTTTAGGGATGTCTTCACCGATAGGCCGGGGAAAGCTGCAGGGGCTGAACATAAAATTGTGACCAAAGAAGGTCAGGTAGTACAAGAGAAATGGCGGAGGATCCTGTATCATAGATACCAACTGATCAAAGAGGAGCTGGAAAAGATGTTGGCTCAGGGGATCATCACACCATCCCGCAGCCCATGGCATAGCCCATTAGTAACTGTGACCAAACCTGATGGGAGTCTGCGGCTGTGTGTAGATTTTTGTAAGCTAAATGCCCTGATACGATTTGATGTGTTTCCCATGCCGCAAGTGAGCGAGTTAGTAGAGCGTATAGGTCAGGCGAGATTTATATCCACGCTTGATTTATCCAAAGGCTGTTGGCAAGTGCCTTTGAGAAGGGAAGACCAACCCAAGACATCCTTCGGTACACCTTGGGGCCTTTTTGAGTTTAAAAGAATGCCATTTGGGGCTTAATGGGGCGGCCACCACTTTTCAGAGGCTGACTGATTGGAGACTTGCACCGCATCAAGGTTACGCCTCTGCATATATTGATGACATAGTAATATACACTGAAACGTAGGAACAACATCTAAAGGCTTTAAGGGCCATCTTACTTGAGCTTAGGCAAGCATGACTAACAGAGAACCCAAAGAAATGTGCGCTGGGAAAAAGAGAAACTAAGTACTTGGGATTCTTAGTGGGGCAAGGACGAGTGAGACCCCTTGCTGACAAAGTGAAAGCAATTAGAGAATATGCCGCTCCTACAATGAAGAAACAAATGCGGGCCTTCTTGGGACTTGCAAGTTGCTATAGGATGTTTATACCTAAGTTTGAGGAGATAGCAAACCCCTTAGTCGAGATGATTAAGGGTAGAAAGGTGTATGGCATCGACTGGACTGCAGATCGATGGAGAGCCTTTGAAGACCTCAAGCAGACCTTGTGCCAAGTGGTAATTCTCCATACCCCCAATTTTGCACTACCCTTCACTCTGCAGACTGACGCCTTGGCATTCACTCTAGGAGCCCTGTTGTCACAGGATATCGATGGGAGTGGAGCGCCCAATAGCTTACGCTAGTCGGAAGCTGAATGAACACGAAATAAGGTATTCCGCGGTGGAACGTGAATGTCTAGCTATTTGGTGGGGGGTGGACTATTTTCGTTATTACCTCTTGGGTCGCGAATTTAAGTTAATAAATGACCATGCTCCATTGAGATGGTTAAATACTGCAAAAACAGATAATGCCCGCATAATGAGGTGGGCCCTGGGTCTCCAACCTTTTCGATTGTACGTTGCTTACAGGCCAGGGAAGGCGAACACTGTGGCAGACTTCCTATCGTGTTGTGTTGAAGAAAGCACCAGCACAGAGCCAAGAGAAAAGAAAGAGGTGGAAGGTGAAGAAGCCAAACAAAGTATAGTAAGGCAAGAAGGTGAAGCGCCTTGCAGCATCTTGAGGGGCGGGATATGTGAGAGAAAGAAGGAGCCAGCAGGCTCCAAGGCTCCCGGGCTAAGCAGAGGGTCAGCAGCCCCAGGTTCGCAGCCCCAAGGAGCCCGGCAGAAATTCCCCTTACCCAGGTGTGTTGGGAAGGGAGGGGCTGATATTTCCCCTGCTGGTATAAAGAAAAGGCCGGGACCGGAAAGCAGGGGCAACGCAGAACTGGAAAGAGGAGGAGGAGGAGGTGGAGCAGGCCAGCGTACACTGAAGGGAATGCTGAATGCGACGTTGAACGCTGGTAGGAGCCTCTGGCAGAGAGCAAAACCCCAGCGGGGTTTTGGAGCCCAGTTTACTGGCCCCTGCCAGGAGTAGAACTGTTTGTTTACCTGCCAGGAGCTGGCTGCACCCGGCAAGAGAAGGGTACTGTAAAAACCCTAATAGAGGGGCACGATTGACTTTGGGTACCATAGTCCCTGTAATAGTGGCACAGATCAACAGTGAACTTAAGCTGTTAAAAAGGAATCTCGCCAAGCCCTATGGGGGTGCTCTCCGAGAGCCAACAAAGGGGTGCTTGACCCCTCGAAGGTCAAGTTTGAGTTGAAAGGGGGCTGCAGACAGACAGAGCAGCTACCCAGATCAGGGGAGCCTTATTGGTCATCGTGTTTGTTTTGATTGACTTTTCTTTGTGGATTATCTGTGAGGAACTGAGGATACGTGGCCGGACCAGCCAGTTGGCCACCACCCGGTGGAATGGGCAAGGGTGTAGGGGTGGTGGAGCCCTCAAACTCGGGACCTCACGAGACGCCGGGGAGACTCATAATTGGACGACATGCTGAGACATCTGAACCAACTCCATTAACATCAAAGACGTGGCAGGAAAAACGTATGCATGTGAGACCCCAATTATAGTGGACGACACCCTAGGCAAGTGGCAGACGGCGTCTGCTAGGTCCACAGAGGGCGTCGATACCCAACACTCGCATATACCATATTTACAGGGTATTTCTGCTTGTGATAAGGGTCACAAACCAGTTGGGTTGTGGAAGAATTTTCAGGTGTCCCTTTCCATAGACTGTGTTAGCCTGAAATACTGCATGCTCACAGCTCACTCTTTACCACAGACAATGAGTAAGGAGACAAAACAACAAAAGCGTTTATGATATAGGAAAAAAGAATAATACAAGCAAGACTGACCATAAGTTTGTAGAGAGAACAAAAAGAACAGTAAAGTTTCTTATCCTTTCATTTGACAACTACAAAGGTCTTCAAAGACACCTGCCAGTATTTTCAGAGATCAGCCTTTCTGCTGATCTTGCTGGCCCTAACTACTGGGGACCTGGGCTATTTCTCAGCCTGGGATAATCCAAAGACCCTGACCACCTCATAGAGAGTCCTTAAAATATCTCCAAGCCAGCCTTTAAAACACTTCCAAGACAGATCTCTGCTCTTCCCTCAGCACACATCAGCATAGTCTCAATTCTTCATGAATCTCACACTACTCTAGAAATGTCTTTCCTGCTAGGGACAGTTAGTATTTCACTTGCTAATGGGCCATTTCACTCAGATGTCTTTGCTATCATGGCACATCTATACATGTCCTCTGAAGTAGGGTGTGGAGGTGAACTTAGAGCAGCTCTCAGAGCTGCTCTAATTAAAGCACCTGCAGTGTCACATATATTCAGCATCACATGCTTCAAAATGGTGGCAGGAGGACTTCAAAGCTCGTTTGATGAGCTTTTGTTAAAGTGCCCCCACCACCTTTTGAAATGCGGGGACACTGAATACACATGGCACAGAGACTGCTGGAATATGCTAATTAGCATGCTCCAGCAGACCCACAACAGATACGTCTGGTCTGGTATGTGCTAATTAGCATGTGTCAGAACAGAGCTCTGTCATGTATAGGTGCTCGTGTTGTTTTTCCCATTACAAGCAGGCAATAACTCGGGTCTCCATCCCACTAGTGGCCCCTTCTGTTTGTGACCAGGAGTGATGATTTTTCAGGGACTCTAATAAGGCAAGCCAGCCTCGGCCAAGTCTTGTCAGGGACTCTGATCAGGCAGGTCAGCCAGGGCCAAGTAGCTCAGCAGCCACATCTGCAGTAAGCCTTGGCTAATGAACTCTGCCCCAGTTTAGGAACAGTGAGCACCTTGGTTGGCTGCTGGGAGCACTGCCTACCCATTTGGCTGGGGCCCTGGGTTTTCAGGCCAGTCAGACTTAAGGCACCAGGGCATAAGTGGTCTCACCTAATAGCCGATTGAGGGAAAGCAAGGGTCTGAGGCTGGGTCAGAGAATGGGTGTTATATTATTACGTATAGAGGGAAATCAAGGAACAGAGTCTAAAACACAGTCCAGGGTCAAGATCTGGGGGTCAGATGCAAAGTACCAGTCCAAGGGATTCTCAACAGGGTGAAGTCCAAGAGCAGAGCCAAACCAGGATCAGGGGCCAGGAAATAGATCCACGTTGGAATCCAAAGCCAAAATCCAAAAAAAACCTAAAACTAGGGGGAGGAACCAGGAAAATCTGAGTGCAGGAACCAGGAAGATTGCCACAGCAGAAATATGACGTGTCTGATCAGAGTCCCTTCCAGCACTTGGCCCAGGCTGGCCTGCCCGATCAGAGTCCATGACACAATTGCCCATGCTCCAAAACACTATGGCAATACTTAGCAGTTCTGGCTACTTTCTTTTCCTTAAATGTGCACTCCTGATTTCCTTGGATAAATCGTATTCAAAACCATAAAGATATATACCAGGAAAGCCAAACTCATCCGGCCCCATGGGCTGCATGAGTGGTGCGGGGCCAGTTCGCAGGCTGGATTGGGTCCACAGACACCTTCTCCTTCCCCTTCCCTTCCCCCTCACCCTCTCACAGCATACCTGATTTGGCAGCTACTCCTGCTAATCAGGTAAGTGACGACCCACCACCATTATTAAAATTTAGGTATGTACCCATTGGCAAAGCATCATATACCCCAGGAATTTCTTAGATCAGTGGTTTTCAAACTGGGGTACATCACATGTAGAATGAAAGTGTACATTAGCTGTGAAGAGAATGTGACAGATAATGAACCAACTTCTTTTTATTCTGTACAGATGTGATATTTTTTAATAGCAACAGAAGACCCAGATTGGGCTCAGACTCGACACCTTAGTGTCAGGCATCATTCCAATAAATAGAACTCATGGAAGGACTAATTTTCTAAAGAAAGGGTTGATGAGAAACCTGAAGTTTGGTAATATGATGTGACTCGCTAGACAGTGGTGTTTCTAGTGGGATCAGTTGTACAACATTTTCATCAGTGATCTAGAATTAAATACAAAATCAGTGTGATATAATATGTGAAAGATCAAAGACTGTTGGGGATGGTTCCTAATGATGAGAAAAATGGAGTTTCATGGCAACCTAGATCTCTTGGTAACTTTAGATACATTTTAACACAGCCAGTGGTAAAGCTATGCATCTATATATCTTGCAAGAGGGAATGCTATAGAAAGCAGTGACAGAGGATGAAATATATATATTTGTTCATTTTATCTCCATAGAAATAAAGTTATCCTAACACGGGCTAGGCAGCATGGCCCAGAATTAACCTTCGCTGGGAGTGGCATAACTTTCAGATGCTCAGAGGGCTCTTAGCATGAGTTAACGAGCTTTAGTGTGTGGTTACTCGCATTTTAAGTGTCCTTAGTATTGTCTAAATGTAACTTTACCCTGAGCCTGGATGGATGGGAAGTTTCTTCTGGTATAACTTGCATCTGCTCTGTACACCAATGTAGATTTAAACGGGATCCAGCGGAGATAGATATGCAGCTTTCCAAGGGGAACTGCACAGAGTAGACATTATAGCATCTTACCACTAGGTTATAGCTGAGCCTGTTTACCTTGAACATATTGCCATAGGATAAAACCCAGATATACAGTGCCTGCACTGGAGTAGGTTTTTTTTTACCCCTTATTTTTTTCCAGGATATTCTTCAACAGATTTGAGCAATTTACATTGCTATAGGCCTGTATTTGATCTATCTGTTCCTTGTTTATAATGATGTAAAAGCTGATTTGAAAGTCATAGTGGATAAGCAAGTTGCTTTTAGTGCAATGCTGTTTTAAAATGTGTCATCCTTGGATGAATAGCGAGTTAGGAGCAGGAAAGTGATTTTAGCTGTGTTAATGGCACTGGAGAGATTGATGTTGTAATACTCTTAAGGTTCTTATGTCCACATTTTAAAAGGATGTTGAAGAACTAGATAGAGCTTGGAAAAGAGTCTCAGAACTGAATCAGTTTTTCAAGAAAATGACCTACAGTGAGAAATGTAAAGAGCTCAATCTGTTTAGCTTTTCAAAAATAAACACATAAATAAAAGATTGAGAGGTGATTACAGTGTATAGAAAGGGCACTTGAATCTAGCAGGGAAAGGCAAAGCAAGAGTCAATGGCTGTGAGCTAAAGCCAGACAAATGCAAATTAGAAATAAGGTAAACTTCCTAACAATGAGGGTAATTAATGAACAGAGCAAACTCAGATCACGGCTGGATTCCTTTCTGGAATGTATTTATTGACCAAACACGATATTGGTCTAAATGGCAGAGTAAATGGATGAAATTCAATGCTGCTGATGCACACAGAATCGGACTAAATGATCTAACAGTCCCATTTGGATTTAGAATTGAGTTCATTGAATGACTTTCCTGGGGTCTAATATTTTTCAATGGGTTTTAAAGCAAGGAAGCGAGTAAAAAAGAGATAGGTACACTGTTTCAGAGCACTATGGAGTGGACGAAAAGAGAAGGCTCACTGAAGAGACAGAATACTGACCAACAGCTGTGACATCTTGTGTGGAGATATAGGGAAGAGGTCAGTGCTATGTAAGTAGAGAAAAAAAAGAAGAAGAAAATGGAGTCTGGAGGTAGGTTGGTACAAGCCTGTAGAGCTCTCAGAACGAGAGCAGTTCTGATTGGATCCTGAAATGAATGGGAAACCTGTTGGACTGCCTGAAAACAGGCAATGGTCATACATGGCCTCATACCTGAGAACAAAACAGGCCCACATTTGTTGCTTTTCTCTCTCTATGGAAATTGTTCCGTTTTTTTGGTTTTAATTTTTACTAGTTTTGAATAGGAAGATAAAGACTCAAAGCTGAGTTGATCTACAGCATTACTCACATGGAAGGCTGGTGAAATTTATAGTTTCTTGTTCTTTACCAATTTACAGCAATTGGACATATACTGCACGTGCCTGAATACAATGGCTTTAAGTATATATCAAGAGGGAACTACTGCATAAAGAAACTACAGGTTCTTTATTCAGGCAGGAATTTAGTGAACAAACACCTTTGAAATATTAAGTGGGTAAACTACATTAAACAGCAAAATCCAAAATCTATTAGCAAATTTAATCTGTAAATGTCATGAGAAAACGTGTTTAGCATGCTATTCCCCAGCTCAATTTCTGGATCAGATTGTTCTGAATATGTTAAGCTAAGAAGTGGTATGCTTTGAGTACTTATTCCAAGAAATCTCCAAACCTTTTGAGGCTCACCCGTATCATTAATTGTAGTTAGAGACTGGCAAAATTAGTTGCAGCATACTGATTTGGTTTGGATGAGCATGTAGAAGTTTGTTTGCTTTTCAAAAAGACCTTTTTATGTCACTAAAATACTGTGTTAAAGTGTTGAGGAGGCTAATGCATGGATTTCCCAAATCAGCCTGTGGTTAGGCAAATACCGTTTAGCAGTGGTGACACATACAGGATGCACGGGTGTACACGCGCACCCCATGAGAGTGCTGGTGCACCCTCTGACAGACCACATTCCCCACTTAGATGACAGGCGGGGGGGGGGGGGGGGGGGGGGGGGGGGCCCCAGGCCCCCCTCCAAAACACCCGCCCGGGGGGGGGGGGGGGGGGGGGAAGCCCCGG
>NW_017729033.1:9132948-9139428 GCF_001723915.1 Gavialis gangeticus
GGGGGGGGGGGGGGGGGGGAGGCAGGCAGGAGCACCAGTGCCCCCTCTACAAGCACCGGCCAGGGAGTGGGAGCGTTGGATGAAGCTCCGTGGCCATTTCCGGGAGTGCCATGGCCACTTGCAGGAGTGCTGCAGCTGTTTCCTGGTTGGTGCGATTGGCCACAGGGTGACATCCCACCCTGGTCAGTAATACTGGCTGTGGGAAGACACAGTCTCCCATGCCATTTAGCAACTACAATGTATTTGCTGTTGAGCATCTGAATTTGTGATTAGCTCTTGGGTTCTGTTTCCCAACATGACTGTATCCAATGTTGCAAGTAATTCAACTTAGTTATGTCTTATTTTTCCATATATATACTTTCAACATTGTTAAAGCTTGAAGAGACAGGATGAGGTGAGGAGGGCCTCAAAAGCTAATCACCAGGGGTGCAGCAGGGAGCTGCTGAGCCTCCCAGGCAACCCTGCCCACCTCAGCCCCTTCTGACCTGAGGCTGGGTTGTCTGGTCTACTCCTGATGTTGCTGTAGTCACCAGCCTTGGCTGCTCCACATGGCTTTCCCTCCTGGATAGGCTTCAGGCTGCCATAGCCCCATGGCCCACAGTGTTGCCTGTCTTGCCACCCAGTGTAACCCCAGGCTTTGGCCTTTCTTCACAGGTTTCTGGTCAGTTCAGTGCAGCCATGGCACTCAGCCCACTTCTCTTGGCCTCCATGCTACTTGCTTCCCTTTTACCATGTTCTATGATGGGGTTCCTGCTTCCTCCCGATGCTCCTCCATGGTGTGCTGCTCCTTTGCTGCACTTGGCGATGTTGCTGGGCCCTCCTCCCAGACCGTTTCCCAGGCATGGCACTGCTCCTCAGGTGTAGGGCTCTGCAGTGCTTCCCAGGCTTCCTCCAGTGTTTCCCCACTACTGTACTCTCTCCTCCCCGTGCCAAGCCCAGCTGCATTCCCAGCTACTTTTTCAGTGGCCCACTCTTCTTCCTGGCCCCTCCCCCTTTCACCACCGATTCTCAGGCTCAGGCAGCTCTGAAAATGGTGTGCCTGAGCCTGCTGTCTCAGTGTCTTGCTGCAGCTGCCACTCATCACTTCCCTTGCAGTGAGTAATGGGGCCAGTTGCGTGGGGGTGGGGCTCTTTCTTCCTCTTTCACACAACCAAAAAATGGAATGCCATAAAATGTTTCATTTCAGCTTCGACAAAACATTTTAGGTCAGCCTGAAATAAATATTCCTTTAGTTTGTTTTTTTGGGGAGATGGGGAGGGGGGGGAAGGGAGAAAATAAAAAGAAAATGTGTTTTATGTCAATCCAAACCAAAAACATTCTTTATTCCCCTTCCATTTGGCCAGAGGTCCAATATCAATTATCTGTATAGTTCAAACAACCAAACAAAAAAGAAAGGAAACAACAACAAGCCCAGAGATCCAGTATGCATCTTGAGCAAAATATAAAACAGATATAAAACTAAAAGCTATGAGCTTGGCATACAGTGTTCTGGAATTACACTTTTGTATGCGCACATGTAATGTTTTGTGAACAACTAAATTATTAGGTAAATTGATCAAAATTCATGTTAGTCTGATTAAGTCTGGACGTAGTCTGTTTCAGACATTTTCATTTCAGTTCTTTTAAAATCCAATTAACTTACAGATCTGATTAGCTTGACAAGTCTCTGATTTTACAGATGGCAAATTTCTTTTAGCCATTGCAATCTCTCTTAATTTTCTTGTCTTTAATTCAAATATTACCAAGAGGTTTGACAAAGTACTTCAGTATTATGCAGTTTATTCTTCAGAATTACACATATGGCTGTCATTAGTTATTTTCTTTAAGCACTAAAGGAACATCATTAAAGTTAACAACAAAGATAAGCAATATAGGGAAGAAGAGCTGAATTATTTGTGGGTAAACTACAGAATTTATGTGGAAAACACTTCAGCTGCCTTCTTTTGTACCTTAACAGCTGTCCTTTCCATCTGGAACTCTATCAAGAATGTTCCTGATCTATCTGTCACTGAAGTACGGGTCACATTTTCCAGTATAATTTAGCTACTTTAATGATGTCAAACATCTCTAACTCAGGTGTGCAGTTAATTCAGGTTCATGGTTATTTGGCTTACCAAAAAGACACACAATAATTGTGTCATAAGGGTAGAGCTTTTGTATTCTGTGTAAGTCTTTGTTAGACACCCACCATTATGCTTTTTAAGCATGTCTCAACACTGGATTGAGTGGTATGACTAGTACTTGTTGGGTATGTGGTTTTCCCTTTTTTTTTTTTTTGGTACTAAATGCACTTTGTTGGTAAGCAAGGAGGCTTGACTGAAGTGTATGGTCATGGGGGAAAATAGCAAACCTTTTTTTTTGGTATGGTGTGTCACTTCATTACATTTCTAAAAAATGGCGGATCTAACACCAGAAGGAAATAACATGATCTTTTAGTTTCAATTTCTACACCACACATGCCAGAGAACTTCAAATAGTGACTCAGCAATAAACCCATAATTTCTGGGTGATTTACAGAATAACTGTTAGAAAGACTTGAATTAACAGTGAATCTGCCATATTCCTGAGTTGTTTTATTAGTTAAATAGTTTCAATGTTAAAAATTAGTTATTAATTTCTTGTCTGCAGTATATAGCTGGGTAGACATTTGGGGTGATACATTTCACCTTTATATGCCTAAGTGTCATTTACTTAGCTGTATGAACAAAACTTTTGTCACTTATTCAGACTTCAGTTTTTATTTTTACCTGTCTCTGAACAGGAATGTGCAGGTATGATGTAACTGTAAATAAAGTAGTGGAGGAGGAGAAGGCGCCATATTCCATGTTCTAGCCCAGGGCTGTCCAACTCTATTAGTCTTTGTCTAGTCCGATTGCCTATTTCTTAGGAATCAGACCAAAGGGTTGCGGACTCAGGCCCCTCATCAGGTGAGGGTTTGAACCTGGACCATACAAGATCCGATGGCTTTTCTGCTTTTTGCTTTTAATATTTACTAGAGGAATAGATAATTGGACCTATTAGAGACAAGGTCCATGGCTGGAATCACACTCTTTTTGCTTCCTTCTCTTGTTCTGGCCCCATGTATTACCCTCTCTTGACTCCCTAAAGGACAGGTTTCATGGTGAGGACTGGAGAATCTCTGGGGATTGCTTATCCCATGGCCTGGTGGGAGAATTTAGGGGGTCTAGAAACTAGAGGTGCAGTGATTCATTGGTCTAATATCAGAATGGTACTGATATAAAGAAAATTTGCTGTATTGGATATTGGCCCGATGAGGCTGATGATTTGGCGGATAAATGCTTGTGCTGCACACAGCTGTAGTCTAGCACTCAGGCAGCCAAGAGAAGAGCTGACAGCATGGAGAGCTGCCTCCAGCTGGTCAGTCCAGTGTGGTGGAAGGGGAGGGGAAGGGAAGGAATGTGGGGAGCAGATCAATGCCCCCCATGGTGAGGGGGGGGCAGGTGCTGCCCAGGTGGGGATGGGGGGGAGATGGCTCCTGTGACTTCTTGCACTCCAGAAGGGCACGGGGGGAGGGGCATGTGCCCCCTGGATTTGTGTGGGGCAGGGCTGACTGCAGCCAGGGCTGCACAAGGCTCTTCTTTCTGGTAGTTGGGCTCGGAGTGGGCACCGGCAGTGCTGAGAAGATGCTGCATCCACCCCAAATTTCACCACCATTCAACTCCCAGTGTTGCTGCCACCAGCTGCACAGCACAGCCCTGGCTTTTCCCAGTGCATACATGGAGGCAGAGCATTGAGCTGGGGCTGCGCTGGGTGGCAGGCGGAGAAGGCACTGGGAGCTGAGTGGCAGTGAAATTCTGGGTGCATGAAGCAGCCTCCCAGCACTGCCTGCTACAAGGTCAGCCCCCTCTGAGAAGAGCCCTGTGCAGCCCAGGCTGCAGCCTGCCACACTCCGCCCCATGCAGATCTGGGGGAACACGCCCTCCATGTCCTCCTAGGGTGCAAGTAGTGGTGGGAGCCACCTTCCCCCCCACCATGAGCCATGGTTCTGCACCACCTCTTCCCCATCTGGACAGCACCTCCCCCTGCCTCTTCCCTTACCATAGGGGGTGTTAATCTGCACTCTCTATGCCCCTTCCCTTCCCCGTCCCATTCCATCACATTGGACTTACCAGCTGGAGGCAGCTATATTGGAAATTAGATCTGTATCGGCTGCTTTGCCTCCTTAATATCAGCTATTGGTATCGGCCCCCAAAATCTCTATCAGTGCACCCCTACTAGAAACTGCATTTCCTACTCCTGAAGCAAGTGCTCTCTAAGTATTATACTGTTGGGCTAAAACGTGAGAGAATCCTACTCCCTCCATTCATACCAATCTTCCTCCACTTAGTGCTAGGGGTTTATGCAGAATAATGCATGTGCCTGGCAATTCTATTCTACCTGGGAGCCTACACAATCTCAGAAGGGTGGTGCAGGGAAAACATAGATATACAAATGGAAAGGGAATGAAAAATGTTCTGCAATAATGCCTAACCAGCACTTAAAATGGCTACCTAAGTGTCACTTATGAATACATGTAAAACAGGATTTATCTCTTTATTTTCATAACTTTTGAACAGAATAAATGTTGTTCACCCATGGCAAATTTACTTTGGCCATTTCTTTGTTAGAAATATCTAGTTCTTTTGTGAATATAGAAAGACATTGATTACAAGTCCAGGTACATCCATAGAATTGTAGGATTATGGACTCTTAGAAAAGTAGGGCTGGAGGGGACTCTGAAGATCATCTAGTCCAATTCCATACAAGTCCTTGTCTAACCTATTCCTAAAATGCATGATCAGTGCTGTCACACACAAGGCATATTGTCCAGAGACCCCAAAAGCACCCTAACTGCCACAAGTGAAGCAGGAGGAATGAGGGCTGTCAGTGTACTGCTGCTGCAGGGATTGTTAAAATGCCCTTGGGAGATCTCTTTGAATCAACTGGAGTTATGAGTACTTATCTTTTGAAATCAGACCCTAAAACACATAGGATTTGGTCCAACAGCCAGTTAATCAGGGTTGTATCAGAGACTGTTCCCATGAATTATGCAGAATATTCACTAAGAAACAGGGTTTGTAGTTTATTAAGGGTTAGGGAAAGACTTATCTAAATCAATTCAAATTGATTGGCTTTATTTTGTAATGTGAATCTGATTCTTATTTTTTTTTTTTATGAATTACTTTGTCCCTAATAAATCACCCAGCTTGAACACTAGAGAGGGAACATCTTGGGCATATGCTCAATTCAGCTGAGTGGTGGAGGTTACACAAGGATGCAAAGCATTGGAGACTCCTGCTGTCTAGATCTATTAGTGTCAACTAATTTCTTTTAGTAATTTGGTTCAGGAATTTGATCATAATTAATACAGTACCTATTTACACTCAAATATATTTCCTGTATTTGGAAATACTAGCGTATATTTAATTCTTGGATTAAAAAAATCACATTGCTGAATGTTTTTATGTAAATGTAGAGTTAATTTGCATTATTAAACTGTTTTCTTCCTCTACCAAAACAGACTGAAGAAGCAAAACATAAAGCAAATATAAAAGAAAAAGCAACCACTAATAATTCTATTTCCTAATTGTAACAAATTATCAGAAGTTCAGGGTTTACTCACTAAAGGAATATTGCTGTTTCTTCATCTGAATTGAAGGTGTAGAGACCAATTTGTCTTAATTGTAAAGAAAAGTGTCCCACTAAAGTCCATGGCATACTTATTGTGGTATATCATTAATATTTTTACCATTTAAATATATAAATCTACATCTACACAATGGTTCTTTGATACAGAAATTACTTTATAGAACAGAAAATCAGAAATATTGCTAAGCTTCTTAATTTCTCAGCTAAAGAATAAGTATTATATATAATGTTGACAGAACTGATTCAAAGGTGGAGGCTCAAACTGATGAAATAAGAAATAGACAATGATTTTAGGGTGCTTGAATTTCTGATTGACCAAACTGAGTCAGTGCAATGATTATAGGATTCAGCAAAGACAGCCAGGTAAGAATGAGAAGTAAACAGCTTTATTGTCAAACGACCAGCAAGCTCCTGCAGACTCTTTGGCTAGGTACAGAAATTACACTTATTATGTAATGAGCATTCAAAAGTGCTCTATAGCCATAACCAAACAAACATTCACCACATATACAGTGCTTTCAAAATGGCAGCCGCATGTTACACTTAGACCATATTAAGGGCATATTAAGGGCTGCATATTAAGGGCCTTAGACCATATAAAGACCATATCAATGGCCGCATGTTACACTTAGACCATATAAAGGGAACTTAAAACACAACAGCCCACATTTTAAAGCGTGTTAACTCATGCTAAGTGCCCTCTGAGCATCTCAAAGTTATGCTTTTTCAGGCAAGGGATAGAGTCCAGTTGTCCTGGCTCTTAATGGTGCCCCTGCTCACCAGCACTCTAGTGACAAGTCAGAGTTGTGCAGGCAAGAAAAGATATTAACC
>NW_017729033.1:9144428-9145063 GCF_001723915.1 Gavialis gangeticus
TTTTTCAGGCAAGGGATAGAGTCCAGTTGTCCTGGCTCTTAATGGTGCCCCTGCTCACCAGCACTCTAGTGACAAGTCAGAGTTGTGCAGGCAAGAAAAGATATTAACCCTTAATGTGTGACTGCTCACAATGCAGTTTAACTTTACCACCACTTAATGTTATACAGATTCAGTTTGGTCTAAGTGTAACATTTAATTTCACCCTTTAACTAACAACTATTCCCTAGCACAGCTATCGTTGTCCAATTTCCAGCTTTCTCAGTCTCATATATTAGGGAGCATATCTAAATTATAGCATCTGTCACTGTAGTCACCTTCTTGAAGAGGATCTGATTTCAAGAAAATATAAAAGATCTACCTTCCTAGAACCGGGCCCTATTAGAATGTCTCAGTTTATGCACCTAAAGCTGACTCACCTAAATTCATGAGTGAACCTCTAAGTTAAAACCATTGGGCATTTATACATGTGCTCAGGGAGTGGCAGGGTTGCGGGGGTGGGGGGGCAGCTGCTTTAATTAAAGTTGCTCTAATTAAAGCGCCCAGAGTGTCTCATGTATGAGTGTCCCTGTACATCAAAATGGTGGCAGAGGCTTTATTTAAAGTTTCATAGTTTCATAGTTTCTAGGGTCGGAAGG
>NW_017729033.1:9156019-9159478 GCF_001723915.1 Gavialis gangeticus
ATCTGATCATAAAAAGCCACCAGGTTGGTCTGACAGGAACCAAGTTCATTGCCCGCTGCCATTTTGAAGCATAAATTGAAAGAAATGGATTGGATAGGGGTAAATAGAGGGATTTTAGTTAGTAAGCTATATCCAGTCTTTTCCAAGAACAAAAGGTAGCAGGAGACTATGTAAGAAGCCAAGCCAGTCCAGTACCTTTCAGATGCTGTTGCTCAGGCAGAATCATCTCACAAAAGGCACAGAAAGCCTGCAGACACAGGCTTTTATGCTGTTTCTACTTCCCTCCCCCACAGCACTGTGACTGGAAGAGGACACAGGGAAAGATCACAGTCACTGGCCAGCTAGAGATGTCAGTCTTCCTCCCACCCCCACACTCCTCCTCCCTCTTCTCAGTTTCTGTTCCCCTGAAAGACTGCCTTCCAAATCTCCAAATATTATCTGAATCTTTTCCAAATTGATTCAGAGCCTCCAAATCAATTCAGAAGTGTTTTGTTTTCTCTTGATTCAATTTGGATTTGGTAATTTGGCCTCCGAAGTGGGCCAAATCTTCTCCAAATCTAATCACAGACTGAAGCTTCGCACAGCCCTTATAGTGACACACACCTTCTTGATAACTGACCTAATCCTATTTTTTAGAATTGCTTTGAGATATTATTTGTTCACTATGAAATAGTGTATACAATTAAATAGGAGAGAGTTATGAATTGCACACAAACAATACTAGCATTAATTGAATTCCAAACATTAGACAGTCTTTAGCAGGCACAAAGGGCAATCCCTTTATAATAAAGTCCTTGAAATGTGTTGGCATTTTTTTGTTTTTGTTTTGTTTCTTAGTGCATGAGAACTCATTGCTTGAGCTATGATGAAAGTTCTTAAAATGTCAAACAATACTTTTTGGCTTTCATGATCCATATCAGCTCCTTCTTCTGGAAAAGGACAATGAAAAAAAAACTATCAAGCTTTTTTTCAATGGGTCCTAATCAATAGGAAGTTCAATATGGCATGTACTTCCTAGCATCTTACTTGTTCATGTCAGTAAATCAGTACTGTGCCATTCAGTGAAGTCTTTTGATGAAATTGTTTCTTGAAATGGGATAGTATGTAACTGGTATCTCTATGACACTCAGTTATGTGCCTCTTGCCCTGCATGTGATCTGTTTTATTAAGGGATGATAGATTGATATACCAGCTTGATGAATCAAGGCCATGCAGTCCCTATCCCGGAGAAGCAAGCTTTCTCCTCACCGTGCCCCCATATTTGTTCAGTTTCCACTGGATATTCCTTCATTTTCTTCTCTGCCAAGGATAGGTATTAAGCAGTGCATCTGTGAGGCCACAACTGCTGGAGTCAATAATATTTTTTTCCCTCACTCTTTCTGAAAATTTTCTCATTCAATTTTACAGACTTGGCAATGGGAATATTGGGTAAGGCACGCATAGAGGATAGTAAAATTCATTATAGTGTAGAAAGGAGATAAACATTTAGGAGAAAAGCAACTTGCTAAAAGAACTATATAAATTCTTAGGTTGCCAATGGCTCCCTGTAGGTAACATTTGTAATGGTCAGTCAAATAGATTCACCATCTAAATTAATCTTCTCCTCCATATCTTCAGCAGGAAACACTGCTTTGCATTGTGAAGATGGGACAGATACTGTTGTAGGACTCAGAAACTTACATGTCCAGAAGCTTTTCTAACATCCCTTCCATAAAAAGGTATAACCAAAAAGCCCACTTGCTTTATGATATTCCCTGGACTATTGCAACTATATCACTACTCCCATTCCATTGGTTTCCTCATTCTGTGGAACTCTTTCCCCTTTTTCCTCTGCTCAGTAGGGTGTTGGGGCTAGTGAGAGCATCTATGGATCAGCAATAATTTATCAGTTCTTTTTCCAAACCTTTTAACTGGGGTACTTTTATTTTTGTGTGTCTGCTCAGGTTTGAACACAGGCACCTAAAATTATCTTTAAAAATTCAAAATGCTGAATTTTCATCACCAAGCTGAAATTACAAATCCTAACATAAAGAAATGTGGCTTTCAGTCTTTTCTACATTTACGAAATCAAATGAATGTGACCTCCGCCCTGCCCCCCCTCCCTGCCTCTATTAGTAATGCCAGTGTCTTTGGCAAGAGTACTTGAGTGGTTAAAGACTTCTCTTAGGAATGAGATCTCTAGCCCCAAATGGCATTCAGCAATGTCAACTTTACCTACTGTCATAAAAGCTTATAACAATTATTCTCTTGGCAGCAAGGCATGGCTTAAATATAAGCATCCCATATACATTCTCAAAGGGAAGGAAGCAGGAGCACATCTTGGCAGATCTGGGTTATAGTACTGCTTCTGCCACATCCCCCACAAGACAGTGTTGCTCCTGAGTTTCTACATTTAAAAAATAGTGATAACATTTCACACCCATTTCCATAGGAGAAGTGAAGTCTAATTTTTGCTGATCCGTGGATGTAAGCTACCATATAAAGTATAACAATTTTCACATGCAAGCCACAGTTGTTGTGCTAAGATTCTTTATTTTTATGTTTGAGCATGCTCCCTGTATAGTATGGGTTAAATGTGCTGACTCAGCAATGAGTTGGAAAGACATTCTTCCAGATAAAATATCAGCTCTAAAGTCAGGTGGCTAGTACGTGAACTGATCCAGATTTATCACTATGTGGAGAGGAAGTACACAAACCCTAAAACACACTTATTGTTCACAAATTGGCTGAGTATACAGGATATCATGCCAACACTTCCACTTTTTTATTGCCCCACTTTAAGGCTAGGAGCTGGCTATATTTCAGAAGAATAAAAAAGGGCCTTGTAATTCCATCAGTCTGCAGGTAATACAGTAGTACTGCAGTACACATCAGGGAAATACTGACTGAGTACGTACTAGTATTTGGTTTTAACTCACCACCTGCATGACTGGTATGGGAATTATACCTGTAGGCTGTATTACAAAGACATGGCTTGATAAATGTATGAATTCAGTGCAAGAATCCTGGGCATTTTACCACTACTTTAGAAAGAAAACAATCAGCAAAATGAATTCAGGATTATAACCCACTGTATTTGTCATGTTTATGTTGTGGTGGTGTTGTGTTAGTTTTTTAACCTTCTTTGCATACTAGAAGATATGTCCACCCTCTTTCCATAATGGCTAAGTACAGACAGTCAAAAAGCCTGAGGCTGAATTGATTCAGTCTTTTCAGGTTAGTCTGAGCTGTGTAGATTGAACCAATAAATGAGAGAATAGACATTCACTTTTAATTCTGGAAATTCAGCCACATGCCTAGAGTGGCTCAGGCCGGAAACTGGGGGGCACTAGAGCATGACTCCCTGCTCTACTGGAGCAGGCTGCTTGGGTGTAGGCTGGCTCACCCACCCTGTGAAGGGGGATTTGCAGGGAGATTTAAGCTGGGAGACTGAGTTAACTTGTATGTGGAGGGGATCTG
>NW_017729033.1:9164478-9166241 GCF_001723915.1 Gavialis gangeticus
GAGTGGGGACTGTATGTGGAGGGGATCTGGGACAGAAGTTCAATAAACCGTTTTAACTTAAATTAGTTAAGTCTGAACTACAGTAAAAGCTCTGTTATCTGGCATTCCCCCGGGAATGGGGGATGCCAGGTAACAAAATATGCCAGTTAATCGAGCGGCCTGAACTGTTCAGGCTGCTGCTTCTTCTGCCCCTCCCACAGCATCACCGCCCCTCCTGCAGGCCCTGCAGGCCCCATGGCACAGGGAGGCTGGCTCTGCACAGCCTGTCATGCCCCCAGGCTGTGGGGGCTCAGCAGCGTATGCTCTTTTGCCCTGGGCCATGGGGGCTCAGAGAAACTGGAAGTGCCATGGTAGGCACTTCCGGTTTCACTTTACCTTACAAGCTGGTATGCAAGTTAATAGAGCATGCCAGCTTGTAAGGTGCCAGTTACCACAGCTTTTATTGTATATCCATCCAGGTTTATCTTAAACTGGCTTCAGTCATTTTGAAGGCAGTTTATGTGCACTCAGCTTCTGTTGTGTTACATACTTGAACTGATTTCTGATCACTTATACCAGTTTAGATGTAATTTCTGTCCCTAGCCAATGTCACTATCCTTTCCATGCACATTATGTATCTCAATGGTTGCAGATTCTGCAAAGAATATATCAAGGAAAAAATGTCAAATGATTGTTACTTTTGCAGCTGAGCTGGTGCAAGGCAATGAGTTTTGTTCATTATGATGCATGCATGAAATGTGTTGGAGTTTTGGATTTGCATAGGTTCGTGCCCTCAGATTGAACCATTGGGACTCAAGTGAAATCTTCCACTTTCCTGTGGTTCCCTGGTGAAACTATGCAGGACACAGAGTTCCATATGGTTGAAGATAAAGAGAATGACTCATCACTGCTTTCTTTCAGTTTTACATCACATGAAATTAAATTGATGTCTTGCTGAATCAGGCCCAATGTGCTTGAATTATTATTTCACAGTGATGGCTATTCATTGACATTTCTGGAATGAGTTTGTTGGTCTCAGTCCAGTTCTCAGTGAATGGATGTATTCAACACTAAGGTAACCATCATAGCTGGCATTAATAATTTCTCTCAGCAGCTTTGGAAAAAAAATTGACACTGAATGAGCTTTGTGGAAAGATAGTCTTTCACCTCCTTAAAACAGGGTTTTGTAATTGATTGATTAGCACCACAGTGACTTCAACCATTGGACTGGAAATCCAGACAGCTGAAAGGCTAGTTTCTGTTCCAGAGATTTGTTATGTGACATGTTACTTCATCACAAGTTATTTAATATCTCAGTTGTAAACTGTAGAATAGGTAGAAAAGTCCTTCTCTGTCTTATAGGAATGTGTTTAGGATAATTAATTAATTAATATTTGAGGGGTAATTGGCTATTATACAGAGGAAGTTAATGCTATATATATATATTCTATGGGTAAGAATACTAGCATGGAATTGATTGCATTTTTTTTTAAATAAAGGTGAGCAAACTTGATTTTGCAATGCATAATAGTTATTACATATGTGCCAGATGGAACAAGCTGTTTGTTTCTGAAAGTCAGTAAAGTGGAGAAATTTAGGCAGGAATTATACACAGTATTCTGAGCACACTTTGTGTCAAAAGGGGATGCCCGTATGCTTTTTAGAGAGTAGGAATAAGCCTATAACCATTACAAAATGGTGGACAGATAATATGTGCATGATAGAAAGCCATATTTTTCATATTCAGGTTGAGGGACAGCATGAACAATGAACTTTATATAGGC
>NW_017729033.1:9171241-9172287 GCF_001723915.1 Gavialis gangeticus
TTGAGTGACAGCATGAACAATGAACTTTATATAGGCATAACAAATCATGCAAAACATATGCCTTCATACAATTTCCTGAAGTCAGTAAAATATAGTAATATATAAACTATATTAAATTTCAAAACCTGTTCTTTAAAAATGAAGTCTTAAGATATAGTAAAATCAATATGGATCTTTAGGGCTGAAAGTCTTTTCTAAATGAGCCAGCCAGGAAAACATTAAGATCTAGGAGCAAACATTTTCTAGTAACTCCAATAATTTACCAGAGTTTAATCACTTGGTGAATTACTATAGTATTGGCCTCTTGATTCCCGGATGGTTCTAGGCAATCTGGGAAATATGTCACCTTTTGCTAAGAGACTTAATGCCATGGCCATTTAAAAAATGCCCAAGTGTAAATCGCATTGTCATGGTAAGTAATGCATATCATGAACTTGTATATACAGTGATCAAAATAAGCTTTTCTTCATGTTAAATCATTGTTTCATTCACTATGAATTTTCAATATAATGAATGAGAACTAATTGAACCAGCCAAGGATCTATTCCATAAATTAGCAGTTCTGATCATTGATTTTTTTTTGTAAATTAAGTTGATTTATGTGAACTGAAGAGCTGATCTTATAAACATGCTGGAATTTTGGAACATATGTTTCTCAGCGGTTGGAAATCAATTAATAAGGATAATAATTAGAATAATAATAATTATTATATATATTGGTATTGCAGTGGTATTTATGTGTGTCCCCAGTCCTTCAGCAATGTTAAGGGCATAAGAAATTAATTCTAATTGTGTGACGGGCAAATATATTTTAAATAAACCCCATGGTAGTGAAAAGTGCTGAATCTTCACACTTTAACAGCAGCCTAGAGATAGTAAAAATTTACTGTCAGTACAAGCACCCACATAAGTCTGACATAATTATCAACTTCACTGAAGTATTTGTCTTCAGAAAGAACGAACTAGTTGATATCATCTGCCATGGTGTTTTTGGTACTTTCTGAGCACTTAATAGTTCTTTAGGTGGGCATGAATAATATTCTTGT
>NW_017729033.1:9177287-9190813 GCF_001723915.1 Gavialis gangeticus
TTTTTTTTGTAAATTAAGTTGATTTATGTGAACTGAAGAGCTGATCTTATAAACATGCTGGAATTTTGGAACATATGTTTCTCAGCGGTTGGAAATTAATTAATAAGGATAATAATTAGAATAATAATAATTATTATATATATTGGTATTGCAGTGGTATTTATGTGTGTCCCCAGTCCTTCAGCAATGTTAAGGGCATAAGAAATTAATTCTAATTGTGTGACGGGCAAATATATTTTAAATAAACCCCATGGTAGTGAAAAGTGCTGAATCTTCACACTTTAACAGCAGCCTAGAGATAGTAAAAATTTACTGTCAGTACAAGCACCCACATAAGTCTGACATAATTATCAACTTCACTGAAGTATTTGTCTTCAGAAAGAACGAACTAGTTGATATCATCTGCCATGGTGTTTTTGGTACTTTCTGAGCACTTAATAGTTCTTTAGGTGGGCATGAATAATATTCTTGTCACACTGATATTTCAAAATCAGATCAAGAAGCGAGATGTTAATAATAGGCCACTAAATGATTTATCTAGCTCTCCTTTTGCGTAATTTAACAACACAGCATCTCTCATTAGTATGACATAGGAATTGTTTCTTTATTGCTCTTGGAAACTCAACTCAAAACTGTTAACTGTATGTGCCCCAAAGTGCAGCAAGTTACCATTTTTTTCTTAGCTAGAGCAGATAAATTCTTCTTTCATAACATTTCATTTATTTACCCCTAACTCTTTCTTACTTTCACATCATACTCCTTTGTATTTGCAACCAAGATGAGGACATCATTGCAAGCACTCATCATATCTGTTCTTACTAGTATCTCTGTTTCAAATCAGACTTTAACAGTAGTAGCAGTATTTGTCAAATTGCATGATAAACCTATACCTAGAACATGTATATGGAAGGATTTGGCAGTGTTCAGTGGATTTGTCTGAAGACCTGAAATAATGCTGCTTCTGGGAGATCAAAGTACGCTATCTTTATGCAGTCTTAATGTGCCTTTAAATGTAGGCAGTCTCTCTTTTGTTAATTGCTTTAGTACCACCATTGGAACAAATATTTTCAGTGATTGATTGTACAGATTCTTGCGGGCAAGTCAGTGTTTTTACCAAGGGAACACAGAATTTGGGTGAATAATAGGTAAAGGGTGTAACTCAAGGGCTAAGCAAGTCTCACAAGGCATTAAGAGGACCTATTCGAAGCTCGCCTTCAAACAACAGATCAACAAACTGCAGTGAGTATCCTTTTGTAAGGAGTGACTGTAGCAGTGTGGTTACATGGCTGTGTAAGAGGGAATCCAAACCCTGTTACTTGGACACAAAGTGTGTGTGTGTGGGGGGGGTGATGGGACTTCAAGAAAGCAGCAGGGTAAGCCACCTATGTGGGGCTGTAGGGGAAATACTGCAGGTAGCTTACTCACGAGTATCATCCATGTCAGGGAACAGCAGCCCCAAGGTCACGGTGGGCCAAGGGTTTTGATACAAAACAGGCAGGATTGGCGGTGAGGAGTCTGAGCGGTACAGGACATGTGTGGCTTCAAATAAAGTTGATTTATTTACTTACGCTTCTGGAGCGTAGTCAGGGAACTTGCTTCAGTTACAGTTGCAATAAACAAACACGAACAACAAAGGGGTCTGTTGGCCCACGGGGATCTCGAGTGAGCCCTTGGTTTCTAGCCAGAGCTAGGGGCGGCTGCCCAACTCGATAGTCCCAGGGCTGATCAACAGCTCATTGATCGGGATACGAATAACAGAACTGTAACACGCAGAATGTCATGACGCCAGTCCAATGTGGATGAAACGGATGGTCGTTAAGATGCTGAAGTTGATGTGGAGGTCGAAGTTACGATGTCGTAGCCAGTGGTCGAGATGTGGGATCGTGGTCGAGGTCGAAGCCGGAAATTAGTTCATTAGCCAGAGATCAATATGGAATAATTAGATCAAGATGAATCGAATAAATTGCAAAATCATAGCTGTGAGGAGACCAATGGGCCCAAAGCCCTCCTGAGGAGCAGTCCCTGCAGCTGCAGCCTCTGCTCTCAGGATCGGTTCGATCTCTTCCTGTGAGACAGTCTCTGCTAAGGCAGTAGCTGTGCGCAGGTCGAGCATGGTCTCCCTCCTGAGGAGCAGTCCCTGCATTAGCAGCCTCTGCTCTCAGGGTTCGGACAGGAGACCAGTGGGCTTAAAGCCCTCCTGAGGAGCAGTCCCTGTCAGGCCAGCCTCTGCTCTCAGGATGAATCTTCCCTGTCAGCACCGCTGTCAGAAACCCCCAAAACTCTCTCTCCAACTCTTCTGTCTAACTTTTTCTTGCTAACTCACTCCCCTTTGGGAGGGACCCACAAGCTCTCTATGACAACCAGTCAGCCAATCAGGTTGTCTTCTCTAAAGAAATTTCTAGTCCGATTATGTCATGCAGTCCGTGGACTGAGCATGCGTCTGGTCAGATCACTTCATCTGCTGAGCAGAATTGAGCATGCGTGTTCTTACAAAACTAGGTCAGCTTTGATTGACAAGACAAGGGCCGCATAGGGGGCACATGCTGGGCACGCTGTGGAATTTTCCATAGGCCTTGTCTGCTTGTCTGCACATGATCAAACTTAACTCTTGTGTTGCCAGCATACACTTAAAGTTTGGTCCGGACAATCCAGAGGCAGGTGGAGATTCCTTCTGGAAGCAGGCAGCTCATTCATTGATCATGAGTTTCAAGAGAGAGGGCAAGTTTCAGATGGTACAACTCTTCTTTCTCTGAGTTTTCATCATGGCCATTGCCCCGCCTCCTGGGCAGTCCTTATCTTATATAGCTCTAATGACCTCATTTACCTGGTCCAATGGAGGTCAGCACTTGTTGGCTAGCAGCCAACCAATTTGAAGTGCATCACTGGTTGCTGGGCAGACTGCCAGGGTCTCTAGAACAACAGGGAGCCCAAGCCCCTCACCCAGGTGTGTGATGCCAGTCACGTAGGCAGAGGGAGCAGGTTTCCCCCCTCCCTCAGGCATGTATCCAGCTCAGGGTACCTAAAGAGATAGGATGTCTGCTGTCTGCAGGGCCCATGTTAACCGAACTGCCACAGCACAGAGTTTTTTGTGGAGAGACAGAGGTAGCATTCTGCCACAGCCTCCACTTTTCCTTAATAACATTAAGGTGTGGTAGGTGAGACAACAGGGTAGGACCTGGAAAAGCAGGAACAAAGGCTGGACAGGACTAAGGCAACCCCAAGAGTGTGCTATGGCAACCTGAGTGTGCAGTCACAGGGTGACTTCTCTCAGAAATCCACCTGGTTATGAGAGGAATTTCATTAAAATTGAAGCGCCTTTACCATCATCTTGATCTGATGAATTTGCAAATTCTAATTGGAACTTTTTGACCAGCTCTAAAAAAACAAAACAAAAAAACAAAGAGAGATAATGATATTGACCTTCTTCTGAAAAGTGCTTTCAAATGTACTGATGAAAATTACTGTATAACAGCTAGGTATTATTATAACCACATCAGGGGAAAAAGTCTGCAGAGTGTAGTATTATATAAATTATTCTCATGGTGAAGAACATCACAGATTTTTCATTTTTACTTATCTTCAGTTGCTTTCAAGCACGTCCAATTGTTGACAATAGTGAAAATGGGCACAGTTTAATAGTGTTCTCACCTATGTATTTATCTGTAGCAAACCATTGAGAATCCCGATTACATTTACTGTCACCAGCCCATGAAAGTTGTCAACTGTGTCCCTGATTTACACTCGGGGCTCTAATCATAAACCATCTTAAAAGGAAAATGCGTGAGACTGACTGCTAACAATTGCAGAAAGAACTTGTCATAAATCAACGGCCAGAGTAGTGTCAGTTCCTAAAACAAGATTTTTATTCTCAGCAACATTTGTTCTTTAAAACTTAACTTTCAGGCCCACGCATTTGTTAGATCAAATATATGAAACCTCCAGTTGCCAGGAATTAAGCTGTATATTGCAGGGGCTGTGCCTTTTTTGGAATTATTTTTGAAAATAAGATAGTAGGCCAGTTCTTCTCAACAGAGGTGATTTTTGAACTATTATTGGGGGGTTTGATCCAATTTGGCAGGCGTATTAAAAATGATAACTCCTTGACATAGTAAGTTGAGATGGAGGTCATATCTGACATCCTGACACAAATAAAATATTTTTAATTAATTGAGGTGACTTTTGTGAGGCTTGTTCTGGGATAAACAAGTCCATCCTTTTGGAGACAATTTTTTGTTGTGCAAAAACCTGAGTTTTTAAAGTGGTCATTATCATTTGGCAATGGTAAGTCTTCAATATCATTTGTTATTTGTAGTTCGAGATTTTAGTTGCATCAACCCTGAGCCTAATGGTTTCTGTGACCTGTGTCACTTTTTCCTTGCTTATGTTGGATCTAAAGAAGCTCCATGAGTTACAACTTTTTCCCTGACCCAACAGATGTTAATTTGGGGTGTGGGGGGGGGGAGGTTGGGGGATTGAGCTCCATCTTGGAGTGACTGGGTATCTACAGTCACTCTCCCTTAGCCCTGCCCCTCCTGATTCTTAGCTCCCATACAGTCTTCAGAATGTGAGGGGTACAAGAGATGGGAGGGAGCTTGGTGTGGGTTTTTTCCTCCAATTCACCCATCCCACCCTCCAGTACAGGCTGGGCAATCCCCAGGCAGAATTTCCTCCCCTTCCTTCTCCTCCCTCCATTCTCAAGACAGCACCAGGGGCACATATTGACAGATATTAATGAACATTTGGAGCACCTTCATCTGATCCCTCAGATAATGAGGGTGCACCCGCCTTGCCTTGAACGCCTGCTCATGTGCCACTTTGACATGAGCTGTAGAGGATGTCCGTTGTCTGGCTTCATGGGTTCCCTGCAGTGAACTCCTGTTGTCCTTCTGGCTCTCCTTGAACTCACCTGCCACGTCTTTGAATGTTAAGTCAGTGTGGGGTTCAGCCTCGAAGTTCCCCCCAGGAAGGACCACTCTGCTCATGGGATGTTCGTGGGGCACCACCTCCCCTACACCCCAACCTTATGCCAACCTCTGGCGAGATGCCTGGTCTTGAAATGGCCCCCCTCCAGTATGGATGTTCTTTGCACGGTCTCTATACACTATCCCTTCTGCTCCTTGGGGAAGGATGTCCGGTTACCTCAGGTCCTAGATCTGAGCCCCCCTTGAGTAGGTCGGCTCTGTTCCTGGAGCTGGTGGGATGCCCCTGTCGGGCAGGGGTAAAGGAAACAAAATGAAGAAAAGCAGAAAAAGGAAAACACAGGAGAAAGTCCAGAAGACCTTCCATTCCAGCATCCTACTCGCTTGCTCAGCAAGCCCTCCTGCCCCTGCTTGGCAGTGCTCCTCCGACGCTGGTCCCACAGGATCCCCTTATCCTTCCTGCCCCCAGCCTGGTTCCCTGACCTGATACCTGAGGGCAATCATGTGGAGAGATTTCTGATCCCTCGGGATCAGCTTCAGCCTCCTCCTCTGTGTCACCACACTCGACGTGCCATGGTCTGGCAGTTTCACTGCCCTGTGTCCCCAGCAGTTTTAGGGGCGTGTCACCCCCAAAGCTCCTCCCCGCTCATGGCTCAATTTTAGTGCCCCAGGTGGGGAGATCCCTTGCAGTCTCTGCTGCCGCTCACTGTCTGGGGGATCCCTGCCTGCGCTGGCTCCGCCTCTTCCCAGTGTGGAGAGCCTCTGCCTCCTCATTCACTCTTCCCGCCATACTGCCAGCAGCCATTTTTATCCTTGCTGGGTGGTACGTCCTTGGTGTCAATTTTATCCTTGCCGGCTGCCGGCCTTAATTGTATAAATGTGCGGCTTGTGAGATGTGCGGGCTTTTCTCCTCGGCATTTCAGCATTGCTCCTCCTGCAGGTAAGTAAATTTCAGTTTTTCCCTCTCCATTTTTTCCTGTGCCAATCCCTGGGGTTTTTTTTCCTGTGCCGATCCCTGTGGGCGGGGCTTCCTGGTCCCACTTCTTGTTCTCCCCAGGACAGAGGGTTTGGTTTGTCATGTGATAGAACATTTTTTAAGGACTTTGAAGCCATGTACTTCTGTCAGTGCATGACTGTAGAGCGCTTCAGAGGCCTGATTGTACAACAGTCTGTCAGTTCTGTCAGTACCCTTTATGTATCTTTTGGCATCTGGTGCCAGAGGAGATAAAGTGGCTCCCCAAAGCAACTTGGGTAGCCACATAGAATATTAATTATTCATGCATTGAGGAAAAGAAGGTAGGTAAGGTATGTTAACACTTTGGATGATCTGCTCTGCCCCATATTCCTCAGCTCCTCATAATAACACTTCCCTTCTCACATTTTCACACCCTTCTTTGGGGAAGGGATTAGTGTTAGTACAAAACCTCACACAGTGTATTTGCAATTTGCTGTGGCCTTTACTAAGCGCTTTGCAATTTTACTACTATAGAACTGCTTCTCATATGCCTCTCTCTGTATTGGCGCAGTTCCTCATTGATCGACATCACTGAGTCCCCTTGGAGGGAGAGTATTCTATTTAGGCCTCGATCTTTTATTTCCTTAAAGGTGGGACCTGCAGTGTGTTCCTTCACTTTTTTCACTGACTTCAATGGGACTTTACCAATTTATACCAGTTGAATATAGAGTTCCAGATTTTTTAAACCCATGCTTAATGAAATCAGAAAATAATTTGCTAGAAACCTCAACTTGTCATTTTGTAGCTTGTTTTTTGTTGTTCAGATTTTTTTTTTTTTTGCTGTCTTGAATAATTTCATGAATAGTATAAATAGTATAAATTTTCATTTTTTTTTAATCCATATGCATGTGCTTACATTTAGTGAGCTTGGCTTTTTTTTTTCATGCAACTCTGTAGCATTTAGTTTACACTCTTTATGCTTAAGGAAATCAGTGCAAATCTAAATTTAAAAATAAAAAGTCAATAAACGGCTTGTGGAAATTATGGTAAATGAAAAATCTCTTCAGCTAGATATTGACTTTACAACATGATTAAATTATAACCATCCTTTTTCTCTTATGCATTAGACCTACTCTGACAATTTCCTTTTTTTCCAGTGAAAAGCTTTTTAACAGTGACAATCCCTGGTGATCTTGAGCTGCTTTTACATGCTAATGTGCAGTTTTTATTTTTTCTCTTAAGCAAGTTCCCCCAGTATGCCACATTTAATGGCAATTTATGTTT
This sequence comes from Gavialis gangeticus, assembly GCF_001723915.1. Classification (NCBI taxonomy): domain Eukaryota; kingdom Metazoa; phylum Chordata; order Crocodylia; family Gavialidae; genus Gavialis; species Gavialis gangeticus. Next base: position 9,184,446 of record NW_017729033.1, read on the forward strand.
GATCCTAGTTTGGCTTCTGAGTCACAGAAGTGTTTCCTTAGGCCAAATAACTTTCTAACTCTCAACTCTGTTGCTCATCCCACCTGCACGCTGGTATATGGGCTCTACCTCATTGAGCCTGTGATGAAATTGAAGTAAATTGAAACCACAGAAAAGAATGCATGATAAAGTGCTAATCCCACAAGAGCAGTCAGCTTAAATAACACTTAAGAGCAAACTTTGCTGAACAAGCAGGCTCTTTGTGTGGTTTTTGCTGAGGGACAGTGTTCATTTTAAATCAGCAACACACACTGGCCATAAGTTGCTTCACATGTTGAGTCTGCAACATGATTTGCTATAGCATCTCTGATAGTGTAGAAATAAAATTAAATTGAATTTACTGTTATAGATGGGCATTTTTTGAACTTTAGTACCTTGGACAAGGAAGAATTAGCTGAGGCACCGAAGACCCTGCTTCAATTTCTAAGCTTCCAACATGTGGGCAAGATCCACAAAAGGATTTAGGTGCCTGTACTGTACCTTACTCTAACCATAGGTCCCTCAGTGCAAAACTGCCATTCTCCAGACCCCTGCCCAGTGACTGCCTAGCTCTGAGGGTGGCCAAAGTTGGTGGGCATCATTTCTCAATCCTCAGATTCCCCAGGTGCCTGAAGTCCTGCTTCTTCACATCCCCAAAAGTACCTCAGTCTGCTGTCTCATACCTATCTCATACCTAACCCTGTGAGGATTTATAAACTAGGCATTCTTCCACCCATGTCTATAGGTAAGCATGGTTGGAACATAACTAATACATTGGGCTCCCCACAAAACAGTGTTGAACTGGCAACTTTTCTTCTACAATTTCTCAGTGACTGGGAGCACTTGCCCACACTATGAGAGACTGGGATTATATTCCCTGCTCTTTCCAAGGGGATCTGACACCATCTCTCTCTCAAAATTGTCCCCCTATTAGTACCTTGATAGTCTACTCTCAGGCTAAGTGGCTCTCTACCCTTCCTGTTGAAGCTGTGCCCTTTTATATAGAATAATTAAAGAGTCTTAGGGAAAAAACAAACATGAGCATGTTCCTGTAGCCTAATGGGAGGATGGACCTCTGTGTTTCAGTCCCCACTTGAAGGACTGTTTCTATATTTCACTCAGTTAAACAGGCTTTTTAAGTTTTCTTGATTTTACTGAAATATTATTTTAAAAGTAAAATCTTGAAAGAAATTACAAGATAGAGAGATGGACCAACACATCTGAAACCTGAAACACTGGAGAAGCATGGGGAAGGACATTCTACCTCTTAGGCATTAGGCTGGTTAACAATATCCTCTCCCTATACTCCTGGGCAGTCAGAACCAGGAATTGCATGAACAGATTTGGGGCCCCTAAAACAAGAGAAGCCTGATATATTGCTTACTGAGCACTAATAGCTTTGATGGCCTCCTGTTCCTGTATTCTATGTAAAGGAGGCAATGGATAAAATTCATAAACTGTCTTGGGAACAGGGAATATAACCCTTGCCACCTGTCTAACAGGCGAGAGTAGAAACAGCCGTCCCTGGAGTGTGATCAGCTGTGCTGTGATATGTCATGGCATAACTGATTGTGTTCCATGGACACCTATCAACATTGCTGGTAGCCACACTACACTTAGGGAGTGTCTGCAAGTGGGCAAAACTCTGCTTGCAGACACTCCCCAGACATGAGCAGAAGTCACTGTGTGAGACACTTTTCTGGCAGCAGCATGGGGCATGGGCTGTTAACATGGAGGTGGGACCCCACTGTGGGAGTTTTCCCACTCCATGCTTGCAGATACACACCAGAGAGATCCACTGCAGAGGGATTTCCCCATCACAGGTATCACTGTTGCACAGGGCACATCTGCAAGCAGGGAAATTTTTTATGGTGGCATAAAGGTGACATCTGTTATGCCCAGACCACTAGATTGTGGAGTGATACTCACTCTTGCACCATCTCTCTTCTGTACAGTGACACAGTTTCAACAGGAGGAGCAAAGCATATTCTTACCCAGATGACTTACAGTCTTAGGGCTAGACCATTCTCCTGAGAGATGAAGCTATAGACTTTGAAAGCCTTTATGATTAAGTGGGAAGTAAACCTGGGTCTCCCTCTTTTCAGCATACATATTAAAGTGGACACTACCTCTACTAGCCCCTCCTCCTCCATCTGTCTTTAAAAAAAAGTGGCTAAAACTGCATTTTGTAAAAGACCCTGATCCTGTCAGTGTGTGTCCTGGGCATGCTCTGGAAACATCTACTAAATCAGACACTTTGGGGAGTGTAACAGGCTGTAGGATGACAGCCTGCATCAATTAGCCAGCTGGGAACAAGCCTCAGCTGGCAGGCAATTAGCAATAATGAGGGGAAGTGACTGGCTGATGGGAAATAAAAGAAAAGGAAGAAGAAGTATGAGGAAGGAGCTAGAGGACTGTTGGATGTTTGCAGCTGAACTCTGTGGTACAGATTGACCCTGGGATTTTGAAGCCTGTGTTGCTGGGACCAGGCTGAGGGTATGCTCATTTAGACTGTTTTGCTTTCAGCTAAGCCCTGGGAAGCAGAGGAACCCAGGGCATCACAGCCTGTGGTTTTGAGCCCAGAGAAAGACTGTGTTACTTGGATTGGACTGAAGGGCTTGAGGACTGATTTGAGCTGGCTACCTGCTACATGGAGATGAAGTGGAGCAATGCCTGGTTTCTGCATTCTCATCCAGCTTATCTGTGAGCTGCTCATAAGGCTCTTAGTCCTGCCAGGACTGTGGACAGGGAGGCACAACTCTAGGGGCCAGATCCTGTTCCACCTATTGTGGGACTAAGTAGATTTAGGGGCCATGTCCAAACGTGATGTGGATGTTTGGATCCCTGGGGACAAGTAGCGGCGGCACACCTCGTGCTGCTGCTACTTGTCCCTAGGGAATGCCCATGGTACACACACTTTGGTGCTCATCAAGTTACCCCGGGGCAGTCGTCATCATAGTTGGCAGTCCCTCAGGGTTGAGGATGATGTCCATCGGGCTTCATGGGTCCTCAGGTGACTGAGGAACCCAATTCTGGATACACACATTCTTCGGCAATGGGGGCATGTGGTTGCATGGGGGAGTGGGATTCACAGCCCTGGGTCAGTATCCTTCTCTTTCCTCTGCTGCTGCCATTTGCTGGAAGTATCAAGTCATTGGGCCTCAAAGTGATGGGGCAGTAGGAGAGGCTGGGGCCAGCATGGAGAACATCTGAATGTGCACGGCCATGCTTGTCTGGACTCAGCCAGGCAGTCCTATTCTACTCTGCCTGAATCCCTGGAAAACAGTTTATGCAAAAGGTGGGTGAGTCCTTGTCCTCACTGCTTACTTGTGACCCAGTCTTATGGGTCAGATGACAGAGTGATACCAAAGTACCAAAAACAAACAGTAAATGATAGCAAGGCAAACTTGGAGGTACAGAGCCCAGGGTTCCTGCTTTAATGGAAACATATCCATTGGCTTCCCTGGAAACAGTATCAGTCCCTAACTGTGAATAGGAAACATGAGCACCTGTGATCTCTGATTCTGATTAGCAAATACCAAACCTTTTTATTCAGATATTCTTTTACCCCTTTACAAACAAAAGGGACCATCTTCTGTCTGAAACCAGCCATGAAAATAATCAGGATAACAGGAGGGGGGGAAAAAACACAAAAGATCAGGAGATCATAGTTTTTTTTCTCCCACCCTTTCTTCCCAAGCCTCTATTACCACAATCTTGTTTATTTCTGTTTTATTTATGGATGGAGGCAATTAGATTCTCTCTGAGCAGTCTTAGTAATTATTCACCTCCTCAAAACTGGTAGAGGATCTGATGAGGCAGCATCCATCCTATACAAATATGAAGTGACCAGCGTGAAAAGCTCTGGCTGGAACCTGACAAGAAATGTAATCCAGGAAAAGCCTCTGAATCTATCTAAATTAACACAATTAGGACTCATTGAACCCATCCCCCAGACTCACTGTCAAAATGGATAAACAAGCTTTCAGCTGTGTGTGAACACGTAATCAAATAGAGTCTGAAATTCATGGTGAGATGTGATTGTGCTTTGGACGCAGTGTCAAAATCATTATTTTACCTTAGACTTTTCTGCTTCTTATTCCTCTGCCTCCAGCTCAATAATTTATCTGTCATACATTCAAAAGAACACAAGATAAACAGTGAGGACTAGCACATAGAAAGTAGCAGGGATCATTGTGGCACAGTATGAATTAGAGAAGGGCCGAAATAAATAAATAAAGTAATAAACTCTATTTGAAAACTAGCCTGAGATATAACAGTGATTCAGTAAGACAGATATTATTAACCATAATGAAATATTAATAGGATCTTCCATTTATATTCCCTCTTTTATGCCAAGGCTCCTGAAATACTTTCCAAAAAGAATTACTATGCAGCCATATGAAATGCAGCCACTTCTGGGCTAGGCGCTATATCATAAAACATACATTTCTTACACATAGGGAGGGAAGGATTCATTGCAATACAATTGTCCAAATTAGCATATGGCCAAGATATTGGGATTAAAGGCCAGATCCAGTAAAGCAGGAGTGTTAAACCTGCCGCCCACAGGCTGAAGCTGGCCCATGGAGAGATGTTATCTGGTTGCCAGGGCTCCTGGAGGGGCTGGGAATTTTAGGATGCATTTTGGCAGCAATAGGGCAAGCAATGGCTGCATTAAACTCTGTGAGTCCATGATGCTGCTTACCCTGCTGTCTCTGCTGCTTGTCCTGCCATCAGAGAAGGGTCTGGATCTCACCAGCAAGAAGCCCTGCAGACTGGGTCTGACTCAAGAAGCAAAAAATGTTTGACACCCTTATAGTAAAGGGTATCTTTGCCTCTCAATTAGACCATGCAACAGCTCAGTTTTAGATGCCTGGAAGCTGGAGTGGAATCCAGAACCCAGAGTTCAATAGTCCCTATAGAGTGCTTGAAACGAGTCTGGTATTTGGAAGCCTGTGCCAAGAAATTCACACACTAAACATGTAGATGCGTAGATCTAGCAAATAACAAATGCTAAGTAAGGGGGTGTATCATTACTTCCAGTTACCAATCTGGATCTTAAGAACCTGAGTGAGAATTGCTGTGAAGGACCCTTCACCCATTTGAGAAGCCAGCCCTCAGGGTAAGGGTCAAAATATAGTTTGCAAAGAACTGAGCAGAGCTCACTGGTGTTTTCAGAGGAGGAAGTACCAGTAGCTTTTATTATACTAGCTACTAATCTTTGGTGAGCTTCTAAGATACATCTCCAACCTTCAGACTACCAGGCTAGTGTTTAGGATGAGCAAGTACGCTGCTTCTGCTGGCACTGGGCAGCTAAGCATACAAATGGAATTGGGTAGAAGGAAAGCAAGGAAGAGGGACTCCACTGGGGAAGATGTGTGGAACATAGGCTCCAGTTTCCCCACTGTTCAAGCATTTAACATTCAAGAGTCATTGGATTTACAATAAAAATTCTGGTACGAGGGACCAGAACCAGTACTCCCTCCTCCCAGCTTACTGCCCTACACACTAGAAGTGCTGACAGATGAGCAGCTCCCTGCTCTAACTCATGGCACTTCACAGAAAGTACCATAAGTTAGAGTGACCCCTCTCCCCCAACTCAACAGGCATTTGCCATTGGGCTGGGGGACCGAGCTCCACTTCGGAGCTGATGGACAAGGAGCTGCCTGTCTGTAGCCTCTCCACCCAGTTCCACTGTTGTCTGCAGGAGGGGTTTGACCAGCCTGAGCTAGAGGAGGGGCAGATGGATTGGAAATGTCACTTCTGTTAGTGCCCTAGATTACAAATTGAGTATCCTTGTTTGCTATCCTCTTGCGCTTTTGGTTTTGCATTTTTTTTTCATTTTTAGTGGCCCATCATCAATAGGACAGGTGACGTTCTATGGTGGGGTGCACTATAGTACTGTCATGGAGATGTGAATTTGAATCCCCTCAGACTAAGGAAGGTCTAAAATACAGGTCTCCCTCTGCCTGGGTAAGTTCTCTAACTAGTAAGATACTGTATATATTTCTAATTTCCCAACAACCCCCCATTCAACCATTGACCAAAAGATGAGATCAGTGACCACCACCACATCCTCTTCTGTCTCCGTTTCTGAATTATAGTGTTCATGGCTGATGAGTTTTGTGATGAACAAATTGTTGTTGGTGTTATGTATTCATGCTCTGAGCATATCCTTGGATCAGGCCTTTCAGGGGACTAGGGCATTGTACGTGCATCTTTCTTGCATGGCCAAATTGCTTAGGCAGATGTTAGGTGCTGAGCTGCTCAGCTGAGCACAGAAATAGACCTTAAGGGGATTTCTAGTTAAAAAAAAAAAAAAAAAAAATGATACCAAAGGGGGGGGG
>NW_017729033.1:9190971-9194193 GCF_001723915.1 Gavialis gangeticus
GTTGTCTTCAGTGTTAGGTGGTTGCTGTGCGGGGATCCTTTGGATTAGAATTTGAAGAGTGGCTAAGTCCTGTCTCAGATGTCTAAATCCATTTTGGATCTGTCCCTTATATCTCAACTCTTGCAAAAGTGTTGGCAGTACAACCATTGGCTTCTCTTCACTTTGCTGAGTTAGGTTAGCGCCAAATATGATCTGTAACTTATCAACACACCCCCATCCAGTGCAGTTTATAATGGTTTGCCTTCTCCCTCCTTTAACTCCTAACTAACAGATGCTTAGCAGAGAAATGTAAACAGTCTGAATAAAAGTCTCCTGCTTTTCCATTTGATCAGGCATTGCTTCCTCTGTATGTGTAATTTAATAATCCCACCACCTCTCCAGTCATTCAAAGAGTCTTCTAGAGAAAACAGACACAACCTGAATTCCTGAGGCAGCCAGGGAAATTTTCATTTAACATTTTAAAAAACCCCATAAATGTATGTTTCCCTTTGCACATCACTCTTGAACAACAATACAGGCCTAAACTACTAACAAGTCTGATTCTTTCAGTCTGGAACCATAAATCCTTAGCATTAATTTAGACTGCTTGTTTTTTCCCCATGCTTAAAACACATGCTGTACAGACGGTGTTACCTTAACTACTTTAGAAAATGTCTGCTGAAAATTTGGATTGCTGAATTTGTTCAGATAAGTGAAACTTGGGCATCATGTAAGGGCTTCTACATGCTAACTCATGATGCATTATGTAAAACTGTAGCTGATTTAACAGTACAAATATTAAATACGGTAACATTTAAAAAGCACAGTTTGTTATGCAATGCCAGCAAACACAAGTTAGCAAAATAAAGTTGCTGTTTGGATAATCATGCAATTGGATGAATTAGGATTTCTTGCTAGTGGTAAGGAATTCTCATCAATGGGCTCCTAGCTCCGTAATATCATTCCATAGGATTTATGCTTAAGCCCTAACTTGGCCCTATGTTCATAAAGCTCATTGTAACTCAATCTGTACCATTTTGCTACCAACACTAAGAGCACTGCTGAGAATCCAACCTCTTACTTCCCTTCTGTGTGTCTGGCAGTAAGGCAGAGGAGATGTGTTGAGCACATGCCCTTATGGTGCTGGGGCACATTTCAGATGTGTTTAAGTGACCTGCTCTGTGTAGCTAACAGGCTCAGACATGTGCTGAACAGTAGTAAGTGTGTGTGGGGCTTTCTTCTCAGCAAGTGGTCAGTCCTCAGCAGGGAGAAGGTAGGGACATAACCTGAGCATGATACACAAACCCCTGCACACTTGCCTGCCTAATCCAATGTTTCTTAGAATCATAGAAAATTAGGGATGACCTCAGGAGGTCATCTAGTCCAGGGGTCGGCAATCTCCAGCACGTGTGCCAGGGTATGGCATGTGAGGCCATTTTATACAGCCACCCTGGGCTATGGGCAGCTCTTGCCAGACACAGAGCCTGGGATGCTCAATCCTGACCCCTTCCCTACCCTGCACCCTGAGGCACATGTACCTGGGCTGCTGGTAGCAGGTGGTGGGCAGGAGCAAACAGCTGCACTGGGGTCCAGAGCCCTGGCCAGGCTCTGTGGCTGGTGGCAGCTACATACGTGCCTCAGGGTACACATGGGAAGAGGCCAGGGCTGCACTGCCACAACAAAGTTTGGACCCCTTGTGGCTCCCCTGGCATGCCACCATCTCACTGGTTGAGTCTGGTGTGTATTGGGCATTCAGCTAAACATTGTCAACCTTTGATCTAGTCCAACCCCTTGTTCAAAACAGGACAATCCCCAACTAAATCATCCCAGCCAAGTCTTTGTCTAACCAGGGCTTTAAAACTTGCAAGGATAGAGATTCCACAACCTCTCCAGATAATCTGCTCCAGTGCTTTACTACCCTCCTTGTGCAACAGTTTTTCCTCATAGCTCACCTAAACTTCCCTTGCTGCAACTTGAGCCCATTGCTCCTTGTTCTGTCATCCACCACTGCTGAGAACAGTCCAGCTCCATCCTCTTTGGAACACCCCTGCAGGGAGTTGAAGGCTGCTATTCAATCCCCTAAGTCTTCTCCTTTCTAGAATAAATAAGTCTAGTTCCCTCAGCCTCTTCTCACAAATCATGTGCCCCAGTCTCCTAAACATTTTCACTGTCCTCTGCTGGGATCTTTTCAATTTGCCCATATCCTTTCTGAGGGGGGGCAAAATTGGACACAGTACTCCAGATGTGGCCTCACCATTGCAACATTCCTACTAATGCAGCCCAGTATGCCACTAGCCTTCTTGGCAACAGGGGCATATTGGTGGCTCATATTTAGCCTATTGTCCATTGTGACCCCCCACTCCTTTCTGACAAAGCTGCTACTAAGCCAGTCAGTCCTCAGCCTGGACCGCTGCAAGGGATTGTTCTGTCCTAAGTGCAAGAATTTTCACTAGTCATTACTGATCCTCATGAGATTTCTGTCAGTCCAATCCTCCAATTTGTCTAGGTCTCACTGAATCCTAGCCCTACCCTTGAACATCTCAGTTAGGCTCCAGAGTGGCAACAGACGTGTGGGTGAAAGCCCACCGTGCCCCCCCTTGCCCCGAAGACCCCCAGAGACCCCCCAGCAGCTGCGGAGCCCCCCGCTGACCCCCAGCACAGCTGGAGGCAAGCAGGGCCTGTGGTGGGAGGGGGTTAACCCCTCACTAAGTGGGAGGAGGTGGCTGAGTGGAGCCGGGCTGGGTCAAGCCCCGACCAGGCCCCTATTTGGTCCAGCCCCCCAGGGAGAGAAAGAGGTAGGAGGGGGTACTCACCAGTCCCCCTGCAGTAGGGCAGGGCCCCTCAAATCCCGGGCAGGGCCCCCCTTGCCCGAGAGCAGCTTTCCCCAATGGCAGGCCCACTGCACATGTGCACAGTTTAAATGGGCCCGCTAACAGCAAAAAAAGCCCCAGTTAGGGTCCAGAGCAGTGAGAGACACGCGGGTAAAAGCCCACAGTGCCCCCACTTCCCCAAAGCCCCCAGAGACCCTCCAGCAGCTGCTGAGCCCCCCGCTGACCCCTAGCACAGCCAGAGGCAAGCAGGGCCCGTGGTGGGAGAGGGGTTAACCCCTCACTGAGTGGGAGGAGGCAGCTGAGTGGAGCCAGTGCCAACATCCTTAGAGATAGCCAGCACGGGTTTGTTGTGGGTAGGTCTTGCTTAACCCATCTCATTTCCTTCTACAATCAAGTGACCTATCACCTGGAC
>NW_017729033.1:9195331-9198987 GCF_001723915.1 Gavialis gangeticus
ATCTTCTGAGGTCCCTTCCAGCCCTAATATCTATGAAATATCTACTACTCCCCCCAGCTTGGTATCACCTGCAAACTTGCTGAGGGTGCACTCCATCTCACCTTCCAGGTTGTTGCTGAGGATACTGAACAAAACCAAGCCCTGCAGCACTCCACTTGATACCAGGTGCCAACTAGACATCGAGCCATTGATTGTTACCCTTTGAGCCCAATGATCCACCAGTTTCCTATCCAGCTTATAGCCCATTCATCTAACCTGTATTTCCTTTGTTCTCTTTTGATAATGCTGTGGGAGACGGTATCAAAAGCCTTGCTAAAGTTAAAGTATAACACGTCCGCTGCTCTCCCTGCACCCACAGACCAGTCATCTCATCACAGAAGGCAATCAGGTTGGTCGGGCATGACTTGCCCTTGGTGAATCCATGCTGACTGTTCTCCCTAATCACCTTCTTCTCCTCCAAGTGCTTAGAAATGGATTCGTGGAGGACTGCTTTATGATTTTTCCAGGGACTGAGGTGAGGCTGACTGGTCTGTAGTTCCTAAAGATGGATACTATATTTGCCCTTTTCCAATAATCTGGGACCTCTCCCAGGTGCTACAAGTTTTCAAAGATCATGGCTAGTGGCTCTGCAGTCGCATCAGCCAATTCCCTCAGCACCCTTGAGTGCACTGTATCCAGCCCCATGAACTTGTATATGTCCAGCTTTTCTAAATAGTCCCTAACCTGTTCTTTTGCCACTGTTGGCTGCTCACCTCCTTCCCACACTGTGCTATCAGGTGCAGTAGTCTTAGACCTGAAGACAGTGAAGACTGGGATGAAAAAGACATTGTGCCGTTTAGCCTTTTCTGCATCATTTGTCATTAGGTTGCTTCTCCATTCAGTATGGGACCTGCACTTTCCTTGATCTTTCTCTTATTGCTGACATACCTATAGAAACCCTTCTTGCTACCTTTCACATCCCTTACTAGCTGCAACTCCAGGTGTGCTGTGGCCTTCCTGACTTCATCCTTGCAAGCCCTAGCAATACTCTTATACCCCTCCCTAGTCCCTTGGAAGAGGAGTCATTGGTCCAAGCTTCTGCTTCTTCATTCTGCCCCCATACACTCATACTAATATGTCTGTAGTAGCACTATTGATTCCTATGGCATTTACCAACCTATATGAGATAAAATCATGTGTTTGTTTTTTTCCTTTAAAGCTTTGGGATATGGTACTTCCTCCCCTGTCTTTTAGAAGTCACAGTGGGCAAGATTTTAAACCACACAGAATATCCATGAAGTGAGGAGACAAACATAAATTCATAGATTCATAGATGTTAGGGTCAGAAGGGACCTCAGTAGGTCCCCTGCCTAGGCAGGAAGGAGCGCTGGGGTATAGTTTCATGTTAGGGTCGAAAAGCACTACATCTTATAAATGTGTTTAACAAAATTTTAATATATATAATTTTGCAGCAGGTATAATGTGGCACATGAGCAGAGGGGATCTTTTGTGTTAGAGTCGTGTCATGTCAGGTTGCTAGTTGTTGTTCAAGGCAATCGCATGGCAGATAGTGACACAACTTGATGTTTCCAGGAAGATCAATAAATATTTTTTGCCAGTGACATGTGATTTCAGAATAAGAAAAATGACAGGAGAAGAGGAGCTGCACCAGTTACGTGGAGTGTCAGTGGGGGTTGTGTGTTCGAAATGTGACTCAGGAGAGACAGGGTGACATGAAGCACATGTACTTGCTAATTATAAAAAAGGAGCATGGTGGAGAAAGGGAGTTACAGTCAAGAGACAAATGACACATCCACCTGCTTGAAAAGTAGCTCAGGAGATGGGAGCACACAAGAGAAAAGCAAGCTCTTAAAAGACTGTGAATATAGATTTTTTTTTACCCTTTTACTTAAGGTTTCAAGTGAATTATTTGTGCTTGGCAGTCTTGTTAGATTGTCAGGCCTGGAGATTAGAGTCTCCTGTACAGTCTACAGGGCAGAACAAGGTTTGTAAAAAAGCAGCAACAGCACGGACATAAATTGTTCTCAGGTACGACCCCAAATTCTCTTGGATGGACCACCATTGGGAATTTAGGGGAGATCTCCAGTTACTGGCATAGCTGATGATCCCACCAGTGAGGACTGTGGTTAGTGTGAGTTGTCAGAGAGTTTTCTAGTATGTGGTAACCTGGCCAGAAGAATCTGGATGAGACTGACAGCTCATTTCATACGTGCCAGCAAAGGTCATTTAAAGTGCAATGACTGCTGACCAGTCCAGACTTGGGCTATATGTGAAGGGAAACCCTCTCTCCCCAAACTAGGAAAAAGGGAGCTTGCTCTGTCACATGAGACTCTGGAATAAAGACAGAGAACACCAGTCTCTTCTCAGAGGAATCCCTTTATTGGAAAGCTAAACATAAATTTAACTAGTATTCAGATCAGACAATGGAAATGTAAAAACATACTCATGCCTGGGAGGATGGATGTAGACCAGATCCCTGGCACACTGAGCTCTCGCCCTGTTCTTCCAGCAGCTCAGGTCCATGATTCCCTCAATTTCTCCAGGGTTACAATCATATGTATGGCAGTTATTAATGACGTGCAAATATCTACAACCTAATTGGTTATATGCTAATGAAAGTGGTAAATGAAACCCCCCCTCCTTAGCGAAGTGAAGAATTTATGACAGATATTTAACAACTGTTCAGCTAGGTTGGCCTCAGTTTTTATCATTTAGGTTTTAACGCCTGAAAATAAGTGCTATTCCTTATAGCATTTTTTTTCTCTTCAATTTAGTTGTTTAGTTGTTTTGTTTGTGTGAGTATAGTCAAACACTTAAGTCAGTGCTTTCTTTTTCACATCAGCAAAAGCATGGATTCTGGCTTTGCAAGCCTGTTTTTTTTATAAGGTTACCCAAACTTCGTTCCACCCTTTATATAATACAGGATGTATACGTGATGGAGTCACTTATGCCAAGGCCTCTAATGTGTTCCTTACAATATGAACTAGACATCTAAAAGGAAGCAGCAGCACTGGGGAGTCTGTCACCTGAGCCATGAGAATTAGGATACAGCAACGCTTTTAGTGAAAGATATGGAGGCTAATTTCAAGTGTGGTGCCAACTAATGTAAGTCAACTGACATATTATTGGCACCTTGGCAGATATGGTTCCTGGAAATGAGCCAAGCTGCTACTAACTGAAAAAAACATAGATTATGTATAACATTTTCGGCATAAGATAAAAACAAAACAAAAAGTTTCCAAAGCTATCAACCTAGGACTGCCTACGGATATAAATTATTTAATTGGCCATTTAAAAATATGCTGAGTGTAGCGGGGCACTAAGGCACCTGCTACTGGAAAAGCAGCAGTATGGGCTCAGGTGCTGGTTGCTAGGGGCAACCAGAAGGAGCTAGGGGCCCACATCTGCTGAGTCAGCTGACTGGAAGGGGTAAGGCTGACCACTATAAGACCCAGACAGGAGGCTGTGAGTGCTCTCTCTCTTTCTCTCTCAACTGACAGCCAGAAAGAAGGAGTACTGCTTGACTGAGGAAAGAGCTCGGCGCTGAATGTAGGAAAGAGAAAAAGGCCTGGATGTATAAGCCTCTAGTTACATGGGGGAGAGAGGTGGTGTGGTTTGGAGAACGTTTAGCCAGGAGGATTAACTTTGTGTTATAG
>NW_017729033.1:9199009-9203892 GCF_001723915.1 Gavialis gangeticus
TTTGTTGTTGTTGTTACACCAGAGGACTGGGTGAGGCTATTGGGGGTTGGAGGAGGCCTCATTGGGGCTCCACGGTAGCATGGGGACCCCAGTGTCAGAGAGGGCAAAGCATTTGGGGTGCATTGACCCCAGCCCCAGTGCGGGCAGTTGTGAGAAGCCCCAAAAGGGTGACAAGCCAGAGAGCGCCAGTGGGGGCGCAGGCCGTGAGACAAGCCAGAGAGCGTCTGTGGGGTGCAGAGAGGGAAATCGACCAAACAACTTCCGGTACATCTGTGAGGCTTGGGGCATGGTACAGGGGTGGTTGGAGCCACGCATAGCCCATAAGGCTGGGGTGCCCAGAACCCCATTATAGAACTGAGACGGGGGGTAGCAGCAGAACTGTAGCCAAGGGAACGAAGGGCAGCCTCCCCACAATAATTACAAAACATCAAAGACGTGGCGGGCGAGATTGTGAGGGTGCTTTAACACCAATTTGGCATGGTAGTGGGCGCGAGGGGAGATCATGGCCACCCCTAGGACTCCACACTGCCACACTGAGTAATGAAAATAAAAGGGTTTATCATTTATCATAGTTTGGAGTCTGCCCCTTGCTTCAACGTGCATGCCGAAAACACCAAAGAGTCACTGAAAATCACAAGCTATTGACTCTAAGAGTTGGAGCAGCACATACAGACCAAGAAGAAGGATGGTCCAAGTAATAATGATGCTGGTTTATACCTTGGGTGACCAAGGTTCATTCTGAGCTCCGACACAAACCTCCTGGGTGACTTTGGGTATCTCACAGGGGCCAGAACGTCAAAAGTAGCCAGGCACCTAGATATGATGCTAGGGCATATGTAAATAAATAGTCCAGAGTAGAGCTGTGCATTAGTTTGGGTAGCAAAGTCTACAAGGCAGTGCTGTGTAGAGACTCCTGAAATAGCTCGGCAAGCATAAGGTCCAGTACAGAAAGCATAGTGGGATACTATACCCAGGCTAATGAACCCAGTGAGGAGAGAATTATTAATACCATACTAATGCAACTATATTTCTGGTTCCACAGCAGGTCTGTGCAGCACTACCCAGGATGACATAAGGCATTGCCTTACGTTTGATAAATACTGACCACTCTTAATAGGCACCTGGCCCTCTGCCTCGCTTCCTTTACTGTAAAATGGGGATAATAGCACTGTTCTGCTGCATTGCAATGCTGTGAGAATAAAGGCATTAAATACCATCGGGGTCTCAAACCGTACAGTTACAGGGCCCTGGAAGTATGAGAGAGAGAGACAGAGAGTAAATAATCAGCTCATGGTTCCTGACTAAACCAAAGGAAAAAGAAAAGTTAATGTTAAATAGTTTTTCTTTGTGGTTTGTTTTTTTTTTTTGTGTAGAAATGAAAACTATATTTCAAATCATTTAAAATATTTGAGTCAAGTGAAAAGTGTAGTTTGCCTTTGGTTTCTCAGATGCATTTAATATTTACTTTTTAAATTAAGCACATTTTAAAATAAAAACCTCATTTTTTTTCTTTATGTAAAGTTTAAATGAAACATTACTTTTTTGGAATGGGGGGGGCAGGGCTGAGGTGGGGAAAGGCATTGGCCCAAACAAATTGATGAATTCAGTATAAATTTACAAACAGTGTTGGTCAATTTGAATATGTTTTTTAATTAATAAAATATGCATCTGAAGAATTTCACATGGCTCTAGTCCCACACTGGTAGTTGACTATGAGTCATGTACGTTTCCTGAAAGAATAACTATACTTTTTTACTTTAATGACCTAGTTTATCAGTTAGTGATTTCCTCAGTGTTTAAAACAAGGAGAGTGTGAGCTGAGTCATGGAGTTGAAGAGAAAATGAAGAAACTTGCTTCTTTCCTAGTAAAACAGGCAGGTGAGGGGATCAGAGAGGGCTGGAGCCATTATATTAGAATAAAAACAATCCTGTGAAATGTTTCCCCATATATAGTCTCTTTGTGTTTGCTGTATTTAATTAGGTTGAATTGCTGCAATCATTGCCTCTGCTGACAGTCAGGCACTTTAATGCTCTTGGAAGTGTCATCTTTCAGATGAGGTGTAAAAATCAAGGTCCTGCCAGTAATGATTAACAAGCACTTCATGATCTAGATTGTCAGGACAGAAGGCAGGTTCATTTTTATTAAGTGCAAAATCCCTGGTTCAGTCTATATCTGCTTGGTCCTTTGGAAACATATGGAGCATGCTCTAGACTTAACACACTCATTATGCTAGTAGTTGCCATACTAACATTTTGCCGTAATCTTAGCGGAGTAATTTCCATACATGTATTTGATATGTGCCCTTACACACACAACCTGTGGACACTAAAGGACCCACAAGATAGGACAGAGACAACATGATATCTCCTGGACAAATTCCAGCTGGGCTAATTGCAATCTGCCTATCTTATAATTTAGCAGAACACAGCAGTATAAGAACATATATCACACCTTTCCATAGTTTAATATCTAACCAGTCAGCAAACTCATTTAATTTAACCCAAACAATTGCTTGCTAAAAAGGCTGTGCACTAGCTTTTCAGAAGGGGCTATCCCACACACATATGCATCCTTCAAGCCTCAGCTATTTTGGTTGTAAGACTTTTAGACAAATTGCAAGCAAAGATGTTGCCATTCCTGTTTCATCTCTTCAAAAATGTCCTGGAAAGTAAGCATGGGAAATTGCAACCTCCTAGGGTGTAAACAGACATCTTATTTGCCTAGGAAGAAGCCTTTTTCATGGGATCCTACAGACGTAAGAGTCCAACCTTGGAGTACACAAGACAAGATATGCTAACACTTTTTCCCCAGATCAGTGCTGTGTACATCTGTAAGTTAGGCCATTGAGAGATGTTTAAGGCCTGATGGGATCTGATCTGCTACCCAAGCAATCACGCCTCCTGTCATGGTACATGTGCATGGCAGGACAAACAATTTTGGGATTTGGGATTAGATCCTAATCACACTTTACTTCCCAGTGTAGGGGGAGCCTGGGATCATCATGATGATGATGATTATGATCTCAGGCAGCTCCTGCACTGTTTAAAAGCTGGGTGCCCATAATCAGCTGATTTGTCAGGGGCCTGGCACCAAATTGGGGTCTGGAACAGGTTTCAGTACAGTCCCCAGCCCCAACTGACAATCAGCTTATTGTCAAGATGCCCACATGCTTTTCTTACATCCCTGTTTCATGGACACCTTGGTGTCAGGGAGACGGTCCTTGATACCAGGTCTCCCAGGCACCAAGGATATCAGAAAAGCATGCGTGCAGCCCAGCTGGAGTGAAGCGAGCCTGCGATCAGGGAGATGCTCCCTGATGGCAGACTTCCCACACCCATCATCTGCCTCCAAATTTGGGTGGAAGTTCAGGGGCCAGAAACTGGTTCTTCCCCCAGCTGAACTGGGTAGGGGACAGCTGTGCCCTGGATCCTAGGGCTGCCCCATGCTGGATCCTGACACTCAGCTGAGCATCAGGACCTGTCATGGGCCAGCCCAACCTGACGCATGTTCAATTTAAGGCAAGATGGAAACAAGCCACAAAGGTATTCCTTGTATTATTCCATATGTGGAATAACGTTCTGGATCATTCATTGTAATATTGCACCACAGATTGACTTGAACATGTGACTGGGTTACCATTTAAGGTATGATTAACAGGTTAATGGCCTCTTAAATGTAATGTGTGTCACTGACCTTAATCATGGTTCATCCTAATTAAATGCCAGTCATTCCAGAACCAAGTCTGTTAGCCTTTGTTCTCTCCCTGGCTACCTAGACAGGCTAGGAGCAGCAATGCAGCTTGGTAGAGTTATATGTGTAAAGTATTGCGATGCTCCTGGTTTTTACTTGAATCAGTCAGGACTGCCTCAAATGAGACATCTTGAAGGCCTGAAAATTATAGCCAAAGAGAAAAGTTTCACAAAGGTTTATTTTATAGATTTCATAGACATTAGGGCTGGAAGGCACTTCAGAAAATCATTGAGTCCAGCCCCCTGCCCACGGGCAGGAAGTTAGTTGGGGTCATAGGATCCAAGCAAGATAAGCATCCAATTTACTTTTGAAGATGGGCAGGAATTCAGCTGGGGTCATAGGATCCCAGCAAGATAAGCATCCAATTTACTTTTGAAGGTGTTCAGTGTAGGTACTTGAACCACCTCTGATGGCAGGCTGTTCCAGACCTTGGGGGGCTCAGACAGTAAAGAAATTCTTCCTTATGTCCAGCCTGAAATGGTCATGGAGTAGTTTCTAACTGTTCGACCTCATTATCCCTTGGGGCGCTTTGGTGAACAAACATTCCCCCAGATCCTAGTGGTCACCCCGATAAACTTATACATGGTCATAAGTTTAAGGGATAGCACAGCTTAACAGCAAATAAAATGTGCTAAGTTAACAATGTGATGATGCAGGTTTAAAATATCTGATGAAACAGGTTGTTCCTACACAGGTTTTTGCCTCTCAAACCAATTTCTAGTATACTACCTTGCCCTACCTTCTACTGTACAGAACACAGGGTGCATCTAAGAGCATCATTAAGGTGACTTGATAAACTCCAGTGCAGTTTGCTTCACTGTAATGGAGCATTACACATTTTCATTTAAGAGATGGTCACTTAAATGAATAGTGCTGTCCTGGCTGTCTTATCCACCAGCAGAGTGTTTCTTTCATTGCATGGTATGGGCTAGTCTGTGTTGGTCATTGCAGCCCTGTAAATGTTGGTTTTGTCATTTTTCTAATACAGAGAGAAGCCTATATTTGTACTCAGGGGTGCTAGGTGTTGCGCCTTGGAACCGGCGTACCCTTGACCTGCGAGCCTGGGTCAGCATGACTGGCTTGGCGCAGAAGGGATAGATGACTGGACAGGTGGGGATTAGCGGTGAGTAGG
>NW_017729033.1:9203903-9205646 GCF_001723915.1 Gavialis gangeticus
GCTTTGCTGGCATCGGCACTCAAAATTCAGACATGACACTAGGGTTGATCAACTTTTTATTTTGTACCAATTGCTTATGCAGAACCACATGAGAACATATGAAATATCATTTACTGGGTGAGGCTATAGGTCAATCAAGTCCAGTATCCCATCTCACACAGTGGCAGTGAATAGGGGAGGATGAGCAAGGCATGTTCAGAATTTGCCTTTCCTGCTCTTTTCTCATTGCAGCTTCCAGCAGTCAGAGGTTTATGAAGTTTTGATTCAAAGGCTGCACCCTTGCATACCATATTCAATACCTACTAATGGATCTTCCTGTAAGAATTGGTCCAATCCCTTTTTGAACTGGGTTAAGTTAGGCAGCAGGTCATGGGTCTGCTCCAGCTCCTTGCAGCGGTGACAGTGTGGTCCAGAGCCAGGGCAGAGCTATGTTCTGCAGCCTGCATGCACCTGCCTGGAATATGCAGGTTGCAGATCGCAGGTCTGCCCCAGCTCTGGACCATGCTATGACTGCCACAAGTTCCCAGGGTCTGCTGAGACATGGAGTTCAGCTGCTGGCTGGATCTGCCGTTTTGCCCACTCCTGTGTTAATGACTCAGCAGGCCTCTTCTGGCTTTCTTAAGAGTTATATGCAATCTCTCAGTGGCGTTGCTATTCCTCTTCTTGTGTCTCTATCCCGCATTTGACTATTTCTTTATACATGCTTGTGCTCATTTATTGTTCTTTGCAAGATCTTTCATTGTACATGTGCCTTTGAGCAGTGGGCATTGAAGCAGGTGTTGCATAGTCTGAAAGTCTGTGCCACAGTCACAGGTGGTTGAACCAATGGTATAGCCCCACTTCTTCATTAGTTCCTTGAAATGTCTGACTCTGATACGTAGGTGGTTGAGACATCACCATCTTTGATATAGTTCATCATCCCCTGTGGTAAGGACTCAGCTGCTGGAATGTCCATTTTTCTACTGTCAGGTATTTTCTTCAGCCTCTCATTCCACATCTGTAGTTAGTCATGTCTCTGTGCGTGTGGTATTCAGAGCTTGGATGCTGGTAAGGATGCTCCTACATGACTTCAGACGTGTGTGTGCTCTGGGATGGTCAGGCAGCAGGTGTCTGACACCTTCAGTTTGGCTTGATCATTCTGTCCTGCTGGCCACTGCTCTTCTGATGTCAGGTGGAGTGATGCCAGCCAGCAGGTACACACTGTTTAGGCTGGTAGGCTTCAGATATCCTGTGATGCATTGGTAACTATCATTCAGAATGGGGTCAAGGTGCTTAGCATGTATGGATGTCTCCCATACTGGGCATGCATATTTGGCAGAGAAACTGAGAATCAGACCAGTGGGTCAGATGGGTGAGGGGCTAACCCCACCATTTCAAGTTGGTAGCTTATATAAAATGTTGTTCTGAGTGCTCACCCTTTGCTTTTGTCTTCATGATGTATGAGAGGGTTTGATCAAGGTTGACTCCAAGGTAAACTGGATTTGGGCCATGGGATATTGGGGTCCCAGACCACGTAATGTTGAGCTGGCAGTTGGCCTCATGGTTTTTTAACTGGAAAGCATACTTGTGTTTTTGGCACATAATTGGTTTTCAATGTAGTATGAGGTTAGGCCAATTAGTGCCTCACTTTGAGATTTTTTTTTTTTTTTACATGGTTAAAGTCAGTGTTTTGGGCTGTTATGTACACGTCTTCGGCATAGATGAATCTTTTTGTTTCCAAATCAGCTGGCTGGTCATTTGTAT
>NW_017729033.1:9210646-9224236 GCF_001723915.1 Gavialis gangeticus
GTACACGTCTTTGGCATAGATGAATCTTTTTGTTTCCAAATCAGCTGGCTGGTCATTTGTATAGATGTTATATAACAGCAGTGCAAGCACACTTCCTTTGGGGAGGCCATTAATCTGCCACCTCCATTTGCTTCATTTCCCATCCAGTTTGATTTTAAAAAGTCTGTTTTCAAGCAGGGTGTTGAGCATGGGGCCATAGCAGAAGCATTCACGGCACAACCTGTCAGGTAATACCTGGTGGTACTTGGACCTGGCAGTACCCATGAAATCTGCTAACACTCTACACCACGATTTTGGTACATGTGATGATAACTCATAAGCAATGTCTATACCTTTTTACCCAAAGCATATAAACTAATCTGATATTTCAAGGTATAAGACAGCATAGGTAAAACCCACATTTGTGGGGTCTGAAGAAACATTTTGTGTCTTGATATGTTTAATTTTCATAAGTTAGTTCAGCCTTAGACACACATGCATCTGTTCCATGCCCAGTTTTTGTGCCTGATTATGCTTCTTCATTGGATGGATGGTATGACACACTTGTCCAGCCCTAAGCTTATGCAGATGAAACAATTGAGAGAGTTTACATTTTCCATCATATTCTGGAATTGACTTGGATGGGAAGTGTACAGTTTGAAACCATCTGTATAGAACGAACACAAAGATTTGATTCAGATTTGCTTTTTTGCCAGCTTCATACCCGTAGCTAGATTGTTGCAGAGTCTTGATAAAAGGATTGAACAGCAAGCGGAACCATAGTGAGCTCAGGTTATTTCTTTGGAGGATCCTCCTATAGGCTAAGTTAATTATACTTGTATCCTTTGATGCTCACATAAAGCATGTGTACCAGGCTTCCATCATGAACAGAAACAAAAATATTATAAATCTTTTATGCAATTTGCATCATCTGAACTAGTTGAATCTGGTACCTTCAAGTAGTGCATGGAGGTGACAGTAAAGTTGATTTGAAATTATGCTGTTGTTTAACAGGATTTCCTTAAATCCTGTTGAGTATTAGCTGCATACATTTTGTGTCAGTGTCCAGACAGTGTCAGTTCTTAAATTATGATTCTTTTTGTCTAAGAAGGCACTGAAAGTGTTCGTAGTAGACAGACCCATTATTGATCTGGAGTCCTTCAGCCTGAATATATCTGGTGAATTTGACTCATAAATGTGATCTCTACTGTCATAAATTTGAGCACCATTTGTTTTTCTTCCAGAACTCCTTGGTAGTGTTAAATCAGCCCAGGATGCGTAAACATCCATGATTTCTACTGGTAGTGATGAACCTGTCCCCTACTTAGGCTTTTATGTTTTGCAGCTTTGATTCAGTTTCTGTGATATCCTCCATACCTTCATGAAGCAACCTCATTTCCTTCTAAGTATAAATAGCTTTTCCATGGTGGGAAGTTTTGCCTTGTTGACTTTTTCATTCTAGATATACTTGTCAGTCTCCTCATGCAGGGTTGAATGAATGGACTATAAAATGGATAGAAAAGTGGCTGGAATATTGTTCTCAAAGAGTAGTAATCAATGGCTTGATGTCTAGCTGGCAGCCAGTTTCAAGTGGAGTACACCAGGGGTCAGTCCTGAAGCTGTTTTTGTTCAAAGACTTTATCAGTGACCTGGAAGGTGAGATAGAGTGCATCCTCAGCCTAGGACCAGCCTCCAAAATCTGGGACATATGTTCAAACCACCCAAGGAGGTTGTAGAATTGCCATCCTTGGACATTTTGAAGATCCAGCTAGACAAAGCCTTGGCTGGGATGATTTAGTTGGGGATGGTCCTGCTTTGAATAGGGGGTTGGGCTATATGGCCTCCTGAGGTCCCATCAACCCTCATTTTCTCTGATTCTATGACTGCCTGTGTTGACCTGCCATTCTAAGAGGCAATGGGTTTCCAGGGTCCTGTGAGTGTCCCTTTGCATTCTCCATTTTCAGGACCTGACAGAACTTGATAAAAAATTTTTATTTGGTCTGTGTTAATTTAGCAATATTGCATCTTCTGCTTGATGAATTTGTACTAATGTCAGATATGGTGACTTCAGGCTGTAACCTGATTTTTGGAGTCATCTTTGCTGCTGGTATAGACATTGTGGGATATCATAACTGATGGATCTCCATTTTTCTTACTATTGTTTAACTTGATGATCTTCTTAAGTCTTGCTTTCCACTCAGGATCTCTTATTGGTAACTACTACCTCTTTTGATTTTAATGTTCTTTGTCCTGTCAACTTACACATTTGTTAGAGCATAGTGTCTAGTGTGCTCACAGATGGTACCTGTGTGGCAAATTTTGACATTCTGCATTCTCAGTGTTAAGTGGGTTCTCCCATTTTCAGATATCTTCCTGTTGGTGGTCAATGTATTATTCCAAATCTATTCTTTGGACTGATCCTTTCATATAACAATAAGAAAAATGTGACCATTTTTTTCATTTTTTTTTTAATTCCTTATTTTGTAGCTTGGACACACTGGGTAATTGTTTCTTTGGGCTTTCACAGTTGAGCAGATTTTCAGGCTGTAATGATTCACATGAGGGTTTGTTCCAACTTACACAGTTTTGCCTTTGGTGTGATTCAATAATTCACCTTTTGTTATTTTCCAGTTTAGCATCAGAAAGGAAATTCCTGCTGAATTCAAGCAGACTTGAGGAACTCACAGGTCTGTTTGTTCAGAATATCTTCCACGCTTTCCATCTTCTTTGGTTCATTCCCTAAGGTGGCACTTGAGTGGGGCGCTCTCTCAGAAAACTCAACTCAAGCAAGGGACCTTGTCCTGAGGTGCATTCTGTGAGACAGACATTAAGATTGATATAGGAGATGCAATACAATGGCCCCTCATTTAATGGCCCTAGCCTGTACTGTACACCATGTGGGGAAACCCCATACCTGTGAAATGTTACCCCCTCCCTCAGACTTGAGTGTTGTCCTTGTTAACCCAGGTAACGACCAAATCAGGAAGACAATTTGTTTGTAATGCTCTCTTGCAAAAAATCCATAATCAGATTCACTATACTGAGTATAGTGGCTTACCTGGAGAACCTGTGGGATCTCTAACACTGGAAGTTTTCAAAGCATGTATTTGATAAATGCTTTACTAAGATAGCTGAGACAGGGATGATACTGCCTTGAGGACTAGATGACTTACCACTGTCCCTTTAAGCACTATTTTGTATGATTCTACAGAAAGGTGTAGTTATAACTTCACTACATTGGTGGCATTTTATATCATTACTATTATTATTAGCATTGCAACAATACTTTAGACCCTAGCATTGATCATGTGCTAGACACTTGTGATGGGACCCCAAGTCAGCCAAGTCTGTGAACATGCAAACATTCATTGAGGGGAGATAACCCAGTTAAAAGGACAGATAAATGTTAGAGATAAAATATTTAATAATTAGGGGAAATGCTACAAAATAATAGGGGAAGAACATATAAAATAAAAGTTGAAAACACACTACTTCCTATCACTTCCCTCAGCCTACCCAGTGTTTTCTGCAGCTGGTTTCAGTGGAAGACCATTCCTAGATTAGGTGGACTATTTCCTAGTCCTCTCATGGCATTCCTCTGGGTCTCTGGCAGGCAGGGTTCATTGCTGTCTCTGAGCTGAAACTTCCCCATCATCTATGGAGGTCTTGGCTTCTCTCCTCACCCTCAACAGGATGGCCTCTGCCCCACAGTTCCAACTTTTTAGCTGCGGTTCCCAAAGGGAAGGCTCCCTCTGATGCCACTCTCCGGCTGTGTCCAGGTGAGCATGGATGGCACTGCACACATCACACATACAGGCATTCCCCGCACTGCTGCTTTGTAGTACAGGGGCTTTTTTTGACCCTGGGAGATACTGGGGTCAAAAAAAACCATGCCAAAGAAAAGCATGGTGGCGCACGCAGCGGTAGTGTGTGCCACCCAAAACCAGAGCCTGACCAGATGAACCCATGCTCCACCTGCCTGCCAGGCTTCCTGCCATGGTTTCTGCCCTGGGAGGACCCCAGAACCCCAGGTGAGGCTTCTGGGGCCAGCACAGCATCCCCTACCTGACACAGTATAACCTGCTGCATGCCAGAGGCACAGGCATTCCCTGGGGACAAGTAGCAGTAGCACAAGGTGTACTGCTGTTACTTGCCCCAGGGAAACAAACATCTGTACTCCTCTGGACACAGTCTCCGGGGCTTTAAACCAGCAGGCTTCAGTGGAGCCACAGGCTGGCAGACAGACCCATGCACTCTCTGACTTTCCAGGCTCCCTTCCTTATAGCTCCTCCCTTCCATTTCTAGAAGGAGTCTGCATTCTCAGGAAGCAGTCCCTTCCAGAAACATCTGGGAGTTGGGGTGGGGGGATGGTATGGAATGATCCAATCCAGTTCTCCAGAAACTTTCTCCATAGCAGGGGCTTTATATAGTCACCTTATTTTCTGTCAGTCTATCCCCCAACCCCTCTACATTTGAACCACTGACACATTCCTCAGCAAAACAAACAAAAAAAATCATCCATCGGAAAAAAAAAAGAACAGTTCAAAGCAGAGCATTAAAACAAACAACATGATCACATAATTATAACAACTCTATATCAGTGATTCTTAACAAAGGTGCCAGGGCACCCTGAGGTGCCCCCAGGAGCCCATGGGGTGTCACTCAGTGTTAGTACTGTTAGGTGTGCAAACGTTATTCACAAGATAGTCCCAGAAATTTCAAATAAGAATCCATAGTGTTCATTCTAACCTACTGTATACTTTCTGAGCTCAGAGGAATTCCTTTACTATTTCTCTGTAGTCAAAAATCCAGTGCAAACTATAAGCTAGCATTTTTGAGGGGTGCTTTGAGTTTATTAAGGGGTACCCTGAGATTGTCTAGACCAGTGATGGGCAAAATATGGCCCGTGGGCCACATCTGGCCCCCAGAGGAACTTTTTGAAGTTCCCACCTGGCTCATGGTACGTCCTGTTGTCCTTGGGCACACAGCAGGGCAGGGGGAGCTCTGCAGTTGGACTGCCTTTCTAGGCAGCTCAGGTGTCTGCAGCTCCTTCTGGCTGCTGCCACCACTAGCCACAGCCCCGTGATACTGGTGGGGACCCATGTGCATAGCCCTGATTCCAGCTTACTCCATTCCCACTATGGACTTGGCCTGGAAAAGCAGACTAGATTCAGACCAGCCAGAACCCATGCCCACCCTAAACCTGCTCCAAACTCTCTGTAACTGCAACAGTGGCCAAGGAGAAGAAGCTGCTTGGTGCAGGGGAAAAGTGGCCTCTCACCACTTCACCCATCTTGCTGCAGCCACCTACAGCCTGGGCCTGGGCTGCCCTATGGCTCCTCTGCACTGCTACCACTACTCCACTGGGTGGCCTGGAGGTGTCGGTGATAGTATTGGAGAATAGCCATAGAGCAGTCTGGGCATGGGCTCCAGACAGCTGCAGCAAAAAAGGCACAGCAGGGGTGACAGAGAGAGATGCTTTTCCCCCATGCCAAGCAACAGCTTCTGCCTGGTGGCTGCTGCTGCTCAGCATGGGCAGGTGGCCCAGAGCAGGCACAGGGTGGGCCTGGGTCAGGGTTGTGTGCAGGGGCTCCAGCTGGTCTGCTCTGGCCAGGGTGAGTCTGGAACAGGCACAGGGCAGGCTGGTGTTATGCACTGTTGGCAGTGGCAGGGACGAGCTGTAGGGTACACCAGCTCCTGGATGTTGCAAGGGAAAGGATGCTGACTGGCTCACAGCAGCTCCCCAGAACTGCCTATGTTGCCTGTGGGCCCAAGTAATTGCCCACCCCTGGTCTAGGGAGACGTTGAGTCTAAAGAGGTTGCGGAACACTGCACTATATAAACGTAGAAAAAAGGACAGTCATGACTTTAAAGAGCTAAAATTTTGCAATGTATATCACTTTGCAAGCTTACCAAATACTTTCTGGGTGCATCTACACAAGACACTAAAAGCACAGTAGACTAATTCTACTACACATTAGCACATGCAAGCCAAAGCTATGCTAATGCACTAATGCACCATAGAATTAGGCTATTGCGCATTAGCATCTCTTTAAAGGCATGTGCCGATGCTACTGCATAGTAGTGTCAATTATGGCACATTAAGTTAATACCTATTATTACAGGTGCTAAACTTAATGCACCATAGTTACAGTGCATTAATACATGTGTATATGTTCCCACTGTTATCCATTCTACTATATGTATACTTCTGCTCTTCATCAGATAGTTCTGTTAGCAATTATAAATGGGCACTGAAAGTTTGATATTATGAGATGTTACAGTGAATGTTAAATGTATCATCTTAATACATCTGACCTTTTGCTGTCCTGAAGGACTCTTTGTTAGCTGTGGAATCTGAACACTTAAGGCACCTTGCCTGTATACAGTGCTGCATGTTAAAAAATGAAAGTTGTATTTATAATGCATCTACAGAAGAGTAAAAAAGGAGGAGATAATTAGATGAGGTTGTTTCAACCACCTCAGAGTTGAAGGTGCTATAAAGTGAAAATTAGGAATCATGAACTAAATCTGATCCAGATGTTGAAGTGCTTGATGTTACCCTTTAATTAAAACATTTACTACAAAGATGGGAAAGGCTATGTTAACACATCAGCTTGAAGCTTGGCTTCTCGGTGACCTTAGCTTCTGTGGTTACTTGGCAGAGGAGTTTAAGAGGGACACAGTTAATGAATAATTTAAAGCCGAGTTCTTTTTCTCTCTGATGCCATTCTGCAGGATTATCACCAAGCCATTCAGAGTTAGTGTAATAATAATGATAATTGCACAGTCATAAAGCATCTTTATCCTGAAACTATTTCCAGATTCAATTATAAACTTCACCCCACATGTGGAAGAGCAGATCCAAATTGGGTACGACATACAAGCCACTGATGATAGAGGGGTTTTAGAGATAGATGTGAAGAAGAATATTGCCTCTAATTGAAGGGAAGGAAAATCTGGATACCCATTTTTGTTTTCAAATGTTCCTCATCAGTATAATTCCTTCTAATTTTCCTACTCCCTGTTTAGAAAGAGGATGAAACATCCAAATCATGATTTGTACATAAAACACGGACATCTTTGTTCTAATAAATGGGGTCACTTATAGTCACTCCTCTGCTTATCAGAGGATGATAGAACTATAGACGCCAAGGATGGAAAAGTATATTTAGATCATCTATTCCATTCCCATCCATCTCTACAGTATCACTCTTAGATGCTTTCTGTGATCTATTTTTAAATTTCCCATACAATGGGTTTTCCAATTGCTTGCCCTTGCAGGCGGCAGTATCATAATTATATGCTTCCTGCTGTTAACGCAGGGCTCAGGTTTGAGTGAAGTGCTGATCAACTGGTTTCTTCAGAATTCACTCTAAAAGATAGAAATGGTTTTATAATGAATCAGTGGCTACAGACTCTTCCTGATCCCACCAAGTTTCTAATTTGCTTGGGCTGAGAGGTTTTTGCAGCTGTATAGGAAGCATGGGGGAATGTACACTGTGAAAAACAGGTATATACCTATATAGGCTAGGCACACCCTTGCATGGGATGGTTGGATAGTGATGATGCTGTCTTGAGCAAGGGGTTGGACTAGATGACATCTTGCAATCTTTCCAGCCCTACATTTCTGTGGTTCTAAGGAGGTTGATATTTCTGGAGGACAGATGCTCAGTATTTCCTGAAGATAACTTATTTTTAGGTTGTTTTAATTTAGGTACCTAAAGGTTGTTAATCATTTGAAATTCTTGTCTATTATCTTCAGATATATTCACTAAGATGACATAATGTGTATGGGATGTTAAGCCAGTCTAAAAATGTTACCACATTGTCTGGGTAGCTTCAGCATTGATGATTTCAGTTCATAAGGGTTCATATACTGCTGTTACAAAACCAGTAACATGTAGGAAGGGCAATGGAAACCAGTAGTTACTTCATCAAATGTCCCAATGGTTAAGAGTTTGACTTTCATCCTTATGTTGTGAAATGCCTTCTTCACAGTAGCATTTCTTTACTGTAGATTGTTATTTATTGTAAGCCATGCTGAACATTACTGAATAGGGAAGGATATACACATTCTAATATCAGAAAAACCTTACCACTTCCACCTGTCTGTAAGGCACTGGGCCAACTGCACATGTGCAGCCTGGAGCCTTAGGACAGACAGGTGGACAGGCACAGGTGGGGGTGGGGTGGGGAGGTGGGGCCACGCAGTGTTCCCCATTGCAAGGATTGGTCATGTGGGGGCATGGCTTGCTGCCATGGGGGACATAGCTTGTGACCATGGGGGGCGCATGGTGCACAGCTTTGTAGGGGAGGCATGATGCAGCACCACAGGGTGCCACAAAGGGAGCAGGCAGAGGGTGTGAGCAGTGCCCACAAATGCAGCATGTAGCTGTGGGATGGGGCATGTCCTTTTGCCCACTCCTCTTGCAGCTCCCTGCAGCCATGCCCCCACCCCACTTAGGGAGCACTAAAACACAGGAGGGGTGTGGTGCATGGCCACTGGGTGCCATGCAAGGAGTGGGCATGGGGGACATACCCCACCCTATGTGCTACAGGCAGTGGGCTCTACAGGTGGTGGGCTGCATGCTACAGGCAGCTGGTGGTGCTCCCAGCGCATGATGGGGAGTGACGCAGTGCCACAAGGGGAACAGGCAGGGGGCTCAGGCAGTTCCTGCCAGCTGCAGCACATGGCTGCAGGATCAGCCATGCTCCCATGTCCACTCCCTGCATGGCCCCCTGTGGCCACACCCCCCCTACATGGGGAGCGCCCGCCTGGGTGCATGGC
Organism: Gavialis gangeticus; assembly: GCF_001723915.1. Taxonomy (NCBI): domain Eukaryota; kingdom Metazoa; phylum Chordata; order Crocodylia; family Gavialidae; genus Gavialis; species Gavialis gangeticus. The sequence goes on from NW_017729033.1 coordinate 9,219,417, forward strand.
TGCAGGGTGCCATGAAGGAAGATGCAGGGTGCAATTGCTGTGCGGTGCAACGGAGAGCATGCCCTGTGCTGGAGGGGTGTGGCTGCAGACTGCAATTGCTGCACCCACTGAATGCATCACATGGCTGTTGGTAGTGGGGTGTGAGTGGGGGTGAGTAGTGTTGGTGGGTTTGCAGGTGTGTGTATGACATGTGGGTGGATGGGTGTGTGTGTGGGGTGTGGCTGGGTGGTGTGTGGCTGGGTCGGTGGGGTTGTTTCATAGTTTCATAGTTTCTAGGGTCAGAAGGGACCTGAGCAGATCATCTAGTCCGACCCCCTGCCATGGCAGGAAAGAGTACTGGTGTGTGTGGCATGTGGCTGGGGGGTATGGTTGGTTGTGAGTGTGTGTGGCATGTGGCTGGGGCTGGGTGTGTGTGGCATGTGGATGGGTGTGTGTCTGAGGTGTGTGGGGGAGCGCATGGGACTGGACACAGAGATGAGGGGTGGGAGGTTGCATGTGGCCAGATGTGGAGCAGTGGCATTGCAGGACAGTGGGTGGTGGCACTCTGTGCCCGCCACCCTCCCGTCCTTCTTCATGGGCATTTTGCTAGTAAATAATAATTGTGTATGCTGGAGTACATGAACTTTTGGAAGCTAAAAAAAATACTTAATACCAATGGAAATAAGACACTAGGCATTGAAAGGAGCAATTTTGTGTTGTGTCCTCACTTTCATTCATGGACTTCAACATGAGTTCTTTGGTCATGTCTGTACCATCTCCTTGCTAGGCCTGTGATTGTGGTTGTGAAACAAATCCCATTCACATACTATTGTTGCATAGGCACCCAAGACTATCAGTGTATGTGCACCCCAACCCTGCTTTCAGGCTGTTCCAAGACAAAAACCAGCGTTGAAAATGTACTCAGAGCTTTCTAAGTTCCCTAATTATTAGTATGGGTCATGCATAGACTGATAGCGAGTAGTCAGGGCTGGTTCTGTCAGGCAGCCTGTGGGTTGATAGGAAGGTGGTATAAATGTAGCTTATGTGACAGTTTAGTCAGATTCAAAAAGGGATTGGACAATTCTTGGAGGAAAGAAGCATCAGTAGCTATTGAGCATGAGAGTTAGGTATACTACCCATGAATCAGACCTTAAATGCTAGAGGTTACAAGTGAGAGACTAGGGAAAGAAACCCTGGTCATACACAATTCACTCTTCCTTTCCACATATAGGCAAGATGGACCTATGGCCTGATCCAGTAATGGCAGTTCTTAAGTTCTTATGTCTTCCCCAACTCTATTCAGGAGCTGCTTTACCCATTACTGATGGGCAGTAGGTTGCCATGTACTTATCTGTCATCATTTATTTTTATATACCCTTAATTATTATATAAAAGCTGTTGAGGACAAAATCATCCTCTGCTCATCTAGTGATGGACTCTATACAACAGTTCATGGGATAAAGTGAGAGGTGAGAGAACAGATTATTGTGCAATCTACTATGAATATATGATGGCTGCATCATTTCACCATTTCCATGTGTTAAACAACTGGATTTTCCTTCATGAAACACATATGAAGAGGTCAAATTTTACAGCAAGAATGAAAATCCTGTTACATATCCATGATTCATTCCTTTGAAAATAGATGTGGCTTCTTCCCTCTGTTTCTATAAACTTTCTTTACTTATTTAAAAGAGAAAATAGACCTTACATTCTAGTCACATAATATAAAAATAAAATATTCTATTTACCCCATTACATAGTTATTTTAATGGCATTAGGGAAAATTTATGCATTTAGGTTTGTTGCAGAGGAAGAAATGGAACATATTAAGTAGGACACTGTCCCAGGGACATAAGAACAAGTGAGCGGGAAACCACACCTGCAGAAAAACTCCAGTCAAACTGGAAAGGAAAAAACTTATGTCTTGCAGGATGCCGGGGAGAGATGCCCGCACAGTTCATCAGGCGCGCCTAACTGCAGCTGAGGCTGGGTGATGTAGACGGGACATGCAGCTCAGTGAAAACAAAAACTGGCCCCAGGAGCATGGGAAGGACCATGCCAGAAGCAGGAGAAGTGGCGGAGGATCGCCATGCCGGAGGCTTCTGGCCTTAGCAAGGACCTGAAAAGCCAGTGTGGGGAGGAGCAGCTGCAGCAGCAGGGGCTGCAAGGGTTCTCCATGCTGGGACGGAACAGCACCAGCAAGGATCCAAAGAGCCGGCATGGAATAGGTGAGCAGGAAACCATGCCCAACAGACAAACTCCAGTCAAACTGGAAAGGAAAAAGCTCACGTCTTGCAGGACGCTGGGGAGAGACACCTATGCAGTTCATCAGCCATGCCCATCTGCAGTTGAGGCCAGGTGACATCAACGGGAGACACTGCCCAGTAAGAACAAAAGCTGGCCCTGGAAGTGTGGGAAGGACCACGCTAGCAGCAGGAGAAGCAACGGGGGATCGCCGTGCTGGGGCTTCCAGCCCCGGCAAGGAGCTGAAGCACCAGCATGGGGAGGAGCGGCTGCAACAGCAGGGGCTGCAAGGGTTCTCCATGCCAGGAGGGAACCACACTGCATGCAGTGGCTATTGGCAGCATCCTTCTAGGAGTATCCAGAACATCAGTGGGGATGTCTCTGAAGACAAGACGTCTTGACCCTGCTGGATTCATATAGAGTCCCAGATGCCCTTTCACAAAGGAGAAAGCATGGATACTGAGGAAGACAACATCCAAGGGCTGGACACAAAAGATCCTGAGGTCCGTTTCAAAGGTTGGCGTATGGCTGGGGTGTAGGGGAGGTTGGAGCACCATGGACATGCACCAAGGGACATGAAAACTCTGGAGGCATCCTCAACGGAGACCCCCTCCACTGAAGATCCATCTGAAGTCATGGCAGGCGAGTTTGGGGGCCAATCCAAAGGTGATCAAGGAGCTCTCTGGGGTTTACACAAGGCTACTTGGCACACAAGAGCAACTGCCCATGCCAAGGCGGCACAAGAATGGATCATCAAATGGAGACAGGCACAGACACTTAGTGCTAACAAAAAGGACTGGGTGAAGGATTGTAATGCTGGAAGCAAACATGGCAGTCAGTTCACAGTTAGAATATCTGTAACTTTAAATTAAAGTTGTTAAATTAGTCATAAAACAATGCCATAGTTTGGACCATCAAGCCTGTGTTTTTCAAAGATGCGTACCAGGTAACTGGTGCTTAGTTTCCATTAGTCTGAAACATGAGACTCAAAAATTTCACAGGAAGCTTTGGAACTTCAACCCAAACATAAAAAATACTGGCCACATGATAACTCCTGAAATCCACCCAGGCGGCTTGGATATGGCAATCCTAATCACCCCCAAAGTGGGAATTAGTGAAGAAATCGCAATGCCACTGAAAATGGGTCAAATATAAGTCCATGTTTCTAGCAATTTAGCTGTCAAACCTTGATAGCTAAATGTTACAGCTAAATGTTTAGATGTCAGTTGAAATATTTAGTCATCAAATGCTTCATGAATACATTTTTCAGCTCCTAAACTAGTGATGACTAACAAGTCAATCAAGAGCATTCTTGATAGTAGTTCTCCAACATTATCATTTCTTACTGACCAGGACTTACTTGGTACATGGTGTTAACAATGGATGGGGCAACTAACACTGTGGGCTAGATTTTACTTCACTGTGGGTGCATCTATGAGATGCTACTATGCAGTGGTAGCTGTGTATTAATTTAGTACTTGTATAGTCAAGTAGTAAATAAATGTGCAGTAGCCAGAGTTACTCTGCAACTGTACCAGCAAATGTCTTTTTACTGATGCTACGGCACAGTACCCTAATAATACTGCACAGTAGCATATTAACACTGTTTGTGTTGTGACACACAACTGCACAGTATTATTCGGGTACTGAACAGTTAGCATCTTGTGTAGAAATGCATTGTGATACCTAAGTAGTACTCGGGAGCATCTACACGAGATGCTTTACTACACAGTAGAGCTAACTACTGGGCCAGGGCAATGCTGTGATTGGGGGCCAGTAGACACATCCACAGGAGGCCTCAAATGCCTCTACACAAATGCTCGTAGTATGGGAAACAAGCAGGAGGAACTCACCCTCCTGCTAGCTGACACCAACCCGGACATAGATGGGATCACTGAAACGTGATGGGACTCAATGCATGACTGGGTGGTGAATATCAAGGGCTATAGGCTGTACAGGAGGGACAGGATAGGAAGGAAAAGTGGGGGCGTGGCACTCTACATTAAGGAGGAATACCCATCCTCATCAATTAACAAAGAATCAGAGGAAGGGCACTCTGAAGTGCTTTGGGTTAGAATACACGGCAGTCGAGGGGAAAGAGACTTAACAGTGGGGGTCTACTACAGACCACCCAACCAAGGGGAAGAGCTAGACCAGGAATTCTTAGGTCAGCTCACGGAGGTAGTGAAGTCTAAGGATGTGGTAGTCATGGGGGACCTGAACTTCCCGGACATCTGCTGGGAAGAGCAGTCAGCCGGAACTGACCGCTCGCATAGGTTCTTAGCCAGAATGCAGGACCTCCATCTAACCCAGCAGGTGCACAGCCCCACCAGGGGAGACGCCTTGTTGGACCTGGTGCTGGCCTTGGGAGATGACCTGGTGAGGGGACTGCGGGTGCTCGACCACCTAGGTGACAGTGATCAACGACTGCTGGAATTCACCATCCAGTGCAAGGTGGCAAAGGCCTGCAGCAAGGCATCAGCCCTATATTTCAAGAGGCCAAACTTCAATGAGATAAGTAGAATAGTCAGGGAAGCACTGAGGTCCCTGAGGGGAGGGAGCCAGGTGTCCAAGGAGAGTGGTCACTCCTTAAG
>NW_017729033.1:9225649-9229439 GCF_001723915.1 Gavialis gangeticus
CTCAGGTCTCTTCCGACCCTAGAAACTATGAAACTATAAAACTACTGCATAGTAAGCATCACCATCTACACATGCTAACCCCTACTGCACAATAATTTCCTCTACTCAGCAACTAATTTTCTACCTGAAAATACAAATGGCAAATTAATTGATGAGTAAGTATTGTGCAGTACAGAATGTGTAGACGGCCGACTAGGAGCGAATTTAGGGAGGGAGGGGTGGATTGGTCCCTGGGCAGCTGGACAGGCAGGAGGGCGGAGCTGTTTGCTGCCAGGGCAATAGCACTTGTGTAGATGCCTCTGCACAGTAACACTGTGTGTGTGGACTGATTTTAGTCCCAAGTCTGTCCACACAAGGCATTAATGCACTTTAATGCCTGCGTACATAGACACTGGCCTATTTCTGTTTATTGTTCAGTAATTTATTGTGCAGTAAATTTAAGCTGGAATAAATGCATGTGTAGATGTGCCCAATGTTTTCTAATCTTCTGTCACTTGCTCATCCTGCTTAATGGGCTTGAAAACAGGAATGAAAAGAAATCTAGGCATAGAGATTAATCCTTGTGGGGCTATGGAATCAGATCAGTAGCCCTACAGGCTCCCTTTAAAAATATCTTGGGTATGTAGGAAGATGAACGAATCACCAAAATGATAATTTTGCTATGGAAACATCCAAAACCCGGTGTTTTGGATGTGTAAACAATTCTATTTGAGAAATGACAAACCTTCACAGACAATCATTTTGTTGTAGCCTGCCTGACATATTTTCATAAACAGAGCTAAGTTAGAATTAGAAATGAAAAGGACAAATAGACATGTCCTGTAAAATGAATTCAGTAGTAAATGTTTTACAATTATCTTACAGCTCATTACTTTAAAAAAATTCTCTATGCAAATATGCAGATAACCCTTTCACACAGGAAAAAAATAACAGGTGTAGAAAATGCCTCCACAGACTTTCTGAAAGTCAAAAAGTGTTAGGACTATTTGCATAGAAAAATGTCAGTGTCAGAACAGCTTTGTATGGAACACATACAGTGTCAAAACACTACCATCTAAATAATTTACATCCACAGGTACAGTGGATCAATTTGCTTAAAAAAGAAAAAAAATAGACACTATTTTTAGCATATCGGTTTCAAAAGATATCTTGCCTCCTCCCACCCCCAATAATTAGTTTGAAAAGTAAAATGCCATCTGCTGATTCTGTGGCTTTTTTTTATGATTTCTTAAGAAATAGGGGAGACATTCTGCATTTCACTGATATCTTCCCCTCTCAATTTGAAAGGACATTTTATTATTATACAAAAGAATAAAATCTTTGTTTTTGACTCCCACTAGGTTTGATGGGTTTTAGATCAGCCTTGAAGGACATAAATACTTTAGCGATTCTGATTTTCTGTTGTAGAACTTGTTATCAACATGATCTTACTTGCTTCCCACCTTTTTGCAAGCAGAGACTAGTACATCAAAGAAATATCTGCTCATGGACACACTTCCTACTTCAGCCCTCCCTATTTCTCAAATGTTAATTGTTCAAGGTACTGAAGGCTCTACAAGCTCATCTTAAAAAGGGCTACGCTAGCCATGGAAGTAGGAGAATGAGTGTGAAAGGGACCTTTTCAATCACCTGGTCCTGTCCCTCATCATTTAAGAAAAAAGCCTCAAGCAATCTGGTACTATCCTATTATGAAACGCTGATCCCCTAGCTCATGTCCATGCCTGCGGTCAATTCTGATGTTTGGACTGAAGTTCCCTCTATTTAAAAGAACCAGTATATCTCAGGAGTTTGGGGGTCTTAGGTAGTATGGGCATCTTTATACATGCTCCGGGGTGGAGGGGGTGGGGGCACATTTTAATTAGAGTGGCTCTCAATTAATTGAGTCTGCTATGATGTGTTTTAAATAGAATGCATTGGGGCAGGTGCTGGGAACATATATAGGCACCCTACTGTAATGCAGCCAGTGAGCAGCTGATGCAGTGTGGCCTGGAAACTATTTATACTGTGGCATCACTCAGTAGTGAACCCAAATCTTGTTATACTGGTGGCGGTGTAATTTAAAACAAAGCCCCACAAAGCTTGAACTCTGTATACGTATAAGATAAAAGGCAAGTAACAAGTATATATTCATCCGTGGCAAAAGAGAAAGCAACTATGAGATAATACTGTACAAGATGATTCGCAGTGGTCTTCAGTATTTTGATCATTGCAAAATATTAAAATTAATAATAAACTTAATGGTAATGATGATAAAAAAGCCCCTATGCTTCAGGATGTGAAGGGAAAACTACAGTTAGGAAGGCTATTTTTGCTCCATCTTATAGTGTTGCTCATTTTGTTTTATATATATATGTATATGTATATATGTATGTATATATCACTGTTTTTTGGATTTCTGGATTGTCATTTAGACATAAGTGTTGGTCCACTGATCCCATCTGGGGTGGCACTTTTTCCATAATTCCACCCAAAAAGGAGCAAAATGGTCCTGTCACTCCCCCCCCCAACTCCTAAATATATTTTAAAAACGAGGTCAAACCCCTCTCTTCACAAGCTACCTTCCATTGTTATAAAATCTATTAATCAGGATCTCTCATTCAACATTTAATACACATATCAGAGTCTAGCAATTAATGTCACCATCTGCTATTTTCTTTGTAAATGATGTATTTTATCTTCAAATAGTGCCTGCTTTGTACTAACCTACTCTGGTACTGTCTAAACCCCTTCCTATTGGGAAAAAGTTCAACTTGATTCCTTAGAGTCTTAAAAAATGTCATGAGTGCCGTCTGCATCATGCCACAGTGGGGGAGCTTGCCAAGGTGTTATCATCATCAGTTCAGCTAAGAATAGATCTGTGAACATAACTGAAACTGTTAGCCTTGAAATATTTCCTTTTTCATAAAAAAGGCATGAGATGAATTGACACCTTATTTAGATGTTATCAGAATTGTAGGCAGGACTTAATACAGAAAGGGACAGGATGATGAGTTAGTTCTCATGACTGGATTAATAGCTCTTGGACTAAAATCTGAGCCCACCAAAAAGAGACTTGTTTTTCCTGGCAAACCAAGTCTGCTCTTTTTATAAGTTTGAGCATTGCAGAGACAAAATTTAGCCTCTGTATAATCATAGGCAGATTTTTATTCAAGAGTTTTCTCTTCAGTCCTTTGGTAACCAGCTGCATTTCAAAATAAATTAGGTTTTGGGCCCCTGTGCCATGGGATTTGGTCCCTAGTCCCAACAATTGCACTGCCTGCGATGCAACACATGCATGGCAGGAAACATGACTTTGGGATCAGTGCTGGTAGGTCCAGGGCTGGAGCTGACTATGACTGTCGGGCTTTGAGTATCCGTTCTCGAGCGGCCTTCGCCTGGGTGGTGGGCGTCGGGCGTTCTTCAGGCTTGCATCTTTGGCCGAGCAGGTGTCTCCTCCATGACTCACCATCCCCTCTCTCACCTGCCAGGACTTTTTGGTTCTTCAGTGGACGGGGTCGGTCATCTGGTTCCCTTGGTGGCCTGAGGTTCACCTGGCAGTCATTCACGGAGCTCCGCCATCCCTACACCCTGGCCTCACTCCACCTCATGTGCATTGTTTCCCTGTTGGCCTCAGCCCCTTCTGTGGAGTTGCACCCTTCTGTCAGCCGCCTTCTTTGAATGCTGGCCAACGCGGGGCCTGTTCTCTCAGCTCTGACCCTACTCCACCTTCCCCCTTCCCTCCAGCCCCTTCTCCCAGCAAAACATAAAGAAAATCTCTGAGGCTCTCCCCTCGGCCCTGATACTTGGGGAA
>NW_017729033.1:9234439-9241340 GCF_001723915.1 Gavialis gangeticus
CCCTACTCCACCTTCCCCCTTCCCTCCAGCCCCTTCTCCCAGCAAAACATAAAGAAAATCTCTGAGGCTCTCCCCTCGGCCCTGATACTTGGGGAAACTCAAAAGGTCATCCCCTCCTCAACCCCTTCACATGGGGAAACAGAAAGACAACTCATTAACAAAACCTTAAATGCAGGGCCACTCCTTGGTGTGACCACACCCCACTTCTACACTTCTCTCCACCCCTACTCTAGCTTGGGGATGTTCCTCCTGTCATCAGTCATCCCTGGGATTTCTTCCCACCCTGCCACTGACCCGGCCGAAAATGGCAGCGATACCTGCCCCGATTATGATCACTCTGGGGTTTCCCTCTGGGTCCTTCCCTCTACTGTGGTTCCCCTTTCACCCTGGCCACTCCAACACTCCCACCTGGGATTCTGCCAAGTATTCAGTTCATCTCTGGGTCCTTGTTCTGGTCTGGGGTTCCTGCCGCCTGATGGCCTCCCATCCCTGGCTCTTGGCGGGCCGCCCTGCTCAACGCTGCTCCAGTCCCCTCCCGGTTTGCTGGGTTCTGTAAGACCCATGGCAGGGGTCTCCTCCCTTCCCTGGGCCAGCTGGGGTCCTTTTTCCCCGCCTCTCTCTCCTCTCTCTTCCACAGCATCAGCCACCGGCTGGCGCTCATGGCTGACATCACCAGCTGGCCTTAATTGAATAAATAAGTGGCTGACGAGCCATGCGGGCTCTTCCTTCCACCTGTGCTGCATTGTGCCTCCTGCTGTGGGTAAGTGCTTATTATCTTTTGCACGTCCCTTCCCAGGACACTGACAATCACCTGATTGTTGGCCCTGGTCCTGGAACTGCTATTTATTCAATCTAATGTTCTGCATTATATGGCTGGTTTGTATGGTGCCTTAAATTGGGTGGATATGTAGCACCCCTTCCATTTATGCCACAATTAACATGTTAATCATGATATAAATGTAATGTGCAGAGAGGGCCTTACTCAGTCTTTTCTGCCACTTCTCTGTTTACAGTGTGAGTTTGATTTACACACATAGCATCTAAATATTTGGGGCAGAGCACACATGGAAATGGTGAATGAAGTCTCTCTATCCAGGCTACGTTCTACCTGGCCCTGACATTATAAGCTTCAAGAAATTCAAACAATTGGATGTTTCATCCAAAATGATATGGTCATCTACCATTTTCCTTTCTCTTTCCATTCTTCCCTACGCTTATAATGGAGAAAAATGACCCATCTAATTATTAGAAATATGAAGTTGTCATACACATGGGAAATTACTAATGCCACCGCTAGGAAGTATCTACCTCAGTAATGTGTTGGTTTTTTTTTTCTTACATAGGTGAAAGTGAATAGTTTTTACTTTAATTTCTGTTTTGTGGGGTTTTTCTTCATATTGATACATAGGGTTTAAGGATGTAATCAGTAGTAATTTACTTTTTTTGTGTTTTTGTTGTAGAAACAAGTAGAAGTCATGGATGCTTACCAGGAACACCTTATTCTGTTCTGTACATAGAACAAAAAGATAGTTCCATCCTGAAGTAGGGGTCAGAAATCATTAGATCATCCAGTTTGACCCATAGGCCAACAAAGACAATAGAACTCCACCTAGGCATCCCAGAGTTTCTCTGAGACTGATTTTTGTTACATTGGAATAATTCTGGAATAAAGGAACTGAGATTGGTTCAGGAGTTTGGGGGAAACTGTACCGCAACTTGCGGACAAGCAAAACTCATGACATGGGTGACACTGTGCGTGTTAAGGTGCAGCAAGGTGAAAGCTTCAGGCCTGATATCCCCTGCTGAGGCCATGAAGTCTGCTACCTTTCAAGGGGATAAGTGCAGGGGTTTCTGGGAAACTACACCTCAAATTCTTGAAAACAAAACTCATGTCACTTGTAAGTGTGAAGGCACAGCAGGGTGAAAACAGTAGACATGGTAGCACCTTATGAGGCCACAAATCCTGCCAAGTTTCAAGGAGATAGGTATAGAGGTTTCTGAGAAACTGCACCTCAGGCTGCTGACAAGCAAAACTCATGGCATGTGAGACTGTGTGTGTGTATGTGTTAAGGCATGCCTCTACATGACACAGTAGTGTGCCCCAATGAGGCCTCCTCCTCCCCTATGACCTCACTCTGGTCCACCACTTTAAATAACAACAGGTAAAATAATAACTTAGCGAGCAGCAGCAGAGTAGCACCAGCAGCATCTCAGGCAGCCAAACTGTGACAGAGCCTTTCTTTCCTGTCCTACAGGAGCTTCTTCTCCAATGTGTGTATTAAGGCATACTCTCACTGTGTCCTTCTCCAGTCTTCCCCTTCCCTCTCCTTACTTTCTGTTTCCCTGCAGGCAAGCCCAGCTTCAACTTTGAAACCTGAAACGTTTCAAAACTTTTTAAACATTTCAGCTGCCCTCATTTCATTTTGAGGCTTTTTTGAAGCCCTTCATTTTGTTTCAATTTCTCTGTTTCAAGCTCAAAATGAGACAAAACATCATCAAAATGAAACAAGCCAGTGACATTTCGTACAGCCTTACAGTACAGTTTACCTTTGAAGAACATGAACAATGCTGTTATATTTCTTACAGACGAGATAGGACTACTATGTTTTGGGGGATTTCCTCTGTTTGTATATTTTTGCTTTCTCTGCAGCATCTGAGCAATTCCTAAGCATTTAAAAATAGAAATATCTTCAACAGCTTTCTCTGTCTGTCTGTCTGTCTCTCTCTCTGTCTCTCTCTCTCCTTCCCAACATGTAGAAAAAGTGGCATGCTAAGTTTATAAACTCCTCTTGGTTTGTTTATAGCTGTGTTTTTGAGTGAGTTTTTTGCATATATGTGTGAAGAAATCAATGGGAAGCTAAATCAAAGAAGGCAGTTTTCTACTTTGTTCTGAAAGCAGTGAGATGCATAGTTGTTCTTTCCTCCTTCAGCAATGAGTTCCATTGCACAGGTCCAGCTCCTCTGAAAGTTTGGACCCCAGTTCTGAAACTTTTTTTTTTTTTTTTCTGTGGTAGCCTCCTTACCCTTGATGAATGTTGTGACTGCAGGGACTCATGGTAGTACAGCAAAATGACCTCCCATATATTGAGGGCCAAATACGTGAGACACTTTAAGCATTAGAAAAAGGGACTGTTATGAAGATCTATTTTGACTTCCTGGTTGGCACCCGGTAGCATAATGAAGTGTGGGTGACTAGGGAGCCCACTTAGAGGGGACACAAGAATGGCAGCCACTTCACCCAATACAGCCTCTGCTGCCATCCCTGTTGTTGCTTCTGCCCAGAGAACAGCCATTGCTTTTTATGCCTCTGAGACATCCTTGGAAGTGTTTTAAGAGCAAGATGGATCAACACTTGGCTGTGGTTCAGACAGAAGGCAGGGAAGAGTTTGAACCTTGCAGGCTAACTAAATCAGAGGAGCATAAGATTTTGTAAGCAACAGCTTGCTTCATCTGATGCTGGCACAGCTTACAACTTTCCTCTGTAGAATGGTTTAGAGAGGGAAATCCTGCCTTAGTAAGGGGTTGGTCTAGGTGACCTCCTGAGGTCCCTTCTAGCCCTAGTTTTTTTGTGATGCTATCATATGTCTGTACCTAATACATTTTCACTTGATAATTCCATCAGCAAACACATAAATATGTTTATTTGTAGATATAAGTGAATAGTGGATAGACTTAGTAGTTGCTTGTTTAAGAAAGTAGCAAATAGTGCATGCACATTAGAAAAAAATACCAGTTTTTGGACAAGGCTTCACCAAAATCACAGATTTCCATAGATCTAGGAAGCCACATGCTTAGGCAAATGCACCATTAGTTAATTGCAGGGTCTGAAGCTAATGACTGATGCTTGTGTCCTTCTGAGTGACACTCAGCATATGTTTGGATGTTGTGAGTACAAAAGGCTCCTCAATCTACCATTAACTCCTTTTGGTCATTTGATCTCAGTCTACCACAGTGGTTTACACACTGGGGTAAATGTACACCTGGGGACACATGGTACTTTACCAATGACTATTTGTGCCATGTGCCTAAATTTTAATAACGGTTGTGGAGCTTCTGATCGGTCAACGTGTGGTGAGCAATGTCGTTGCAACCCGTTGATGTTAGCGTTGATGCTTTTCATAAAGAATGAACATGAAGAGATGTGTCAGGTGTAAGGGGTAACAGGTTATGTGGTGAAAAAAGTTTGAAAACCACTGGTCTAAAATACACTATGGGGTGGTTTGATGGAACAAAAGGATACCTTGCTCTGTCTTGTATCCTGAAGTTTCCATTAGGAAGCTAACCTATGCTATTTGAATATTTCCTATGCTGGTACTGGCAAGTGAAACTGTTTTTGTTGCCTTTCTAGAACACCAGGAACTAGCCATGTAGGACTAACACATTCTTTTAAAATTTTGAAATAGAGCTGAAAGCCTTTATCATAGGTGGCACTGCAGCTTGCAAATGGGGTCACTGTGACTCCAACAGACATTCCCCTCTAATCTACTACAAGGAAAGTGGAAGCTGGGGGAGGGAGGAGTGGCTGGAAACAACCAAGGCAGCACATTGTAAATACAAAGCAAATCAGTCATTATATACCCCCCCACACACTTTTTCCTCCCCATGCACACACAGTCAGTGCCAGCTGTAACCCAATTAAACTCAACAATTCACAGGTGTTCGGAGGAATGATTATAACATAAAAGCACGTTTCTCTTTAGGGCTCTTGAACATATTTTAGCGCTGCTTAAATTTTATACATAAAAAAACCCTAGCAACTAAACCAGGAAATCATACAAAAGAAGGAAATTACTGGAGATACAGAGAGGGAAGAATTAAAAAAAAAACTTCAGCATCTTCTCACACATCATGAGCACCAGCTGCAGCCTGTGAAATGAAGACGTGTTATAGTTGAAGGCAGTAGTGTCTAAAGGATATTACACTAGTTAGAAGCTCAGTGGACACGATTCTCATCCCAATTCAGTCACAGCCTTTTTTTTGTGATCTTGAGCAAGGCACTTAATCTACCCAGTGTCTCAGTTTCACACCTGGAAATAAGGATAATGCTTACCTCCCATGCAAAGATGTTCTGAGAGTTGAACCAATGAGTTAAGGCACTTGAGTATTATGCCTGATAAAGGCTCCCGAAGAAATCTGAGATGTATGGGCGGGGCGCATTTGTCTGAAAACAGTCGTGACCTGTGAAAAATCCCATTCCTTCCCTCTGTTTCTATTGTCTGTTTAGAAACAATAAAGTATACTACGAAGTATAAAATATAAAAGGGATTTTGCATGCAGTGGCTATGATCAGGAACAGATAAAAAAAACACTAATGGACATCAAATATTCAAGAAAACTGTAAGGGTAAACTGAAAACTGATAGCACCCACAATATACAGTGCTCACAAGTAATTGTTGGCCCATATACAGTAAGGAAGGTCATAGAAACAAAGACAATTAGGGGTGGAAGGGACCTCAGGAGGTTATATAGTTCAACCCCTTCCACAGAGCAGGACCATCCCCAAATACATCATCCCAGCCAAGGATTTCACTGGTGGGGTCATAAAAACCTCCAAGGTTACCTCTCTGGGTAACCTGTTCCAGTGTTTTACTACCCTCCTTATGAGAGAGTTTTTCCTAGCATCTAGCCTAAACTTCCCTTGCTGCAACTTAAGACCATTGTTCCTTGTCTTTCACCAGGCCAAGGGGAAAATCATGCCAGCTAGGGTATAGAATGAGCAGGGTTCCAATGACTGCCTTCCTACTATTGTTGTAGAACTAGTGTATGATCAATTAAAGAAGTTGGACGTATATATGTCAGCAGTAGGCCTGTGGTACTAGGAACTATTCAATTCAGATTCAGATTTGGTCATTTTGGATGCCAGGGATTTGATTCAGAGATCCGAAACATTTTTCTGAATCGCTTTGGAAGATTCGGAGCCGATTTGGAGATTTAGCTATAGAGTATAATGGGGAATCAATGAAATATCTATAACTTTGTTGCCTTTTGTCTAATTCAGATAAAACATGCATGGATGGTAGCCTCTGTTGAGAGCATGACACATGCCAAGCTTCAAGGTGATAGGTGTAGGGGTTTCTGGGAAACTGCACCTTAAATTCCGGAAAGCTAAACTCATGTCACACATGTGCATTAAGCCATAATGGGGTGAAAACTGCAGGGATGGTAGCCCCCAGTGAGGCCACAAAGCCTGCCAAGTTTCAAGGAGATAGATTTTAGGGGTTTGGGGGAAACTGTACCACAAGCTGTGGAGAAGCAAAACTTGTGCCATGGGTGACACCATGTGTGTTAAGGGGCTTCTGGGTTCTGGGGCCCTGCACCTCTAGCTGCAGACAGGCAAAACTCTTCACAGCATGTCCTCCTGATCCCATTTGGCCAGGAGGTCAGCCACAGCCAGATGGGTCCAAGGTGCCAGCTCTGAGCAGGCAGGGTCCTGCAACTGGCCTTCCTTAAAAGGAATTCTGGTGTTCCTTATTGGAAAACTAAAAAATCCCTGATAAAAAAAAATCCCAAAATCATTCTCTAAAATACCCGCAAATCCATGTTCCTCCACAAGTAAAACAAAAGACCACTATAGAGAGAGAGAGAGACAGTCAGAGACAGAGACAGTGATCAGTTGAACAATGTTTTATTGATATATCTACAGTGTTAAAGCAAGTCTCTTATCACAATAATAAAGTGAACTCTAAATATAGGTTTCATGAATTCATGAATACATATTTTGCTGCCTACCCACAGGGCGATGGTCCCCACACAAGGACTTCAGCCCCCCAACATGGGATACAGCCCCCCAACAGGAGGTTTGTCCCCCACACAAAGGGTTTGCCCCCCTCAAAAGGGGTTCAGACACCTGACAGGGGGTCAGCACTCTCACAAGGGGTATGGCCCCCCAACAGGGGGTTC
>NW_017729033.1:9241758-9242712 GCF_001723915.1 Gavialis gangeticus
CAGCAGGGGTCGGGGGGCTCGGGGTGGCTAGCGAGGGTTAGGAGGGCTGGAGGAGTGGGCAGGGCCATCAGGAGTCCTCCCCACAGTCCCTTCCCCACTCCTCCAGCCTCCCTGACCCCTTAATCACTGGCACCAGAGCTCTGGTGCTGAAACATGTGGCCTGGCTGGCCGCCTGTTTCAGCACCAGGGCGAGGGGCAACCATAAAGATGCTTTGGCAGCCAGAGCATCTCTGTAGAGGACCCAGCCACCGGTTGCCTCAGGGCATGGTCAGGGACCGTGCCCTGCCCCACGTTTTTACACTTCGCTTTTTTTAGACCCCTGGATATCCATTTTTTTGTTCCCCCACATGCCTGTTGCCCCACTTCAAAGGGGTTTGAGCTTGGGCAAGAGGCATGTGCATGCTCATGTGGACACAACCACAGAGTTCTAATGAATGGATCTGTGTCATCCTGGTGAGAAGTGGTCAGTGATGTCCCACAGGGGTCAGTGCTTGGTCCAATGCTATTTAACATCTTTATCATCATCAATGATTTGGATGTGGGTTTTTTTTTTTCACCACCTAGCATGACGGTATCCTAATTCATGACTACACTTGTTGGTAGCATCACACCATAAATAAACAAAACTATGAGCTGAATATGAGTGAACTGTTTGCACTTGCTGGAAAAAAACAACATACAAGTTTGTATTAATAGGTATCAGGTATCCAGGTTGTAGCCTTATTGGTTTAGAGGAGAAGGCAATCAGGACTCATAGTAGAGATGATATCTTTTATGAGGCAACAAGATTTTTGCAAAAAATAAATTCTTTAATTGCAAGCTTTTGGGCACAAACACCCTTCATCAGGGTGCCCAAAAGCTTGCAATTAAATAATTTATTTTTTGCAAAAATCTTGTTGCCTCATAAAAGATATCATCTCTTCTATGAGTCCTGATTGCCTTTTCCTCTAAACC
>NW_017729033.1:9247712-9259585 GCF_001723915.1 Gavialis gangeticus
ATTAATAGGTATGTCACTTGCCCTTAGAAAGGTGTTGGATTAGATAATAGAGGTTCCTTCCAGACCTACTTTCTTATCATTTTATGATCATATAATAATCATAATATACCAGTACATTAGTTTACAATGCCTATGTCCTTCCTCCTTTCACCTGTAAACAATAGTATCATTTCAAATGAGATATGTAGCTCAGATTAGCATTCACATTAATTCTGAGATTACTACTTTACTTGTAAATGCTCTCATCTACTGTTAATGCTGTAGTACTAACCACACTGTACAAGGAGGTTATCTCAGGACAAATGAACTCTTTTCTTCACATAATGCATTTTTTTAACACTGCCTTGAAGCAATATGGTGGCTCTGCTTGGGAAGAGAGTAAATAGCTGACAAGTTAGGTGGATTTTAGTATGGATTTTTTAGGGGAATTAGGTAACCAAATCTTGTCTAGGCTGTTTAAATATTTCAAACGGAGCTTCCCTTTTAAGCAGACAGTACTTTCCATTTCTTGTTCACTTGTAGCTACATGTAGCCTGATCCATTTGTAAGCTGTACAGTCTTATGAGCAAAATCCTGTTAAATAACATAAAAACCTTTTTAAAAAAATGATACTTTCACTCTAGTTGGAAATATATTAACTTTTCTGTATGAGAGAATTTCACTTCAACTAAGTTGTCTCACCAGTTCTTCTTGATGCAGTCAAATTTACCCTGTAGATTTTTTTTTTTTCCCTAGGAGACTCTAACATTATTTATTTTTATATTCATAGTTTCATAGATTTAGGGTCGGAAGGGACCTAGTAGATCTTCTAGCCCGACCCCCCGCCAGGGCGGGAGAACAACAAAACCCCAAAACAAGAAACGGGACTCAAATGAGTCCAGCCAGGTAGGCATCCAGCCTCTTCTTAAAGACCCCCAGGGTAGGGGCCAGCACCACTTCCCTTGGAAGTTGGTTCCAGCTCCTAGCCGCCCTAACTGTGAATATTTACTCATTCTGAACATATATTTGTCAAATTGTGTCTTTGCATCGTCTTACTTTAGGCCAATTATTTTAATTACAATGCTTAGACCACTTATTAAACAGATTTTTACATGCACGTGGCCTAAAAAAATAATGTGAACTTCATTATTCTCGATTGTGCCCAGTGAAATAATTATGTAATTTTAAGTTCATCATAGCATCAAAGAAAGATGGCATTCCAGTTTTTAAAGAATGGGGGTTTGGGATCTCTGGGTTCATTTCAAGTCCTTCCATTAATTTCTACGAGCCAGATTCTACTCATATATTGGCTGCACCTACACAAGATGCTGACTGCGCAGTCATTACTGTGCAAACTTTTAGTACTTGTTTATACAGTGTAGTAATTATATAAGTACTAAATGAATGCACAGTAACCAAAGTTACTGTGCAGTAGTGCCACTGAATGTCTTTTCCATGATGCCAACTGTGCAGTAGCCTGAGACTGCTATGCAGTAGCATCATGCCATTCTTTCTGCCATGCAATGCAACTGCCCCATAGTTATGGGCTCCTGAGCAGTCAGCATCATCTCATGTAGACATGTCCATTGTGTGCATAAATTGATTTATGCACCTAAGGGTGATGCTATTCCACCTTGTTCAAGTACCTGAAAAACAGATGGGTGGCTCTTCCTCCTCCTTGCCTTTTTATGCCTTATCCTTAAGAGTTAAGATAATGATGTCTTGCAAGTCCAAGTCTTTTATATGTATGCATGGGCTAAATATCACTTATATGATTAACTAGCTATATAGGCTATACAGTATATACATATAGATTTAAGTGGTTTTATGGGCTGTTCACATGGTTTTTGCTCTCAGGGCTATAGACGTCTCAAAATACGAATGTCGTCCTCTCATTTAGCCCAGTGGTTAGGGTGTTTTTCAGGCAGTGGAAGACAGGTTCTAGATTCCCCTTACCTAGGGGGGATTTGAATCTACATCTCCTTAAATGATGTTTTGGGAGATGGTAACCTTTCATATGAACGTTTGAAAAACTAACAAAAAAATGGCTGCCTATGCTGTAAGTCTATGGCAAAGTGGGAAACTACACAGCAGCAGGGAACACTAATGGTGGTATTATAATTTATTCCGATCATTTATGACTATTTATGATTTATCCTTTACAACCATCACTTACGATTATTTAAAAATGTGATGTGGTTGAGTCAATGATCAATGTAAACAAAATGATCTTATTTTGAAATTGCCATTAGTTTCTGAAACACCTTCATATATAGTGGTCAGATCATTCACTCAGAAAGTGGAAGACCTGGTTTCCATACCTTTTTCTGTCTGAATGGATTCAAATTCACATGACACTTTCCAGAAGAATGCTTAATCAGAAGGCTACAGGTCAGAGTCATTTTCCAACATTTCTGCTGAACTAAAATAATTTTCAATTTGGTATGTTAAACGTTGAAGTAGATTACATAAAACAGTTGTGGAATCTCCATCCTTAGACATTTTTAAGTGCATGTTAGATAAATATATTCTTTTTCTGGAATGACTTACATAGAGATGTCTTGTCTTGAGCTGGGATTTGGATTAGATGACCTCCTAAGGTTTCTTCCAGCCTATTTTATTATGATTCTGTTGCAGTTAATTACATTACAGTATTGTAAAACCAGAATGAGATCTCAGTCATGCTATTTGCTGTGTTAGCTTTTTCCAGGTGGAAGGCATGAGTATTATTAACAATGTCAGTATAACCTTTCCCGGAATTCTCTTAATTTCCTAGAAATGTCTTATTTTCAAGTGAATTTTCACAGGTATTTTATGATTTAATTAAATTTAAAATCTTTAGTATTTTAAATACATTTCTAATGATTATATTCATTTGTTTGTTTTATACATAAATTGGCTCAAGTGCATTCAATAATTAACTGAGAAAGTTAAGACAAAATTTAAGTGATTTTCTTTGGGATTTTATAATGTATTATACAATAGTTGATTGAATTAATAGGCAGTTCCTGTAACTTGGTAAAAACAGACGTTACAAATTTCATTATGAAGTAGTTGGGTTTTTGGCTGTAGCCTTTTTGGTCTAAGGACATAAGCAGGCAAGGTTCTTTGGGTAGATGTGAGATCTTTTATTAGACCAGCTGAGTAGTTGGAAAAAAGTTCTTAGCAAGCTTTTGGGCACAGTCACCCTTTGCCAGGCAGAGGGAGTCTCTACTGGTCTGAGACGCCAAAGAATTATGAATTGTGAAGTAGTTTAATTCAAATCAGAATATTATAATTTTCTTATATATTCCTTTTATGTGATCTCAGACGTGTGCAAAATAAAGTAATTCCACTGAAGTCCAGCTAAGGAAATCATTGCTTAGTGAAAATGCTGTCTTACAGAAAACTAAATACATTAAAAATCATTCTCCTTGTGCTTGTGGAGTAGTATATCAGGCCATAATTTCATCATACTCTCTGGAGTTATGACAGTAGAAAGCTTATGTAAGTGTAATGAAAATGAGACCCATTAATGCTAAGGCTAAATTGTCTTTCATAAAACAGGAGAAAGAAGAGAAAGTTGGTTTCCCCTCGCAGTAAGCCTTGTTAAGTGCAGGTGTTAACCTTGAAAAACAATCAGCTTCTGTTTCTAAACTCACCAAAGCTGTCTTTAACACATAACACCCCCCCCCAATTCATTACTTATGCTTTAAACCTAACTTCAGTTTCTGTGACTAGTTTTCAAAAAGTGAATTTAACTCCTTCATTGTATGACACATTTGACTGTATATGAGGTGATAGTATCGGTTTCTATTAATTCCACTGTGTTTTGTGTGGACGGAAACATCTGCTTGCATAGAGTAGCCTATGGGAGCAGGTCAAAAAGCCCCAAATTAGGATATCATCTCTGTTGAAGATATCTTTCAATATAAGCTTAAGTAGCATTGAAGTCAAGTTAGTTTTTTTTAGAGCCAGTAGTGCTGCATAGGAAAACTGAGAAAGCTTGGACAGTGTTTCTTGTACGGTGGTGCAGGACGGTGGCTGGGGCATGACTGGATTGTGGTAACAAGACTGCCACAAGAAAATCAAACTCTTCTAATGGCTTGCAACCCAGTAGGTGTTGAGACAGTGGGGTGCTTGTGGTACCCAATACCACACCCATGCCATAAGATAATAACAGTCTTAATAACAGTCCTCACCCTTCTACCACACCTGAGAAGTGATGGTTTAAAGTACTGGCAGAGTCCTGACATGCTCATCACATATGTATTTACAAGCTAAGATAGCCAAAGGAAAGGCTGAGCTAGTAACTACATATGCACTTCAATTGATCTAGCAGGGAAAGAAAACAAAAGACTAAATATGCATCTGTAGCAGGGCACTAAGGTGCCTGCTACTGAAAAGCAGCAGTATGGGCTCAGGTGCTGGTTGCTAGGGGCAACCAGGAGGAGCTAAGGGCCGACACCTGGTGAGTCAGCTGACCGGAAGGGGCAGGGCTGACCACTATAAGACCCAGACAGGAGTCTGTGGGTGCTCCCTCTCCCTCTCCCAACTGGCAGCCAGACAGAAGGAGCACTGTTTGACCAAGGAAAAGAGCTCGGTCCTGAAAGGGGAAAAGGGAAAGGCCTTGGATGTACAAACCACTAGTTATAAGGGTGAGAGATGTTGTGTGGTTTGGAGAATGCTTTAACCAGGAGGCTTAGATTTGAGTTATAGCTGACTGGCTTGCATTATTGTTTTTGTTGTTGTCATTACACCGGAGGACCGGGTGAAGCTATTAGGGGTTGGAGGAGGCCTCATAGGGGCTCCACAGTAGCATGGGGACCCCAGTGCCAGAGAGGGCACATCATTCAGGGGTGCATTGACCCCAGCCCCAGTGCAGGCGGGTGCGAAACGCCCCAGTACGGATAGTTTCGGGACAAGCCAGGGAGCGCCCGTGAGGGTGCGAGCAATTGCGGGACAAGCCAGGGAGTGCTGTGAGGGCGCAGGCAATTGCAGGACAAGCCAGGGAGTGCCCGTGAGGGCACAGAAAAGGATTGACCAAACAATGTCCGGTACATCTGCGAGACTTGGGGCATGGTACAGGGGTGGTTGGAGCCATGCATAGCCCTTAAGGCTGGAGTACACCAAGTCACCCAAGACAGAACACAGACAGGGATACATCAGGGCACCGTGTCAGAGAGGACAAAAAGGCATCCTCCCTTAAACATTATTAACATCAAAGACGTGGTGGGCGAAATGGTGAGGGTGCTTTGACACCAACTTGGCACGGTAGGGGGTGCTAGGGGAGTTCACGGCCACCCCTAGGACCCCGCGCTGTCACAGCATCTCAAGAGAAATTTGTAAAAGATGCAGGAAATATGCCCTGTATGTGACAAACACACCCTGCTCACATTTCTCCCCAAAAGCATTTAATGTATAGGGTGTTACAAATGTTGGGAGTTTGGGAAACAGAACATCACCTCTACAAGCTACTGCAAATTTGCCTCCTTGATATACACCCAAATAACCCAAAATAGGTTTGGTGACACCTCTAAGCATCCTGTATGACCACTCAAGGCCCATCACCTGTAAATTAACCAATCATTGCAGGGGCTCCAGAAAATGCACCAATCTTGACACCTAGATGATCCAAGAACAGGAGCTAGGCAAGGAACAGTTATGATATGATGATCAACCTTTTCCTCCCTGTTTGTTTGGACTATAAATTGGCCAAACATCAAGTAAAAATGCTTTGAAGCTATACAAGCAGATTTGCCAGCAAAGTTGTGTGCAGTCCAAGAAGTTATCCTGCCACCCAGCCAACAAGTGAAGGATCTGCACTTTGAGGCTGCACTTTGAGAACTGCTTCCTGCCTGCATTAGGTCAAGATCTCTATGCAGCTAGGATAATACTAAGGACTAATAGGTTGTTTTATATTGGGAAAGAGTCTTTTTCTATTATTTAGTTTTGTAGCTTGTTGGAAGTTATTAAAACAAGCCTTTCTACTATTCATCAGCCTGGTGTTGTGTCAATTCTTCAGGCACTAGGTTTAAAAACCTGCTAAGTGCAACAAGTAGTACTATAAATTTATATATATTTATGAATTCATAATCTACTTTGTGTGGGTATTCTCTGGAGTTCACTTAAAATCCCCTGTACTTGTGGTCACTTTTGCTGATTAATTTCTCTTCTAGAATAATCCTGGGAACCAAAAGTGAAAGGAGGAAAAGTAAATACATTCTGATCAAATTTGTGTCAAGTTTTAAATAAACATTTACAGACTCTATTCTTCACCATTTGCTATGCTTTTCTGATGATTAATGGAAGCAACTACAGTAAGAGAGTTTTATTTTTTAATTGATGCCAATATAGCAGAAGTTCAGGAAGAGCCAGCATGGATTCAACAAGAGCAAGTCATGCCTGACCAACTGGATTTACTTCTATGATAAGGTGATAGGCTCTGAGGATGGGTGAAAATCAGTGGATGTGATATACCGTGACTTTAGCCAGGCTTTTGACATTTTCTCCCACAACATTCTCATTAACAAGCTAAGAAAATACCAACTATACAAAAACACTTTAAGGTGGATACACAACTGGTTGGATCATCACACTCAATAAGTAGACCTCAATGGCTCAGTGTCTCGTTGGGAGAAGGTATCAACTGAGATTCCCCAAGAATCTGTCCAAAATCTGGTATTGTTAAACATCTTAATTATTTGGATAATAGGATTTAATACATACTTAGCAAATTTCTGGGTGACACCAAGTGTGGTAGAGTTAAAGACATGTTGGTTGGCATGGCTAGGATGTCAAATGACCTGGATAGCCTGGAGAAATGGCCCACAACCAATCAGATGAGATTCAATAAAGATAAGTGCAAAATCCTGAACTTGGAATGGAATAACCACATACACAAGTGCAGATTGAGGAATGGCTGGCTAGGCTGAAATACTGCAGAAAAGGACCTATAGATTTCATTAGACCATCAGCTGCATATGAGCCAACAGTGTGCTCTTGTTGCACAAAAGAAAAATAAAGAAGAAAAAAAGCCAATAGCATGCTGGGTTTTATTAACAGGAGTTTCACTTGCAAATGAAGGAAAGTGATTTTTTTTTTCTATTCTATTCACCATTGGTGAGGCCTCAACTAGAGTGCAGTGCCCAGTTTGAGGCCACATACTTCAAGAAAGATGTGAACAGATTAGAGAGAGTCCCAAGGAGAGCAACAAAAATGATTAGAGGCCTGAGAAACAAGTTATGAGAAAAGGCTGAAAGAACTAAGGTTTTTTCTCTGGAAAAGAGAAGATTCAGTGGTGTTTGATAACAGTTTTTTAACACCTGAAAGGTGATTATAGAGATGATGGAGATGGGATTTTCTCTATGGCGATAAGGGACAGGACTAGGAGCAATGATCTCAAGATGCAGCAGATGAAATTTAAACTGGAGATTAGGAGGAACTTTCTGACTATGAGGGCAGTCCAACATTGGAACAGGCTACCTAGAGAAACTGTGGAATCTATATCCCTGGAAGTTTTGAAGAGCAGGTTAGACAGACACTTGGCTAGGATGGCTTAGTCAGGGATGATCCTGCCTTAAGCAGGGGGCTGGACTAGATGTCCTTGTGAGGTCCCTTCCAGACCTACTTTCCTATTATCCTAAGTTAGGATACACATAGGATCACCCTCTACAGCTTCCCGTTCCTCCACTGTAGGCACAGGAGGAGAGCAGAGGATGCAAGAATATCCCACTAGTCACTTTGGACCATACTGACAATGTACTTATATGTCTAATGATGTAGATATGTCCTGGGGAAAATCCATGGTTTACCTAAGCAGGTGATGTGCCTTATTCCTGTTGATTTCTTACTTCAGTCATGTGCAGTAGTTGGCTGTTTAACTCAGAAGCCTCATGCTTTTTCTTCCAGTTTAGTCTTTGGTGTTGGAGAACACAGTGGCCAACACACGTAAGCAAAGGGTAGGGAATAGACTGTTTTCCCAAGGCACGGGACAAAGAGAAAGGGTCTGTAATTTGGTATTGATCTAATCCAAGAGTAGATTGAACACCCTACTAGAA
Source organism: Gavialis gangeticus (assembly GCF_001723915.1). Taxonomy (NCBI): domain Eukaryota; kingdom Metazoa; phylum Chordata; order Crocodylia; family Gavialidae; genus Gavialis; species Gavialis gangeticus. The sequence goes on from NW_017729033.1 coordinate 9,255,731, forward strand.
CACAGGAGGAAGGTGGTGTTGTGCTGTGTAGCCCTTTGCATGGGGTTAGAAGCAGAAGTTCAGTCCCTCTTTAAATGGGTGAAAAGTTTTCAAAGAATGGATGCACATTAAAAGCCTATAACAAGCAAAAATCTGTGTCTGAGAGAAAGAGAGGAATTCAGCAATTATGTGAGGGTTAGAAATGATCAGTGTATGTCCTATCTTTCAAATATTGACTCTGTTTGATGAGAGACAAAGCATCCTATAGCATGTGAAACCTAGCAAATGAGACACATATACTAACATGCATCAGCAATCACCCGGGAGGAAATTTAGCAAAGAGAAGTAGTGTGCAGAAGTTTCTGCATTGCTTAAAATCTCACACAATGGTCACTGCCTATGCTGGGGGTTGAAAAAGTAGGACTTCTCACTTTCTGCTCATTACTGAAAACACATCTTTCTTCAACCATGCAACCCTTCCCTACATGGATATTGAGGCCTTACCACCAAATGTCATGGAGAGGCTGTAGCTGGTATTGCAGCTTACAGATGGGAGTAGCAGCACCTCCTGAACTTGAATTTGGGGTACAGATTTGATCTCTTCCACCTCTTCTGCCAATTTACCTTCTTTGTCTGCATTAACTTAAATGACTCATCTAAAAACTATGCCAACCAATCACACACCCTTCTCTTGTCTCTTACCCTCATGCATGCTTCCTTCTCAATGGGATAATACCCATTATTGTGTTTGTTTGCTTAGAGAAGACCTGTTAAGTTCCTCCTAGAAGTCATCACGAGATGGTGGTTTGGTAGATGCTCTGCATGGCCTCTTCCTGATGATTGGGAATAGAGGTATGGTCCTAGAAGAGAACAAATGGGAAAGGCAGGCCAGAAATTTGTCTCTCTCAATACTATCAGCTATACAGATCTACCATAGCAGATAAATCAGGGGTCGGGATGGGAGGGGAGGGTGGCAATGAAATAGAAACCAGGAACATGGATATTTACCTGAAGAATTTTCTGACCTTTCAGACATTTGCTGCAGATTTGTTTCTAATAATGAGCAACGATTCTGGATTGTGCTTGTTATTCACAAGCCTTTGCACCCCCTCTTAACCAGCTGAATAAGTACAATATTCACGTTTAATAAAAATGCATTTTTGTACCAAATGATTTGATCCTTGGCCAGCTTATTTGATGCAAGTAAGAGAAAGCAAGTCCCTTGTTCTGTTTTATAGCTGGAGGCATGGCCAACAGGCAACATTGTTTAAATAATGGTTGCCCTGAGCTTGGTTTTGCAACAGCTATGCAATTACCCTTTCCTTTGGTTTCTTCGGTTTCAGGGACTTTGATTGCTGGTGTCCAGGATATTTTCCCCATGGTGATTCATTCATTATAGCACTCTCTCTGTTTGCCGTGGGAAGAAAATTACAGGAAGTTATAGCTGCCCAGAAGTGAATCAGTGCATAAAGACCACGTTCCTTTCTCTTTCTACCATACAAACATCTCCTGCACCTCTTGTTTTCAAAGTAGGTATCTTACCATTCAGATCTCAGTCACAAATCCTTGTATGATTGTATTTTATTTCCAACAACACAATGTTTTGTGGACAGTGTTTTTCACCTTTTCCTGTTGTTAGGGGAGTAACTTTCTCAGAGCTTTGAACAGTGCAAAAAGAAAAGAAAAGGTTGTAAGGTTTCTTCCCTTAAAGAATTGACTTGTTGTATAGGTTAGCAGCCTATGTATTATTGTTATTTGCCATGTTTGCCGTGGCAGTAGTAGAGGCCAGACAGGTCATAGTCTCATATCTAACACATATTTGTACAGGGCTGAGTAGAACATGGCCATACTATGGCTGATTTTTAGGTGCTGAAATAGTAAATATGGTAAATATCAATAATGGGTGGAGTACTGGTAAGATGCATCAGGGCAATGTCTAAGCATTTTCTGTAATGACTTGAATTCTATAGTCTGAAGTCTCATTGACTTTTGAAGGGATCTTTTTCTTTAAAACTTAATTTACATAGATAGTCAATTTGAAAAAAAAAAAAAACTTTTGATGGGACTAATCTTGTACATGTCTAAATTACTTTATTTTAAAATAGGACTTTCTACACAGGAAACTTATTTCACAATGAACTAGGAAGTACTGTCTGTTGTGGATTATCTGGTTCAAGAGAGCTATGATAGAGCCAGCTGCAACCGTACCACGTTCCTAATCATTGTGTCCATTGGATGGGGGTATTCTTTACAGGAAGTATGTAGTCTTTGGGATGTTTCCTTGGTGCTTTGTTTCAATGCTGTCCTCTGTATTGTGGGGTTGTTCTGCTGTGTACTTTGGGAGGCATAGCAGAAGCCAGAAAGAGGAAAATGGATTTCTATCACTTCCAGTTAAATTCATAGATTCATAAATGTTTGGGTTGGAAAGGACCTCAGTAGATCATTGAGTCCAACCCCCTGCCCTGGGCAGGAAAGAGTGCTGGGGTCATATGACCCCATCCATGCGCATGTCCAGCCTTCTTTTAAAGACCCAATGATGCAAATTACCTTGAAACGTATTTTTGTATTTTCCCAAGCAGGAAGCATCTCTGACCACCTGAAACCTGAGATCCTGCTCTTGCCTTTGTTTCAAGGTAATTTGCATAATCACAGATCCTCGAGAGGTGAGAGGCTCCATACCAGCTATGAACTGACTGCCCGGAGGAGTTTGCCATCTATTGACTCCTCTTTGAAATCTTATGAAATACGAACTTCCATTTCTACCCACGAGAACTTTTACAATCTTTTCTCCAATGCCTGATGAAGGGTGCTTGTACTCCAAAGCCTGCAATTAAAGATTTTTTTTGCAAAAATCTTGTTGGTCTAATAAAAGATATCATTTCTACTATGAGTCCTGATTGCCTTGAAACGCATCCAGTCCTTCCAAGTGTCTCTTCACCAAGTTGGCAATAATGGTTGGTGGGCTGGTGTCCTTTTTGTGCCTGTCTATGATCCCATTGGGAGATTTGTCCTGGTCTATATTCAGGAATACGGAAGCAAAAAACTCATCAAACAGCTCAGCCTTGTCCCCCCTTATCTGTCACTAATTGCCCTAATTTGTGCTGTAGGGGTCCTATGCTACCCTGCGCCTTCTTTTTACTCCCTATATACCTGAAAAAGGACTTCCTGTTGTCCTTAATTTTTGTTGCCAGCCTAAGTTCCATTTCTGCTTTGACCTTTCTAACTGCAAGTGCAGGCCAAGTAAGTATATTCCACCTTGGCAGCTACCCCCTGCTTCCACAGCCTATATGCCTCTTTTTTTGCCCCTAGGCTTTCCTGGATTTTCCTGTTCAGTAAAGAGGGTTTCTTGGTCCCTTTTCTCTCTTTCCTGTGCAATGGGATTGTCTCCTTCTGTGCCCATAAAATCACTCCCTTTAGGAATGACCATTCCCATGAGTTCTTCTCATTGGCCAGTGCCAATTTCAAATTATTATCCATCAACACAGCTAAAATAGCAGCCTACACTGTGATGGTGGACCAAGGTTCTCAACCCAGGGAACTGTTTTTTACTGACAATCTGAGCACTTTTTTTTTTTTACTGATAACCAAACTTCTATTTTACTGACATATGTTTTTACTGACGTTTGTAACTGTAATTCTTTTGCCAAACCCTGGACAGCGATAACAATGGTTTGGTTTAAATATAGGAGTTTTAACTCCAACTTTTAACGTGGCCTTACTTGACTAAAGCAATTGTTTTACACTGAGCTGCCTCTATCCCTGGGGTCCCCCAACTTACCCCCACACCCTGATACCACTCATAGCACCCCGTACCATGCTGCTCCCACCCCCCCTGCACTACCATGGCACCAGCATCACCCTGACCTACCCCCACGC
>NW_017729033.1:9264585-9270558 GCF_001723915.1 Gavialis gangeticus
GCTGCTCCCACCCCAGCCCAGCCTCCAACCTGACTATCACTACCCCTGCTCCCTCTGCCCTGACATGGACTGCTCCACTACTACCTGTCCCCTCTCCCAGGCTCACAGCTCCGTACTGGCTGTACCAACCACTTGCTTGTCCTTCCCAATGCCTTAGAGTTCCTGGGAATGTGCACCTCTGCCTATCTTTGAGGTGAGCAGCCATTACAAGTAGGTGATAGCTGGGATGAAACAGCATCGTGTGGCTGGTAGGGGTGGTGTAGGGAGGGCTGTGGTGACTCCAGTTGGACACAAAATCATGAGGGGGCCCTCCCTTCAGGATGCTGTGCTCCCACTCAGAACAAGGTGGTACTGCTGTGCTCTGCCTGTCCATCAACACTTGCACATGGGATTTCAATCAAGCTTACAGTTGCTTCATTTTTTATGGACAACTGCATTGTTATGGATTTTACAGTAAGCATTTTTTAGCCTTTTAAAATAATTTTATGGACAGTTGGCAACCTTATGATAGACATGCAGTATACAAGGACTTGAGGAGGTAGTTCAGACATCTTGCCACTAAGTGGCTTCACGTTTGCAAGTTAACTTGTGTGCTACTGAGGAGATGTTACAACAGTTTTGGAGAAGCAGTAATCTTTCCTGCTATTATCAGCAGACAAAGATGTGGAAGACATTATATGGGAAGTTTGTTTTCCTTGGGGCAGTACCACTTCTGGTATTGTGATAGAAGTGTTGTGTAGTGAAAAAGGATAATGCAGCAGACCTGGAATAGCCCAAGGCAGCTATAGTTGACAAAAGCCATCTTTTTTTCTGCAGTTATGTGCAGCTCTTACCCCTAACTGAAGCAGCAGCACACCAATATGACAGCTTCCTTATTTACTTAGAAACATCTGGTGAATTCCTTCAGGAAGTTTGTCACATTATCAATAGTCAGAGCTATCAGACAGTAGCTAAGCAATTATGTATGGGCATATTGACTGCTGGGGCCTTTGTGATGGAGATGTGGATTAGTATTAAGAAAGTATTGTAGGGAGAGATTGCAAGGCTTGTAGTCATAGTTTCATAGTTTCTAGGGTCGGAAGGGACCTGAGCAGATCATCTAGTCTGACCCCCTGCCATGGCAGGAAGAGCACTGGGGTCAAATGACCCCAGTAAGGTGGTCATCCAACCTCCTCTTAAAAACCCCCAGGGTGGGAGCCTGCACCACCTCACTTGGAAGCTGGTTCCAGACCCTAGCCGCCCTGACCGTGAAGTAGCGCCTCCTGATGTCCAACTTAAACCTTCCCTCCGCCAGCTTGTGACCATTGTTCCTGGTCACTCCTTGCGGCGCTCGGGGGAACAGGGACTCCCCCAGCGCCTGCTGATCCCCCCTAACCAGTTTATAACAGGCCACAAGATCCCCCCTCAGCCTTCTCTTTTGAAGGCTGAACAGGTTCAGGTCCCGCAACCTTTCCTCATAGGACCTACCCTGCTGTCCCTTGATCATACGAGTGGCCCTCCTCTGGACCCTCTCGATGCTGTCCACATCCCTCTTAAAGTGCGGCGCCCAGAACTGGACGCAGTACTCCAGCTGCGGCCTGACCAGTGCCGCATAGAGGGGGAGGATCACCTCCTTGGACCTGCTCGAGATGCATCTGTGGATGCACGACAAGGTGCAGTTGGCCTTCCTAGCCGCCTCCCCACATTGCCGACTCATGTTCATCTTGGAGTCAATAATGACTCCCAGATCCTTTTCCACCTCCGTGCTGACAAGAGGGGAGTTCCCCAGCCTGTATGTATGGTGCCGATTGTTCCTCCCCAGGTGCATCACCTTACACTTGTCTGTGTTAAACCCCATCCTATTCTCCTCCGCCCATCCTTGTAACCTATCTAGGTCCAACTGTAGCCTGTTGCTCCCCTCTATTGTGCCCACATCCCCCCACATCTTAGTGTCATCAGCAAACTTGAACAGGGTGCTTTGCACCCCCTCATCCAAATCACTGATGAAGATGTTGAACAGGGCGGGCCCAAGGACCGAGCCCTGTGGGACCCCACTTCCCACGTCCTTCCAGGTCGAGAAGGACCCATCCACTACCACCCTCTGGGTGCGACTCTCTAACCAGTTGGCGACCCATTGGACTGTATGGGTGTCTACGCCACAGTCCCCCAGCTTCCTAATGAGAATGGGGTGAGAGACAGTATCAAAAGCCTTCCTGAAGTCTAGGAAAACTATATCCACTGCCACCCCTGCATCCAATGATTTAGTGACCTGGTCGTAAAAGGCCACCAGGTTGGTCTGACAGGACCTGCCGCTGATGAACCCGTGCTGGTTGCCCCTGAGCATGCCGTTCCCTGCTGGCCCCTCCTGGATGCGTGCCAGAATAATTTTCTCGAACAGCTTGCCCAGGATCGAGGTAAGGCTGACTGGCCTGTAGTTCCCCGGGTCCTCTTTCCTCCCCTTTTTGAAGATGGGAACCACGTTGGCCCTCTTCCAGTCCTCCGGCACCTCTCCAGAGCACCACGAGTGTTCATAAAGCCGTGCCAGGGGACTTGCAATGACCCCAGCCAGTTCCTTTAGGACTCTAGGGTGAAGATCATCCGGGCCGGCTGACTTAAAAACGTCCAGCCCCTCCAGAAGCTCCCTAACTAAATCCTCACTCACTCTAGGCCCAGGTGAGCCTCCCCCGGGGCCCGAAGGGGGCCCAGCAGGGAGGTGGCAGTTCTGGTCCTTACTGAGGAAGACAGAGGCAAAGAAGTTATTAAATATGTTGGCTTTGTCGTCTGGCGTGACAACCAGATTCCCCGTCTTGTCCTGCAAGGGCCCCACATTTCCTGGGGCCTTCTTTCTACTCCCTATGTATTTAAAAAAGGACTTCTTGTTGTCCTTAATCCGGGAAGCCAGCCCCTGTTCCACCTCTGCCTTGGCCTTCCTAACCATCCCCCTACATCCCCGAGCAACTGTAGAATAGTTCTCCTTAGTGATGACCCCTCCTTTCCATTGGGAGTAAGCCTCCTTTTTGGCAAGGAGACATTCCCGGATGTTTTTAGTGAGCCATGGAGGTTTATATGCTCTCCTGCCCCCTTTGACCCTCCTGGGGATTTCCTCAGAGGTTGTTGATGATGTCATATGTATGGCATTCCCTAACTGCACTGGGGCAATTAATAAAATCCATATTCTTATTCTTTGCCTCCCATGGAGGCCCCTCAGTTCCTAAACAGAAAGGATAAAGGAAATATTCTCTGTTTTACTTCAAGGCCTAGCTGAGCACTGTGGCAGGTTACTCAACATTGGCATAGGGTATCCTGGGAAGGTTCTGATAGAAAATGATATTTAGAGATTTGCTTTTGGGAACTGGCTTGTAGGTAAATCAGATATTGCTTTATCTGCTTCAGGACCCCAGGACTTCTGTCCCCTTGGGAAGAGAGCCTGGGGCCAGGAAAGGGCAACAGCTGACTGGCAAGTGCTCATAATGATGGAATGAGTGTTGGGGGCAGGGGGGGGAGGGAGGTCAGTGAAAAGCCTTTGTGCTGGAGGTTGTCACCAGGCAGTGAAGACCAAGGTAGTGAATTGGATTTACAATAAATGATGTCTATGAGGGAGAGATCACCTCAAGAGAATGCTTGAAGTCTACAGCAGTGGCTGCTGCCATTTTTCGTTATTTCTGTGCCCAGGGAGCAGCAGAACATGCCATGGGCAGACAGTGGCTGGACCAGGCACGACCAGGGGACCTGCTGCAGGCTGGACAGAGCCCCTCTAAATACAGCCCATGGGCTGTATTTTGCCCACCCCTGGTGTAGATGCACCCCTAGAGGGCAATAACATTTGTTAATGAAACTTAATGTGCAATCATTCAAGTTTTAAGTGCTCTTGACATCGTCTAATTGTAATGTTTAATCTCATCCTTGTGACTAGGTTTAATACTTCTAAATAATACCTGCCTTGTAATGTAAATGCATGCCGCACAAAATTTGATGGATCAAGGGAGGGAGTTTCACCAGTGGTTAGGAGGAAGCAAGTTAGAGGTGTTCAGACTACTGGGAGTAGCCATGAAGATGCAGCCTCCAAAATTACAATGACCAGAGTCACATGCTCAAAAATTACTTGTGTTCCATTTTTGAAGATATGATCTGATTTTGGTGATTTTAAACATGCATAGTATTGAGACTGTGATTGTGATGTTTTGTTTTGTGCTGTGTATAATAGTTCATGAAATGTCAGACATGTTTCATACTTTTTATGGAGCATAGCAAATATTTTTATATATGCACTACATGAACTGTGCTTTCCTGTTTCTGAGGCATAGCACCTTAGAGCGTTTGTTAAGTGTAGGAAGGTGACTTTCATGTCTGATTTTATTGAACTTGTGATGGTGCTCTCATCTTTATGCTTTGTTTAACAATTCATGCATTCTATAATGTATGGTCCCTAAATATTTCATGAATATTCTATGCAACTTAATGAAATATTGTCCAAATGTTTTATAGTTGATTTATATGATTTAAACATTTTATTACACTTGTTTGTGAGATTTTCATTATGCCTTCTTCATATGATTCTTCTCATGAAGATTTCAGGGGGTATTTCATGAGTATTTCATTAAATATTTCATGAATATTTTTATGAAATTTCATGAATACATTTATGTATAGAATTGCCCTTTCATGTTTAGGAAGTGTGTTTTTAATGGAACATTTATTTTTAAATGTTCATGAAACATTTATTGATCACAGTTTAGCAAAATTAGTATTTTTAAGAAAATGCATATGTAAAAATATAAAGTGTGTATCTGCCTATGCAAAAAATGCATATAGCTGAACTATCAGAAACAACAAAATAATGGAGGACTTACTAATATGTGAGCAGTGTAAACTTAACAAAAATAAAGAAGCATTTATGTTCTCAGAAAGTGCTAGTATGCACACACAATTAGCCTTCTAGCTTACAACTTTCTGTAACTTTTGGCTTTCTGGTTGTCTCTAAAGTAACCTTACTTTGGAGCAAGATGGTAGAGCAGGTGGGCAGGACATACTCAGGGTCATCCTTTTCAGGACATAATACTACACTATAGGCATTCCCTGTATGTCAGTCAGACCCCCTCTACATGTTACAGGTACCACACAAGTGATTACTTGTGGAATTACCTTGACAGCAGCTACACATGCAAAGTACTTATCATGTCATAAAAAACTCTAACCAATTATAAAGTTAGACCTCAAAAATGAGGACTGACTTTGTAGCTGGTTGCTATCGATCTTTCATTTGTATGTATATCCAGATGTCCTCTGTGGCTAGAAGCCCCCCAGTTGACAGGACTCCCAATCACAGGGATGAATCAGGCTCACCCAGGGCTAGGAGTCCTACAATTAAGGGGACTCCCAGCCCCAGCAATTGCTGACTCTGGGTCCTGCAGCTAAGGATGCTTGGGACTCGCAGAGGGCAGCCGCAATCTCCCAGCCCCAGGAACGTGTGAAGCTCCTGGGGCTGGGAGATTGCAGCAGCTGCATCTCCCAGCCAGGAGGATGCATGGGGCACCTCTGTGGCTGGAAGCCCCTCAACTGTGACCATGACAGGAGGCATGGTTTTGTCGATCTTGCATTAGATCCCATTGTGCCTTTACCTGTATGTTTAGGGGACCCTTAGACACCTTTTAAAATTCTACCTTTATTCTCCAGCAGTGGCCAGTACCAGCTGATTTAGGATGATGTGAAAAACTGCAAAAGTCTTGTGGGAAGGTTTCTTCCTATCTCTCCTGTTAGAGGTTGGCTTACGAAACAAGAACATCTCCCTTTATAAAGTCCAAGACTTAGGGGGGTGCACATGTGTGTTCAAGCACTCATATAATCCTTCCTATTGTAACCCTGGATGTTTCTGTAGCCCCTGTCTATGATAAAAGCACTTTTTTTTTCTTTAACTATTCTTTTTTTTTGAGATGAGAGAAAGGATTTCATTTCTGCTATTGTACTCAGTGTAGGCCTGATTCTCCATGGTGCTAT
>NW_017729033.1:9275558-9280093 GCF_001723915.1 Gavialis gangeticus
TTTTTTTTTCTTTAACTATTCTTTTTTTTTGAGATGAGAGAAAGGATTTCATTTCTGCTATTGTACTCAGTGTAGGCCTGATTCTCCATGGTGCTATATTGATTTTTACACCAGATGACACCTGGCCCTTTGGCCCCAGAAAACAGTATTTTCCCTTGCATCTGTCCGACTGGATAACTCACATACACAATATGAAAAAGGGATTCTCAATTTTGACAGGACTCCAGCAGAGCCTTATTTCACAAAGCAATGAAGAGGCTTTATTAACAGCTTTAATTTTCTGAATAGTATTTTTGCATTAAGCGAAGTTTAACAGAAAAACCTCTCCCTCTTGTACAACTTTAACAGAAGATCCTTAGTCCATTGAATGGAGCACCTTCTGGTTCAAAAAGTAAAAACAAAACAAAACAAAAAGAAGAAGAAAAAGAAAAACACCATTGGACTCCACTTCCAAGTTTCCAGCAAGATTTGCAGTAAAGAGGGATATTTGCCATTTTAGGAGCTGAGAAAATGTCACATATGTGGAATGAATACAAGTTGTTGGCTTGCTGGCTGAGCTGAAAAAAATAGTTGGGGGGTGGGAGGGAGGAGATTTTGGAAGGGGATTTGTCAAAGAAACAAAACCGAAAATTCATTCAAGTCAATCTGAAAGAGTTTAATTCTACCTGATGCAAAATATTGCAACTTCCTGAGTTACTTGACCTTTTATTTTCTTTTTTTTTTTAATGGTCAATTTTAAATGGGAAAAAAATATTTTGAAATATAAAGTTGAAAAGCTCCATTTAAAAATGATTCCCTCCCAATCTCCATTTTTGGTGAATGTATTATTTGACAAAAAAGAGATGTTTTAATATGCAGACTGCCTGCATCACAGTATCAGTGCAGAAGGAACAATCACTGGATGCTGCTAATTACTTCTTTTCTACTCCTGTGCATTCATAACTACAGAAATCCATTCTTCATCTTAGAACTTCTGTTTGCTGGAACCACATGGTTTGTTTGGAAAAAGAGTAGACTGTTTTCCCTACAGTCCTTGTGGACTCTGCATGTGTGGCTGGTATGCAATGCAAAAAAGGACACATTAGGTGTTATACCTTAATTCAGTACATTCTCCCAACTCTCACTGACTTTGGAAAAGCCTTAAGGTATGTTCCTGAAAATACAGTAATTATGCAATGTACCCAAAGTGATATAAAAAACAGCTGACCTTGTGTTTTAATGCTCTTAGCCATCTCCATGGGCTAACCTTATATGTAACATGAGTAAGCAATAGAGAAGTCTTGTGTGGACTAATGAAGTCTCTGGCTGGTCTTTATTTGTGGGGCAAAAATGGATGGAAGTTAGTGCTATGGCTCCAATCACCATAGACTTGAACATCTCTCAATGCTTTGTGAGGAAGGCATCTGTGTTTTACAGGTGGGGAAATTAAGGCAGGCTAGATTGGAATCCAGGATCTCCCTTCAGAGCATGTATGTGTGGGTGTGGGGAGCGTCACTCAGTGCCACCTGAATGATGTCCCCCACCTTATTCATTTTGGGTGTGCCTACAACAGCTGGTGAGTTATGTCTACCCTGAACCTCAGTGCGAATTCAGGGCTGAAAGATCAACCATAAACATGATATAGTCCCTGAGGCAACTTCTAGCAAAGTTCAGAAAGCAAAACTGACCATTGTACATCACCTTCATGGATCTAACCAAAGCATTTGACACGGTCAGGATAGCAGGTTGATTTTCAGTCCTAGAAAAGATGGGATGCCCACCAATAAAAGCAACTGTTTGGTTTGATGGGTCCACTTCGGATACCTTTGAGATGAAAAGCAGAGTGAAGCAAGGATGCCTTCTTGCCCCAACACTCTTTGGAATCTTCTTCTTGGTAATCCCAAATTGCACATTTAAAGATATGCAAGGCGGAGTGTACCTCCACACAAAACCAGATGGGAAACTCTTCAATCTGTCACAATTTAAGACAAAGACTAAAGTTATAAAGTTGCTTATCAGGGAGCTTTTATTCACTGATGATGCTTCCCTTATAGCCCATGACGAAGGCCTACTACAGGAACTCATGGATCACTTCTCAAGAGCTTGCCAGGCATTTGCTCTCACCATCAGCGTAAAGAAAAAAGCTGTGCTAGGACAGAGAGTTCCACGAGATCCATCAATCATTCTTAATGAGAATCAGCTAGAACTAGTCCAAAAATTCAGCTACCTAGGCTCCACAGTGACCACCAACCTCTCACCGGATGAGGAACTTAATATTCACATCGAAAAGGCTGCCACCACCTTCAACAGACTAACTAAAAGAGCATGGAACAACTCAAAGCTTACCGTCAAGACCAAATGCTAATATACAAAGCTTGCATACTCAGCACTTTCATGTATGACGGGGAAACATGGACAACTTATGCACATCAAGAGAAAAGATTAAACAGCTTCCACCTGTGCTGTTTAGGCTGCATACTCAACATCAAATGGCAAAATAAAGTTACCAACACAGGTTCTTCAAAGAGCAAATTTACCAAGTGTGACTGCCCTATTCAAATAGAGATGACCGTCTGATGGACATGTACCCAAGGACACACTATACAGAGAACTATTGGAGGGAACAAGAACAACAAGACATCCCAAGCTCCCCTACGAAGACGCATGCAATTGAGATATGAAGGCATTTGGAATTGATCCTGATCAATGTGCAACCTTGGCAAGTGATTGGAACAAGTGATACCACTGTCTCCTCCCAGGCATTAAAGTCAACAACAGGAACTGGCTCCAACAGCTTAAAGAGAAAAGAGTCTGCAAGAAGCAAGCAGCTCCCTAACCACCCAATCAGGACACACACGCTTGTAACCACTGCCCCAGATCATGCAAATCTCAGATTGGACTATTCAGTTGCATGAGACACTGCAAACTATCTATGCCATAGGCTGCAATAGCCACTGGCTCTCACAGACTAAAGGATGCCAATCAAGTGGAGGCAACAAGGTGACCAGTCTGGATTTGGCTGTGTGACTTATCCAAGGTTATATTTGAAATCTGTGGTGGCATAGAAAGTAGTATCTGGGTCTCCAAAGTCATAGGCTGGCATCTTTCCTTTCTTTTCAGTTTGTTCACCTTGTTTGGGTGGTTTGGTCCCTTTCCACTTTATTTTTAAAAGGGCAGGTTTAGGTAGTTGTTGTTCTGAATGTTATTTTTGCTATTGTGGAAAGGCCTTTTTGAAGAGAACTTTTTTGTAGTGTTTCCTAAAGTAGTCAGACTGGATTTGCTGATCTCCTCCGGGAAACCATTTCAGAGCCAGATTCCCTTGATAGAGAATGGTCCGTCCTCAGCTCTCATGTACTTCATCCTGTTTTCATTTACTTTGTCCCAGAGAGGCCGAGCAGTCCTGGAGGCTCAGATGAAAATTCACTCTTTGATGTAGCTGTTGTGTGTTCCATTAATTGCTTTGAAAATCAGGACTAGCAGCCAGATCCTCAAATGTATTTAGGTGTCTAACTCTTTTACACATTTTAGTGGTAGTCCCTATATCCCTTTGATATAAACTCCACTGACACACACCCACTCTGCACATGATCAGGCCTGCAAATTAGGCAGAGCAGGTGGTTCAGAAGTGGGACTCAGCAGGTCAGAGGAGCCCTGAGATGCAAAGCCTGCATGCAGATCTGGGGAATATGCTTAGGGCTGGTGTGAGTTATCTAGTCTGCTAATTTGCAGCAGGGTTTATTTCTTGAAGATGCACTCAGGAGTTGATTTAGATTTTAGGAGTACCCAACATCCATCTGAAACTGTCAGAGAGCTATTGGAGGGACATGAACACAGGCCCAAGAGGCTTACAGGGGGAAGCCAAGAAGGGAAAGAGAAGCTGGATTATTTTCTAATTGGAAGCTAAGCAATCCGTTCTCCTTCCAGTTTGGACACAATAACTTCATTTAAAGAACTAAATATATTGCAATAAAAGTTTGGCACAACATAGGCAGCAGTGTGTCAATAACGATTTAGGAAACGGTTCAACCCTTGCCCCTATTTAACTTCAATAAACTCTACTTAAGGCAGGGGTCAGCATCGTTTTTGGGCAGAGTGCCAAAAATACCCACAACCTCAACTTGTAAGAGGCACACATGCCAAGAAAAATGCCATCATATGCCATACTCTGGCACCCCTGCCAGGAGGTTGCCTACCCTTGACTTAAGGGCTATTTGTAGAACAATAGGTAGAAACCAGATGCTAATGATTAACAGCCTAATAGAGTTAATGGGAGAAACCCTTAGCTGGTGGGCATAAATGTAACTCCAGTGATTTCTCTATACAGAACAAGATACTTCCATCTCCTCCTTTAAAAAGCACACTATTTCCAGGATATGTTGCAGCTCCTCTGCCTATGCAGTAGTCTCTATAAATCCATCTTGTTTGTCCTTGCTGGTGCCTTTCCCTTATTAGCCCTTCAGAACAGAAGTACCAATTATCTGTTTGACACTGACTGACCTCTGTGCAATACCATCTGTGTTTGATGCTACATTTACTATTAATAAATAAAGGCTGTG
>NW_017729033.1:9280169-9283822 GCF_001723915.1 Gavialis gangeticus
TCCCTCATGCAGTCCAGAGACATCTAGCATTATTATAGTTCTTGAAAATTTTCACAGCCAGAATCTGCCTGTGTGTGTCTTCCTGCTGTATAAATCAATCCTTTCAGAGGGAAAATAAAAGGTAATTGTCTCCATGTTTTGTCCTTTCCTTTAGTAATTACTTCAGACAGACATGGGAAAATAAAAAATGAAATAAGAAAAACCCTCCCTTCAGATCTAAGAGACCTATAAAGCATGAATATGCCATCCACAGAGAGTAAAGAATGGGTGTGCTTCAGCGTGGAATTGATCATTAGCTCACTATCTGTCTCTTCGACTTGACACACTGAATCAGAAATAGCACTCTCAGCACCCTATTCATGCAGCAATTGCAATACCCCGATGTTTTATCACAGTATGACTTTTGGCATAAATGGTTCCTGCAATGTGTTTAAAAGCACCATAGGCTTAAACTTCCGTTTGGAAATGGCCTCATGATTGTGGCAGTTCTATTTAGAATAAGATGCACCATGTAGCTGTGGCTGAGTAAAGGGAAGACAAACTTTCATCGCTTGCCCTTTCTAGCTGTGTTCTTCAGGATAACTGACATGCCTTGGAGTTGAACTTGTGTCCGTGATGCCGTGCAGATAGATTCTTCCATTTGACAGACTAATATTTAAAATCACAAACCCAATAATTCTCTGTGAATGAAAGCAGGCAAAATAGGAAGCTGGTAGAACATATTCTGGATGCGACCTGCAGAGTCAGTGCCACATCGGAGAAGGAAGGCCCAGATAGCTTAAGCAGTCTGGGTAACAGAGCGACTTTAGTGAAGTCACTTTGGGTCTGTCTACTTTTCTAAACACTTTTAAATACAGTACAGCTCAAGTGATTTTAGAATTAGTCTGCAACACCATTCTTATGGCCCTAACCAATACTACATTTATGGCAAAATTGATGTGTTTAAAAGCCTGGGGCTGTGGGAGCCTGAGACTGGAGAACTACTCTCCAGTCTCAGGTTCCTGGCACCCTAGGCTTTTAAAAACCATGCATGACACTCAGCTGGGCTGCACGTGCAGTTTATAGACGTGGGGCTGCCCCATTTTCTCATGTCAACACTCAATTGAGCATTAGGGATAGGGCCCAGGGTAGCTCTGTGTCTGAGACACAGCCACCCATTGTGGCGTGGGGCACAAAATTCCTCAGATCGCAACCGTGCTATTATTTTAACATCTGCCAGGGGCCTAATGGCAAGTGCTTAGGGACTATTCACACTAAATAATCCCATTCGTAAGCCCTGAATATGGATTTAAATCACTGTCGTCTGTAACTATCTAGACAGTTTGTCTTGCTCTTCCCGTCACAAGTGTGACCCCTCGTGAGATATTGTAATGTTAGTTGTCAGTGGTGTCTAACAGCAGAACAGACACTATCGAGAGCTCCACCACGAGTAGGGCTTGGAGCGTATAACAAAACACCAAACCAGGAAAACTTTGTGTTGCGCCTACAATGAAGACGCCCCAGGCAACTCTAAGGTTAGAAGAGCACTCTCTTGGGGCATCCCATGTTGTATGGCAGGCCTGATTTTTCTTGCTAAACTGTCCCCAGTAGGTATTCTCCCTCTGAATACCACCACAGAAGGGATTGATACAAGCTCATATTATCACATCAGCAGAAATAAGATGATGGGCTTTGAGAGAGAATGATTTTTTTAAACTATTGAATGAAAAACCACACATTAAACAAAAATCATAGCATCGGCTGAAAGGAGTGGAGGCAGCCAAACCTGGAGAGTGAAATGTAGTGCAGACAACAACAAACCAAACTGCATTTCCCTCAAGTGAGCTCTTTTATCCTGCATTATATTTCCTGCACACAGAAAATGAAAATACACGAGTAGAGCATTAAACCGTTCAAAGAATACATTCCCTTTGTACCCGTTCGGAAAAATAAATAGCTATAAAAAACCAAATTAATGCCTGGAAAGAAATAAAGCTGTTAAGAGAATAAGTTACATACTTGCCATATAGGCAATTTCAGTGCAGTAGTTAATGAACAGGCAACAAAACCAATGCTATGTTTGAGTTTTTTTCCTTTCCTTTCAGAGCTGTGGACAAGGGAAACATGTAAATGTAAATTGAATTGAATAAGCCTTCATCTAATTTATTGGATTAATTTTAAAATACACCTCATAATGACTTTTTTATCCTCTGAGAAGTTGTCGGAGCTTTTAATGCCTGAAAGGCCCAATGCTGTACAATACTGTATATTCGGTCGTAGTGGGTCTTACAAGATGAAGAAATAACATCCATAAAAGTTTTTAAATGCACACATGGGTAATTTGCCTGACATTTAAAAAATTTAATGTTAGGTTCTTAGGAAAGAGACATAATCATCAAATAGCGGCTCGCTTGCAAAAAGGGTTTCCATCCATAGAAATTCCTTAATGGTTCTAAATACAATGCATACTCTGAAAAATTACTTGACTTTGCAACCGTGAACTTTTAACACAATTAATTTAATTTGTAAATGGAACAATGTGGATCATTTATGATTTGCAATTTCCGATTTGCTGGATGGTTTCTGCCTCGCATCTCAATTGCCTTGGCCAAGCCATTTTCTGCTGCTTTACGGTTGTGTGCAGCTTCCTCACCTTAACTCCATATCATCCAGTTTGTACTTCCATACTGTTGTGGGATAACAACTTTATTAAGTGCTTCACAAAGAAAATGCACCTTCCTGAGTCTTGTAATCGGCCTTCAAGTGTACTTCCAGGCATTAGTTTTACTTGCCAAATTAACTAAGTGATTTGAGAATGGGTTACATAAAGCTGTTTCAGTTAGGCAATTACCAGTGAAGGAGTACACTCACTCTTACCTCCTGTTGAGCTGAGGTTTTGTATCTGCATGCCTACCAGTCCTCTGCTGCAAAACTGAACTTCCATTGCATCCCAGGCTATTATCTCATCATTCCCAGCACACCTCCCTGAATTAGCTTGGAGAGATTTTGAAAAGCTTTCTAGAAATACCAGGGGCTGGTGAGAGAAGTCCCTGCAGCTGACAGGGAATTTTGCTAAACTTGTTTCCAAGAATCTTAGGTAGCACTGAAAAGGCAATGGAGGGGATTTTACCTGTACCCATGAAGAGTCAGAGACCAAAACAAGCAATCAATGAACGTCACCGTTGATGCTGTCTTGTGAACTAAGGGCGAGAGGCTTCGTACAGTATTTATGCTCAAGTTCCCCTGAGGATGCCTATGCTTGTGTGTCTGGACTGTGACCCCAGGGTTGTGGGGGGCCAGGTTGTTTTTGCAAAAGTGGCAGCAGTGGCTGCAGAATTCCTAAATAAGGAAAGAGACTTTTCAGCATTTCTGTGGGAGCTTCACTCTGATACTATTATGCAGGACAACATGGGAGAGGAGAGTAGTGGAAACTGAAAAAAAAACTGATGAAGACAGTTACCAATCTTCAGAGCACCACATTCATAAAATCATGGGGTTGGAAGGGACCCCTGGATTTGCTATTCCTAAATCACCCCTTGAAGGAGAAAGGAGATTCCACAGCTCCTGTAAGCGACTTGTTTCATTGCTTTATGATCGTGGTCTGCAACCTTTTTATAGTGAAGATCACTTTTTGCAAGTAAAGGTCACCCCAGGATCTGTGGCCCCTGCCCCCC
>NW_017729033.1:9288822-9299400 GCF_001723915.1 Gavialis gangeticus
CCCTCCCGGACAAGCCACCCGGGCTCTGACCCCACTTACCCAGCCTGGCCTGGGCGGCAGGGGTCGTGGCTCAGCCCAGTCAAGTTCATCTTGCTCAGTACTGGACAGCCAATTGCCTGAGTCTGTGGCTTACAACAGCTCAGCCGCCTGTAGGCAAGCAGCCACCATTTGAAATGTTTGATGCACATATCTACAAAAGTCATGGAGTGATTTGGGAATGGCCTTTGCAGATGCTTGATGGATCCAAACTAGGTAACAGCAAAGAGAACTGGTTGAACATTTTCAAATGAAATTGCGACCTTCATGGAACGTGCTCCAGTCTTTTTTAAAATTTTTCATTTTATTATTTATCAACATTTTTGTCAAGCTTATGTGGGAGAGAGTTGTAAGAATTTTTATCTCTTTTCATTGCTAGAAACCTTTCAGTAACATTCTTGATAAACTTTGAATTTAAATTAAAAACAGCTTTATATAAAATATGTCATAACTGAGTCCTACAAATTAGAAACAAAATTGATCTCTTTCTCAAATCATGCCCCCCGCCCACCTTACTTCCCAATGAGTTTCAACTGATATCCTGCTATGGCAGTGACTGTGTTTTTGTATCTTGTATGTTTTTCCCCAGGACTGAGTTAAAAACTGTATAATCCGAGATGAGGTTGTTTGTAGAGGAATTAATTGGGGAATGTATTGGTATAGTAATTATTGTTTTTACCTCTTGCTTATAACAAGTATCACTAAGTTAGTAGTGAGTTTAACTTTAGACGAAAAAAGGTAGGGTTAATTTATTTAATGTCATGATTAATATATTCATTTATAACATATATAGTTTGTGGAAAAGTTAATTGAGGGCATATTGATGTTGAAATAAAGTGTGCTTGTTGGACTCTCTATCCTGAGATAATTACTTACAATAAACATATTAAATACTGTCAGATATAGGCTGGCTGCACTAAGTAACCAGGTGCATTGAGTGTTATGTCAGGAAAATATGGACTGTGTAGTGTAGGGCTAGGAAATCTGCATCCCCTGGATACTAATTTTCTTTCCACCTGCAAGATTATTCCCACTTGTGTACAAGCAATGACAACACTGTTAGGCATAGACTTGCTTTGAGTAATATTAACCATTGTTCAGCTCTCTACTCAGTGTTGCTACAATTAAAGTGATCTACTGCACATTTCCATCACAAGCAAGAACACAGTAGCTGCCAAGGGGAAGTTACAATGAGGTAGGAAATTTCTTTTGATGTGTCTCTGTAATTTTTCAGTGCATGGTTCAATACCTTGTGCTTTGTGAGAGGCCTGAATTTTCTCTTTCCATCACCCCTGCATATAGTGTAAAGTCCTCTAGTTTGTGAAAAGAGGTTTTTATGAAGCTTGTGGTTGGCTGAGGTTCATACAAGCTATTGAAGTTAGATTTCTGCAAATAGTTCTGTTTGTTCTGTGATTTATTTTGAATGTTTATGTGCATGCCTGTGCTTTGCAGGAAAGCTGATCTCTGCTGGTATTCCCCTGTATCTAGTAGTGGTTAAATTTCTTGAGCTATCTACACCACTTATGATATCTGTTGTGAAAATATATCTGGCTTATTCACCGTTCAGAATTTCATTCACATTTCAGAAGCAGAAATACTAAAAATAATATTTTTGTTGTGGCACTTGGAATTCTGATCCAAATTCTCTTGTTTCATCTTGGAAATATAGGATATAAAAAGATTTCTCTGAATGTAAATTCATCTCTAGGCATGGACAAAGGTTTAGAAAAGTTATATGTATTAAACAAATTCCCCTATTACTCTTGTGTCATTAGGCTATGAAATAAAGTCCCAAGACTTGTAAATGTGTTGGCTTTCAGATGCCAAGTGTTCAGAGAAGTTAGCCATAAATATCACTGGAAAAAATGTCCCTAGTTATAGCTTATATTGGGTTTCACATGAAGTTATGCCCATTTCTTATTATGGTGCCATACATGTTGTATTTAGAGGGAAAAAAAGAAAAAAGAAGGATACAAATGCCCCCATTTCAGTTGAAACAAGGGGTAGTCACCAAGGAGGAATACACAAGTATAGCCTGTATTTGTAGGCAGAGGATAAGAAAGGCAAAATCAAGGACAATAATAAGTCCTTCTTTAGGTATATAGAGAGCAGGAGGGAGAGAAAGGGAAATGTGCGGCCCTTACAGAATGGGATGGGACAACTGATAATGGGACAGCTCCTCAGTCAGGAGAAAGTTGAACTCTTTAATGAATGCTTTATGTTGGTGTTCCTCCATACAAATGGTGGTCACTTGCCTGATCAGGTACCAGATGGATGCAAGGAGGTGGGGGGAGAGGGATTGACAGCCAATGATCAGTGTTGAACTGGTATGGGAGCACTTAGAGTAGCTGAATGCTGTCTAATTGGCAGGATTGGATGGACTACACCCAAGAGTGTTGAGCTAATTAGCTGGAGCCACTGAGGGATGATTGGTGAAGATCTCAAGAAGTCTTTGTGTGAGAGACTGGTAGAAGGCATGATGCAGAAAGATAGATAACGTGATTTCGTTGTGGACCAGTCATGTTTGACCAACCTCGTCTCCATCTATGATCCTAACTGGTGTAGATAGTTCAAGTAATGAACCACATAGATGTGAGAGATGCAGTTGATATCACATACTTAGATTTTAAAAAGGTCTGTGATATGGTCTCCCATGATGCTGTTATAAAAAAAAACTGCGGGATTTTAGGCTGGCAGAGTCCATGGTCTGTTGGGTTGGGAACTGGTTAAGGGGTCCAACCCAGAGAGTGTTAATGAACAGGTCTATAGTGTCTTGGTTGGAGGTGGCCAGTGGTGTCCCACAAGGGTTCGGTTCTTGGGCCTGTGCTGTTTAACAAATTTATTGATGATTTAGACAAGGATGTGGAAAGCACACTGGTCAAGTTTGCAGATGATACTAAGTTATGGGGAAAAGAGGTCATGCTAGAAGATAGGTTGAGGATCCAAGCAGACCTGGACAAGGTGGAAAGGTGGGCAGAATGGAACCAGATGCGGTTCAACAAGGAGAAATGCAGAGTGCTTCATCTAGGGAGAAGTAACCAGCAGCATTAATATAGGTTAGGAAGATATGTCCTGGCCAGCACACTGGCTGAGATGGACATATCTCATAATGGGATGCATTAGCTGATGTGTCATGATCAGGGCTAAGGAAATGATACTTCCTTTCTACTCAGCACTGGTGAGGCCCCAGCTGGAGTACAGTGTCCAGTTCTGGGTCCCACACTTAAAAAAAAAGACATGGAGAGTCTTGAAAGGGTCCCGAGAAGGGCCACGAGAAAGATTAAGGGCCTGGAGGACAAACCTTATGAGGAAAGACTAAGGGATCTTGTGTTACTTTAAATTGCCAATTCCTCAAATCAAGAGCAAGACCTTATAAAGGGGGATAAGAAAAAAATGCCATGATTATTGATTACAAGAAGAAAACACATAAGCTTGGATACATCAGTCATACAAACAGACATACAGAAGCAGACATACAATCAGACACTGGGTAACGTGGGGCCCCTGCAGGATATGTTAGGCAATCTAGTGGTTGCACCAGAGGAAAAGACAGACCTTTTTAACAATTTCTTTGCCTCCATTTTTTTGTCCAGGGACCGGGACTCCCCCACCGAGATTCAAGACAGACTCAGGAGAGACTCTGAGTCCCTGCTTGCTGCTCACCAGTGGTGACAGTGTTGATGGCAGCTGAGAGTAGTCCCTGCTCACTGCCCGCCATGCCCCACCATCACCAACACCGCCATGGCTGCCTGCAGGTGGTACCCGCTCAGCCCACCCTTGCTGCTGACATCACTGCAGCTGCCTCTGGGCAATCTCCGCTAGCCACCGCCATGCCCCCACCACCAAAACCGCTGCCTGTACAGAGTCACTGTGTCCCCCCAGTCTCCGGGGGCATGCGTCATTCATGCTTATAGATGGCCACCAGGTCCCCTCTCAGCCTTCTCTTGTGAAGACTGAACAAGTTCAGGTCCTGTAGCCTCTCCTTGTAGGGCTTGCCCTGCTGTCCCCAGATCATGCAAGTGGCCTCCTCTGGACCCTCTTGATACTGGCCACATCCCTCTTAAAGCGTGACACCCAGAACTGGATGCAGTACTCCAACTGCGACCTGACCAGTGTCGCATAGAGGGGGAGGATCACCTCCTTTGCCCTGCTTGTGAGGCATCTGTGGATGCATGACTAGGTGCGGTTGACTTTCCTGACTACATCCTCACATTGGTGGCCCACGTTAATTTTGGAATCGATAATGACTCCCAGATCTCTTTCTGCCACTGTGATTTCGAGAAGGGAGTTCCTCAGCCTATAGATATGCTGTTGGTTCTTACTTCTAGTACCCTGCACTTGTCACTATTGAATCCCATCCTATTCTCATTCGCCCACCCCTGTAACCTGTCCAGGTTCAGCTGTATCCTGTTCCTCCATTCTAGCATGCCCACCTCACCCCAAATCTTGGTGTTGTCAGCAAATCTGAACAGGGTGCTTTTCACCCCTTCGTCCAAGTTGCTAATAAAGAAATTGAACAGTGCGGGTCCGAGGACCGAGCCCTGGGAGACTCCACTGCCCATATCCCTCCAGGTCGAATATGACCCGTCCACCACCACCCTCTGGGTATGGCCCCTCAGCCAATTTGCGACCCATCTGACTGTATAGGCATCATTGCCACAGTCATCTAGCATTTTAATGAGAATGGGGTGGAAGATAGTGTCAAAGGCCTCTCTGAAGTCCAGAAAGACTACATCCACCACGACACCTGCATCCAATGTTTTTGTGACCTGATCATAGAGGGCAATCAGGTTAGTCTGACAGGACCTACCCCTAATGAACCCATGCTGGTTGCCCCTGAGCATCATCCCCCCCTGCTGGTCCTTCCAGATGTGCTCCTGGATAATCTTCTCAGAGCTTCCCCAGGATCAGGGTAAGACTAATGGGCCTATAGTTGCTTGGGTCCTCCCTCCTCCCTTTTTTGAAAATAGGGATGACCTTGGCCTTCTTCCAGTCATCTGGCACCTGGCCAGAGCACCATGACTACTTGTAAAGCTATTTCAGGGGCCCCTCGATAACCCCTGCCAATTCCCTCAGAACCCTGGAGTGGAGAGCGTCTGTACCTGCTGATTTGAACATGGCCAGCCCCTCCAGAAGTTCCCTAACTTGGTCTTCCCTGACCCTAGGCCTAGGACATGTCCCTCTGTGCCCCCGCTACACATTGCCTATATCTATAAGTATGTAAAGGGTGAATATCAGGAGCTTGGAGAAAAACTATTCACTAGGACGCCCCAGGGGTGGACAAGGAGCCATGGTCATAAACTGTTAGAGGATGATTTCAGGTTGTATGTAAGGAAGAACTTACTTACAGTAAGGATAACCAGAATCTGGAGGAGGTGGTACAGTCCCTAACCTTGGAAGTCTTCAAGAGGAGACTGGACAGACACCTTGCTGGACTCATTTGATCTCAGCAGTATTCCTGCCCACAGCAGGGGGTTGGACTCAATGCTCTTTTGAGGTCCCTTCCAGTCCTTAATTTCTATGATTATATGACTCTTTCCTGTTAAGAAAAGTTCATATTTGAAGCACATAATAATCTTTAGTGCATTTGCTTTTATTTTTGGTTGCTGTTTTTCTCTCAGTCTAGAAAAGCCCAACAGAATTTAATAGGGATGAAAAAGCTATGCTGCACTTAGAATATACAAGGATACCATAAACTTTACTTTAAAAATAAGAGAGTATGATATCTTCATTCAACATGTTTTGAAGCACCCTTCCCATTCCTATAGCAGGGAGATAATTCTCTCTTAAATTGCATACACTCATTAAAATAAAATCCCTAAATTAGGTTCCATTATATTCAGCAAGAATTCTCCCTACATTTGTTTATGTGGCAAGTGAAAGTTTTCAGAAGCTTAGTCATCCAATGTATTTGGCTAGGTCACAGATATTTCACCTTGCTTTTATCTAACTTCGAACTGCTCCCTGTTTACGTATTCTTTTTGCGTGCTTTGAGGCTGAAAGCTCATTCATTTTGTATGGGGAATGCTTGCGTTAAGTTTTTGAATAACTTCTATAAGTGGTACGATTCAGAGAGACCTAGAGAAATTGAAGGATTGAACCTAAAGAAATCTCATAAGGTTCAACAAGGACAAGTACACAATCCTGCACTTAGGACAGAACAATCTCATGCACTGGCCCAGGCTGGGGGCTGAGCAGTGCACAGGGACTATGAATTCTTATCCCATTACCTGGATTAGTTTTTGTGATTCCTCTGTCACTATGGGTTTATTACTCACTTGGTTCTCCCAGCTCTGTCCTCCTTCTCTGCTGTCACCTTCCTCCCTCCTTTTCCTATCTTTTGTATTCAAATCTCTCTCTTTATTTGACAGATTGCTCTGTGCATGTCATTTAACATCTGATGAAATGAGCTGGCACTCATGAAAGCTAATGCATCTCTGATTTAATTAGTCTATAAGGCACATTTCTACTCTGACTTCTTCTTGATATAAATTAGAGTAGTGTAAAAATTAGATGTTTCATGTCACAGGAATTGCTTAGAAGTTGTTTCATTCCACTACATTTTATTTTGATTTCTCTATTTAAATGAAGGATAGAAGAATGAATACAGGTGTACAACCTGAATATGCTAACTCATTGTGCCCGCCTGGCCTCAAAGAGCCATTCATGTGCTGCCTTGGCCCAAATGGCCAGTGACAGACGTACCGATGCTGCGTGTGGCTCCGAGGTAGGTCTATATCATCTCAGTGGCCAAGCCCAAACGTGCCTGCCATGATTTTGAATGTATTACCAGTGAGGGGGAAAACCGCTGGAGGTCCCTCAGTGGTGGATTTGAGCTAGAGTTAGAAAGAATTGGGTGTTTTTAGTCAATAGCCCGGTGGTTAGGGCATTCACCCAAGGTTTGGGAGACCCACATTTTTCTGTTCTTTCTGTATGAAGGGCATTGAACTAATTTTCCTCCCTTCCCAGGAGAGTAACCGTTCCACAATGCTATAGGAAATATGCTCTTCAAAATACCACTTTAGTATGTTGTGAAAGGAATTTCCCTGAAGCTGAGAAATATGGGTTTAAGGTCATTTAGGCAGAGGATAGAATTTAATTTTGGCCTTCCACAGTCTGAGTATATGCACTAACTACTGAACTCTTTCGGGGTTAAGGGAAGACAATCAGTACTACCATTACCTCATGGGCTCTGTGAATTTTTTTGTTTTTTGTTTTTTTGTTTAAAGATCCTTGAAACATTTCATAAGACCTGAAATGAGAGTTATTCAGCATTCTGCTTTGGAAAGAAAAAAAATCGAAACACTTTTTAGTTTTCTTTTGCTTTGAACTGAAACATTTGTAGTTTTTAATATACTTTTGGGTTTTTTGTACTGTAAAGGGCTCCTTAGATCTCATTTGATGGTTTCCTTCTAGGCAGAAAGATTCTAGACTGAAAGATGGAAGTTTAAGCTCAACAACTTGTAATTTTGAAGAAGACGGCTTTCTTTTTTGACAGTGAAGATAATTAAATATTGGAGCTAGGAGAATCTATCACCTGGCATCAGTTGAAGCATTCTAAAAGCTATGCCCTAGTCGCTAGGCTCCAACTCGACTCTACCACAGATTTCTGTGTTCAGTGTGAGAATCTGTAGGTGAATTTTTTATAGCCTAAATTATGCAGTAGGTCAGAAGAGATTATGATATTGGTCCCCTTTGAGTTTATAATCTATGAGTCTATGAAAAAAAATGCTGCCTTGCATTTATTGTGTCTGGATATTTATTACATGCATTTTGTGTTTCTAGTCTCTATTAATGGAGATACCTACATTTTGATTCAATGAAATTACATATTTAAGGTCTATGTCTTGTCATATATTCTAGCAATTAACGTTGTAATGTTTTCAAAGCCGTGAGAGAGAGAGAGAGAGTTGGGATCTCACCACTCCACGAAGCTTGAACCAGTCGAGGTTCCCAGGTGCTGTTGGAGCTTGCAGACAGGCAGAGCCCTCAGCACGATCAATGGAGGGATTGCACGCAGAAAAGGAGTGGAGCTGGTGCAGTTTTGGATCCAGGCACCAGGACAGAAACGTGAGCTTGTATCGGGGTGAAGACTGCAAGGGTGGTAGCTCTTACTGAGGCCACAAAGCCTGATAAGTTTCAAGAAGATCAGTGCAGGGGTTTGGGGGGAACTGTCCCTCAAGCTGCGGACAAGAAAAACTGGTGCCATGGGTGCTGTGGGACTGACTGTGTCTGTCTTGAGGCGGGAGGGGAGACACTGCTGCAGGCCTGGCTGCAAAGCTGCTGTGTTACAGGTTACCAATCAATCAATCATGATTCACTCAGGGACCAAGGATTCAGGGCGCAGCTCAATACACAGGACCTCACATAACGACTTAACGAGCAGCAATCAGCACCTACAAAACTAGGTGAAGGAGAGGAAAGAATCAATGCAGAAAATCAACTGCCACAAGACAGACAGTCTTGGCATGAATTTTGCCCATCAGCAGCTAGGGGTGCAGGGCCCCAGACCCCCCGTGCATCAATCTCCTTCACAGCTGGCAGGCATCACAGCAGGGGCCACCGTCCCTGCAGCTGTCACCCGGCTGCACCTTAACACATGCGGTGTCACCCATGGCACGAGTTTTGCTTGTCCACAGCTTGAGGGGCAGTTCCCCCCAAACCCCTGCACCGATCTCCTTCAAGCATGGCAGGCTTCATGTTCTCAGCAGAGGCTACTATACCTGCAGGTTTCATCCAAATTGGACAACAAAAAAACCAAAGTTATAGATATTTCATTGATTCCCCATTAAATCCTATGGCCGGATCTCCGAGGTGGCTCCGAAGCTTCGGCTGGATTGAGGTGGAAACCCGGTCCAGAGCTCTGGATTGGATCGCGGCCATCCAAAGTGGCCAGATCCGAAGCCGGATTGGATTGTTGCCGACTCCACAGGCCTAGTGCAGATGTGGGTTGATTAGCATTTGTATCAAGGATTCCCCATCATGCAGTGCTCCCCTGCTTTTCTGGTCCCAGAATTCAGTGCAGTCTTTGTCTTGGAATCCCTTTTCTCCATCCTGAACACTAATGAAAGTGCTTTCCTGTCCCATCTCCCATGTAGATGAGTTGTCATCCGGTTCCATCTTGGATGCCAACGAGACCAGGGGAGTTGCTTCACTCTTGTCACCCTTGTCTGGAGGGCTTTAGTTCACCTCCCACTGCATCTTCTTTGTCTTCTGTAAGTCCTACCTCTAATCAGTTCTTGTTCAGACGGAGGTGGAGACAGGAAGAGTTCTTTCTGAGTCAGATAGGCTGTGTCTTGTCCAGGATTCTCCAAGAACATGGAGCTGAGAGGTAACACTGAAGGGTTTGGGGTTTTTTTTTTAATTGAAACATTCCTGATTCAGCCACCCGGTGCCTTCTGATGAAACAGTGTTACCGGGACTTTCCTGAGAAGCTGTATACCACTATACTAGTGTAACACAACATGCTCAGCATTTGAAAAATAACCTTAATTCTTTTTCCTTATCCCTGCTAAGCCTAAACCTGTGGACTGGAAATATGTTTACTCTTACTTTGTCTTGTATTGATCGTACAGTAATCAAATTCTTCATCTGATTTTTAGCATCCCATGTAATATCAGTTTGGTGGCAGATCTGTCGCATAATAGGCAGGTACCTTGATCAAAATAACAGTTACCAACATTGAAATACTGTCGACTGTCTCAGCATAGGAGCTGTGAAGACTAATGGCTTCATACTGAAATCAGCTCCACACTTCCTATTGACTTCAGTTGTGCAGGGCTAAATTCTAAATAGCTTTCTTGTGCCCTTTGGGATGCAGGCACATGGCTGGTATCAATGCTGAGCTTTTCCTGTGGTTAAAGAGGTGATCATTGTTCATTGGGATGATTTCACAACAAATAATGCACACCAAGCTTTCATAAACTATATGCCCACTTTTGAATAAGCAGAAGTCTTAATCCAAAAGGCACTGCTGAAAGAAGAAATGAGCTTATAGCAAAAAAAAATACTCCAAAGCAAAACAAATAGTATATCTAACTTATGTGAAGATTTGAGTATTTTATCTACGAACATGTTAGGAATTCTGGCCAACATTTATGGAGTTGCTATTATGACACTTTCAATTTAGGTCCATTTATTGAGGTAGGAGATCTGAGATAAGGGATTAGCTGGAGCAGAGGAAAAAAAAACACTTCTGTATTACCGTTCTACAGGGGGATAGTTGGAGCAGTTTTCTAACAGAACTAAGGGGAAGAAGAGGTGACAAAGGAGGTATTTAAAAAGAACTTGAAGGATAGCATGGAAAATTCTTGGGCAGAAGAGGGGAAAAGGGAGAGAAGTTTCCATGACATGATGAAGCCTGGTTTAGTTACAAGACCAACCAAAGCCAGAGGAGGAGCTCTGTCCTGGGAAAACTCCCTGGTTCAAAAGATGAACCTTGAGTTGCTGAAAAAGCAACCTGGACAACTCAAAGGACATTCCAAACTGGTGGGGTAATTGAGGCAGATACATGGAAGTCTGGTTTACTATTTTTGTCAAGAC
>NW_017729033.1:9304400-9304907 GCF_001723915.1 Gavialis gangeticus
AGTTGCCGAAAAAGCAACCTGGACAACTCAAAGGACATTCCAAACTGGTGGGGTAATTGAGGCAGATACATGGAAGTCTGGTTTACTATTTTTGTCAAGACAGGCATTTTTTAATGCTATGAAGTAAAGGGCAATGCTGCCTAGACTCCTGTGCAGTCAGTCTGAGTGTGCACCTTTTCAATCCTATTATGTACCTTTGAACTGCATTTGGAAACCCTAAAATATCCAAGCGCTTGGAGTTCTTTGAGCAGGTGCATCAAAGTTGGAGGAATATTTGGAGGGTCAACATTGGTTCTGGAGGAAAGGGAGACAACTCGTGCCAACTCAGACAGAGGTCCCGAGTAAGCAAAGTTGGTTGTCCACTCCACCTCGAGTGGAGAGACAGGAGGGTTTGATCATGGCTATCTGGAGACACCAAAGTCCTGGCATGGGAGGCGGAAGCTCCTTTATTCTAATGGCGCCTTAGCAAGTCCATTCCCACTCTTCGCGTTACGGATTATTCGCATG
>NW_017729033.1:9309907-9315342 GCF_001723915.1 Gavialis gangeticus
TGCATGGAAAAAGGCCAGGGATACCAAAAGAAGGAAAAGCACTGCAGCCTGCTGAGATCCAGTCCCATGGATTGGAACCTAATGGAGCAGTCTGAGTGTCCCGATGGGAGAAGATCAATCAAATCTGTGACATCATTCTTGTCAAAAGCAGAGGGCAATAATCAATTCCAATAAGGGAGGTAGAAGTGATCCAATGCCAATTATCTGATGTTAGATTGCTTTTTAATTTAATAGATGAGGGATATCAAACTTGTCTGGCCTCTGGGGCCAGATAAGTGGTGTAGGATTGGTCCACAGGCTGGATGAATGGTGCACTGGCTCCACGGGCTAGGTTAAGCCTGGGGACCTCTCAGGAAGAGGCACAGCATCCCAGGTACTTAGCTGCTGCTATGGCACTGGGCTCCTGCCCTCAGTGCTGCTGGGGCTCCAGCACTGCAGCTTTTTCCTGGGCCCTTGACTGCAGCCGTAGGACCATCTCACCCAGCATGGCTGCAGGTCAGATGGCCTGGCTCTGCTGGCCCTAGATATGACATCCCTCTAATAGACAAAGGAATAACAAGATTTGGTGCTTGGAAGTTGAAGCTGTACAAATTCACAAAAAAATTATATACTTTACCACTGAAGGTAATACAGCATTGCAACTGCTGAGAAAAGGATGTGATGGATTCTCTGTTGCTGAAAGTCTTTAAGTCAAGATTAGGTGTCTTTAAAAGAGATGTTCTAACTCAGTGAAAAGTTACTGGCTTGAAGCAGTAATTCTGTGATCTGTGTTAGGCAGAAAATAACAGCAGACTATGATAATGACTGCACCTAGTTTAAAATCTGTGGGTGTTTTCCTGACCCCATTTCAATCAATAGGAGTTTTTCTTTGACTTCATTAGGGCCCAGACTTTAACCTCGGTAGCTCAAATCTTGATTTCTCCGATGGCCTGGTTTTGGTTTTCACTGCAAAAAAAGATTAAAGCAAAAGAAGAATTTATGCTCTAACCACAGCGAGCATCTTTCGAGTTGCGAGGCAGATTTTAAAGGTCTTTGCAGTAAACAATGCTTAGCAACAGAGATAGGAAAGCATTCATAAGTGAACAAGGGAGATTATTTTGTAAAACAAAGCTGCAAAATATACCCACATAAATCTCACGTGGGACTTTGATAGGTATTCGCTTTGTTTCTTTTCCTCATGTCCTGTCACTGCAATTACAGAATACATCTGTATAAGGTCGATAATATGATACTACCTATAAGGTATACCTTTACCCTGCCTTCACCATGGTACAATTTGTAGCCCCCATGTGGTCTTCCATGGTGCTCTGTGCCGTTAGAGCCATCAGACCACGCAATGGTTCATAGTCTGTGATTCACGGCAGTTGTGCCTGAGTCATTAGAGTAGCCACACTTCCTCCCATTTTTATTTGCTCCACTCCACAGAACTTACATAGACACTCACTAAAATCATACAATTTATTTAATAAAAACACATCCATCTATATGCCTATAGATTCAATATCCTCAATGCTATTGTTTCCTAGACAGCAGTGTTATCACTTGAATGAATGCTTACATAGAATTATTTTGGTGGTGAAGGGGAGACTGACAAAGCTTGAACAGATAAATTATGGAAGAATTGGATATAATAACATCCAACCACACCATGCCCTCCAAATATGAAAAAAAAAAAACCTTTTTGCTTTTTAATGAAGACCAATATTTAATGCTCTTTCCTCACAGTGAGTAATGCCTCACTTAGCAAACAGTGTCCTTTGGTTTTGGTGTAAATGGCAGTTTCTGCCCATTTGGCAAGCATTCAATCAGCCATGAACCAACAAAAGTAAAATTGGGCTAGTCCAGAAAAGGCACACCAGCTTTTGTCACTACAAGGAAGCAGTAGGACTGACTTTCAAAGTCTCTTACTTCTGGCCCTGCCACCAGCCAAAATTAATGACTAAGTCCCCTGGAGGAGTCTTCACCCAGGATCAAATTCACACCTCATGGGTCAAAATGAGACGTCTTTGCCACTGAGTCTCTTCCTTGTGTGCCATGATTTATTTATGTGCTATTTATATAATAACAGAAGAATGTCTGGGGCACTCGATGTACAAATCAGCAACGTTGTCCTGAGCACAAAGATTTAAAATACATGAGACAAATTCTGCAGATAGCTCCAGTAATTCTAGCAGGACCACTAGGAAGAATGAAAACACCTGGATTTCGTCCTGTATGATTAGATCTGTTATGCTGATGACCAGTCATATGTTCTTCTGTTTTTTTAAAAGACTTTTTTTTTTCCCCCCACCATAATGCTTTCTGGCATAAACCAATAGCTAATTTACAAGATAAGGCAGAAATTTTGGTCACTCCGTAATTGGTCACAACAGGGTTTAAACTGGCTTCCACTCAATTTTTTGTTTGCATGCCAGAAATTGTTAATAGGTCATTGCTTTTTCTTCCATTAGAAGGACAAATATACTGGCATTTAAGCCCATATAGCGAATCAGGTTGTTGGGAAATGCAGGTTTCCTCATTCTCACGTTGCTCAATGCTGACATACGGGGCAAGGCAAAGGGGTAGATATTCAGGGAGCATATCTGTCCTTGGGTTGCCACAAGAGATGAGTCTCAGGCACAATACAAACATGAGACTCCAAAAGAAGACTGCACTCTGGCAGAATACAGAAGAAATTTTGTGATTTAACTGAAAGTGTTTCTTTCTTTCTTTTTTTTTTGGACTCATTAGTCAGGGTTTCAGCTCTACCCGCTGGCTGTAAAAGGGGCCGTGACCAAACTGCAAAACTGAATCTGATATCTTCCACTAGCCCATGTATCACTGCATGGATGAAAGCTGTGGTGTGCTTCCCAATCCTGTATAGCCTTAAAAATTTATAATTGGCTTCTGAGAGTACCATGGAGCAGAGGCTGAAGGAAAGGATATAGATTTCTAGTGCTTTAACCATCTTCGGTATGACTGTCAGCTATGTGGCAATTACTATAGATAAAATAATACGCTAGTCTACAGATGTTTTCCACTTAATACGCTAGTCTACAGATGTTTTCCACTTCCTATTTTTGCAAGTACTTTTAAATTCAGGTTGGATGGTATAAAATTGATATCAGTAGGTGGGCTGCTGATTGCTTTGTATGCAAGTCAGAGTACTGTGTTGGACCTGCTTAATTAATCTCAAAGTGAATTTTTAGGGCTCCCTTCCCAAAGTGGTGAATAGTTCTCAGTGCAAACTTGCTAGGTACTGCTTTAAAAAAAGATGTGCCTCTCTATGCATTCATTATTGCTTTAGCCTTTTGCATCTTTTCAGCTCTTAATATATATGGAAGTGTCCCTAGGGCTCAACTAATATGTTTCCTCATTCCTAAATTGCTTTTAACAAGAAATGAAGATGATAATACGTGAATTCCCAGTCCATTGCAAAGCACGTGAGTTTTGAATCTGAAGCAGTTTGCTGTTTTAAGACAGCGGCATTGAACATTATCACTTGAATCAGATGAATGTGCTTCAGTTCATAAGGTGCCCTAATGTTATCTTCTCAGCTGCCAGTTTAATTAAATAATTTCACACTTTTCTTTGCAAATATGCAAGTCAGGGGTGATACCTTTCAGAGAACTAATTTAAACCCAGTGAAATAATTACTCCTACATTTGGATATAGTCAAGTTAGGACTAGTTTAAAAGACCCTCGAGAATTTAAAATTCTCTGTGAAAAAGGGTTCTTTAAAACCATAGTTAAGCATCTGTAAAAGTGTTTGATTGTGTTGACCAACCCCTGCTATTTTTTTGGCAAAGAGCAAGACTGGTGAATGGCTTAAAACCATAAGAGGAAACTAGAAGGAAAATCAAAAAGCCCAAAGTATTTGGGTGTCATGTATCAGTGTCCCCTCACTTCAAAATGGCAGTGAGGGTGCTTTATCTAAAGCTCACTGAATGGGCTTGAGATTAAAAAACCCCTGCTGTCATTTTGAAGCACAGGGACACTGATGCACAAGATGCTGCGGGCACTTTAATTAGAGTGGCTCTTGGATCCGCTCTAATTAACCCCCCACTTCTTGAGCATGTGTATAAAAACCCTTCGTGTTTAACTGGGGCCATTAAGGCGTGGCATACAATAGAAATTAAATTAGTCAAAACCCATAGAACTTGGGTGGGGTGTTTTGAGTCCACACATGGAAATATCCCAGTGATCTATACATGGGATATGGCTGACTGGTTAGAACAAGCTGTCTTTCAAGAGGCTTTCTAAAACATAACCAGCTTAGCCTGAACTGATTTGGATACCAGTTTGGATTCACAAAAGCTGATACGATTTATAGCATCTTTTAAATAGTTCCACTATGGTGCTGGTAGTCTTGAAAAATCACTTAGAATGAGTTACTTCTGGGAGCTGAACTAATCATTTCAGGATAACTAGCCAGAGTGAAGTAACTGAGGCAGTACAAGTGTCATTTATATTTTAGAAATAGTGTTCTGCATGTAAAAAAGAAACGTATGAGGAAATGTCTTACAAAGAGAGTACAAAAAGGTGAAACCTTAGAAGAGTTTAATTGCAAAGAAATGGAGATTCTCCCCTTCCCCACTCCCCAAGTCCAGCCTGAAGCTTACGCAGAGTAGGTTTTAGGGCTGTGCAAAGTTTTGGGTGCTGATTTGATTTGCAGGAGATTCGGCCCAATTTGATGACCGAATCGCCAAATCCAAATTGAAGCAGGGGACCAGTAAAAAGGCCAGGATCAATCTGAAGCTCTCTGAATCAATTTGGCAAAGATTCAGAGAGCTTTGCTGATTCGAGAAGTCCTTGCCCGCTGCAGCAGGGAACTGGAGCCAGACTCGGAGCTGGTAAGTAGGGGGTGGGGGAGGAGGGGCTGGGGGATGAAGAAGGAATCATGGGGGACCCCTGCCAGGCCCCATCCCCTGCCTGCTC
Source organism: Gavialis gangeticus (assembly GCF_001723915.1). Classification (NCBI taxonomy): domain Eukaryota; kingdom Metazoa; phylum Chordata; order Crocodylia; family Gavialidae; genus Gavialis; species Gavialis gangeticus. The sequence goes on from NW_017729033.1 coordinate 9,314,825, forward strand.
CCCTAGCCCACCTGACTCCTGCCCACTCTCCCAGCCCCCCGCATGGCTGCCCCAGCTGCCCCAGCTCCCGGCCCTTTAAAGAAAAGCCCCTATTCACTGGGTGCTGGTTGGTGGCGGGGGGTATCCCTGCTGCCCTCCACTGCCACATGCTGCATAGGGGGCTCTGCTATGAGTCCCCCCAACACCCACCCCACTCCTCCAGCCCACCCGATGGCTGCCCCAACTGCCCTAGCTCTGGCCCTTTAAGAAAAAAAACAACAACCCCCCCCGCCCGACTCACCAGGTCCTGCAGTGACCTTGGGGCTTCCAGGGGCTCATGCAGAGCCCCCCATGCGGTGCAAGCAGGGGGAGGAGTGGGGTTTGCCCCCCCCCACCAGGCAGGAACCGGTGAGTCTGGGGGTTTTGTGTTTTTCTTAAAGAGCCGGAGCTGGGGCAGGGCAGCCAAGTGGGGGGGGGGCAGAGGGGGGGGGGGGGGTCAGGGGGCTTGGGGCAGAGACCCCCATGAAGCATGGGGCAGG
>NW_017729033.1:9320342-9322853 GCF_001723915.1 Gavialis gangeticus
AAGCATGGAGCAGTGGGGGGCAGTGGAGATTGCCCCCTTGCTAGGCAGAAGCCAGTGATTGAGGGTATTTTTTTGCAAAGTGCCGGCAGGTGGGGCAGCCATTGCTGGGCTGGGACAGCAGGTGGGGGATGGGGCCTGTGTGATTCATCTGATTCGGCAGGAGCCAAATTACCAAATCGGATTTGGCCAAATCAATTCAGGACAGTGATTCGAATCACCAAATTGAATCACTGTCCCCTGAATTGGCTGAATCCAAATCCAAAGCAAATACTGGCGGCTTTGCACAGGCATGGTAGGCATTGCTCTGAGACTGGACATTTTAGGGAATCTAATGTTGGTATCATATTAATATTCTTGATGCTGCTGTTTATGTGTGGCTGGAAAAGGTGAGATGTGGGGAATGACCTTTAAGAAACATTTAATGAGTCCACTGGAACTCATGGGCATGGATAGTGCATCCAGGGTTATACGCAATGCCAACCACTTACAATGTAGACATTGTATGAAACAGGTCTGCGTCAAACTTCTTGAGTCTGAGCGATTTCTGAACACCGCCCATATTATTAATGTCAGCGTAAAAAGCCCGCAATGGCCCAAATGACAATTTCTCCCTTTTATTAAAAAATATTGGCTCCGTGTTTGCTTTTTTCCAGTCATGCATTACCACCTCCAATTTGACAGATTTATTACAAACTCTGGCTGTTACAATTTCAGTTCTATCAGTATCTGGGGGATGAAGATTATCTGGTCTTTCCATCCTGAACGCATTAAACCCTTTGAGTAGATAGGACATAAAAGGCATCACTGAGTGCAGAGTGCAGCTCCCTCCAGGATCCCTTGTGTCTGTCCTTTAGAAAGTTAATAAATAACAGCTAGTCACCTTGGGAAGATATGCTGGAAGATAGGCTGAGTTTCACTGTCCACAGGGAAGAAAGCTAACTCCAAGACTGAGGGTCAAATTCACGTGGGCGCTCGCTCCATCAGTTTGCTCTTCTGTGCTGTTGTTCAGTACTGACTGTCTGAGCTCTTTGATTAAGGGTATGGGCTTGGCTTCTGCTTTGGGTTTTGCCTGGCAGCGGCATAGAAAATCAGGGTTCTTCCTACAACAGCAGTAGCAACAGCAGGAGTAAGGGAAATGGGGAGATCATGTGAGACAAAAGAAGAGGAATAGAAATACTAGAAAAGAGACTAAAGGAATGAGCCAATAAAATCTAAGACAAGCAGAATGACAACACAACCTGCAGCATCTGGTCTAATGACATCTTTAGCAATTATGAAAAATTGGATTTTTAAATTATATAAATGATTTCTGTGAACAGATTGTATCACTGGAAAGAAAAAAAAAAGGGGGTGACAGTGCCGAGGTTTCTTCTTCCTCAGAGCCATAATCATGAAAGTTGTGTGAGTCAGGGGAAGTATGGAAACGAATTAATAGAGATAGTTAGCCATAATAGTCTGAAATCAGGCAAGGTAGATTTAGACCTTTATAGACTAATTTCAAAAGCAGAGACTTACTTCAAAGTCTTCGGTGAAGTAAATCTCCTGCTTACAAAAGTTTATACTATATAACTATGATTTACTTTATAAAAGTAAAAATATACTCTGCCATCTAGCAAATTAATAAGCCTTGTAGATCTCTCTCTTTTGTGTGTGTTTTCTTAGCAAGGGACCTTTTTTTTAAACCAGGACAGTCAGGGAAACAGGAAAGGGTTGTAGACAAATTAACATATTAATATATATATATTTTTTTTCTTGAACCAAGTCCTTGGAAACAGATAAACCATTCCAAAAATACAACCTGCAACTTTCCAGAAACATTCAGTCTGGAGCAGGCATTTGGTGCAGACAGTTTCTTCCTGAATGGAAGAAACTGCATTTTTAATGCATTTTAAAGCATTTTAGTGGGGGCGGGGGGAAGGGCAGGGAGGGGGAAGCTTATAAGGAAAGGAGAAGCCAACTTTTATTGTAGATGATTTACCCAAGCGGCCAATAATAATGTGTGTCAGGTTTGGTTTTGTTTTTGATAATGCTCATGTCTAGTGCATGTAAACAATATCCTTTAATAGATGTCATTGTGTAAAATGATACAAATAGCTTTAAAGAAAGCTCCTTTTTCTTTTCTTAACAATATATCATTCGATTCCTTTCTCTGTTATGTGCTTTTTCCCTTCCTCGTGTTGGGCACTTCCAGCAACAGTCTAACTTTGATGTTTAATGTCTCACAATACTTTAAGGTGCCAATTCTAGCCAGCTTTGTACGTTCTGTCCCAGGAGTGCTCAACCTTTTGTCCCCGCAAGCCAGTGGAGGGGTGTGGGGCTGGTCCATGGGCCAGATTGGACCTCACATGCCAGGAGTGTGGGCCCTGGCACCTTGCACTGTCTCCACTTGCCAAAATCAGGCCCCGCACCACCCACACACAGTCCCACATGTATATGCATGTGCATGCACGCGCGCACATGTGTGTGTGTGTATGTGAGAGAGAGAGAGAGAGAGAGAGAGATGCACCCAGT
>NW_017729033.1:9322864-9327651 GCF_001723915.1 Gavialis gangeticus
TGTGAGAGAGAGAGAGAGAGAGAGAGAGATGCACCCAGTGATAGATAGTGGTTTCTGTCTTAAGTAATGTGGTGAACAATGATCCTTGTTACCAATGAAGTAGAAGTGTAACTCCAAATGCTGACCAGCTATGCTACCAGAACATGTTAGAACCTGGACCATTAGCAGCATGATCATAAATTTCTGGGGCAGGGAAGAAATGCATCTGCTGACCAGTTCAGCTCTGGACTAGTGGAGAAATTTGCTTTCCTGTCTTGTGACTGCTCTAATCTATTAATAATTATTAGCAGCTCACGATGTTTTGCTTAATTGTATTATGTTGGTGCCTAAAGGCCCCATGCATTGACCAGGATCACATTCTTCCAGGAACTGTAAGGGCACAGAACAAGGAAACAATTGCCACCTGCAAAAACTTTAGGAGCTAAATCAAGAGAGAGGGCTCAGTTTAACTGTGCAGAAACTGTGTGTATCTTTCCTCTATAAATGTTTCATCCCTTGAGTTTCACTCTAAGCTCTGGTTTTTTATTAACCTTAAACGCATACAAACCCACCAAACTCAGATAAAACCACGAATTTTAGATGATTTTACATCAAAGGTTTGCAAAACCATAGTAACATTAAACTTTCAGTTGGTCAGGGACTGTCAAACTATATCTAACTGTTTTTAGTGAACTCATACATGTCTGGACTGCATTTTGAGATCATAGTGAAACGTGGAACTGGACGAGTTTTGTTTTCTTACTCTAATTTTCTCCCAGGAGGAGAAGAGTATAACCGAAGCTAGAACAGTCAACACTTGCATACAGCAACACCTTGTAAAAGCAATACCACTTACCAGTAATTTCCCTTGGGGACACTTTTCCATACCCTGTATTCAGATGACACTCTTTACGATAGCCACAGTCCCTTAGGATCAATATAGCAGCAGGGTGCTGACCTGCACTACTTAAGCCCTAAGAACAGAACTGAAATGGAAATGAAGTTAAATATAGAAATGGTGATTCCCTTCACTGGAATGAACCTCACCCTTTGTGGAAAGGTAACTTTCTCCCCCACCCAGCAACAATTAGAGACAACAGAAGATACATTTCTGTGCTATGCTGTGTTAATATGTAGTACTTTTCTTTATCAAAGAGGCTTCTAAAGACCATCACAGACCTTAAGGCCAATTAATGCTCCAAACACTTTGAGCATCTGTACATATACTTGCTCTGGTGGAGGGGTGTGTGTGTGTGTGGGGGGGGGAGCATTTTAATAAGAGCAGCTCCTGGGAGTTGCTCTAATTAGAACATCCTCAGCATCTCATTTACAGGTTTCCCTTGCTTTATCCGGTGAATGTGTTCCCAGAAAACTGCACTTAAATCAAATTTGCGTAAAGGGAACCCAGTTTACAATGTAAGAAATAGGGATACATTCCTGTGGTGGTGAGGGAGGGAGTAAGGCTGGGACTGGGACTAAGGAAGGGGCGGGGGGAGGGGTGGCATACCCTGTCGGTGGCTCCAGGTGCTGCACCAGGGAGCAAAGCAGAGGAAACTGCCAGTGGGTGTGGGATGCGGGCATGGGGCATGGCTCTTGCTTCTATTCACTCTATGGGAGGCTGCAGGCTGGGGGGCTGCATTGGGCTCTTCCTGGGGGAGCTCATGCCCCTGGATCTGTGCGCGGCATGAGAGCAAACTGCTGCTGCAGGCTGGGGCCAGCAATGGCACCGGGCTCTTCCCGGCACTCAGGACAGGTGGTGATGCTGGAAGCGGGGCTGCTGCCACCCCAAAATTCACTGTAGCCACCCAACCTGCCTAACCTCCCCATCCAGCACCACTGCTGAGCACCAGAAAGAGCCCAGTGCCACCGCTGGCTGCAGCCTGCAGTGGCAGCCTGGTCTCATCCCATGTGCAGATCCGGGGGCATGCACACCCCAGGAAGAGCTCGGTACAGCCCTCCAGCTTGCAGCCCTCCTGGGGTGTGCCTAGCAGCAAGAGCTGCCCCCCCCCACATCCTGCACCCACTTATAGTTCCCTCTGCTTTGCTCCCTGATGCAGACCCAGGCCTCTGCTTCTTCCCACTCACCTGAGCCCCTGCTACAGCAGCCACAGGAGCAGCCGGCACCAGCTGCCTGCAGCCACTCACATCCACCCCTGGGCTGCACCGTGCCGTGGTGCAGGGAGATGGTGTTGGCTGCTCCTGGGTCTGCTGCAGCAGGGACTGGGGTGAGTGGGGACAAGTAGAGCCCCAGGGCATGGCACAGCTTGTCCTTACTCACCCAAGCCCCTGCTGCAGTGGCCCCAAAAGCAGCCAACACTAGCTCTCTGTAGCCACTGAGCTGCACCATGCCCCGAACGCTCCAGGGCTTCACTTGTCCCACTCACCCCAGCTCCTGCTGCAGCAGACCTAGGAGCAGCCAACACCATCTGTCTGCACCATGGCACAGCACAACCCAGGGACTGGGGTGAGTGGGGACAAGCAGAGCCCCGGGGGTCCGGGGCATGGTGCAGCCCAGAGGCTGCAGGCAGCTGATGTTGGCTGCTCCCAGATCAGTTGCAGCAGGGGCTGGGGTGGGTGGGGACCCGTCCCATGGCCCTTTCCCCTACCTCCACAGACTTACCTGCTGGGGGGCGAGGCACCTATGCCGATCGCATAAGAGTGAATTTACCGTGCATAAAATGAGTATTGGGTATAAAAAGGGTCATCGCATAAGAGCGAATTCACGTATACAGAACCTGCATAAATCGAAGCACACCTTTATTCAACAGCTTGTGTTTCAAATTGGTAGTGGGGGCCCTGTAATGAAAGCTTGTTAAACAAGTTGTAGTTAAAATGTTCCAACCACCATTCGGTGCTTAGACCGCTCCAGCAGACTCGATTAATCAGCATTCAGAATGCGTCGGAGCATGTGCAAAAGTCCCCTTTCTGTCTAATTCAATTGCAGGTACAACCAAGTGGGCGGTAAGAATAGCCAGAGACAACTGGGATTACTGCCTGAGGTGCTAGCCGACAGAGCAGGAGAGAGCTAAGATTTTCTGTCTTGCGGATGCAGGAGTCTAGGATTGCATCACAAGGTTTTGAGTATAGAAGCCTGAGATGGGAATTAGAATTATGAGCAAAAAGCCAAAAGAAGGAAAACAGCAGCTCTTCAAGGGCACTGTGTCTTGCTGGAGTAGCAGACATGAGCAAATGAATCACATGCTGCTGTATGGGTCTATCACCCGCAGGAAAATGGAACTCTGCATGCATTTCTTTTTAAAATTTTAAATATACACGATTACACCAACCATACAAGTATAGACCTGACTTGCATCATCAAGTTCTCATTCAAATAGAAATAGCCCTGCAAGGCCCCAAATACTGGCTAACTACTTGGCCCAAAGGCACAATATTATATAACCCCTAAATGGAAATTATTTGGCATTTCTGCACGAGACCGTTACTTTCTTTATGAAAGACTTTAATTACTGTTGCTTGCTTTGCTGATTGTTGGTCTCCTGATGCCGATTACAAATACAAAACCAATATAGTATTAAAAAGTCAATAACATTAATGCTGCCTAGTTACCATTATGCTACTAAATCATGCTCGAGGGTATGAGGTAGAGGAGGTTGTACAGAGATCACATGTCCAACACAATTCAATACTATATAAAAATTCCTGAGTTCCTGCTCCATTATTTTCTTTAGCTGAAATAAATAAGATGCTAATGATTCAATTTGTGCACACTTGTGGGCAAGAACCAATCTAGCTACCTTTGGGATATATAAAGCCTTTGATTTGGCTAACAGTAGGGTGATCCCTGTGTTTGGAAAAGAAGCTTTAAGAAGGGCAATCAAATAAAAAGAATGAATAATTGTCTCCATTCCTTGCAATTTCCTCAGGATTTAAGTGATTTTTCTGGTATATGTTGTGTCCCTTATTGGTAATTTGGCACATCTAGCGGTGACTTATAGCAGTGTAGCGTTAAGCAGGATTGATTCCTTAGTGTATACAGTGATTGTAGAAGTTATTTGCACATTTTAAATTAAGCACAGCATTTTACAGGAAATACATCTAAAACTGAGCATTATACAGCAGCTCCTATAAACGTGATGGCATTGTTTCCTGATCACCTCTTGGCACCAGAGTTTCTTTTTTCTTTTAAACTTTATGTATAGCTATTATTCATTATATAGAAGAGACGCCCAAAATACAACTATGTACATAATAACGAAGCTAGTACACTTCTTGTTCTGGTGTCACTTAAATGATATCCAGCTCTTACATGACACTTCTCAAACACAGATCTCAGCATTGTTCAGAATCAGGTCCATGAGCTCAGATGTTTGTAGGGACACGTGTTCATATGGAGACATTTCAAAAGGGTAGCAGCTGTTATATTGTAATTGTTATATGGGGAGAAGCTGAGAGCAATACAAATGTAGCAAAATTGCTCCAGCTGTAACATCAGACAAAGAAGTATTAAAGGTTGCAGTAGTTCTCCTACCTTCTTCTTGATCCTGGCTTGTCCACTAGGGCTGAGCGAAACAGCACCGTTTCGTTTCGACTTCTGTTTCAATGGGACAGTGTTTCAGTTTGAGTTTGGTTCATTTTGAAGCTGCTGTTCTGTTTTGTTTCATCAAAACTGTTTTGCTGTTTCAATGTTTTGCCCATAGGCAATAATGGAGAAGCACGAAACTGGCTATAAATTTGTCATTTCTTTCCTGATTTAAATCAAACATGCAGGGATGATAGCCCCTTGTGAGGCCATGAAGCCTACCAAGCTTCAAGGAGATAGGTGCAGGGGTTTCTGGGAAGCTGCACCT
>NW_017729033.1:9327662-9327895 GCF_001723915.1 Gavialis gangeticus
AAGGAGATAGGTGCAGGGGTTTCTGGGAAGCTGCACCTCAAAGTCTTGAACGCAAAACTCATGTCACGTGTGTGTGTTAAGGCACAGCGGGGTGAAAACTGCAGGCAAGATGGCCCCTGCGGAGGCCACCTCAGGCTGCTGACAAGCAAAACTCATGATATGGGTGACACTCTGTGTGTGTTAAGGCACAGCAGGGTAAAAACTGCAGAGATGGTATTCTCTCTGGAGATAGG
>NW_017729033.1:9332895-9338972 GCF_001723915.1 Gavialis gangeticus
CAGGCAAGATGGCCCCTGCGGAGGCCACCTCAGGCTGCTGACAAGCAAAACTCATGATATGGGTGACACTCTGTGTGTGTTAAGGCACAGCAGGGTAAAAACTGCAGAGATGGTATTCTCTCTGGAGATAGGTGCAGGGGTTTCTGGGAAACTGCACCTTAGGCTGCTGACAAGCAAAACTCATGACGTGTGTGACTGCGTGTATTTTCCATCCCTCCCCCAGAGCACTGGGATTGGAAAGGACCTCAGGGAAGGATGCCAGTCACTGGCCAGCTACACAGTCAATATGAGAGCAGTCCTTCTCCCCTCTTCCCCCTCCCTCTCCTTGCTTTCTGGTTCCTTGCAGGCAAGCCCAGCTTGAGCTTTGAAGCTCAAAACATCTTGAAGCTTTCAAAATGTTTTGATTGCCCTCGTTTTGTTTCAAGGCTGTTTTGAAGCCCTTTATTTCATTTTGATCTCACTGTTTCGAGCTCGAAACAAGTCAGAACAGCCAGAACAGTGTTGAAACGAAACACCCGGAAAAATTTCGCACAGCCCTATTGTCCACACATAACAATTGGCTTCTCTTTTAAAACAGCTCCAAATATACATGTAACCATACCATGTGTGTGTGCTATGTATACACTATTTTACTGATGCTAAAACTGAGGTATGGGTAGTTAAGTGACTTTCCCAAGCTCACTGAACAAACCAGTAGCAGAGCAAAGAGGAGAACGCAGGTGTCCTGAGAGCTAGACCGGTGGTGTTTGGTTTTCATGGGCTTACCCTTGACTTACCTCAGCAAGGATGGGGAGGGGCCGTGCACTGAGCTCAAAATGTAACAACTCAGCTCATCTCTGATCAGACACATTAATATGTTCTGCTGCTTTTTGCTATTCCTGGTGATGCAAAAAACTCCAGTTTCAGGTGGTGCGTACTGCAACCGTATGCACCGCTTCACTTTTTTTGACTACGTTATTTTAGATACCAGGACTTCCCAGTACCTAATTTTTCCTCCACGCTGCAGTGCAGAGAACCCTTTCACGTGCGCTACGTGCATTTTGTGGCACCTCAAAAGCCCTTGAGGTGCTGCAAAGTACACGTGTGCGCTCATCTGGACATGCCCCCAAAAGTCATGCTATACAATAAAGCATAGTAAAAGAATTGCTCCCTTTCAAAAAAAGTTTCTTAAGTTGTGACCAGTTAATGAACTTAATATCTATAAATACCCACATGTGCAAAATAGAAATTACAAGCAGGAAAAGGATTTCTTCGCAAAACTGGTTAATTTATCTCCATACACAAATCCTGTCGGCAAGTTCAAGTTATAAATCGCCATGTATATTTAAAGAAAAAAAAAGGGGGAGCATGCAAAATGTTTTAATAGGCAGCTACACTTAGGTGTTTCAATGCTTATACATTAGGCTTCTCTCCAGTGGATAATTCAGTTTGACTAGGCTGGGCACCCAGGATCTCTTTGTAGTCAATGAAGAGACTTTAGACATGCCTAAGACTTATTCAGGGTTAGGTGCATAGGTGCTCTACAAAGAAAATGGAGAGCAGCAGGTGCCTCCAAAGGGTGATTTAGCAAGGCCAGAGATGCCTAGACGCAGGTCATAGGAAAGTCTAAGCACAGAGATATGTCACAATTCCTGCCTCCCATAAAAGCTTAGCCACCTGACTCATGTTATCCAACAGTCCGTCTTTGGTAATTGGTGTCACTCAGTCTTGCTTCCTTGAATCTCACATCAGCCAATCTTGCTTCTACCTAACAGTTTCTGAAGATAGGCACCCATAGTAGCATCAACAATCTGTCCAATAGTTTAGTAGCTAGAGGACTTAGGCAGGAAGTAGGAGACCTGGATTTTAGTCTCTCCTTATCCTAGGTCAGGTCTCACATGGCTCACTTCCCAAGGGAGTGGTTTAATCACCTTGCTATAGAACAGAGTTAATGAGGACCATTAGTGATCTGCAGCTGGGCTACTGGATAGCCAAGAAGGCAAGATTCATGAGACTGGAAGGAGAACAAGCAAAATGGATTCTACTTCTGTAGCCTTGTGGTTATCGCCTTCCTCTGGCAGAAGGAGGTGTCCTGGGGTCTATTTTCTGCTGTGTTGATATATTAGGAACCAGAGATGCTTTCTGGTTAAGGTTCTGTTTTTATTGCAATTCAAGGTGTAACTGGAGCTCATAAAGATATACCTGAACTAGCTTTAAACTCTGTACTGACAATAGTAATAGTTCAACATAAGCTTTAAAAAATCTACCCAAGAGCTTCAGACTACCCAGCAAATAGCTTGAATTAAGCTAGTATTGCCCAAACTAGCTACATCGTTTAAAGCTGTTTTCTTCAGATGAGACTGCAGAGCATTTCAACAGAGCTTGAGCTCTAAGTGTGCTGCTCTTCATTGTCAGCAATTCCTTGATTCGACGATTATCTCTACCATGGCTCACTGATGGGGCTTGAGGTGAACAATTTCTTTTTGCATCCAAGTACCTTTACTAGATCAGGCTACTTTCATCTCTCACAACATAATATGTTTTTCAGAACACAAACCATTTTTGTACATCTTCTCTGAACTGTTCTTTCAACACCAATTTTAAAGCTTGGATAACAGAACCCAAATTTTGATGTATAAATGGAGAAATATTGAGTACAAGCACAGAGGTGAAATTATCTCAGCATAAAGCATCATTGAGCAATTACTGGAACATATTACCCAGTTCTAGTGTCCAAACTTCAGAACTCATTTCGAAAAAATTGGTCCAGAGATCTATCAGCATGGTTTGTGTTCTGGAAAACACGCCACATAGTAAGAGATGGGTAATTCAATTTACTGAAAAAATGGTCAAGAAGCAGTCTCATTAGTTTCTATTAGCTTCTAAAGAAATATCTGCTACAGAAGGTTTCTTTTTAATATAAAGAACATAGGCACAAGAACATCCGATTGATAGTGCGACAAAGAGTAAGTCCTCCTGGACTCCTCCTGGAGTGTCCAGGAAAGTTTGGTATCCCATAAGTCTCTGAGTGAGGTCAACAGGAACTTCTGGGGGGCAGAACAGGAAGGGGCCACCCACAAGATCCTTGCGAAGGCAGAAGCAAAACTGTTACCTCTATACTATAAATAGTTGTATATTAGTTTTTGTATAATAAAGAGGGGGTTTTTTCTACATTACAAGTCTCAAGATACTACAGATGGAAACTAAAGTCAGCATAAGTGAAACTGAAAATAACATGGAAATATTGATGAGTGCAGTTGACCATTGGAACAGATTACTAAGAAAGGCAGCAAATTCTCTACCTTTTGGAGTCTTTAAATCATGATTTGGGCATATTTTTGAAAGAATAGTTTTAGTTCAACCACTAGGGTGGCCACCTTTTCAAAAGGGGAAGGTTGGACACATGCCTTCCCCCCCATCCTCCACCACCGCTGCCGCTGGGAGTGGCAGAGCTGGAGCAGAGCCGAGTGGGGTGGGGGCAGATGCAGGCTGTGACCTGCAGGCTCAGGGCTTCCCACCCTGCTTTCTTTCCCTCGGGAGCCCTGCACCAGCCATGCACCCCTTGCTCACCTGGCAGCAGCAAGGGGCACAACTCTGTGCTGCTGCCACTCCCGCTGCTACTGGGCAGGCAGGGGATGCCTCACCATGGCAGCACAGCTAGCTCAGGGTCCCTGGGCCAGGGCAGCAGGTCAGGCAGGGGCAAGCCCACAGTGGGCATCCCTCATCTGCCCCATGCACACAAATCTGGGATGGCACGGCCCCCCCCCCCCGGATGAGCGCCCTGTGGCTCCATCCCCCTCCATACACTGGTCCCATGCACCACCCTGGCTGGGAAATGCACTAGCCCCTGCCCTACTCCCTCCCTCACCGTGGGAGCTTTGATCTGTGCCTCCTCCCACCCCCCATAGACTTTCTTGCAGGGAGCTGATCTCCAGGCTGCCTTGGCTGTGTTCCTGACCACATGCATGTGTTCTGGAGCACATGCATATGGTGCCCCCTGCATCCTACTCCCAGCAGCCCCTTGCAGGACTCCCCATTTCCCACAGATCCATGAGTGATGCTGCAAATCTGGGACAAATGCTGTCCAGAGTCACGCAGCCTGGAAACAGGACTTGAGGTTCCCACTCCAGGACTGTCCCACTCAGTTAGGGATGGTTGGTCACCCAGTGAACCATTAGCTATCAAGCTGGATGCAACAATCACTGGGTGAAATGTTGTGGAGGAGGCCAGACCAGAGGGCTGGAAGTAAACTATATGACTCTTTAGGGCTCTTGTCAGTTTGTCTGGAAAAAATCATATAGTACACTGTACACAAAAATCCAAAAAATCCAAAATCAAATAGTATACTGTACTGTGTAACATCTCTTTGTTTCTCTGGAATTTATGCAAGAATTAATATTACAGATGTAAGATTATAATGAAACAAGTTGTCAGATGAGTGATTCCATATCCAAGTCATAAAAGAAACCTCATAGTTTTTTTCAGCAATCAAGGAAGCCAACAGGCATTTAACTGAAGAGGTTTAGTAGGTTTCTACTGCCATGTCTTCACGTCCAATTTCAATTGTGTTGGTGGGCAAAATTATGAAATAATATTTAAAAAGAAGTCAATATTCCTGGCTTCTGGTCCCATTTTCATCACAGAAAAAAACCAACAAACCCAAAACACATAGCACTGGACATTGGAGGGCCTTTTCAGACAGGTGAGAATTTACCCACGTGAGTAGATAAAACCAATGGATCTGTTTGGGCTCATAATTGATCATGACTCTGCAAACTCTCCCTGAGTCACTCTGTGCCTTAGTTTCTTCTTTGCATCTAATACCTATAACAGCACTTTCCTATGCTACAGGCAAGTTTTAAGGTTTAACTCATTTAGCATTCCTGGTTAAGTTTAATTTCTGATGGTAGAATTCCAGAGGCTCAGGTATTGCCAGGCTGAGGACAGCATAAGCCCATTATTTAGAATCCTAGAGAATTAAGGGACCTCAGGGGGTCAACTAGTCCTCAAAGCAAGACCATCCCCAACCATATCATCCCAACCAAGGCTTTGTCTAGCTGGGTCTTAAAAACCTCCTTCTTCCCCTAAGATGCATCTGCTTGACCTCCAACATTTAAGGCAGGGGGAGAGGAAGAGGATGGAAAGATTTTTTTTTTCCTGCGCTTGGGCAAGCAAGTCCATCTACACTAGAAAAAAAAGTGGTGCTAAAAAACATTGGAGGAAAGATAGTATAATCCCATTGCATTTGCAATTGCAAAGATAGTATAATCCCATTGCAAATGCATTTCATGCTCATCAATGTGTATGGCATTAATAGGCAATGAGAAAAATATCAGCAAATCCTAAAACAAAAGAAAGAAATCCTTAAAAGAAAGGACCTCTTTTTCATTCCCCTTCTATCCCTTTGCAATGCTAAGAGTATATCTAAACTGTTCCCATAGCACTGTTTACACAGCTGCCAAAACGTCTAAGCCCCTCCAACTGCTCCAAGCCTGGAAATGAGGTGATGAAGACACCCTCTGAATGCCCCGGTCCCACCTGAATTATGAGCTACCTCTAGTGTGCTTGAGAGTGATGGTGGGAAAGTATCCTGACAGCATCCCCACCAGCCCATGCATGTCTTTAGAGTAGGAGGTGTGGGTATGGGTGGGCTGGCCTTATTTTTCTGGTGGCAGCGTCAGAAGTATTGCAGTGTAGACATGATTTAAGGCAACAAAGATAATGATACGAATGGGCCCATCGGGGTCAGTAGGAGGAATTTTCCAAGTGGAAATGCTTTCACTGGGAAAAGTCCCCTCATGGTTGGGGACTGTAGCCATGAGACTTAATTTAGCTCCAAGGTTGCTTTGATCTTCTGTCAGGGCCTGATATTGCACAATGTGTTGGTGACCTTTAGCTCACTCCCTGACAATCTTCCCTTTCTCTGGCTAACATAATAGTGCAAGGTATCTTGTCTGCTAACTCCAACATAATGAGGCTGCAGGCATGGATATAGGAAGGAATGAGTTAGGGGTTCTAAATAATTGGGCATTAGAAAGTAATCAGTGCTGAAATGATCATAACAAAATAATTTTAATACCTTTTTTTTTTTTTTTTTT
>NW_017729033.1:9339071-9340460 GCF_001723915.1 Gavialis gangeticus
CCTTTTTTTTTTTTTTTTTGCTAGCTAGTTAAAATACATGAGCAGGCTGAAGTTGAGGGGCAAAGTTTCTCTGTCTTGCATGAATAGTTATACTGAAGTAGAAAGGAATTTGAGCTGCAGAAGGAGCTGCTGGTGAATAAGTTTCCCCATTTAAAAAGTTGTTTTTACTTTGAAAAATAGCAACTGTGGCATAAGAGGCTATATGAGCAAAGCTCAGTGGGAACAGATATGAAGAAAGGGAATAGCTTCATAAAGCAGCCTACTCACCCTAACAAAATTATCAGATTAAGAATATTTCACTTCTTGATGCCATATGTATAACATGTTTACTTGTAATTTGGTGGAGCAGGCAGCATACGCAAATATTATTCATGAGTGGCATAATCTCTTCTTCCCCTGCTATGCCAAGAGCACAGGTTTACAATGCATAAAATATTCTTAGCCCCTGCATAAAAATATTTCTGAGCTTTTTTTTCTCTTTCTTGATAGCACAAGGAAAAAGGAAATATAGGGAATTAAAATCGCTTACCAACAACTATTTGTTCAGTTCCTCAACCAAGTTTCACAACATTTTACAGTATCCTTAAAAAAATATCTTTCCTAATTCTAAAGAAAAGGGAAGAGAAAAGAAATGAGGCAAACTGGCTGCAAAGTGAAGTGCTGAAAAGTCAGAAACTGCTAAAAGGAAGAAACTTGTGTACCTTGCATTTAGCTCCCCTGTATTAACGTGTGACAGACAGACAGCTAGATCTTCAGGTGGTAGAAACAGGCGTAGCTCTGTAGGCATCAGAGGAGTTAGGTTGATTTCCATCAGCCCACATTCTTTAATTGCATGCTTGCAGAACGTTTCAAATCACGCAGCCCTGAGAATAGCTGAAGGGCTGCCACAAAGAAGTGGGGAAACACCTTTTCTGCCTTGCTGAAGAGAGCAGTATACAGACTGATGGCTTGAAGTTGCAGCAAAGCAGGTTTAGACTGGATATCAGGAGAAAAAAACAATACAAAACTTCTTCACCGTCGGAACAGCGAGGCAGTGGAATAGACTGGCTGGGGAAGTCGTGGCCTCTCCATCGCTGGGGATTTTCAAGAAGAGCAGCATTGATCAGAGATGATCTAGGAGCAGCTCTGTAAAAAGCAGCAGTTAGAAGCTCAGGAGAGCCCCGTTACCATCATAAACATGGCTTTCTGGGAGATAAAGAGGCAGGTGGATACTGGAGATGACTATACCCAGCGGCTGGAGAACGAAGCAGGGCTCCACGGCTGATGACATGGGGAGTACTGCTTGCTGTCTCCAGGTTACAGAACAACATCGAAGCCGTTTGGTATTCCTCATGCTTTTGGGCCCAGCTGATTGCCACATAAGGTGTGGAAGGGGTTCCCCCCCCCCCC
>NW_017729033.1:9340486-9351438 GCF_001723915.1 Gavialis gangeticus
AGGGGTTCCCCCCCCCCCCAGCTTACTATGGCTACAGGTGTCAGGGGAATTAAGGTGTCCCCTCCCCATCCCCAACTTTCCATAGAAAATTGACTGTTGACTACAGCCAAGGCTAGGGATTTTGTCTGAGGGGTACCAATGGTCTTGCTGGGAGTAAAACTCAGAAGTTGCTGGCTAAAGGGTGTTGCCCTTTTGCTCAGGGTCAGATTAATTGGCACATGTGGGATCAGGAAGACAATTTACTCCATGGTCAAATTGGTATGTACTGTGGAGGAGTTGGTTTTTTTTTTTAATTGTTTTGCCTGCCTTTGTAGCAAAGAGCTTGGCCCTTTTCCTTTGATCTCTCAAGTGCATTTTAACAGCCTTTGCAGCAGCAAGGACATTGTCCAGCATTGTCTCCTTTCTTTCCCTGTGGCAGGTTAGGGAGCTATGCCTAGCTGTGCAACAGGGGTGATAGTGTCCTTTTAGTAATAGGTTAGACAAGGATTTGAGCAGCATGGTTTGGATCCTGCCTCAAGAAAGGGGTTGGACCACTGGACGCCCCTTCTTTTGGGCCCTACTTTTTGATGATTCCATTTCTTTATGAATTGCATAGAATCATAGAAAAATAAGACCTTGATCTAGTCCAGCCCCCTGCTCAAGACAAAAACATCCCTGTCTAAAATATCCCAGCCAAGCATTTATCTAACCTGCTGTGCAAAAGTCCCAGAGATAGAGACTGCACAGTCCTCTGTAGCTGACCTAACGCAATGCTTAAGCAACATCAGAATTACAAAGTTTTTTTTCCTAATATACAATCGTAATTTCCAGTGTTGGAACTGAAGACCATTACTTCTCTGTGGCCAAAGGGGACAGAACAGTCTATCACCATCTTCTAATTTCCAGAAACATAGTAAGGCAGTTCTCTTTGCTGTGATTTACACATCACACTCCACTCACCACCAAACCTAGATCCTAGAGATCCCCTTGAGGCTGTGGACATTGGTATATAATATACTTTATTTATTTGTTTACTTATGTGATTTATATGCTGCCCTGCCCAACAAAGGTTCAGGGCATCTTATAATAAGAGATTTAAACAGAGAGCTCCGTAAGCACTACGTCAGCCTAGCTTTCTGCCCAAATAGGAAAGTCTGAAAGAGCTTCCAAGAGATGGCCAGGCTCAGGCAATGGTTGAGGATGACCTTCCATGCCTTTTCACCAAGCAGACTTGATGGACAATAGGCACTTTCAGGAGGTTGCTCTCAGCTGGCCTTAGGGACCATGATGGGAGAAGGCAGTCGCTTAAGTATGTAGGGCCCAGACTAGAAGACCCTCCTGCTTCTCCATCCTAGCTCCAAGGAAATGGAGTGGTGCCTTCAGCTGTCATTAGAAGCTTCCTAAAAGGATGAGTTTCACATAAGAACATGAATGCCATATAGCAAAAGACGCTCCTGTATTTGTAAATCATTGAAAAAATTCCCCTTCCTCCAAAACTTCATTTTCTTCAGATGAGCTATGCTTCTCCAATATTTTTCACTCATCCAACTTCATCCTGATTGAAGAGTGTAATTTGCTCAAACTGTGAAAATCCTCTCTATCTATACACCACTTTAGATTCTCCATAGATATTCCAGATGCATTTCTTTTCCTTTCTTCTGAGTGAAGTGCTATTCTGAACCATCACTGGTGTCTGTATATGAAACCAAACCAGAGCCTCTGAAGCTTAGGACTTCTAGTATAAGGGGATGGGGTAACAAAGCACAATATGGACATTCTAGCTGTTTAATGTTGTTAGGTCTCCTAACCACAAAGTGACCAATTAGAATGGTTGTGTATGAATTTTAAGTCTTATTTTTCAGCTTCCTTACCAGACACACACTGCAGCTGCAGTTACACTGTATTTTTATTCAGGCAGGCAGGCAGTCCTGAAGCCGCACTGACCGTTGGGGAAACTTTGATGGAGAAATAACTTTCCTCCATTCTTCCCAGGTTTTTTCAATCCTTGTACACTCAGTCCAGTTGTAATCCCATCCAGTCTTTGATGTTGGTGATCCAGCTTGTCCTAGGTCTTCCTCCTCCTCTTTGTCTGTCCAGATCACCCTAGAAGATGATGTTGGTAAGGGTGCCGGGTCTTTTCATTACACGTCCAAACCACTGCATCTTTCCTCTTCTTATGATTTCAAGTAAGAGTTCATAGTATCCCACTTCTTGTCTGATTTGATCTTTCACAGATTCATTTGTTGTGTGTGCAGTGTAGGGTATGCGTAGAGGTCTTTTAAAGCACCACATTTCAACAGTCTCGTTTTGCTTTTTCAGTGCCCTAGTGAGCGTCTAGTTCTCACAGACATGAGTATTTTTATTAGTATTGTTTTTGGGTATGGATGCCTAACTGTAACAGAAAGGTAGTGTTATGAAACACATCTGTTTAGCACTCAGTTTGCATAGAGGTAGAATGCTTCACCCAGAGTGTCCCGGGGAACCAGGACGGGACTTACCCGTGGCGGCAGAGGAGCCCACATGGGGCGTCTGCCGTGTGTTTACGCCGACGCGACCGGAAGTTGGCATCGGCACCGGCAGATGGCCGCCGGGGATAAAAACGGCCGCAGGGAAGGAACAGGGGAAGGAAGGAGCTGGGGACTCCTCACCCACGGAGGCTGGAGGCCCCGAAAGGGAACGGGCCATGGGTCCCGCCCTAGGAGGGGTGAGGCAACCCCGAGCAGGACGAGCCGTCAACCGCTCTGCACTTGAAGCCAAGGACTCTGGAGCCAAGTGAACGGCAAACTCCCCTGAGGACGAGGCAGGGAGCTCCGGCGGTGAGCTGCTACCGGCCCCGACGGCGAGGAAGATACCTGCGACAACCAACCGCAGGACAACGATGGAGGAGCAGCAGACGGGCTCCGAGGACAAGGAACCCAGCGGAGAGGACTTCTGGGACTGCAACCCCAAAATTCACAAGGCTTGCAAGTTCAGGGCTGGGACGCTGGTGCAGGGATGCGACACCACCCGAGAGGGTCAGGACCCCGAAGGGCCCTAAAGAGGCACAGAGGGGTGGAGGCTGTCACCAGCCCGACCGCGCGCATAGACTAAGTGTGTGGCAGGGTATCTCCCAGTAGGGGCCGCGGAGGGTCCAGACGGGAGGCCCAGCCAAAGGGGCTGAAGGGCCAAGCTTTCAGTTCCTTTCAGGTTTTTGTTTCCTGGTAAAGGGATACCCTGGCTGAGGGGTACAGCCAGGGTGATAGGGCCAGGGACCCCATAGTGAAACTCGATTCTCTCTGGGACCCCACCTTGGGTCAACCGGCATACGAGGGACCTGACGACAAGGGCCGATCAGGCCGGAGGGGCAGTAGGAGGGCAGTCCCTCAGTCACAGGAGCACTAAAGGAGGCGTAAGGCCGGGGTGCAGGGGGTGGTGGAGCCCCGCATCGTGACCGCCGAGGGATCACGGGCCGCGGAGTACCCAGGAACCGTCCTAACTGAACTTAACAACTAGTCGTGGCGGGCGAGAACTAGGGCGGGGAATGGACGTCAGAACAGCCACTCCCACTCAGTGGTAACTCAGGGACATCGGTGGCGGTCCTCCTCCCACAGATAAGCGACCTACAGGGAGGACCCCAGCCTGGCGGTCACACAGAGATTGTCTTTCTCCTGTATATCCTTCTGTTGCAGGGCACTTCAGGGCCCTGCTTCTAGAAAGAAGGACAGGTGCCAGTTG
This sequence comes from Gavialis gangeticus, assembly GCF_001723915.1. Classification (NCBI taxonomy): domain Eukaryota; kingdom Metazoa; phylum Chordata; order Crocodylia; family Gavialidae; genus Gavialis; species Gavialis gangeticus. The sequence continues at coordinate 9,344,180 of NW_017729033.1, forward strand.
CCGGGGCAACTGCAGTTGGTCAGCTGACCAGGAGGGGGCAAGGCCTGGCCTATATAAACAGCCCAGGCTGAGGCCAAGTGGTCAGCTCCCCTTTGGCAGCTGAAGGAGTTGGAGCTCTGTTGGAGCAGGCAGTGAAAGAAACCCGATGGCCAGGATCAGCTCCTGGGTGAGGAGAGTGGGTGGAGGAAACCCTGGTAGGGATTTGAGAGGATAAACTACTGGATGGTTTAGGGCTGCATTTAGCCAGGAGGCTTCGTGGGAGTTATAGCCGGTTGGCTCATGTTATTCTGTTTGTTTGTAGATTGTTGTTAGACCGGAGGACCAGGTGAGGTTGTAGGGGTTGGAGGAGGCCTCATAGGAGCTCCCCAGTAGCGTGGGGCTTCCTGGTGCCAGAGAGGGCACAGAAGTCTGGTGCCAGAGAGGGCACAGTAGTTAGGGGGTGCACTGACCCCAAACCTGACAAGGGGGTTCAGTGGAGTGGGTCAGGTAAGGCCGAGGGCACCTGAGCCCAACTGTGAGGAGCCCCAGTGGGGCGCAAGACCCGGAAAGGGGGTCTGGGGGCCAGGCACGGCTACGGCCACCTGAGCCCCGATTGTGGGAAGCCCCAGTGGGGTGCAAAACCCGGAAAGGGGGTCTGGGGGCCAGGCATGGCTACGGCCACCTGAGCCCCGATTACGGGATTCGCAAGCAAGGCCCCAGTGCGGCCGGGGTGATCGCGGAGACAGGCCCCAGTGCGGGCGGGGTGATCGCGGAGACAGGCCCCAGTGCGGGCAGGGCGATCACGGAGACAGGCCCAGCGGGGCAGTGTTGTGAGGGAAAAGCCCCAGGGAGGGCGATCATACGGTGACCGCGGGGAAAAGGCCCAGAACGGGCAGCAGCCACGGGAGAAGATAGGGAGTGCCCATTACGGTGCATGGGCAAATAGCCCAGGGGGCGCACTAGAATAGAAGCCCAGTGAGGGCGTGCAGGAATAAGAGCCCCGGAGAGGGCGGGCGTACAGAGGCGAGCCCCGGAGAGGGCGGGCGTACAGAGGCGAGCCCCGGAGAGGGCAGGCGTACAGAGGCGAGCCCCGGAGGACGTCCGCAAGGGCGCGAGCAGTAGTAACTTGACTCAACAACGTCCGGTACACCTGAGAGGTTTGGGGCGTGGGATTAGGGATGGTAGGAGCCACGCATAGCCCATAAGGCTGAGTGCACCAAATCGGTCTATGCAGAACAGGGGCCAGGATAAATAAGAGCACCGTGTCCAAGGGGACAGAAGGCAGCCTCCCTTATAAAACTGATACCATCAAAGATGTGGCGGGCGAGAGCGAGGGTGCTTGATAGACAACTTGGCACGGTAGGGGCACCAGGAGAGATCACGGCCGCTCCTTGGGTCCCTGCCCTGTGACACCTTCCTTCAGAAGGAATCCGAATAATGGTCTTGATTCTCAGAGCAGTAGGTTTGGGTAGGGTCTGTATGGCAAGCACTGGTACAACAGAGGTTAAATGTTTCCATACAACCCACACACCTTTCACTGTCAGGATTTTATTACAGTACCTTTTTGGTTTATTACTTTTTAATTACGTTGCTATTACTTATTCATGATTGTTATTAAATTTACAGTGCCTTTCAGTTCTTAAATAATTCCTATATTTTATCCTTGGGCAAAACCCTTTTTAGCCTCTGGCACTTAAAAATCTTCCAGCTCATCTGCAAAAACCACACTATCTAACTTAAGGAAGAAACAAATGTATAGCCACCTATTGTTGGAAACTCAGCAGTGTGATAATTGAATGCATTAGCCACTTGCCTCAGGAAATCCAAACAGCAACTGGTGTTTGTTTTTTTGCAGGTGATGAAGATTTCGTGTTAGCTAGTGGAGACTTGGAGAGTCATGGCAATCTCTCTGCAATTCAGTTTCCTGAAACCATAATCTAGTGGACAATTGTGACATGCTCAATTTAGGGAGGGTTGATAAATAGGTACTTAGAAAGAAAGGAGAATTCCAAGAGGCCTATAAACAAATCCATAGATTATTCAATAAAATGGCAATTGGCAGTTAATAGCATCAGAATTTTCACTGGGGGTAGAAAATTCATTTGTATAACCTTATATTGATCTTTTGGTAATTATTGCAAAAATATGGAGCAAAGTGCATCTTGTGTTGACTTGATAAAGGATGCAGGACATTAAGCACCCCCTAAGAATTGTCACTTAAATAGTAGTCAGATGGTTTCCTTGTTCAAACCTGTTGTATTGGGAAAATAGGATTTGCAGTCAAACTGCCTTCTCATTGCCCTGCTGCTCAGGGCTTCAGTCCTGATCCTGGGGGAAGTAATCTTGGAAGTGAGATCAGTTCAGGAGTTTCATAGTATCTCTGACCGTTTATTTCCTTCAGACGGCAAGGTAGATACGCACCTTTATAGACTAACTCACTTCATCAGATGCTATGAAAGGACATTCAGAAAGATGAGCATAAGAGGGAGAGAACAATTAACATACAAAAGACAAAATGTGGAAAGAGAGAAGGGGAGTAATAGAAGACAAGCAAACAAGCGCTAAAGCCACAGGAGAAGCTAACCTAGGTAATGAGATAAGACTCCATAGTCCCTGTTTAAACCATACTGAACACAGTCCAGTTGGGGATGGTTTTTTGTGCTGAAATTTGTCATTCAAACTGATTTTATAATTTTTCTGCCTGAGAACAGCAGTCCTGAAGTCAGTGGTGGAGGGTACAAGGAGTTCGAAATGTGGTGTCATAGGGTTTTGCATTTTTCTGCAGCTAGTGTTAGATTGGTGTTCATTCATTCTTACACACAGAGGTCACCCTGTCATCAGAAATAGACAGCAGAGGGTCATTATAAGCAGGTGATGGCATATATGATGTTAGTAGAGTTGCAGGTGAATGAACCTTGGATGTTTTACTCCTTGTTTTTTAGGTCTAGTGATGATGACACAGCAGGCATTTGGGTCCATTGGAAGGCCTAGTGCCCCAGTGAGGATAGGAGTTCATTAGCCTGCTGTTTGAGAGATGTTTGAGACTGGGGGTGCTGTTTGTAAGCCAGGACACTTTTGTCCCTAAAAGCTGCCTTGAGATGGTTACCTTTCTGTAGGAGAGGTTGCCAGTCATTAATGCTGTACCTTAAATGTTCAAGCTGGAGGATGTAGGTGACAGCCAGAAGGATTCTGTTGTTCGTGTCCCAGGGTTGTTATACTAAGCTGGAGTGAGGTCTGAGTCTGGCTTTGTTGATCTGAGTGGCTACAGTTTTTGGATTGTGTTGTAACTGTAGGAATCCCTGATCTAGATCCTTATGGTATTCAATCCCAGTTTTGATGGAACAGTGTTTCATTTCGAATTTTGCTTCATCAAAACAGGGACGCTGCCCATACGCTATAATAATAATGGGGAAGCTCGAAACAGCCTCTCTCATCTGGTAGGCAGATGGGGGCCCACAATGCCGGGAGGGCTACAGGGGCTGCGGGCCCCCGATCTGCCTGCCAGATGAGGGAGGGAAGCTGGGTGCTACCGCCTGGGACCGGGGAGCTGGGGAAGGGAACTGAGCCCTATCGCTCAGTTCCCCTCCCCAGTGCTAGATCAGGCTTGGGAAAGGAAATTGGGCTGAGTTCCTTTTCCCAGCCCAATCATAGCACTGGGGAGGCGAACTGAGTGATCGGGCTCAGTTTCCTTCCCCAGCCCGATTGCAGTGCTGGGGAGGGGAACTCAGCTCAGCTGGGCTGAGTTGCCTTCCCCAGCCTAGGGCTAGGGCTGGGGAGGGGAACTGAGTGATCGAGCTGAGTTGCCTTCCCCATCCCTATCACAGCGCTGGGGGGGGAACAGAGCCCAGACTCAGTTCCCTTGCCTTGCTCTGTGATTGGCTTCCCAGAGCCCGACCACAGGAGGTGGGGAGATCCAGGGCTGCACTCCTGGCTGAGCCACATGGGGCTGCATAGCCACTGGGAGCGCAGCCCTGGTTCTCCCGTCTCCTACCACCTGGCTGCTGGCTGCTTCGAAACGTTTTGAAATTTTTGAAACGTTTCGATTAGCCTCATTTTGTTTCAAGGCTGTTTCAAAGCCCTTCGTTTCAATTCAATTTAATTGTTTTGAGCTTGAAATGAATTAAAACTGTGTCAAATCAAAACAGCCAGTGAAATTTCACACAGCCCTAATAAATACGTTGGCATACTGGAGGGCCATATCTGTGCCCATGGCAGTGTCGTTCAATTGTAGATCTAGGGAGTCTCCAGACTTGAAATAGATGCGTGTGAGGACAAAGCAAAAGTGTTTAATGGAGACAAAAGCTGTTTTGTTGTCAGGAATAAAGTTCTTTATGGCTTGTAATCCATCCTCATGAGGGATGATGATGCACAGACATCCATGGTAGCTAATACGGTGTTTGCTGGAAGCTTCTCAATGTATACCAGTTTAAGAAATCTGTGGTGTCTTTCAAATAGCTGGCACCTCCAGTGGCATATGGAAATAGGATAGAGTCAGCATAGCTAGAAACTCCCTCTGTGATGGTGCCAATGCCAGAGACAATGGGGCACCCTGGGTTGCCAGGTTTGTGGATCTTGGGTAGTAAGTAAAAGTTGCCTGGCCTAAAATCCTGGGAGGTGGAGCAGTAATTCTCTCCTGTGTTTCCAGAGGTAGCTTCTATACAGGTGTGTTTAGTTCCTTCTGGTTTTGTGGAGTCATCTGTCAGGAGGTGGTAACATTAGAATAATAGAAAATTGGGGTTGGAAGGGAACTCAGGAAGTCATCTAGTCCAACCCCCTGATCCAGAGTTTTACTACCCTCCTAGTGAAAACGTTCTTCTCTAAACTAAACTTTCCTTGCTGCAACTCGAGCCCATTTTTCCTTGTTCTGTCATCTGCCCCCACTGAGAACAGTCCAGCTCTGTCCTCTTTGAATCCACCCTGAAGGGAGTTGAAAGCTGCTGTTAAATCCCTTCTCAGTCCTCTCCAGACTAAATAAGTCCAGTTTCCTCAACCTCTCCTCAGAAGTCATGTGCCCCAGCCCCTGAACCATTTTTGTTGTCTTCCTCTGGACTGTCCAATTTGTCCACATCTGTTCTGGAATGAGGGGGGAGCTATAATTGAACACAGTACTCCAGATGTGGCTTCACCAGTGCTGAATAGAGGTAAATAATCACTTCCCTTGACCTTCTGGCAACGCAATTACCAGTGCAGCCCAGAATGCCGTTAGCCTTCTTGGCAATAAGGGCACACTGCCAGCTCATATTCGGCTTCTTGTCCGCTGTCACCCTCAGGTCCTTTTCTGCAGAGCTGCTGCCCAGCCAGCCAGCCCCCAGGCTGCACCGGTGCATGGAATTGTTCTGTGCTAAGTGAAGGACTTTGCCCTTGTCCTTGTTGAACCTTGTGAGATTTCTTTTGGCCCAATCCTCCAATTTGTCTTGCTCACTCTGAATCTTGCTCACTCTGATTCCTAGCATATCCACTACTCCCCCCAGCCTGGTGTCATCTGCAAAATTTCATGTTGGAAAGTGCTGGAAGGCTGTGTACCCCATTGTCAGTCTCCAGTATCAGCTTCTTCCTTTTAAGTGAGGCTGTAACACAACAGCAGAGTACCCATCTTGTATCACTTGTTTCATATGTGTTCTTCAGTCTTTAGGGAAAATAATAAGATCTTTATTCTGATCCTGCTACACATTTTGAGTGAAAGTAAATAAGTGCAAAGCCACCATATTCTTCTCTGTTGAATATTAAATCCACACTGGGGGCAAGCAAAAGCTTGGAGTAGGTTTTTCTTCCACCTCAGGGCTTATCCTGTCATAATTGTCCTTGTAGCAAAGTATTAAGTAACATGATTAACAATCATCCTAGGTGGGATTTTATTCTTTCTCCAAAGGGCGAATGTGTATTTAGTGGGGAGTTTTCTTGAGTAAGGTTTTTGGTTTCGAAAAAGTCTCTTTAATATTACTTAAAATTAGATTTGTCCAGTTAAAAAATTAATGTTAGAAAAGGCAGCTCAACGAAGCTGTCCCTGGTATTGAGGGAGAAAAAGGCATCAGGATTAAAGTGGTATATTGCTCCTATGTACATGAAATCTGATCTTGAGTGTGCTCCTGAAAAATCTCTCTCTCCTGCATGGATGAGGTTTACTTTTGTGACACCAAGTTTTGGTTCATCAGAGGAGCAAAGTTGTCCATGGTCATCCTGAAGCTTAAGGCAATCACTTGGGTATCTGGGGTTCAATTCACTGAAATCCTTGGGAATGGAAACCTTGCTCCGGAGTTGATGTTCCAGACAAAAGCTGAGGACAGGAATGGGAGGAAGCAATGTACTGGTGGGCATTCACTTGCTTAATGTACCCCAAGGAAGGCCTGAGTGGAAGGAAGAGAAACTATAACTTGGATAGAGAAAAGTTTAGAGATTTTTCTGTATTTTTTTTTTTTTTTCATTCTCTTTCCAGGCACCAGTAAATGACTTTTTGAAAAATATGAACATTTACTATGAATTTTTTTTTTTTAATGATTTTGAGTTGGCTTGTGTCTTTCAGCTATTCTTCCTGTAATAAAGAGCTTGTTTTATTCCCACACCTCAGTCACTAAGCCATGCACCACACAATGCTTTCTACAGTTAAAAAGGCAGATACAATAAAGGCTTTTCATATCAATATATCAATGGGTATATTTTATCTTTAAAATAGATCTTTGTTTTATTTCCTGTGTAAAGTACATTAAATTCCCAAGTACATCCTTTGCTATGAGTCAGGCCTTTATTAATAATGAGAACTGAAGGAACATGCAGTGCTTTTCTTTGGCAATCGCTGTTCCCTCTAATGTTCTTCCTTAATAGTGAAAGATCTTTCCACAACATTTGGTCTTTTTCCATTTGGCAAAGACACTCTCGCCTTTGCTTTTCTTCACAACAAAAGTCAAGAGGGGTTGCCTTCCCCTGGCTTGGTTGGTGTCATTGTCACAGCTTTGGCGATGGGATTTGTTTGTCAATGCCCATTTCTGCTGCAGGGTCCGAGACTACCTTTCCAGCAGCAAAGAAAACTGTGTACTGTATAGAAGGGGGAACAAGATGCTGTAAAGGCCTAGCTCAAGCTAGATCAGGTCTCTCTTTCAGCTCAGCGTGGTATCACTGAGCAGATCCATTCCTAGAACAGCATCCATTACATTAAGTTCCCCAAGTAACCATGCTCCAAGGATGTCCTCCCCCTGCACACCACTCTGGAGAGCTCTGTCTCTGGCATGTGGGAGCCCAACTGCAGGAGGGTGTCCCCAGAGCTACCTCACCGCTGCCCCACCAGG
>NW_017729033.1:9356438-9357009 GCF_001723915.1 Gavialis gangeticus
CCAGAGCTACCTCACCGCCGCCCCACCAGGTCTGAAGCATCAGAGCAGGTCCAGGTGGGCAGGCCTTATTTTCCAGCAGTAGGCTCAAGGGTGATGTGGAGACAGTGGTTGTTAATGGACATGCCCAAGTCAATGAGAGAGCTTTTCAGGGTCTTACCAAACTCCCTAGGGCACCTCCAATACTCTTTAGTGCTGCCTCAGCCTTTCCTTTCTATGTTCTTTATCATGCCATTGTTGGCTATTGATATTTAGAGATCTTTTTTCCTTCCTTCTCCACCACACATTTACGACATGAAAAAGAGGCACCTGTGAAGGTCATTCTTTTTGGTATGATCCTGAGACCTTCTGAATCAGTAGACTGTCTGGTTTTATGGCTTCTTCTAGTCTATCTACGGATAAAGTGATTGTCGCAATGAATCTTCCCTTTACTGTTTTTTTTCTTATCGGGTCAAACTTGTGCTCACAGAGTGTGTTTACATGGCACAATGCATTGCCATGCAGAGAGAGGTCAGACACCAGAAGCAGTCCAGCTGTATTAGTCCAGCAGTCCACCTAAGCTAATAAGCTCTGT
>NW_017729033.1:9362009-9397414 GCF_001723915.1 Gavialis gangeticus
AGGAGGGTGTCCCCAGAGCTACCTCACCGCCGCCCCACCAGGTCTGAAGCATCAGAGCAGGTCCAGGTGGGCAGGCCTTATTTTCCAGCAGTAGGCTCAAGGGTGATGTGGAGACAGTGGTTGTTGATGGACATGCCCAAGTCAATGAGAGAGCTTTTCAGGGTCTTACCAATTTCCCTAGGGCACCTCCAATACTCTTTAGTGCTGCTTCAGCCTTTCCTTTCTATGTTCTTTATCATGCCATTGTTGGCTATTGATATTTAGAGATCTTTTTTCCTTCCTTCTCCACCACACATTTACGACATGAAAAAGAGGCACCTGTGAAGGTCATTCTTTTTGGTATGATCCTGAGACCTTCTGAATCAGTAGACTGTCTGGTTTTATGGCTTCTTCTAGTCTATCTACGGATAAAGTGATTGTCGCAATGAATCTTCCCTTTACTGTTTTTTTTCTTATCGGGTCAAACTTGTGCTCACAGAGTGTGTTTACATGGCACAATGCATTGCCATGCAGAGAGAGGTCAGACACCAGAAGCAGTCCAGCTGTATTAGTCCAGCAGTCCACCTAAGCTAATAAGCTCTGTTGAGAAGAATATATTAACCTGAGCTGAACACTGTGTTAATGCAGCTCTGCTGCTTCAGATACCCAGACTAGCTCAGGTATCTCTGCACAGCATTTCATTGTGCAGAGATGTATTCAGGGGTCACAACAAAAGGCACCAGCTACTTGGTTATGCCTTCCCCAGAGGCTGCTTAGTGAATATTGATGGGATCACTCTCTGAGCACAAGCAGTGCTGTGGAAGGAAACGCAACTCTGAGGATGGAAAGAAGATGAAAATCTTCAGAGTAGTGGATGCACAAGGAGATGGTAGAGGAAATAAGGGCATGGAATATAAGCAGGAGCAGAGCTATGGACAGAGTTTATGATCAGAAGTAGCTTGCTGGAATTTTTTTGGAGAAAAAGAATTTCAATTCCTAATGCCAGTTTGAACCCCAAAATGGTCAGACATCCCGGGTTTGATTAACTATAGGCAAGTCAGAGACAGTTTTCACGTGGAACCTTGCCCGGGTCTGTGGCCAGCTGCTGGGCGCTCTTCTGCTTCCAAGATCTGTCCTTCTGGGATAGCCCAATCAGTCATACTTTCTGGCTTTGGAGATAGATCATCTCAAGACCAGTGGCTTTCCAGCAGCCCACATGCCAGAGCTTCCAGGTTTCTCACCCTGGAAGTTGGAGATCCCAGGGGATCTCTGTTATCACTGTGGCTCACAGCATTTCCAGACTTCTGGCTCCCTGCCAGCCCTACCACTGAGACGTCAGCAAACCTGGTACCTCACCCCACTGGCATGGAGTCAGGGATCTGAAAAGCCTGGGAAGAATGAGCTCAGACTGACTCTGCTTGCAACTCTACATCTAAGAGCCTGGAAGCCCTGTAAATCCTGGTTTAAGCTAAGGTGATGTGATCCCTTCTACCCCAGTGGGAGCTGAGACCTGGGTAGAACTGGCACTGTGTCAAGGAGCCTGAAAATCCTGGCATGGCTGTCTGCCTTGGAGCTACAGACTATGGAAACTTCTGAGTCCCCAGCAGCCTTCCAGGGATGCAGACAGGGATACTACGGCACTGTGCTGTGATCCATCCGAACTTCACTGAACTGAAGATATTTGAGGTGAAGCATTTTGAATCCAACAAATCCTGTATTTTCAGATGAGACATAGATGAACTAAAATGAGCGGATCAAGTACAAATTAAAATAGCTCCGCTTATTTTATAGATCAAAGTTGCTTCTGTTTGCCTTGTGATTAAAAGATTCGACACTTTGATCTCGAGAATGAGATAAACGCCCAGGATGCCGCATCAGAAGAGCAGCTCTTTTCAGTCCCCTTCAATTAGCTTGGAATTACATTTCTGGAGTATTGAAAATAGATGATCCTCTAATTGATACATGGCATGCTTGTGGTATTGTCTCTGTAGTATGAGGTGATGGGCAATTTGGGGCAGCAGCCCCAGCTGCTGCCTTTGGTGGGGGAGGAAAGAGTGTAAATATAGCTGTCCCTGCAGTTGGTGGATGGACGTGCTGCTGCCGCCAATAGTGTAGCACCTGGCACTTCCCCGTGAACCACCGCTGCTCGGGAGTGGAGCTACCCTGCTATGCACCTCTATGGTCCTATCCACTACAGTTGCTGACATGCTATTAAATAAAATATAAATAGTAAAAATAAGTCTTTAAAACCCATGAAATGGGTTGCAAAAACTGTTTCTGTTATTTCCTAACTAACATTTTTTTAAACAATATTTCCATGCAAAATGTCATTCAGATCTGTCTGACGTCACATGCCCACACAATTGGTTTAATCAAAAGAAGAACATTTTCTGCTCTGCTGATTGTCCCATGGTGTGGCTGTTTCTCATAAAGCCTCAGTAAGACAGGAAGGATGCACTTACCTTCATTTACAGATGGGACACTAGGCCACAGGCATATTAGATATCTTCTTTCAGGTCATATATGAACTTCTTGTTTGAGCCAGCACTGACCCTGTCCGGTATCATGTCACTGTGGCAAACTTTGGGGCGATATTGGATGTAACATTCTGGACTCTGGAGGAAAGGGAGATGAGAAAAGGAAGGACAGGAAACTATGCAGAAGGTCAAACTAGGTTAAACAAATAGTTAAATATTTTGTCTGTGCTACTTGACAGTGTGTCTCTGAATGTGATATAGGAAGAAGCAGCTCTGTGGCATACACGTGGCTTTTGCATTTTCCTTCCAAGGATTCTCCAGTAGTAATTTGTCAATCAGTTTGAAGAGCTCTTTATCCAGCTCATATCATTTCCCCCCTCTTCTCTTGCCCTTACACGAACACTTGTTAGGAAACAGAGAAATACAGTTCCCCTTGCTGGAAAAGGACAGATTTCCTGTGGGCAATGTCAGGAGTAATATGAAATGTCCAAAAGCAGATGTTGGTTGCTTCAGGCTGCCTGATGATATTCTTTTCATCCTTTTATAGTACATCCCGGGTACTGGTTAAATTGTATTCATGCAGATAAATTCCATGAAGATTTGAAGGATGGGCTGATCAGATGTGCAGAATTGATGCTGTCGTTTTTAATGCCACCCGGTAAGAAATAGTCTTACCTTCATGCACACGACTTTCAATGAGGCTACAGTTGAAAGAGCATCTAATTTGTTAGTGATAGCTGTACAGAAGCATAAATACTGTATAGTGGCTCCAAAAGGGATACAAAAAAAAACCCATGCATGACTGCCGTACTTTCTAATTGTCCTTCGTTTGTATGAAGATTTAGCAGTGCAAACACAAGTGCTGTACTGGTAGTACTGCCTCTTATAAATTAACCTCAGGAAGCAGTGGAATGAAAAGGCATGCAAGGTAATTACCATATGATTTAGAAGCCAAATGGACAGTAGAAAAGCTAGCAGAGTGTGCAGCTAGCAGCACAGAGGGCTAGCTCACTCTATTAAAGCCATTGCTTTTGGAAAAAAATACGTTGGTAAATAAGGCATTTAAAAGCAGGAGGCAAAGAAAACATGTGTTGCACTTCTGGAGTGGCTAGGAAGTGGTGCTGCAAGTGAGGGTTGCCATGGAAACTGTTGGAGGGCTGTAACAGAGCAGGTAAAAATGCAATATTGACAACCAGGGGTCTGAATCCCAGGTGCCGAGTGTTTCCCATGAGGTTTCGGATGCTCTCAGCTCCTGCTGAGGGGATTTGGGGGATGCCATGCTTACAAGCTGGCTGAAACCACTATCTAGTGGGGTCGGGCCCTCAGCAGTAAAGGCAATACAGTCATGCTTCCTCTTCTTCTGACCACATCACTCTTGCATCCTCTCCTGCACAGTGGCCGGTTTCAGAAGTGGGGTGGAGCATGCCCATAGATGGCCCACTTGTAGCCCATAATTAACGTGTAGCATCCACAGACACAGGAGGTTGTAGAGGCAGAGAGTATAGCCGGGTTCAAAAATGGGGTCGGGAAGATTCACAGGGCACAGGTCCATTGACAGGGGTGGGCTATGCTAGACAATCCCAGTACATACATCCTCCTTTGGAAGCAGCTGCTACTTGCCACTATGGGAGACAACATACCGGGTAGGATGGACCATTGTGGATGGACTGTCCGACCCAGTATGGCCCTTAAGATACCCTCTGGTTAAGACATCCTCCTTTAAGCTGGGACTCATGGATTTGAACTTCTTCAGATTTGAACTGGGCCTTGAACATAGGTCTCTCATCTCCTTTCTGATCACAGGACTCAAAGTAGCCAGTGGGTGTTAGGCATGGTTTCTGTAGGCTACCGTATCAAGTCTCTTAGGGAGCTTTGGCACAAGGGTGCATTAAATTCTCAATGGTCTTAGGCATGAGGGATGCATTCCAGGATACTCTGTTCCACCAAGATAGTGGTACCTCTGCATACGTGCAGTTGCTGAACTGTAGGTGCCCATGCAAGGTTTCTGGAGTCAACTTTGGATACCTCAAGGGCCTTGAGTGTTTAAAAGGCATTAAGCAGGTTGCTGTGAATTGCTTTGAGGATTTAAGTACCTACATTCTACCTAAGTCTCATGTTAAACACATTGAGCCCTTACACATGTGTGGGGAGTCTGCTCTGACATGCTGGACTGCTTGGGAGCAGACTTGATTAATCGAGTCTGCTCAAGCACGTAAATTGACATGTGCTGGCAGCCTCGTGCATCACGTGTATCAGTGGCTCAATGCTCATCAGCGCTGAAAAAATGGTAGTGGTGCGCTTTGAACTAAAACTCTTTCAACGTGCTTAGTTCAAAGTGCGCTGCCGCCATTTTCTCAGCACTGACGTGCACTGCACCACTGACACACCTGCTCCAGACCCAGCACCAGGCACTTTGAATTAGCACGGATTGCTAACTGAAAGCACCCACCACTGCATTGGGAGCACATGTAAAAATGTCCTTAAGTTCCTTTGTGTGTCCCAACCTAAGTTACTTCCCTCTTTTTTTTTCTTTTTTTTTGTTTTGTTTTTTTTGTTTTTGGAGCAACTTACATGAGTTAGTCTGATTAGTAAGTGATGATGCTGGAGACCTGGCTCCGACTATTTCCAAACCGTTGCAAAGTCCTGGCCTGTTTTCATACTGGGGAATATTAGGTGAGAAGCTCTGCTCCCCTTGTTACTGCAGTAATCATCTGAGTAGGTGTGTAAAGAATGGGAATCTGATTCCCTTAGTTAGCAAAATGACACTGTAAGCCCAAGTGGTGTAAAAATGTGTGTGCATGCTAAGCCAGTGCTGCTCAACCTTTTGGGCTTTCAGGTCAGATGAGTGGCGCAGGCCTGGGGATTAGGCTCTGGGGCTTGGTACCACCCTCTCCCTGCCCTGTGCACCAGGTTTGGAGCCTGGGACTGACCTCTTCTACCCCCTGAATGGGGGCCTAGCACTGTTCCCTGCCACTCCATACATGCTGGGATTGGGCCTTAAGGGCCTGGCATTGCTGCCTCGTGTCTCCTTTGCACTTAGATTAGGTCCCAGGGGACCAGTATCACCCTTCCCCCGCCCCACAACACTGGGATTGGGCCCTGGGGCCTTGTGCTGCCCCCTCTGCATGCTGGGTTCAGACACTGGATCCAGCACACAGGACTCAGGCCTTCCCATGGGTCCAGAGATTTGGCAGCAGCGGAGCAGTGGATTGCTCCCCCACTGACAAATTTCCAGACCCAGATGACATGGCACAGCAGGTTGGACATGGCACATGGGCTGGAGGTCAAGCGCCCGTGTGCCAGACAATCGTTCCAAGACCACTAGTCTGTGAAGGCCATAATGTATAAATTATTATAATCTGGATTTCAAAAACCTGAAAATGAAGGGTGAAGGCCTGACTCCATCGTACTGAAGCAGAGTTCTGCCTTTACTTTGAATGGAGCCTGAATTCACTCAGCCACAACAGAAAATGAACCTGACTTTTATGGGTTGAGGTCCAAACTGAGTACCTTGCTAGCAGTGCTGCTGCTTAACCCTGCATTGCATTTAACTTATTCTAAATGATCCAATGCGGGCTAATGGCGTCGGCCTGTAGAGAATCCCATTGACCTTAGCTTGGCTTTGTGCAGGGCTCATTCAGACAGAGCTGGCTGCAGGATTCAGGCTTGCACGAAGACAGTATTTGCTGAACATGAGAACTGTATTTACCAAAGTATTTCCAAATCCTAAGTAAAACAATCTTCCTCCTCCAAATAATTAAGTTGGCTTAAAAATTCATGGCATGTTTTTTATTTTTAATATAGATATAGGTCACTTTTTATTTGCCTAGTGATTTGTGAGAGTCTCTTAGATTTTCTTCTTCAAAAAGGGCTAGAAACTTAATTAAAAAAACAAACAAACAAACAAAAGCAGAGGTTGCCATGTAACCACCTGATGCCAGGAGATGACTTTTCAAGGAAAGCAACAGATATTTTGAGACTTTCCATACAGTTTTGATGGTCGGCATTCCTGGAACTGGGTAAAAGTGACTACCATTTTTATCTTACTACTGAGTATGTATATATCTTCAGCATCTGCACTTAACATCTTATTAAGAATAGCATGTGCATATGTTCTCCCCCCAGAAACAAACCTGGCATATATTAAAATATGGAAATTAGCCATCCTACATCACACATTTAAATTCTGCAGTGCAACCTTGGTTGCTGGAATGGAGCAGTGCATGTGAAATCAATTCAGATAAATAAAAATACTGAGAAGTGGGAGAATTGTAATATAAAAGATGCATATTAGGAAATACAGAATTGTTTGGATAGATAAGAGCAAAGTCTCTGAGAAATATGCTCTTACTGGTTTAATATCATAAGCCCACACTTACCTTTTTAATCCATGCTTTGATTGATCACAATGCAAAATAAAATTATGTATGTGCATAGGTATTGGTTGGATTCAAACTTTAAGCTGGAATTTTCATCAGTACAGGCCTAACTCTCCTTTCACTGGAGTGAATGATAAAATGCTCTTAAGCCTTACGAAAACCTAACTCTGAAAGCAAATTTTAAAAGGAATTGGAAAACAGTCGTGGCCATAGTGCAGAAGTATAATACACTTTCTTCAGGAAATCCAGTTTCCCAAAAAGAAGCTATGTTCCTTACCAGGTGAAGTTTCCGAGTATTTTCCACAGTGTTGTCAGAAGTGAGACAGAAGGTAGGGTAGGATGGCACCTTTGGCTGTGTCCAGATGAGCACAACTGTGTGGTATGTGGCGCTGCAGACACTGCACATTCAACTGTTGTCTGCACTGCCAGGTAGCAGCACTGGGGTAGAGTGACCCCAGGAGATCTGGGGGCCAAAAAAACTGGAAAAAAAAGCAGAGCAGCACACGTTGGGGCAGAGCATGTTGCCCAAAACCAGAGCCTGGCCAGACAGAGCCACATTTCGGCTCCTGGCCACACTGGGAGTGGTAGGACACCACTGCTGCAGCCTCAGGAGGCCCCAGGTTCCCAGGACCCCAGCCTCCCTTACCCCACCTAGAGTAACCTGCCACATGCCAGAGGGTGAATGGCACAGGCATTCCCCAGGGACACGTAGGAGCAGCACAAGGTGTGTTGCTGCTTCTTGACCCCAGGGACACAAATGTCCATGCTCATGTGAACATGGCCCTAGAGACTCACTTGTTCAAAGAGGCCATGTGTAAATGAAATGAGGGGCATGTGTGCACAACACTTTAAAGTGGGTTAAATGCTTTTGCACCGCTTTAATGGTGTTGGTGTTTGCACATGTCAGCGGCGTATTGCGCAGTAATTCCAGCCGCTGTAGCAAATTCAGGGGCATAATGTGCCTTAAATGACTTGGGTCACAACAGACTAAAACTCATCCAAGGGCTCTGCAGGAATCCCATGCAAGCAGCCTGGCAGCAGCTGAGGAAGGCAGGCTCTGCCCAAGAAAAGCAGTGAGCCTGATCTTTTTTTCCCCCTGGAGCCTACATGCCTGAGCTGCATGGGGCCCCAGTGCTTCCCTCCATGGCAGCAGTGCCCCCTGGAACCGCCCAAGCCAGGTGCCTGTGGTGGGGGTGCCACCTGGGGGTGGGCCACTGCTGCTGTGGAGGGAGGCACCAGCCTCGACCCGGCCCAGGGACCGCTCCGCCCTCCAGCAGCTCACCCTCCCCACCACCAGAGAGGCAGGTAAGTTCATGTGTGTGCACGACATGGGGGTTCAAAGGGCCCTAAATTGACACGATGTTTTTAAAAACACACTGCTTCAATTTAGAGCCCCTCTTTCATTTAGACATGCCCAGAGTCATGAGCTTTTGTAGGCAAGAAACTACTTTCTTGGATCCTATGGAAGTCTTTTCATACTACTACGTGCTGAGCACCGAACTGATCTAGTGTAGGGATAACATTGCCATTTGAAAGTGCTTTGCGAGTAATTAAAAATGTTTCATTAACTCTTTTTTTAAATTTAAAAAGACTATTTCACTAAATTCAAATGTTCATCTATCTATCTATCTGTCATGCACACATCCACACACATACATTTCTAGATCTGGATGTATATGTGTGGGTGTGTGTATTTTTCAAAAAGCCCCAAACCTGCAAGTTATTTTAAATACCTGAACAATGTCTAAGCAACAGTTTTTAAAATGAGCTTAATGTTTTATTGTATTTAGAAATATTTCAAAAACAAATTATAGTGTATGCATCTTTCCTGTAAGAAAGCTATATTGGGCAGGAAAAGTATATATCCTTAACATACCATTGGGAATGAACCCCCATTGTGCCTGTAGAGTCTCTTTATGATCCATATATTGCTGAAGAATGTACCCTTTTCTGTCCTTTAGCCATTCTTTTGTTCTGTACCCTAGCACTGAAAGAATATTCCCTCACCTAATTTGATTGATTAAAGTGTCCGTTATCTATAACTTTGTATTCTACTTCTGCCTTAGTAACCATACTGTATGGAATGGTATTTTTGCATCATCACTTTTTTATTTAACCCCCCCCTCCAAACCCTTTAGAATATTCATACAGAAATATATTAAATGAACCTTAATATTGCAAAGTGATGGCTATCAAATAGCCAAGTGTCTGTACCACCTTAACTCTGTCCTTTTAGCATAATGCACTGTTGTGGGCAGCTTGAAAAGTGAATGAGGCAGGGTTGAGAGGCATGGGTTAGTTGGACCACAGCAGAACGGGATAGTCCAGATACTGAGCAGACTTGTCAGGGTATAAACAAAGTGTAGAAGTTGACATCCATGCTCTGTAACCACAACTTCTGATTAAACTCTTTTCACAATTGAGAAGCAATTTGAATAATTCACTATAGTCTGGAATGACTGGATCATTTCTGTCTTGAATCATATGTGTATCTTGTGTTCATGGGAATGAACTGATTTGCATATAGATTTAATTAGCGTAGCTAATGTACTTGCTTTTGCAGGTTAACAAACCCTAAAAAGTTGTCAAGCTGTTGCTTCAGAGCCTAGTCATTATGCCATTACTTCTTCCTGCACTGTTCATTGTGCTCCTTTGCTAAAGTCCGTAATTTGATGATACAGTCCATTGAGCCTCTTTTCACCACTGCTAGAGGGAATCACACTTAATGCATCTTACTATAGAAAATAATTCCCCTGGGTCAAATAATGCACCCATTTTGGATGGCTTTGCCCATTTTTTTCACCCACAAATCACCTAACAATCAAGGAAAACTTTGCTGTATCCAGACAGTGTAAAAAAGGTTTGATGATAGACTCTTAAAGTACCAAACACCCAGCCAGCTTCAGAATGAAAAGCAGGACAGCAACCTGAGTACATCAGGTGTTTATTTTTCTGTTAAATTAAATAATTGTGATATTTCTAAGGTGTTGGTTGTAGCCCTGTTGGACTAAGGACATAGACAAGTTTCTTTGGGGAAATGTGATATTGTTTATTGGACCAACTAAATAGTTGGAAAAATTATTCTTTGCAAGCTTCCGGGTACAAACACCCTTCTTCAGGCAGAGGGAGAGTCTGCAGTTGTTTTGTGCTCTCCTGGATGGGATAGAAGCCAGTATGTAATATTGCAATATTGCAGAGTCTGTTGACTTCTTGTCCTGGGTTAAAGCGATATCCCTTTTGGCAGCCATTTTAGCATTGCTTCTTTTCTTCCCTGTTTCTATTCCAGTGAAGGAAAATCAGCTTTCTCACTCAAGACATGCACCCAGTTTGCAGGGCTGATTCTTAGGGGAAAGGTGCATGTGGTATATGAGTAAATATGGTATTTAGAAAGTTGCTGGATGACTCCTTAAAATGGATAGGATGAAATTAGAAATATCAATATAGCATTCTGGCAATGAAGCTTTAGACCAATCTCCCAGCTGCCTGGGTAGGAGTGCTATTGCTTGAGGTAGTTAACATTGGACCAGCTGAAGCAAGGGATAAGATTCCCTAGCGACCCATGCAGTAACAGGAATAGACTCAGTCTCTTTGAGGATTTCCCATCTCTAATTCCTGTGATTTTATTTCATTGCCACCACTTTTTGACCAAGCTGATCTTCTGTTTACAGAATGTAAGTTTGAGTGTTGGCCAAGGATGCCATGATCTGTCCTCTAGAGGCTCTGGTAATGCAGTTCTGTGTGGAGATTGACATTCAGAAAGGAAGATTGTATTCTGAGTTTCCGAGAGTAGCAAATCCACTTGCCCAGCTGCAATACTAAGAACTGTCATGGTAACCAGTGATGTGATCAGCAGGGTATGACAAAAATGGCAATTGGAAGAAGAACAGGAGAAAAAGGCTAAAACAAGCTGAGAATTGTATGCTGCTTTAGTGGCTGAAAAGCATCTCTGCAGTAATGGAAAATGTCAGGGAATCCCCCAGTGAAGCCAGGGAACATATAACAGAGAGGTTCCAGTTGTTTGCTATGTGCAAAAAAGCAAAGTCAGAGGTTTTTGTTTTTTTTAATTGCCATTCAAAAATCACTTCGGCAGCAAAGCTGCATATGGATCATTGTGGCATGCCAGTCAAATAACAGAGACCTGACATTCACCTGCCACGAGGGAAAAACACAAGTCACTTTTGGCAGCTCAAGCAAACACAGAATAATTGAGACTACTAGTAATCTGATAGCAGACCAGTCACACCTGTTGGCTACTTGCTCATGCACCTTTGATGCAAATATCTCTGCACACTTTGAAGTTATTCACATAAGATCAATTAAATGCATCTAGCACTATGGTCCCATTAGATCAGGGCTTGGCAACATTTTTGGGCAGAGCACCCCAAACACCCACAACCTCGACTTGTAAGATGTTGGTGTGCCAGGGGCAGGTGGCAGAGAAGCTAAGAGGGCCCCGATCCTTGTTGGGGTCCAGCGCAACCCTGGACCCTTCCCTGAAGCATGTGTGCCAAGCAAAATGCCTTCACGTGCCACGCTCTGCCACGTGGGCCAGGGGTTGCCTTCCCCTGTGTTAGATGCTCCATGGGCAAAATACACATTTTCAGTCTTGGTGGTGTTTAATTTAAATGGAGGAAAACAATGAAGAATAAATAATGGTCTCTATGGACACCCATTAACAGTAATGGTTAAACATTGTTAGTGTGTTTTAACTCCATAAGAAAGAGTTAGGACAGTGTGTTGCTTATCTTTTAATGCTTATCTTGAGCTGCTTCCTACCTGCTTGCATTTAAAAGTACAGTTTTCAGAAAACAGACTGAACCACGGCATATCTCCTGTGCTTTCATGAGCTGTACATGCACCATGGAGTTCATTTTAGAAAAGACTTAGGAGCAGCACACACGAAAGGTAAGAAAAAAAAAAAGGATGGTCTGAAATGCATCAGCCGTAACGCCGGGAGTTCTTAGCCTGGCCTCACTTAGGGTGTATTCAAATTGCAGGCATAACAGTGATTTTAGTACAGTGGAGACATACCTAGGGTAGCTTTAAATAAGGTAGTTCAAGAATCAATAGTATCTTAACCATGACAACCCAGGGTTCATTTGCTGGCTGCAAATCCAGCCTGAGTAAGAAATTGAATTAGTCCACAGTGAACTTCATATTGCAGCAGCTAGACTGCTACCGGTTCCTGTGCCAACTGATCTAAAACTAGCACAGGCATGTCTGCATTTGGAGCTCTAATTATTTATATTGTTGCTATCTGACTGGGTTTGGCCACAACTGGCCCAGACTAAACCATTAATTTTCAAACCCTGGAAGGCATCAAGCAGTAATTCCAAAAGGAAACACACTAAAGTAAACCTCTTGGCGAATCTTTGGTAGGTAACTTTGCATAAAAAGTTAAAATATCTGTACAGTTATAGCAAAATCATAGAATACCAAATCATAAAATGTAATGCCTCATCTTAACAGAATATAATTGATTAAGCAGTTATGCAGGTCTATTCAAGCAGTGAAAAGATAAGAGTGCAATCCGATAGCACGTCAAGGTGGAGACTCCACTTTTAAAGTAACACCCCTTTTTATATGGCATTTTATTCCTATTATTTCTGCTACCTCACCCATCATATTAAGTCTATCAGTATGCACTGATAATAAAAAGGAAAGGAGATAAAGGGAGAGAACTTGGCACTTAAAGGGGGAAAAAAGAAAACAAACAACAAATGTGTTATTCTTCAAGGGCATCTCAAATCAGTTCTAAACTTCCCCACATCTCCAAACCCTAATGTACTTGCTTCAACAATTTCAGGCCTAGGGCTCCAACTCAGCCTAAGTCTTTAGCTTCACTAAAAACCTATACTCTATAAATAATGTAGCTGAAATTAAATTTAACTCAAAATTGGCCAACAGCATTATGCTGCAGTCATTGTACCATGACTGCAATGTAGACATGCCCTTTTAACTAGAATGAAAGTGATATAGCTGGGGGATGAGACCACAATATAAATGAAATAAAGAAGTAGATGCGAGGAGCAAATTGTTTTTATCATTTGCAGGATATAATGGTACCCCTGCCTCCCCTCCCAGCCCTTGTTTTTCCCCTCTCTAATTGTTTCATGCATTATATATCATCTTTCATGCCTTTCCTTTGGTGGCCTAGAGGAAAAAAAAAAACTGTAAAGAGCAGTTGGCCAAAGCCTTGAGTCCAGGAGAACAAGCTAAAAAACAGTCAAACTTTCTTTGTATCCAGCTGAACTTTCTCTGTCTTGTGCTAATTATTCATACCCACTGTCTCCTTATGCTTCACAGTCTTTTCATGTTACTTTCACACCTGTTATCTTCCCCTCTTCTCCTTGCCTTATTCTGACTCCTTCCCCTTCTACACTCCACACTTCAGTGACCCCTTTCTCTTCCGTTTCGACAGTAGTAGGCATCAATCTGTCTCATGACACAATAGACTTGCGTAGTGAGACATCAGCTCGCTGAATGTAATCCTCGCTTGAAAGATAAAGTGAAGCTGGAGTGACCTCTCCGGGGTGCAAAACCCCAGGCAGTGGATATGGATACATTGAGCTGTCCACAAACCAGTGACCCCCTCTCAGCCTTGCTGGTTTAATCCAAAGCAAAGCCAGTGTGTTTGGGACCAGTTTGGCCACAGGAGCCGACGGAGCAAAGGAGAGCATACATTTGTCCATCTACTGCCACCCTACTCTTAGACTGGCTGCCAAACAGGGTTAACGAGCCCAGTCTACCCTATCATGGAGTAGACTTCAGTTCCACAACTTTTTGGTGGCATTTCCTCCACTAGGGATAAAACTAAAATGCCCCTCTAAGGTGCGCTTCTGCATGAAAACATCAGTACCCTAGAGACTGCCAGGTTATTTAACCATCACCTAGCACTTGGCGATACACACAGTTGCAGGTAGTTCTGTCTATTTATAAATTATGGGAGCAGGTAAACCTGGCCAGATCTGCATCAGCACCAATACAAGGTTCTTGATTCCTGAGAGCAAGGCTTTGGTATGTATTTAACTATCTGTATGTGTCTCCATTTATATAATTTCATGCTAGTTAACGATAGCTATAAAGCAAATATTGTGTGACTAAAATGAAGTTTGCTGCCATCACATTGTCCACTGTGCTTGTGTGTTCAACCACTTTCTCCTTCCTGGGGTCTAACTCAGGAGGGAGCAACCCACAGCCCACCAGCCTGATAAGGCACAAAGAGAATGGATCCGGCTGATGATCTTGTCTGCCCTCTATCAGCAGGTGCTGATACCCTGTTGTAACCTAGGCCTGAGTTTTGGCCTGGCTTCTGCATTCTGGCCATTTTGTTAGTGGCTGGCTCCTGCAGAGAGCTCCATGCAGTTCTGGCCCCAGCTTCACACTGAGAGTTGCTCTCTTCCCACACTACAGCCTCAGCTCACAGAATTAGCCACTCTGAAAGATGCAGAAAGAGAGCTGTGTTTCTTATCCCATGGATCACGATCCAAAAGTGGGTTGCAAGGATATATGAAAGGGTCATGAACAAAATTTAAAAATGGATCAACAAACTTTAAAAATGGATTCTCCTTTAAAGGAGAAAAACATGGGAAACTGTGGCTTTTCCTTTGCAGGCTGGCAGAGCTTCAGCCTGCAAGGGGCTACTGGGGGCCCCCCCATACCTCCCACGCACCCAACCCCTGCCCCACACACTGCGGGTCTGGAGCCTGGTGGTGAGGAATGGAAAAGTACTGAAAGCAGTGTATGCGTGTCGGGACAGGATGGGAGGTGTGGGTGAAGGCTGAGTGAAAACAACACGATGGCCTTCAGGATAAACTTATCAGGAGACAGCTTGAGAAAATGTGCCTGGCTCATCAAGACACCAGGATGCGTCGCTATCAGACTGCCAAGAGTATGTTAGTGGGTGGGCTGATCTGTATGTGATTTATCTGTATATAAAGAAGTCTGTGCTTTGCTTTTGTTGAGAACGGGCTGCCCCTTGCTGTTCTCCCATGGCCATGCAAAATAAAGCGTTTCTGTTAGCCAAACAGTGATCCTGTCTGAATTTCCTCATCACTGGGGGTGGGAGACAGTGGATCAGGAGTGAGGGGCACTGGGTCTGGATGGGCCATTAATGTTCACTAATGGGTCCTGGTACAAAAAAAGGTTGAGAACCACTAATTTAGAAAAGGCTGCTGGTGGTAGTGGGGGTTGGGGAAGGAGCTGTAGGGAGGTGGATCAGCCCCTTTATACAAAGCTTGGCTTTGCTTTTGACCATGTCTAGGCTCATACTTTTCTTACCTCCAAACAATATATTTTGTTATTAAATTCATATTTATTAATTTACAGTTTCCTTCTAATATTTTGCCTCAGTGACAGCTGCAGTGATAGTGGGAGAATCTATTTCCCCTTCCCACAATGCACTGGAAAAATATTATCTTTGCAGACAAGCTCTTACAATGAGATTATTTCAAATCCTGGATTCTAATTTTTCTAGTTGGTTTTACATGTCTCCTTATGTACTTATCCCAAGTAACATAGTAGTAGCAGGTCATACTTTTGTACCTGGATGACCTGGTTCTGTCCCTAGTTTGTTGACTCAGATGGCAGCTCTTACATGAATGTAGGTTTGTGGGATCTGAACTATGAATGTCCTTAATGCTCTACAGAAGGCACACAACCTACTGGTAACTGTGTGATGTCAGCTTCCTGAACTTGGAGAAAGTCCTATCCCTAACCAAAGTCCATTATGAATTAGAATAATAGAATCATAAAATAAAAGGGTTGGAAGGGACCTCAGGATAATCATCTAGTCCAAACCCTTGCTCCAAGGAGGACCATCCCCAAATAGATCATGCTAGCCAAGGCTTTGTATCCAGGTCTTAAAAACCTCCAAGGATGGAGAGTCCAAAACCTCTCTGGGTAACCTGTCCCAGTGTTTCACTACCCTCCTAGTGAGATTTTTTTTTCTTAATATCTAACCTAAACTTACCTTGTTGCAACATGAGACCACTGCTCCTTGTTCTGTCACCTGCCACCACTGAGAGCAATTCAGCTCCATCCTCTTGCACACCCTCCTGCAGGGAGTTGAAGGCTACTAAATCCCCACTCAGTCTTCTCTTTTCTAGACAAATACACCCAGTTTCTTCAGCCTCTCCTTATAAGCTATGTGTTACAGCCCCATAGCCATTTTTGTTCCTCTCTGCTCGACTCTCTCCAATTTGTCCATGTCTATTCTGGAATGGGGGGCCCAAAAGTGGGCACAGTACTCCAAAACTGGCCTCACCAATGTTGATTAGGTGAGAAGAATCACTTCCCTTGATCTGCTGGTGATGCTCCTATTAATGAAGCCCAGTATAGATTCATAGATTGTAAGGCTGGAAGGGACCTCGAAAGATCATCGGGTCCAGCCCCTTGCACCAAGCAAAAAATATAACTGGGGGTCAGGTGGTCCCAGCAAGGTGACTGTCTATTCTCTTTAAAATATCCATGGTAGGTGATTGTACCACAGTTGGAGGGAGCTTATTCCACAGTCTGGACACCCTGACTGTGAAGAAGATTTTCCTAATGTTGAACCTGAATCAGTCTTCCAGGTATTTGTAGCCATTACTCCTGGTTCTCCCCTCAGGTGCCCTGGTGAACAGTTGTTCACCAAGCCATTTATGTACTGTCCTAGTGTAGTGGTAAGTTGCTACCAGGTCACCTCTCAGCCTTCTCTTCCTTAGGCTGAAGAGTCCCAGATTTCTCAGCCTTTCCTCGTAGGGCTTGCTGTATAAGGCTCTGATTATACAGGTGGCTCTTCTTTGGATTCTCTCAAGCTTGTCCACATCCTTGTTAAAGTGTGGTGCCCAGAACTGAATGCAGAACTCCAGCTGCAGTCTCACCAGTGCTGAGTAGAGTGGAAGAATCACCTCCTTGGTTTTGCCAAAGACACATCGATTGATGCATGCTGGAGTATTATTTGCCCTACTGGCTACAGCATTGCACTGCTGCATCATGTTCATACTGTGGTCTATTATTACCCCCAGGTCGCTTTCATTTATGGTGCTAGTCAGTTTGGTGCTGCCAAGCCTGTAGGTGTGTTGGAGGTTGCTTGTCCCAAGGTGGAGCACTTTACATTTCTCGATGTTGAATTTCATCAGGTTCTGATCCGCTCAACTTGCCGGCCTGTTTAGGTCTGCCTGTATCTGTAGCCTATCTTCAAGCATGCCCATTCTCCCCCATAACTTGGTGTCATCCATGAACTTGGCCAGTGAGCTCTTCACCCCCACATCCAAAGCATTAATAAGGATGTTGAAAAGTGCTGGACCAAGCACTGAACCTTGCAGGACACCTCTGCTCACTTCTCACCAGGATGACGCTGATCCATTCACTACAAGTCTCTGCGTCTTATCCTAACACCAGTTTCTCACCCACCTCACTGTCTTGGAGTTAAGCCCACAATCCTCCAAGGCAAGACCTCACAATTCAGCAGCTGAATCTCTGAATCAAATCAGAAGACCCTTTAATGTATCTGAATTGAATCAGAACCCTCCAAATTGATACAAAGGGATTCAGAAAGATTCGATGATTTGGACATAGACACAGATTTATATGTTTTTTCTAAAGACCTCAAGGTACCAGGCGGCTCATGAACACTGAGATGGTGGGGTGGATAGAGCATCCCACAGGAATGTGTGGGGCTCCCCAGTGCACTCAGTGACAGACCCAGAAGCAGACCAGAAGCACTGGTCCTGCTCATTAGTTTACTTATGTCAGTTTGTAACTTTGCTAAAAGCTTGTCAACCAGAATTTGAAAACAGAATTATCTGACTGTAGAAAATTCAGTTTTATTCAGGCCTGCTTAGTACACCTGATTGAAATTCAGGATTCTAACTATTATTATTATTTATGTATTGAATCAGTGGAGCACATCGCATAAGGAATACCCAGTACACAGTAGGGGCTAATCTAGCGGCAAGTGCAGTCCATGGGAGATTTTTTTATTGAATTCAATGGGAGTCGAGTTGATGCTGGAAATATAAACGTTAGGGGGGCAGATTAAATCTCCTAGCTGCTCTTTGCTCTTCTGATGAAACAAAGCAACCACAGAGCAAACTGATTTGATAGTATGAGGTTTCCTAAAGTGATATGCCAAGCTCTCCCCTGGTTTTGAGCAGGGGCTGTGATCAGGAAGAAAGATACACAGTTTGGATCTTCCTGTATCCTGCTCATAACTCCTGGAGATTATAGTCAGGTAGACATAAATTAGAATAAGTTGCAGATTAAAAGGCGGGGAAGAAGAGATGTAAAATTGACTATAAGATGCTGCTCCTTTAAGTCACCTCTGGCCCTGTAGTATACACAGCTCAGCCAGACTGAAAGATCTGCCGCTATACCTTAGCAGTCAAATAGGGCTGTGCGAAACACCTGTGTTTCATTTCGATTTTGGATTTGGCATTTTGATGGGACAGTGATTCATTTTGGTGTTTCAAGTCACTGTTTTGTTTCATTTTGGCCAAAACTGTTTTGAGTTTCAAAGCTGTTTTGGTGCTGTTTCAGTGTTTTGGCCATAGGCTATAATGGGGAAAGACTAAAATGCCTATAACATTGTCATTACTTGCCTGATTGCTATGAAAATTGCAGGAATGATATCCCCTTCTGAGGGCATGAAGCATGACAAGTTTCAAAGAGATAAGTGCAGGGGTTTCTGGGAAACTGCACCTTGAGGTGCTGACAAGCAAAACTCATGACGTGACTTTTTATATGTGTGTTATGGCAGAGCAGGGTGAAAACAGCAGTCGTGGTAGCCCCTGTTGAGGCCATGAAGCCTGACAAGTTTCAAGGAGATAAGTGCAGGGTTTTTTGGGAAACTGCACTATGTCACAGAGTAAGGTCCCTAGAGATGGCCATGATATGCCAGGGCCCTGTGACTGTGCCAGGTCCACCCTGCGGGCACCTTCTTTTCTCACCTGCCACTATGCCTTGTCGGAAAAGATAATAGATAGAGAGGCTTCCCTCAAGCTTCAGCTCAGTCATGGTCCTAATGGACCCCACTAAATCCTGTAGGTTCTTGAACCCCTTGCTGGAATCTGCTCTAAGTAGGCAAGTAGGCAGCCACCAAGGTTTTAGTTGTACCTGCCTGATGGTGGGTTCTGGTGCTTCTGGACCCCACCGTGGAAGTCAGGCCCTTGGCCCACATCAGCAGCACCTGTGGTGGAGGAGGAGACTGGCTGGTGGACAGCGTACTGGCACAAGACAGTGGATCCCCTTTGTCCATGTCTCCCTGCCTCCACGCTTCTGGCTCCCTGACTCTCTTCACCAGCACCTTGGTCCAGTGATCCAGGGTTTTCCTGCTGCATATGCTCCCCTTCACCCTCGGGGCACATGTGGCGACCATCATGTGCACTTTACTGTACCACAAGGGATAAAGCCATTTCCTCATGCCCTCCTTCAGTCCCCTCACCAATGTCTGTGTGTAGTGACAGCGGCTTGCCCCAACCAGGAACATTGATCCCCTGAAAATTGTCCATTTGGTTCTGAAGTTTCCTTACTATGGGGATCACCTAGCTAAGGAGGGTATCAGCAGCATTGCAACTCTCAGTGGCCTTGAGGAAGGGCTTGAGGACCACTAAGATCTAGGAGATGGTATCCCACTCAGTTTTGTTAAGGGGGCCACTGATCCCAATCTCCCTGAGCAAAGCCATCTCATGGATGGCCTTCTGTTGCTCCACCAGCCTCTCAAGTATCAGGTATGTGGAGTTCCACCAAGTCACCACATCCTGCATGATTTTGTCCTGTGGGATGTTCAGCTCTGCCTGTTTGTCCTGCAGCATCTTGACCCCCTTGATGCTCCAGTGGAAGTAGCCACCACCTGCATTTGGAAATTAGCTTGCTGGTGGTGCTGGTGCCGTCACCGGTAGCCCTGTCTCCCCCCAAGGCATCCCTCACAATGAGCTGGAACTTATGTGCCACACAGTGGTTGCCAACACAATTGGCATCACTGACCACCTTGACCATATTGGCTCTGTTGTTGGTGACCACGAACCCACAGGTGAGCTCACCCCGCCCAATGAGCCACCCTTGCAGCAAGCAGTTCATGGCCCCATGATCTCAGTTGCCATGGGGGACTCATCCATCACCTCAGCTGGAAGGAGAGCCCACCTTTGGCCTGACTGGTTGCACCAGTGCCCTGTGAGTGAGAGGTAGGCACCATCTCCACCTCCAGATGTCTCTACCTCTAGCTGCTCCAGATGTTGGAGGTGAAGTGCAAGGCTACCTGCAGACCTGCCTTGCGCAGCTCATCCCTCAAGTACACCTCGCGTGCCTCATACAGGGAGGGCACCACTGTTCAGCTGAAGGTGGTGCATGTGGGCACTTCGTACGATGGGGCCATGAGCACCATGAGCCACTTGAACCCTGGAAGCTCAACGAAGGAGAAGGGCTGGCCATCCACAGCAAGCATCTCCCCAGTGCTCTGGGTGACCTCACTCACCTTGGGAACACAGTCCCCTGTGTGCCCTCCTTTCCCCCACTGTTCCAGGGTGGCCCGCCTCTGGTTTGAGGGGACGAGGGTTTTGGAGAGAGAGGGGAACTTCCCTTTGGGGATGCTCCTGCTGCTGCCAGGCTGAGGACGAGTAAGGGCAAGGGGGTGGTACCAGCAGAGATGCATCAGCATCCCTATGGTGCTCAAGCATTTCACTCCCTTGCCCCAGCTGGTTTTGGCTCAGCAGTGCAGGCAGGTAGCAAATGTGGGATCATCTGCCTGCTCAAAATAATCCCAGACCACACTCCACCATTGCTTCTAGGGTGCAGGTGGGATCCTGCTTTATCCCCCTCCTCAGTAGGCAGAGGCACAACAACAGGAGGAGCTGAGCCAGCTGCCCCCACAGCCTCCTCTGAAGTTGCTTCCAGGGAAGGGGACCTGGTTCTGCTTCCCCCTCCTGCCCCAGATTTTCTTGTGCTATCAAGCTGTGGTCTCCTACTTCAAGATGGAGCTCCTCCAAGACTGGGAGTGGGAGGCTCATGCTGGGACCTGCAATTGGTGTGGAGGAAACTGTGCTGCTGGTGCTGCTTGTTGTCATGCTGCTGGTGCTGGAGTTTATTATCAGAGCTGGTATCAGAGGGGGTGCAGCTACAGGCACTGCTGCAACCTCTTTGCTCTGAGTACCAGCAGAAGCCTCATGGCTGGTTGCAAAGAGGCTGCATCTCAGCTTGGGTGATGGGGAACTGGCACCTCTCCCTCTGCCCCCTTTTGCTGCCCTTCCAGACTTGGCAGCACTAGCCTTTCCAGCACGCTTCTTGTTTTCCTGTTCTGGAAAAGGTATATGACTGTGTGTAGTATGTGTATATGTAGGCATCTGTGCGTGCAATCTATCTAATCTGTGCTGTGCTTTCTTGAACAGTGCCCAGAGATCACACTGTCAGGTAAAACACAGATTTCTTTTTTTTTTTCAGGTTAAAAAAAACAACAACAAAAGAATAATTTCAATGGAATGGATATAGGAAAAAAAAAAAGAAATGATATAGGGATAACAATACTAGTATTGTAATTAGGCTAGTATAGCTGAGCTGTCAGTGTAAGCTGTATTTTATCCAATCTTTCACAAGTAGAAAACATACTCCCTACCTAGACAATAGCAGCTAGGAAGCAGTCAGAGTCAGTGCCTTTCAGATACTCCTCTCTGGCGAGAGACAGGCTGACAAAGGCTGACAGTTTAGGCCCTCACAGGCTTATGTGCTGTTTTAAAACTTTTTAGGTCCCTCCTCCAGAGCACTGGGATTGGAAGGGACCTCAGGGACAATTGGCAGACACTGGCCAGCTACAGATATTAGTCTGTTCCCCCCTCTTCCCCCTCCCTCTCCTTACTTTCTCTTTCCCTGCAAGCCCAGCTTCGAAACACCTTCAAAACGCTAAAACATCTTCAAAAGGTTTCAACTAGTTTCGTTGCATTTTGAATGTTTTGACATGTCTCCCGTTTTGTTTCGGATTTGGAGTTTTGAGCATCGAAATGCTCGAAACACCGCTGAAACAAAATGGCCAAACCATATCAGTGCATCAGACACCTCCCTGACATTCATTATCAGATGTTTTTTTATTTAAAATAGAATGGGCCAAATGCCTATCCCAGCCCCAGTGGAGTTACTCCAAATTTGCACTGAAGGAACAGACAGAGTGCAGCCCCACATTAATGCTTGAATGACAGGGGTACAGTAGATCTGTCAGTTTTTACCTGCTAATGTAACGGTATTGTATTATGAATACTGTTAATTAACACACCACTTGCAGGTGATCTAATCAGTGAACATATGCCTTTAAAAATTGAAATACTGCCCTGGTGCAAATGGGATATTTAAGCTGACTGGCAGAAATCTATTTCTGTTCTCTTTCATTCCAGTATCTCTGCTTCTGACTGTAGTGCTTTGACATTTGGCAGGGGATTGTTAGACTGTATGAGGCATACGGTGATCAGTATCCAGGGGCAAAAAAATACTAGTAGAAACAAGCATGAAAACGGCAGGGTTTCTTCAGAAAGTAATAGTTCTTTATTTTCTCTCTGACTGAAACAACATTTTTGAGGCTGGCAAAAATACATCAACAGTTTTCATTAAAAAAGCATTCATGTCAGCATTAAGTGAGTCCTCATAAATTTTGATGGGACATTTATGTATATGTGAGGAAATAAAAAAAAAAAAGAGAGAGGTGGCGAGCACTTCTACATCCATTTAGGAGAAGTTCTTCATTTCTACAACAGCAGTAAAACGTTTCTATTACATGATTCATCATAAAATTACTGGAAACTCCTCCTCCTTCACTGAAGCCTCCCACACCTCTTGCTTTGTATTTAGCTATCTGAGGCTGGCTAACCTAACTTTTTCTGAAACTGCTGTCTTGGAAGCAGCAGCTGTAATGATTATGGTCTTAAACCAGTTGCTTTGCCATTTTGCAAGGCAAGCATAAATAGCATTTCCTACTTCATAGCCTCCACTTCCCCTGATGGACTTCAGAAAGAAAAGTACTAACATACACAAAAGGAAATTGGATGTCTTTATTTTCCTGCATGTGTTATCGTGGAAAGAAAATGGACCCAGTATGTGTAGTGGTAGATAAGATATTTGGGAAGAAAGAGCATGGCAACTGTTATCCTATAGCAGCATGGCTCATAACTTTTCAAGCTGTGCAGTGTGTATAAAGATCTGAAACTGTTATATAGCAATAGGATGTCCAGATTTATCAACTCTTTTTTCTGGCTGCAGTCTTCATTGTTTTGAAAGATGTTTGAATCATAGAGTGACAAAGATGAGAAATAAAGAGAATGAATAGTTAACGATGGGCATGAATCCTGCAGCTAGGATAGTTTCAAATAGTTGGAACTAATCAATTACACATTGGTTTATCAACTCAACTTTGTGTCCTAGAAGCAGACATTACTGCACTTGTGTATGTGACTTAAACCTCAGGCAGATAAAAATCCACATTTTGCCCTGCCATATGTGAAAAGCAATGTTAGATCCAGGAGATATTTTGGATACAAGTACAGGCATCTGTGACTTCCCACTGTCATGCTCACAAAGTCATTCCACGTTAAACAAATAGATCCATCAGTAGTGGATAAAGCCACTCTTTTTGCCTTGCTACACAAGGCTTTGGCCACAGTAACCCATCCATTTGTCATTTCCCCTGTAAACTGCTTGGTTACCTGCTTCCATTAAGAGAAAGGACCCTTAAGCAGCTCATTCTTATGCTCAGTTGCCAACCTTGGTTTGCAGTTTACCTCCTTTGCCAGTCTTGGCA
Source organism: Gavialis gangeticus (assembly GCF_001723915.1). NCBI lineage: Eukaryota > Metazoa > Chordata > Crocodylia > Gavialidae > Gavialis > Gavialis gangeticus. The sequence continues at coordinate 9,385,598 of NW_017729033.1, forward strand.
TTGGTCTGAATCTTCAAAGCTGTCAGCTTCAGGCTCCATGGGTGATCACATTTTTCCTTGTGACCTAGATAGGATGCGCATTGGGTAAGCAATTGCTGGGAGGAGGTCAGATTAAGGCAAACTGAAGATCCTCCCCTTTTTGTGACAAATCCTTTGCTCAACATCTGACTTGATTATTGTAATTATAAAATATAGACCCCATTCTTTTGCAGAGATGGGAGAAAAGCAAAAACTTTTTGGAGTTCAGTCTTAACCATACCATGAAGACTTCGTTTACTAAGAAATCACAACTGTGAATGCAATATGTATATAGGTAGATAGACATTTTTCTTTCTCCCAGATGGATAATGGTAACCAGCTAACACACCTCTTCCCAAATGTAACATCTTAGCCAGCTCTGGTGTTTCTGAACACGATGCTCATCAACATCTTGGAGGACTGCGCATGGACACGGTAGCATCCCACTTCCTTAGGTCTCCCAAACTTATCCCAAGTTTCTCTAACAAGGGGGCATAGTGCCCCATGTCTGCTCCGTCACAATGCTTTTCCGCTCAGGTTTACAGTAGTACAGAGGATCTATTCTCCATGGGTTAGCTAGGAAATGCTGCTTTGGAGCAGAAAGGTCAGCATTTAACCCTGTAAAAATAATAGTTCATGATCACTTGGTTCTTTATATTCTGAAGCATTTTACTTCATGTGCTCTATGTGTGCAGCTTTACTGAAATGCAGCAATTGCTATAGCAGGCAGTAGTTAGTACTCAGAAAAATGTCTTTGAAAAAAAAGAAAGGAATAACCCCTATCTCACAAAAAGTGTTCTGGGATCTATACTCAAATGACTTTCTCTTTCCTTTCATTCTCCCTTTCCTGAATTAAGTCACTCATCATCCAGTGTCATGCAGGTATCCAAATGACCTACTCAAGGAGCTATATGCTTCTGGAGCTTGGACTAGAAACCAACTGTCTTGACCTTGGTTCCTAAGTCTAACCAATAGATGAACTTACATGAGCAGACGTCACAAGTTCTGAAATCCATAGGACTTTACCACTGCATCCTCGGTGAGAAGAGAATCAAACCACCACTTTATTTCTTTTGAGCCCTGCCAAGTAGAAATCAAATTTGGAGCCCCCCCCCTTATATAATGGGTCACCCCAAGGGCCAGTCAATGCCTGGCCTGTCTGCAGGCTGGATCCTGCCAGTAGGCCTGACTCAGTGGGTGCAGTGGGACCCAATCCAGCTACATGGAGGGGGTAAGGGCAAGGGCAATCACCCCCCGCCTTCCAGCTATGTGCAGGGGAGGGAGCAGGCCCTGGCCCCAATATGGCTGTGCCAGGAAGAGGGCATGGCCCAGCCCCAATCTGGCCACATGGGGGAAAAGGGACCTGGTCCTGAACCTACTGCATGGGTTTGGGATTTGGCAGCTGGGGAAGGGCAGCAGTGTGAATTGCCACTGCTCCTTCACAGTCCAATTTCATGACCCATGGGGAGGTCTGCAGGCTAGATGCCATGGCTCCACAGGCCATATTGGCCTGTGGTCTTGGGGTTGAGCACCCCTGGCCTAAGTCTCTTATTCTACTTTTCAGATTGTAGCACGTGATTCACATTTACTGACAGTACAGGCTCCACTATTGCTGAAACGACAGCAAGAATCCAGCCCTAACAATATGCCCGTAAGGATCAGCAAGGCTGCTGCACATTTAAATGTACTGCAGCAGCCCAACCTGCTCCCACTGAGGAATAAATAGCAGTACAGAGGAAAAAGAAAACACTACAAGCCAAGCTGCTTCTCATCACAGCACAGTTGATCCTGGCACTAATACTACATTTACCCAGTTTGATGCCTTCCAGAATGCAAGTAGGTTTTACAGTTGCTTTGTGTATTTTGTGGCACAGGGACAGAGAAGAAAATGGGCCCTGTATGCTCAATAAAGAATTACCTTGCATAGTCTCATGATTTTGGAGCTCCAGTTAGAGTGGGGATTGCAGGTCTTGCACAATGCCTTCCATGAAGAGTGGTAAGAGGACAAATTGCCCCGAACAAGCTTTGGGAGAGAAAGCAGACTCTCCTTTCAGAGCGCAGAACTTGTGTAGCACAAGTGAATAGTTCATGTAGAGGATAACAGTCTACTACTGAAACCAGCTGAAGTATGGCAGTAACATATAAGTGCAGAGGCCTATGATTTGGACATGAAGGCTCAGGGGTCCTCCTGTGCTGCACATCTTCTCAAGACCTTGATCAAAAAGAGGGGCTATAGCCCTGTAACTGATGGGGGCTGTTCTGATGGAGGCTAAGAGCAATGTGTCCTTTTCTAGTCGCTGGCTATATAACAGGTAACTCTTTTAGCTTAGGTAGTTTGGACCTTACCCTGGCATTGAATACTTAGGCTTCATTTCTCCTTTTATGATTAACTCTCCAAATAATATATTGCTCCATTTTTTTTTTCCAGGTTACATGCAGGCTATCTCCTATTTTAACACCCTTGGAGATTCTGCCAGTGGCTTCTCCTGCTTGAGCCCTCTCTTCCAGCCCCTCAACAATTAACTCATACCACCTTGAATCCTGATCCTTTCTTTTAGCATCCTGGAGCCAATTCAGATGTGTAAGAGGGTATGGGTTATATCTAAGGGGCCTTGAGAGAGTCTATATGGATGAGGCTTAAATAGTGAAAGGCCCAGAAAAATCTTCAGTTGCAGCAACTTGGAATCCCTTAGAAACAGGCCCCGTATCATTGAATTCTTATAACTGCTGCCTGCTTCTTTTCAGATAAATTAAACATACAATGACTGGAAACTGCTGTGTCAGTTCACGGCATCTAAGAATGTCACCCCACCAGCAAGGGGCTGGAGTTTCAGCTTGTTTCTTGGCTTACAGAAGTAACTTTTCTCTGCCTGCCACTTTGGACAGTGTCTAAGAAAATTACTTATAGATTTCGAGAAATAACTTCACCTGACACTCATTTCTCCTTTGCCAGAATAGATTTGAAGCATTTCAGCTTCAAAAAAAAAAAAAAAATCCATACAGCCTAGCCCTGTCATATGGTGACAGTTTGAATAAGTGAGATTTCAAAAATATTATGAGTAAGATTTTAAGTGTCTCATTGAAACTGATAAGAAAAAGGAGGAGGAGGAAAAGAAAAAGAAGAAACCTTTGTCCTAAGAGGGGAGGATTTTAAAACTCCTTAAAACTGATTCAAGATTGAGTAGTTCCCTTCCAAGTGAATACAACATAGCATGGCTGCCGAACAAAAAATAATTGGGTTTGCTTCTTTTCTTAGGTTTATATTGGTATAGCTGCATTTCCTTCCAGACTATTACTCTTGCTTTGTATTGGTGCATGGGAGGGAAGTATCAGACATAGAGGCAATATTTTATTAACTTTTTTTTTAGCAATACACAAGGCCCCCTGCCCCCCATCTGTGGGTATTGCTAATTTACACGTTTTATCTTTGAAGCCCTTTGCAATTATATGTATGATGTTGCCAAATGATGACTGGCATGACATGATAAGCTACAAAGGAAGACTCAGAAAAATTGTCTAGGTCTTCTAAGGAGTGTAATTACGAGTAATGGGATGAAATTAAGAATGGGAAAATGAATGGCCTGATCCTTAAAACTTTCACCACTTGGTCTCAGCATATTGAGGATGGTTTTGAAAGAGGCCAAATAACCAGAGCTGTGTTCGTCAACCTAATGACCATCTATGACATAATTAACCACTGATGACTCCTTCACAAGACCCTAGCAATGACAAAAGATCTACATCTTACAGAGCTGATATGAAACTTTCTTAAAAACAGATATTTTTATATCAGAGTGGATGAGAAGTGAAGCAGATGGAGGCAACAGGTAATCCCACTAATCCCTATTGGCCTAACACAGGGGTGGGCAAAATGCGGCCCGGGGGTCAGATGTGGCCTGCCAGGCCATTCTATCTGGTCTGCGGGGGCCCTAAAAAATTTAGAAAATTAATATTTATCTGTCTGTAGTTGCCTACCATGCAGCCCTCAATGGCTTGCCAAAACTCAATAAGTGGCCCTCTGCCCAAAATAATTGCCCGCCCCTAGCCTAACAGATAAGGCACTGGCCTCCAAAGCCAGGGATTGTGGGTTTGAGTCCCATCTGGCGGGGGTGCTATTTTACAGGTGACCGCATGGCCTAGTGGCTAAGGCATATGATTTTGGATCAGGAGATTGAGGGTTCGAGTCCTTCTGTGGTTGCTCTTTGGATGTGCAGTTTGCTAGGCTTATGTAATCCCAGCAGTCTTTCCTGCTAAGAGCAGGGGCGCTGGACCTGATGATCTTAGGAGGTCCCTTCCAATCCTAGACTTCTGTGAATTATTCTTTGTAGGGTTGATAGAAAATTCTTATTTCTACTTATTGCTATGTCCTTCAGATAGTTATAAGTTGGTGCCATATCCTCCTAAGTCATTGCAAAGCAAAACAATCTTCAATGTGACTTCTTTCAATAGCAAATAGGACTCCTGGTGGTATTACATGTCAGCATGGTCAGACTCTTTTAAGATGTATATGAGAAATACATTCTTGGCAGTGAACTGTATTATTTTATGGAATATTCCTCCAAGGAAGAGAGCAGAAGCTGACACCAGAAATTGTACCAAGAAGAGATCATGCATTGAAAAGAGAGGGTGTATACAATATGCAGGTCTTAGGCTTCAAAAAAAAGAAAAAAAATGATGCTCCCCAGGCAATTAGGGGATGTACGTTTCTACGGAAGGGAAAATAAGACCAGTGAACTTGCAGGAGTTCCTGGCTTCAGGAGTGGTCTTACAACACACACATATTCCCTGTGGCTGCAGCAGATGGGTAAAGGAGTAACAGTCTTATCTGGCAAAAAGGGAAACATAGGTTGGTTATAAGGAAAAAAACATGTATATTGTGAGAATGGTTCGATCCCGGATTGAACTACTCCGTGAGAAGTGAAATCTCCGTCTGTGAAAGTTTTAAGTGCAGGTCAGACAAACACTTGTCTGCAATGGTTTAGACCAGAATGATCCTGCTCTGAGCACGGGGTTGGATCAGATGTAATCACCTGACATCCTTTCCAACCCATTTTTTGTATGATTCTACTAATTCCCTCTTTAAGTGGAATAATCCCTTTTTCACAAGGGCTGTAGCAAAGAGTAGGGTAAGCAGTATACACTTGAGTAACTGAAAAAGAGCAGTGTGCTTCCTTCCAGCAAGTTTTTACTTTCTCTTTGTGATTGTTCTTTGCCTTTTTTCCCCTTTCTTAGCGTATATTAGCTTCCACCTAAATCCTTCACACTGCATTTAGAACCAAATAAAGCATTAATATGTTCATCTCTGTGAAATGTTCTCCTAACTATTACCTCAGGCAGTCATTTAGTTGAATCCGATAGTGGGAACGCATTGACATTGTTAAGGTTAATGGCCCAATGATTAACAATACACATTTGCACTGAATGGTTTCAGTCACTGTTTCATAGAACAATGTGAACAGCCATTTGTACATTAGGCTACAATGTCCTGAAGTGGTGTCTTTCTTTTTACATTATAGATAGTATAAGATCAAGGTCCTCGTACTCATACTAGCATTGCCAAATTTTTGCCAAAGTTTTACGCTTACCTAAAAAGTGGGTTTTAGCTGACTCGATTTAACATGATTTAAAATGTGAGCCAAACTGATTTTTATGTCTGTTTGACACCGATTAAATAAGATACCATGCTGCAGGGGAAACAGTCTTTCAGGGGAAGTCAGGTCAGCACCAATATTTGAGTTGTACAGACTTAGGAGCATATAGTGTTAGGAATCAACTTCAAGAAATTATATTCACTGATAAAGGACGGACTGTTTAATGTAACTGTAAGTATTTTTCTGACTTTCTATGTTTGCTTCCATGACCTTTGAAATTTAGTGGGACTGGTTCCAGAGTAATATAGTACTCAGTGGATGCGTTTACACATGAAATTAATGCAAATGAATAAACTCTCAAGCATATCACACTAAAGTTTACTGCTCCCAGGCACCACATCTTCACATGCACCTGGGACTGGAGCATGTTGAGCCAGGTCAGAGCAGCCCTGGCTAGCAGGGGCACCCAGGGATCAGCCCGCCAACCCAGAGGTCAGCCCGTTAGGTTGGGGCTGCTCCGACCCAGCTTAACGTGCTGTGGAGGGGCTGGCGGGGCCACAAGGATGCTTCAGTGCAGGGCTAGCCAGCAGGCAGCCCCTGCACTGAAGCACCCTCATGCTCCAGACAACCATATCGGCATCTACACATGCAGAGTTGCAGAGTTAGAAGTATTTACAAGTACTACCCTGCTGCAGAGTTAATTAGTTTCCTACAGCCTAATACAGCCACATGTGTAGATGCTGAGACTTTACTGTGGAGCTAATTAGGCAGCTCCATAGTAAACATCTCATGTATAAGCGCCCAGTATAAGAGTAATGATTGCAAAGTACGGTCCTCTCAAAACAACTCCACTGAGGTCAGCAATAATATTGGTAACACATCGTGAATGATATCTTCTGATTGTTCAAAAGATAGCTCAGAAAACAGCATGTTCATATGGTATCCAGGCAAATCATCTATTATCACAAGCTTAATTTTTATATGCAATTTATGTTTTACTAATGCTGAACACATTTGACTCTTCAATATGATGCTTACAACAAAAATAGATTGATGATAGCATAATTTTTGAAAGTGCAGCTATCCAAAAGTGGAACTCTCTCTGAGAGATGCAAGAATACTTTGAAGGCCTGTATGTGTGCCACTTTTCATCTGAGCAGCCTACAGTACTTTATAAACATAAAAGTAATTAATTCAGCCTCACAGCAGCCTACAATTGTGGTTATTATCAATGCTATTTTAAAATTATTTTATAGTACACAAAGGTAGGGTTGGAAGCTCTTTAGCCCAAATAATTTACAGTCTAATCCTATGCATAGTGTGACAAACTGGCCAATAAACAGGATAATTCACAGGAAGGATGATGATCTACTTAGGCCTAATTTGTTGGGGAAAAGGCACTGTTTCCTGGCCAGGAGCTTTGCAGTAAGAGCATTTGCCCAGGACCACTCAACCAGAAAAAAGGGTCAAACCCCTATCTTCTACTTCTCAGGAAAGTATCTTAACTACTTGACTATGGGCTGGGTCACTAGGCAAGCAAAAGGTCAAGATTCATGGAAAAGATCAGGTAAGATGGTATCTGGCTCTGTGTTCCTGGGAAGTGGGACCTCTTTCAGGGAGGAAAGGTGCCCTAGGTACTTCTCCCAATTAATTTAATCCAATACTTATGTAATGAAAAATGTGTAAGTAGCCTCAGAGGCCAGAAGCCAGGTCCCCCCTCCCCTCACCCAAGAAAAATAAGTAACATTATTTTTATATACTGAATTTATTCAAATCTAAGATGCACCCCACTGCACTAATCAGCATAGCGAACAAAAAGCAACAACGGGAGACAGTGCAGGTGGTGGGGGTACTTCTCAGGGGAGCCTCAAAATGTGCAGCTTGGAGTGGGGGGGGAGGCATTTTGAAGGGGGAGGGGGAGGGATTTTCCATGCATAGAATCTAATTATTGGAGGGTTGTCTTAAATTCATCTCCCCATTATTCTGGCAGGGGAAGCAGCAGCAGCAGCTAAGGCGCCAGACCCCTGCCCCTTGAAATCCTATGCCTGTCCCCCTTGATACTTGCCCAGCTTCCCCCTGCCCCTACTGCTTACCTTCAGCTCTGGCTGCAACCCAGGCAGGCCTGGAGTTGCCACTGCTGATTTTGCCTAGCTGGATTGGGCCGAGGCTGGGGCTGAGGCTGGGGCAGGCAGCAATGGGCAGGTAAAGGCTGTTCAAGGGGCAGGGTCTGGCCCCTTGCCTACTACTGCTGCTTTCCCTGCCACAGCAGTGGGGAAATTAGTTCAAGACAACCCTCCAATAATTAGATTCTATGCAAGGCAAATTATTACAAATGTATTATTTTCCATATATAGAATCAAATTACTGGGAGGTCATCTTAAATTCAAAATTATTTTGGATTTGGATAAATATGGCATACGGACAACAGAAGCATCTTTGTGTTCTTGGCGATTCATTCTTTATACTGCATCCACTGTAAAAGCATTATGAAATGCTGGATTAAGTAGACTTCACTGGATACATGAACTTCAGCTGGACTGGTATCAGAGCTGGGTGTTTTGCTATTTAATTATAACACAATTGTGTGGGGGGGTGGGGGAGGGGCGTTTTTGGGGTCTTTTGTTTGTTTGTTTGTTTGTTTTTACTTTTATTTTAAAAAATGGCTGGTTCAATGGCCAGAATTTCATTGCTGTGATGCTGAAGAGATGACCAATAGCTCCATCACTGGCACTGTGTTCTTTTGTTAAACTGAATTTTAAAATGGTCTGCTCACATTTCAAGAATTTGGTCTTTCCACCTGTATTCCTAACAGGGGTGGACCTATTTGAATGAGATCCTTAGAGTGTGAGCACCGCAGAGCTCCATGATATCATTTCAGAGTGTGACTGTAACTAATTTGCTTTCTTACTCCTCCATATATCACACTCAGTTCTGAATTTAGACTGATGCAAAGGCAGGGTTTTTTTTTGTTTTGTTTTGATGTTGCTGTTTTATCAGTCATCCAAGATAAATATAGGAGTTGTTTCCCATCAAGCAATCTCTTGATATCTGCAGCATTTCTCATTGTACCAGTCTTGATGTTTCCGGACTATTGAACCCAAAGTGTTCAAAGCAGCTGTGTAGGCAGCATCCTTGAAGCACTTCCAGTCAGATTCAATGTCACCAGAGGGTGTATTAGTGATATTTAATTGCCTTTCCTTTGCTTTACATAGCTCCTGTTTTATAGTGTCAGTCCTAAGTCTGTTGAGTTTTCAGCTTCTTTAGAAGTCATTTTTTTTTCTGTAGATGGTTTTGTGTAGATGCTGAACTTTGCACAGATGAGGTGATCATCTGGCACTGCGCTTTTCTAATTCACTCCGTGATTCTGAGTACATTACTGTTTTTCTGCTTAACAATGATATAATCAATTAAATGCCAATGTTTAAAAATTGGATGGGGAGCATCCAGGTGATGTTTGTAATGATCAAATTGTGTTTGGGCACAGTTGGCCATTGCTGCCATGCATTCTGATGCCACATTGGCCAATATTGCCCATGAACAGAGAGGTAATTAGCCATGTGAGTCTGAAGTCAGGCATACAGCAAGGTAGAGTCACCTTATAGCCTAATTAAATCAGAGATACATAAGCTTTTGTGAGCCTGAGCTCACTTCATAAAATGCTATGAAAAAAAAATACCCAGTCAGGTTTGATGGCATGATCCAAATGAGCATTTGAAATCACTCATAATAATAAGATTTTATATGCTACTACTTACCTTCGATGCACCTAGGTTTGTCATGGACGATGCATAGAGACTGATGCGTGGTCATAATTGCATGACACTTACCAGGGTTTTATTAACGTCTGTGCCTTTATCAGGTACTGTTGTAGTCTGGTTCAGGCAAAATATGAGGCAAGGACTTTTGTGGATGATAGCTTTTATTGGACCAACACTATTGTTGGAAGTGAGATGCATGAGCTTTTGGAAACCACTATATCCTTCCTCAGGTCTCACTGTTCATTTATGTCCTTAGGCAGGTGATCTAGTTTACTGACAAAATAGCTTGAAGTACCTTATGTAGAGGTACAATTCTCCACATGTTGCACCAGGCATGTAGGTGATATCTCTAAGGATTAAAAACCTAGCAGTCTCAGAACTTGATGCAGTGTTGTTAAAGGTCATTCACTCAACAACAGAAGCAGAGCATATGCAAATAAATGCTAGACTCTCATATGTAGCAAAAGGAGAAGATGGCGTAAAGAGAAATGGTTATTTTTCATATTAGGAAAAGGATAAAAGGCAGCAACCTGAAGACACTAGATCAAAGAGGAAAAGGTGAGGGGGGTATTCTTATCCATGCCTCAAAACCATAGCGAATACGACAAGAGAAATGGCACCAAAATACACCAAACACTCTGAGAACATATAACTGAAGAAATGCTAAGCTCGAATGCCCTTTGATTAAGTCCTGTATTTTCTACCAACAGTAAATAATGTTTCAGATTGCTGAGTGGCAAATAAGTTTCTCTCAGAAATTACTAGAAATTCATAATCTAGACACAGGAAATGGTAGGAACCACGTTTTAATTGTCATTTCTCTGGAGGCTAATTCATGCCTATAATTGCCAATGTTTTACTTGTATATTATGCCTGGGGGGATACTTTGATTTAAAAGACAGTTGCTAACTATATATTTTTTGTATGTAAGAAGAAGCAAAAATAATGACAATGAAAAAAAAGCACATCCAATAAGAAATAGTTAACCACATTATAATCACTTTTTCACGCCTCTCTTTAGAGAGTTTTAGCAGAGTTTGTACCTTTAAATGTGTATCTTCTGGTGGGGGGGGGAAAAGATTATCTTATTCAGATAATACTAGTGAATCCTATTAAATCGTGCTGTATGTAATTCAAACAGGCTATAGATGAACAAAGCAAATCATTTAAGGGCTGGTGAGCCCTGTTAGCTAAACTCCAGATAAGCAACACAATTTATAAACGAACAAGTGCAATTCATCTTAATTAGGTCATATAAAAACATATGCTTTTCTTGACCTGCTGCTCACAGACAGGGAAGAACTGGTGGGGAGTGTAGTAGTGGTTGACAACTTGGGCAGCAGTGACCATGAGATGATTGAGTTCAGGATCCTGTGGGGAAAAAAAGAAGGAGAGCACTGGAGTTCAGACCCTGGACTTCAGAAGAGCAGACTTTGACTCATTCAGGAAACTGAGGGGCAGGATCTCTGGGAGCTGGGAGGCTAGTTTCAGGGGGAGAGGAGTCAAGGAGAGTTGGTCGTACTTTAAAGAATCCTTATTGAGGGTCCCAGAATAAACCATCCCGATGTGCAGGAAGAGTAGCAAGTATGGCAGATGACCAGGGAACACCTCAGTGACCTAAAACACAAAAAGAAGCTAATAAGAAGTGGAAACTTGGACAAACTACTAGGGAGGAGTATAAAAACATTGCTTGGGCATGCAGGGATGAAATCAGGAAGGCCGAAGTACAACTGGAGTTGCAGCTAGCAAGAGAAGTGAAGGGTAACAAGAAAGGTTTCTACAAGTATGTCAGGAACAGGAGGAGGATATAGGAAAGTGTGAGTCCTTTGCTAAATGGGAGAGGCAACCTAGTGATAGAAAAGGCTGAAGTGCTCAATGTCTTTTTCACCTCAGTCTTCACAGCCAAGGTCAGCTCCCAGACTACTACACCTGGCAGCACAGTTTGGGGAGGAGGTGAGCAGCCAACAGTGGCAAAAGAACAGGTTAGGGCCTATTTGGAAAAAGTGGACGTATCCAAGTCTATGGGGCCATACAGGATGCACTTGCGGGAGTTGGCTGATATGATTGCAGAGCCACTGGCCAGCATCTTTGCAAGCAGGCATTGTGGCTTAGATGGTTAAAGCACCTGTCTTGTAAACAGGGGATCCTGGGTTCAAATCCCAGCAATGCCTGCATTTTAGGGCCCCTTCCAGATGGACTAGAGCAACTGGTATCAGATAGAATGACCAAAGCAGAGCTCCTAAATAGATTCATAGATTAAGGGTCGGAAGGGACCTAGTAGATCTTCTAGCCCGACCTCCCGCCAGGGCGGAAGAACAACAAAAACCCCAAAAACAAGAAACGGGACTCAAATGAGTCCAGCCAGGTAGGCATCCAGCCTCTTCTTAAAGACCCCCAGGGTAGGGGCCAGCACCACTTCCCTTGGAAGTTGGTTCCAGCTCCTAGCCGCC
>NW_017729033.1:9402414-9405917 GCF_001723915.1 Gavialis gangeticus
GAGATGCACCTGTGGATGCATGACAAGGTCCGGTTAGCCCTGCCAACCATGACCTCGCATTGTCGGCCCATGTTCATCTTGGAGTCAATAATGACTCCAAGATCTCTTTCTGCCTCCGTGCTCTCGAGTAGGGAGTTCCCCATTGTGTAAGTGTGCTAGCCCCCTGCTCAAGATCAAAAAGCTTTGTTCTTAAACCATCCCAGAGAAATACTTAAGCACTAACCAGCCTCTTCTTGAAAACTTCTAGTGAAGGAGAGTCCAAAACTTTCCTGGGAAGATTTTTCTACTTTTCCACTTAAGAAGATTTTTTTGTTTTTTGAGACTTAATCTTTTGTAATATTTCTAATGGTTTGAGCTCATGAATAGGGAATCTATTTAATGCATATGCGCTATCACTGTAATTGCTCTTTTTCTTGTGATGAGGTCCTTCTCAGATCATGTTTAACATTAGACTTTTAAGGAAGCATAGGACTGGAAGGACTGCTAGACCTGAGTATCAAATCAAATCCTCTGCTATCATAGGCACTTGTAACATAATCTTTTAATGGATCTGGCTCAATATTATTAGTGGTTCGGTTTTTTTTGTCCCTGCAACACTGATTGAAAAGCTGTTCCAGAAACTCGTGTCCCTGATAATTAGAAGTATTCTTCTCTTGTACCATTTTTGTCCTTTATCTTAACTAGTTCTTTATTCTCTCTAGTATTTTTTTCCTTTTACAGTAAAGATGGGAACTGTACCTCTCAGCCTTTGGTCTGTTAGTTTGAACAAGGCAAGCTATTTTATTCTCTTGTAAGATAAGCTTTCCAGGTCCCAATCATCATAGTAAGCCTTTTTTACTCCTGTTCCATTTTGAATTCATCTTTATAGAGCAAAGGTAAGCAGAATTGTACACTGGGAAACAGCCAAGGCCTTACCAGTGCCTCAGACACTGGGATCAGTTCTTCCCTCTCTCTACTGAGTACATCACTTGTTGTAGCCTAGGGTCTCATTGGCCTTTCCATGACTACATCAACCTGTTAGTTCATAGTCACAGTTTGATTAATATTCCCTAAGTCTTTCTCTTCCTTTGTCATTTCCAAATGATGAACTTACAGTTTACAGCAGAAATGGCCCTTCTTAGGCCCTGAATGCATAACCTTGTACTTAGAACTCATGGTAGACATGATATCTTTTATTAGATCAACCGTATGTGGCAGGCTTACCAATACAGCCCAGCAGCACTCCTGGGCTTTGAGGAGCTTTCTTGTGATTGGTGGAGCATGTTGCTAGGAGGTGCTGGCCCTGTCCCTGCCTGAGGATGGGGGTGGTGGTGGCAAAAATTGAAGCCTGAACCTTCCAGGTCCAACAGCACTCCAGGTGGAGCCTCCAAAGGGAATAAAAGGAGCAGCATGCCCAGCACGTGGCACATGTGAAAGGGGATGATGAAGACAATGGAGCTTAGATGGTCTGGGAGAGCTGCCCAGCAGGGTGAATGCAGTTGCCTCTAAAGAGCTCCTGAAGATTTCCTGCAGTGGTGAGGAGTGGCGGTTGGCTTCGTGTCCAGCACTCAGTGCTCAGCGCAGTGCAGTGCATGGGATGAGACCCTGGGAGCGGTGCAAGGTAGCTCAGGTCTCCAGCCACTCATTTCACAAGTGGTCCATGAAGCTCAGACCCTGGAAGCTGCTCTGGGCAGCTCAGGTGTGCAATCCCAGTGTGAGGCTGGAACCTCGGTGCACATGATGTTGTACAGGGACAGAAGGGCCCCAGAATGCAGTGCAAGCAATGCTACAAAGAGGATCCAAGAGGGGGACAATCCCCAGCACCTATGTGAGGTGGGCTGGGCCTCCAACCACCAGCTGAAGAGGAAGACCTCAGTGCACACAATAGTGCACAGGGCCATCAGTAGCCAAAAGGGGAATCCAGGACCCCCGTGGACTCTCGCACATGGGGAGCATCTCAACCTAAGGACAACCATTCATTTGGGCCCACCCCCAAGTCATGAGTGCCAGGGAAAAAGGGTTCCACAGGGGAGGGGCAGTCCCTCATACCTAGCCAGGGAAGCCCCCTGAGTTATATGTTCTCCTATGGGAGTGGTGAAAGATCCCAAGGGGTATTCAGGGATTCCCCATTAGTTCCTTTGACATTGTTGGAGCTCCAGGGGCTAGGCTGGACCTTGGGATCCTTTAATGGGTTGAACCACTAAACCAAGTGTCAGCCACAAGAACAGCCCAGCCTAGACCGACGATGAGCAGAACAAATACCCAGGTAAGCAACAGGGGCCTGGGTAGTACAGAGATTAGGGGGCCAGTGCACGCATCTTCAGGAGACCTCAAATGCCTCTACACAAATGTTCATAGTATGGGGAACAAGCAAGAGGAACTTATCCTCCTGTTAGCTGACACCAACCCAGTGATAGTGGGGCTAACTGAAATGCGGTGGGATGCAATGCACAACTGGGCAGTGAATATCAAGGGCTATAGGTTGTATATCAGGGATAGGACAGGGAGGAAAGGTGGGGGTGTGGTTCTCCACATCAAAGAGAAATACACATCCTCAGCAAGTAGCACATGGTCAGAAAAGGGGCACACAGAAGTGCTCTGGGTTAAAATACAAGGAAGTCAAGGGGAAAGGGACTTAATGGTGGGGGTCTACTACAGACCACCCAACCAAGGGGAAGAGCTAGACCAGGAATTCTTAAGCCAGCTCACGGAGGTAGTTAGGTCAAAGGACGTGGTCATCATGGGTGACCTGAACTTTCCAGACATCTGCTAGGAACAGCAGTCAACCAGGTCTGACCACTCATGTAGGTTTCTAGCTGAGATACAGGGCCTCTATCTAACCCAGGAGGTGCACAGCCCCACCAGGGGAGACTCCTTGTTGGACCTGGTCCTGGCCACGGGCGATGACCTAGTGAGGGGTCTGCGGGTGCTCAATCACCTGGGTGGCAGTGATCATCGCCTGCTGGAATTCACTGTCCAGTGCAAAGCAAAGCATCAGCCCTGGACTTCAGAAGGGTGGACTTCAATGAGGTAAGAAGAATAGTTGGGGAGGTACTGAGGTCCCAGAGGGGAGAGGAGTCAGGTTTCCAAGAAGAGTGGTCGTTCCTGAAGGAGACCATCCTCCAAGCCCAAAGAGAGGTAAGCCCAACACAGATCAAAGGGGGCAAGAGGGTGCAAAATCCCTCATGGGTCACCAAAAGCATATGGGAACGTCTCCTAGCTAAACAGGAGGTGTACACCCAATGGAAGGGAGGGGCCATCACTAGGAAGGACTATACCTCATTGCTCGGGGCTGTAGGGGGGAGGTCTGAAAAGCCAAGGCGGAGATGGGCCTTCTGGGGCTAGCGACCCAGATCAAGGACAACAAGATGTCCTTGTTAAATACATAGGGGGTACCAGGTAACGAGGGGCCTCTGCAAGACATGCTAGGAAATCTGGTTGTCTCACCAGACGACAAAGCTAACCTATTTAACAATTTCTTTGCCTCCAATTTTCTGAGCAGGGACCAGGTCACCCCCCCCCCC
>NW_017729033.1:9406066-9406678 GCF_001723915.1 Gavialis gangeticus
AGCAGTGGACGTAGTCTTTCTGGACTTTAGGAAGGCTTTCAACACTGTCTCTCACCCCATTCTCATTAAAAAACTAGGGGACTGTGGCATCGACACCTACACAGTCAAATGGGTCACTAGTTGGCTGGAGGGCCACACCCAGAGAGTGGTGGTGGCCAGGACTTATTCGACCTGGAGGGACGTGGGCAGTGGGGTTCCACAAGGCTCAGTCTTCGGGCCTGCACTGTTCAACATCTTCATCGGTGACTTGGACAAGGGGGTAAAAAGCACCCCGTTCAGTTTCAAAAATGATACTAAGATGTGGGGGGAAGTGGGCATGCTAAAGGGAGGAAAAGGCTGAAATCAGACCTAGACAGGTTACAGGGGGCACGGTTGAGAACAGGATGGGTTTCAACACTGACAAGTGCAAGGTGCTGCACCTGGGGAGAAAGAACCAGCAACGTACCTACAGGCTGGGGAACTCCCTTCTCATCAGTGCAGAGGCAGAAAAGGATCTTGGAGTCATTATTGATGCCAAAACGAACATGGCCCGGCAGTGTGGGGACGCTGTCAGGAAGGCCAACCTCACCTTGTCATGCACCCACAGATGCATCTCGAGCAGGTCCAAGGAGG
>NW_017729033.1:9406879-9419305 GCF_001723915.1 Gavialis gangeticus
TGAACCTGTTCAGCCTCCACAAGAGAAGGCTGAGGGGGGATCTTGTGGCCTGTTACAAACTGGTCAGGGGGGATCAGAAGGCATTGGGGGAGTCACTGTTCCCCCGAGCACAGCCAGGAGTGACCAGGAACAATGGTCACAAGATAGCAGAGGGTAGATTTAGGTTAGACATCAGAAGGTGCTATTTCACGGTCAGGGCGGCTAGGGTCTGGAACCAACTTCCAAGGGAGGTGGTGCAGGCTCCTACCCTGGGGGTCTTTAAGAGGAGGCTGGATGTACACCTTGCCAGGGTTGTTTGACCCCAGTACTCTTTCCTGCCAGGCAGGGGGTCAGACTTGATGATCTGCTCAGGTCCCTTCTGACCCTACAAACTATGAAACTATGAATGAATTCAGTTTATTGCTACTATTGTGCACCTCAAATTTTGTGACAGTGCCTCATATTTTGTTGTTCTTGTGAAATTGATAATTGTTGGTTTATGTACCTATGATTCCCTGAAATCTGCACTGAGACCTCTTCCCTGCCACCCTCTTGTTACTTACCTCTTCCCCCGCTATTCATGCTTACCTGCATTGATTGATTATTTACCTGCGTGTTATTTGTGCCTGTTTGTGTTAATCTCTAATTTTTTGGTCCTGAATGGAATCCCGAATGGTTGTGTGTGTGTGTGTGTGTGTGTGTGTGTGTATTCCTCTGATTCAGCTCTCAGTATAGATAAGTTGTATATTTGTAAATATGTTCATTAATTTACCTCTTCTGACCTATATTTATAAATAAATTGTATATAGTTAAGATATTCTGTGCCCTAGTCTGAATCTATGGGGGACAGAGGGAACTGACTTATAGATGCTGATCCCTCTCACAGCACTCCTGACTAGCCAACTTCCTTTCTACTTGTAACCTGCGTGCACCCAAATATGTGCTCCCCTCTTCCAAGATATTTGCATAAAGAAAAGTGTTTATTTGCAAGCTTTTGGGCGCACAGACCCTTCCTCGGGCATAGCAGAATGCAAAGATTGCAAAATTTCTCCTAGGTGGAAATGAAAATTCCTTTTTCACAGGAGAGCTGAAGGTGTTGTAAGATCTCCTCTTTGGAAAAGTTCATTTTGTGCAAATTAGGCTCAGGTAAAAGTTAGAACAGTCTATTTACCTCAAAGCTGTCTGCTGGCAAGCAGGATGTTGAATTATATATCCTATTGGTTATGATCATTCATATTTTGTAGGAGGATGGGCTGATAGAAGGCTGTCCTGGTCAAGGAATTTCTTTTGTGTTGAGGCAGCTCCGTGAACATGCAAATATAGCTTTAAACAAAAGGCAGGAGCAAGGGTGTCAGCTTTCAGGTTTCAAGGTGTTGAATTTACCTTCCTTCTTGTAAAATTATGGCATTTTCATTTCCTTGTACTTTGTACTATTGAGTATCATCCCATTTCTATTACTCCAGTTCTCAAGGTCATTCAACTCTATTTGAATGATATTCTGATCTTCCTCTGCTTTGCCAGTTTATCCCAACTTCATTTCACCAGTAAATTCAATAACACATATCTACTTTTTGTGCCAGTATCATTTGAAATATTAAATAATATAAATCTCAAGAGTAATCTTTGAGGAACATCACTAGTAGTCTTCTCCTGCCCGTTTTGTCCCCTTTCTTCTTTTTCTTTATCCAGTTTGTTATCTGAGGTATCATGGTAAGTGTTCAAATTCTATGTAAAATAAGCCCAAACAAATTTAATTTTATACACCTTGCACTTCTCAAAATATATATATTTTTCCAATTAGTCAAGTTTTTTAAAGGATCTTTTATTTGTTAAAGGTGTCTTTCTCCTTTTGCTTTAGCATTCTCTGGAAATGTGCCATTGGTCTTTCTGAGCTTGTTAAGAAAGTTGCTTAAGTATTGCCTGATAATGAATTTCCTTATTAATATAAATAATATTTTCTTATATGGTTTCATCTGTTACTAACAATTTACAGCATCAGATCACCTTACTATACTGTACATCAACTATTTAATTATTCAAATAGCAAGGGATAAATGTAAAAATGTATACAAAGATACATCATGTTTGCAGCTATTCTATTTTCAAAAGATGCTTCTAACATCAAGGATATGAAATCAATGGCAAAGTCCAGAACCACACTGGACTAAATTAGGTTTCTCAATAAGGTTTGGAAAACTTCTTACAGAGTAAAAACAAAAAACAAAAACACTAAACAAAAACAAACAAACAAACAGACAAAACAGGATTCCTCCAATTGAAGCCAGGAAGCTTGGCTTTTTTTTCCCCATTCTTCAATATGCATTTTCCAGACTTCCTATTTTGATTATTCTTTGTTCTCACTACAAATTAACAAGCAAATTTCAATATGATTCTTGGGATGATCATATTACATTCTAGAAAGATCACTTGCTGAGGGAGAAGTCATTTTTTTTTAAAATAAAGGGCTTGTGGAGGGCACCATAAAAGTATTCATACCATCTGTTATATAGCATTACTTTGCACTGTTAAACAGTTGCTAACCCTAGAGGCAGTTGCATTTCTGTGGTGGGTCAGCCAGCCTTTCTGTATTCTATATGTTAACATATGCAGGACTTCTGAAGGATTTTCACATAAAAGGTCCTTTCCTCATATAACCTGTTTTTACTTGTTAGGAAGGAGTGAGATAGACTTTTTTTTTTGTACAGCCAGAAATTTTACAAGCTGGGTTATAGTGATTTTCCTGTGAGTCTTAGTTCTTTATCCATCAGTACAAGCAACAAATGTAAGTTCTGTATTATATTGTATACGATGAAATCATTTCCCTATAAAAATCACTGGCAGGTCACAGTGACCCAGGAATATACTTATTTTTAAAGCCATCCAAGTTTTCCAGCTAGAAAAAAAAGTCCTTAGGTCCCAATTTAGCAAAGATCCAACTGAAAATTGTATGAAAAGGTTTTTTACACACACCCACCCACATGTGTGCACACACACGCACAATCACCCCCTCATACATATGCATATATAAGTACCTGTATGCGTGTGTGTGCTTGTGTAATCCCCCGCCCCCACACACACACTCTAATATAATAAAAGCCGTGGCACTTCTGGCTGGCTGTCCATTATGCTCCAGGCCAACTGTGCATGTGCTGTCTGGCGCCTATGGACAGACAAACAGAGGCAGAAGCAGAGCCGGTTGGGGCCAGGCTGTGCTCCTCACTGTAGGAAGCAGTGCGGGGACAGCCCCAGGGTGTGGGCTGGGGCGCACTGCTGTGCGGGGTTGGGGCATAGCAAGTGGCGTGTGAGGGGGTGGTGCGCAACTGCAGGGTGACGTGCAGGGTGTGGGTGCAGGGGGAGTGGGCAGCACCCACTACTGCAACATGTGGCCACAGAGCGGGGCATGCCCCCCTGCTTGCTCCCTATGCAGAACCCGATGACTGCACACCATGCCCCACCCACGCAGCCTCAAGCCACACCCCACCCATGCAGGGAGTGCCCACTGGCTGTGGCTGCAGGATGCGCAGCAGCATGGGGGGGTGGCAAGGTGACTCCAGAGAGCTGTGCAGGGTGCAGGAGGGGGGGCACCCACCAGCTGCAGCACATGGCCATGAGGTGGGGCGCACCCCCTACACCAAGTCCCCCTGTGCACCCTGGCCCCCTGTGCATCCACAAGCCATGTTCCCCCCTGCACAGGGAGGGCCTGCTGGCTGTAAACGCGATTGTGTGTCACATGCTGGGGTCACTCCCTACACCATGCAGGCACAGCCAGCTGGCACTCCCCACACTCTGCCCTGCACACCTTGCACCACACGCTGGGGCTGCTGCCCATGCCACATGGCCGGCAGGAATTCCCCACTCCCCCGCATCGTGGCTCCTCCCCGTGCCACTCCCCAAGGTCGCTCTTGCACCCCCCCCACTTGCCCTGTGCCACACCCTGGGGCCGCTCCCTATGCCATGCAGGTGCAGCCATCAGGCACTCCCTGCATGATGCCCCACACCATGCCCTCCTGCACACCCTGCACCACACCCCAGGGCCTCTGCCTGTGCCACACAGCTGCAGCTGGTGGGTATTCCCTGCACTGTGGCTGCTCCCCATGCCACTCCCTGTGGTTGAGGCACCCCACGCGCCCTGCACAACACCTTGGGGCTGCTCCCTGTGCTAGGCAGCCAATGAATGCTCACCATGCCACGCTTTATGGCCATGCACCACCCCCCCATGCAGCCGTGCACCACGTCCCTCTGCACACCTTGCACCACACCCCAGGGCCACTTCTCATGCCATGCAGGCACAGTCAGTGGGCACTCCCTGTGCCATGCCCTGCGCCACCCCTGGATTGCACCATGTGGCCACAGCTGGCAGGCGTTTCATCTGTCATGGCTGCTTCCTGTGCCACTCCTTGCAGTCATGCACCACTCCACCCTACACACTGTGCCTCACACCGAGGCCACTTCCCACACCACGCAGCCAGCAAGCACTCCCCACACCACACCCTGGTGATGCAGTAGTGGGGGCAGGGGGAGCAGGGCAGGCAGAGCTGACCCTAGGGGTGTGCAGGGCCTGGGGCACATCAGTCTCTGCAGGGCCAGGGGTTGGGGGTGGCGACTGCCTAGAGAAGCTGGCAGCAGCACTGGCAATGGAGGCAGGGTGGCGAACAGCTGGAGGCAGCAGAGCAAGGCTCGGGGTGGTCTGCAGCCAGAGGCAGCAGCACTCAGTAGCAGTAGAGCTGGTGGCGCTCAGCAGCGGCAGCATGTGATGGCTTTGGCAGGACATTTACAGCACTGCCCATGGGGTCCCTCAAAGTATGGGGCTCAGGGTGTTCACCCTGATCAGCCCCCCTCTTCCCCAGAGGGATGGCCCTCAGGGCAGGACCCAGAGCAGCAGTGGGACAGCGGGGGAGTGGGACCGGACTCAGAGCAGTGCGGGGAGGGAGTGGGGCCAGACGCAGGTCTCTGTCCCCACTCCCCCGCCTGTCATTCATAGTGGGCATTTGGCTAGTATATACATATACATATATATACATAAGTATGTGTATGTGTGTGTATACATATAAAACCTTTCCATACAACACTTTACTTAATGACTACAGGACTACTTATTCAGTTGCACTGATCTTTATAGGCTTGGGGTCTTCTACCTTATTACATAGGACCATGGCAGAAAAGTACATGCTGGACTCATGAGAAATAGAAATCATGCACTGATCACATTTCTTTTACATGGTTCAAACTGCGAATTATGCTCATATTTCAAACAGAAGTAAACAATAGTACTTTGAGAGAAAGTAATTTCTTGTACACTGCATGGAGAGAGAACTTCTAAGATACAGTGAACTGTTGGCTCATAATGTATTCTTGTTGAAATCTCATTCTGGCTTGGATAATATACTATACAAACCAGTCACCAGGGTGCTCAGTCCTCCAGAGAATCCTACTGTTAATGTCAAAAGCTGTTCACCAGACTTAATTATAAATGAAAATTAACAAAATCTTACATGCTGGGTACTTGTAGCTATCATAAAAATGTCCCACTTATCAGACACCCAACCTTCTCTACTAATGACCTATAAGGATGTAGCTAACACCCACATAATTATTTACAAAAAACTTATACATTCTTAGATGGTAAAAATAAAGGGAACCTGAAAGCTTGCTCATCTGTGTCCCTAGCATGGCAAGTTATTTTAGCTCAGACCCAACTCCACCCTATTAGATATTCCAAAATGCTGAGGACTCAAGAATATTGGGATGGTACAGAGGCCATGGACAACTATTCAGCTAAGTCACCCGAGTAAGTAGATGGAGCAATTTTGATTTGGCATTGTAGAAAAAGTTGAAATACGGAGGAGGGGGAGAATGTACGGTTGAGTATTTGACCCAGTCAAATAAAGTTTGTTCAATTGACCAGTCAGATATCAGGAAGAAATTGTAAAAAAACAAAAAATGCCAATAGGTCCAAATAATACACAGAAACACGCAGAGTTTTTCCATTAAGAAATGTGTCAGAAAACAATAAAAAGAATCATGTTTCTGTTGAGAAAACTACCAAAAATGTAGTTTTTTGTAAAATTGCTATAATCTTTGGCCGGTCAAAAAAATATGCAGTCAATTGACCGTTCTGTTGACAATATTTGACCGGTCAATTGACCAGCATGCCAACCCTATGAGAAAGTTATGTATAAAGGAAAACCTCAGAAATAGTTATGCTCAAATTAATGTATCTGCTTGTTCTTATTTAAGAGTAAGTATATTGTATGTGCACAAACTTGAATAACTTACATCAGATTTTACTCTGTGGTAAGAAGAGACAACGCAACCAGCACTCCCAAATGAGATATGCAAATTAGGCACAAAATAGCAGGGCAGCTAGTTTTCTTCAGCAAATGGAGTAAAGTCAACAGTGGTAGTGGGCACAACATGCATACATCAGAATACCTTTCTGCAGACTTCTTCAGAAACACTTCTGACTTCTTACAGCCTTACATCAGAGATCAGAATTTCTGCCAGTGTAAATGCTTTACAATGTGTGTCCACTCCACTTTTCCTCCAAAATGAATTTATAATACTA
Source organism: Gavialis gangeticus (assembly GCF_001723915.1). Classification (NCBI taxonomy): domain Eukaryota; kingdom Metazoa; phylum Chordata; order Crocodylia; family Gavialidae; genus Gavialis; species Gavialis gangeticus. The sequence goes on from NW_017729033.1 coordinate 9,413,424, forward strand.
TAGAGTCAACATGTTGCTGTCAAAAGCCCAAGCAAGGAGGGGTGAATTTTAATTATGTGGTAACAGGAGGTGGTAAGACATGGGACATGTCTTGAGTCTGTAGTGGGTAGAAGCAGTCAGTATTGAGGGCGAATCAATACCTTCTGGCAGTCATTTTCTTGTGATATAATGGTAAGATGCCCACAGGAGCAAAACGACTATGGGACAAAGGTGGAATTGAGTCTGCCTATTGCTAGGCTGCAGGAGATTAGCCTTAAAAATGTCAAAATAACTGTTGCAATCTTTTTAAACTGAAAAATGTAAACCTAAGGCAAGTTTTAAAAACAAACTCTTGCAGCCCTTTGCAGATGCCGACACATATCATCATGGGAATCACCCTTCCTCTTGCTTTTTACTCAGGAATTGGTATGCTGAAGTCTAATAGTCACAAAGGCATAGAAGTAGGAAGAGAATTGAGTCAGTCCTAGAACTCCTTGGAGGCAGGGACTGCAGCATGTGGCAAGAAAAGTAGATATATGGTCCTGACAGAACAAAGATATAACACTTGATTTGTACGAACTTATGCTTTGAAATTGATCCCAGAGCTGCAGAGCTCCTGAAAGTTGTGAGCTTTGAAGAATGAGAGGACTTCTCCTAGAAAAGGACATCAACTCAGGTGTCAATAGGCAGGTGTCCAAAAGATCAGAAGTGTGCTGCAGAGAAGACAAGCTGAATGATGTTAAGACTTAAACTTTATTCAGTTCTAGCCAAAGATGATGATTTGATTGATTTATTAATTGATTTGTATCACACTGATGCTTTGTAGGTCCAGCCAAGACTGGAGCTCCATTATGATAGCTACTGCATTAACACTGTCAGCCAGCTCTTCCACCAAGGAGTTTGCACTGTAGAGACAAAAATAAGATGCCCAAGGAAAATCAAGAGAGGGCTGCAAGATAAAAAGAGCCAATTTCATTGTCAATGTCCACAGTATGCATCTTTGTCACTGGGCACTACCTCTTGTTCTGTAAGCATAGCAGCTGGCACAATATGCTGTAGCAATTATTTAAAAAAAAAAAATTAAGGCTCAGAAAGCTGATGGTTGGAAGCCCTCTCACTTTGGTACAGAAGGCATTTTTTAAATTGTGCTTTAAAGCAATCCTGTATCAGAGACAAAAAAGCTGAACAACGGGTGAATATCTCTAAGAAGCAGAAATGCTAATGGCAAGGAAATTAATTCTGTCTTCAACAGAGCAACTCAAATTCCACTTTTACTTTAACGAGGCTGCATAAACAAATTAATTCTAAATGAAATAGCATCCTGCTGCCAGTTCTTTTGCAGGGCTTCGTTCCACTTTCTGAAGCCTTTCTCTGCCACTTTCTTTGCAAATTCCTTTCAAAAAGGAAAAACTTTACTGCAGTGTAGAAACATCCTGCACAGAAAAGCGTAGGAGAGACCAGCTAATCACTTGGAGGGGGGGCATTAGGGCATAACCCCCTACTGAGGATGGTGATCATGAACATCCCTTTGGTGGGACCTGTAGGAGGCAGAGCCAGATAATGAACAGGGTATGCAGTCGTGTGGCAAGAAGATTTGAAGGCTGATTTCTGCAATATGAAAGGGGTAGCATGAGACCTTTCTATTGGTTTTAGCAAGTTATGGAAGCAGTAGAGACCCTGACCAACTTTGGGAACTCACTATGTTAGACCCTGAACAGATTGAGATACAAAACCTTTCCTGAAGAGCTTGCAATCTAAGCTTAGCACAGATATCTATTGTTGCTAAGTAGTGAGGGAACTATCTCAGTATTCGTCCAAATAACCTGGAGGCTACTTGGACTTTGTGTATAAGGGGAGTAAGGAGAGTGGACGCTTAAGTGCAGAGGACTGTGGGATGATGGGGATTACATTTGTATCATTCTCTTCACCTCACTTGGAAACCCCTCTGGAGATCTCGGCGCACCAAATGGATCCCCAAGCTATGCGTGGATTCTCTGCCTTGCCAAGGGTCTCTCTGTGTCTTTGCTGACCTCGTTCTCTCTCCCCTTCCTCTCTTCTCTCCGGTACATTTGCAGTTGCGTAGCAACAGCACGTTCCCTTATAAAAAAAATGACTTATTAGACCTAAGAAATTGCATGAAAAGAAACAAGTTGCATAAGATCTTAATGAGACCATAAAGGACTGTGTTTTCTGACTCAGTTTTTACAAACTAATAACAAAGGATGTGCTGGGGATGGGGAGGAGGGGAGTGAAAATCAGGAAGAATGAATGCCCCTGTGAGACTGTATTCCTGCCTCTCCCTTTCTAGGACTCTCTGCAGTTGCTGGAAAGGTGGAAGCAGAGGATGGGTGAGAGAAGGACCAAAATGTAAGCACATTGCCCATACTTACAGGAAATCCAACCAAATATGTACACCGGAAGAAAATGCAGTCACTTTTGCACACTGTCCTCTCCACCTCCTATTGGGGAAGCCTCATCTCAGAAGGGATTCTTAGTGACAAGCCTGAGATGCCACAACCAGGCAGTGCCATCAGAGGTGGCAGAAAGTAGTTTAGTGTCCAGCCAGAATGGCCCAAGAGGGGCTGGGGGAGCAGCAAAGAAATGACAAGCAGATGACATGGGTCAAAACAAGCTTGCTAGTTTGGTGTCCGTCATGACAGAAGTGGATGAAATTCAACAGCCTGTGTTATACTATTAGTGGTCACAACAGTCCCGTCTGACCTTAATATCAGTGATTCTGTGAGTGCATTATAATGTTGCGACATGATGTATAACCTCATCTGCCTGTGGCGAAAGCTATTTCAGACCAGGCGTTTTTCTGTGTGTGTGTTCATAGATTCCTTCTCATTGCTTCCTGCCTCACCCCATACCAAATCTAGCTCCCTATTTTTATGACTCCACCTCTTCCCCCGCTTTCCCTTTGAAACCCATCTCTTCAGACCGGTGAGGACATTGTGGGGCCTGCTGGCTGAATGGTATAGGAAGGCTATTGCCATGACCTCTGGCAGGAACAGGACTGACTTCTCTGCAGGCAACAAAGTGATTGTGTGGCCAGGCATACAACCTCCAAAACCTCTGTTTGCCTTGTTCAGGTGAATGTGAGGAAGATGCTTAGCAATCCTTGCATATGGTGCTAACAGGAGTAGCAGTAGGGGATGCTGAATAAGCAGAGACTGTGGCTGCAGGTGAGGTTGACTGTCATCACCAGAAATTTCCCCCCCTTAGGGAGGAACAGGGCTGCAGGGAAGAGTAGGTATTATAAAACATTAGGTCTACTTAATCTTGAGCTGTCCTTCATATGCTGCAACTGGAGAGGAAAGAGGCAGGCACTCTGGTATAGTCCAATAAGTCTGCCCTGGGGATGAGTTTGGGGCAAAGACTTCCCTCCTTCTTCCTACCTTACAGGCATCAGGGAGCCAAGCGAAGAGCAGGTTATACCTTCTCTTCATTCAGCTTGGCTCGTATGTCTCCCAACTAAATAAACTGGCTTAATAATAGATATTAAGTCACCTCACTGATCTTGCTTCTCCCTTGATTAAATCATTGCACTTTTCTGCCCACTCTTTCACCTGGAAAATAGATATAATGCTTTTCTATTTCTTCAGGATGCTGAGAGGGGTGTGTGGTTAATGTATGTAAAAGGCTATCAAAATGGGAGGGAGATACCTGTGCCAAGTATTTACAAATAAATTGAGTTAATGAAGATGGGCTCTGGAGGAATTCATGTCCCGCTCCTCTTCTGCTTTTAATGATAATCTTACCATACTATTCTCTTTCATCTGGAAGGCATGCTTAAATCCTGTTGGAACTGGGGTAAAGTAAGGGATGGGAGGGGGACCAGGAACCTTTCCTCGGAAACTATATCCCTCCTTCTCGTGCATGGCTACGCTTGGAGAGGTAACACAATTGAGGACCATGGCATCCTCAAAAGGATAAAGACACACATTCCCAGATCTCAAACTGCTGGGATTATAAGAAATCGTATAGAATGCATATAAAATGAAATGAGAAACTCAAACCAAAGAACTAAAATCTGCTGGAAAGAGATTAAGAACTAAACAGCCAAAAATTGAAAGGCAAGCTTTTGGAAATCAGGATGTGTACAGGTTGGCAAGGTATCCAAGAATGGGGAAGATTAGAAGTTTTTTAAATTGCACAGGGATTCAGAAATACATAGAAGGTCTGGGAAGAAAAGTGGGGATAATATAGTGGATCAGAAGGAAAGAAGAAGGGGTCAACTGACTGAATCACTTTGGAGATGGCTGCAGTACCAAAGAAAATGGATTTGAGAAGAAACTTAAGGCCTGCAAAGCAAGGGTATGGATTTAACATAGAGGAAGGATGGACATTGTAGAGAAGGGAAATTAGGTGTTTCAGTGCACCGTGACTGAGATAGGGTTTACATTTGAGCAGAGATCAGCATCCTGGAAAGCATTAACAGAGCTCCACTGGACATCAGGAAGTGGCACACAGTTTTTGAGGCACTTTGAAGCTAAGATAACTTTATGCAAGGCACAAAACCTCAATTAAAGCTGATCATAAGTAGAGTAGAAATATCTTGATATGACTGATAGTGGGGACGGTGTGGTATAAAGGGGGAAGATATTTTATTGAGACACCCACCTTCCCTACTATTTCACCTGCTGACTAAGAATCACCCCTGAGATGAATTTGCCACTGGAATCTAGGCACAAAATGCATTTATCCATGGCACATCCTTCTTCTTGGAAATACAACATGGTCTTTATATGTCCACCTAAAATGCCTTTATTTCTTCTTGAAGCTTCCAGTAACTGCCCCAATTAAAAAAAAAAAAAGAAAAAAGTCCTTTAAAATTGTTTAGTGGATGAATGCAGTGCTGCTGAAAGGCAGGTGAAAGACAAAGCTAGATAGTAAAGCTGTATTTAATGGTAGAATATACGCAACATAAACCCTGATAAATTTTCTACATTGCCTTGTCATTGAGCTGCACCCATGAATAGGTACCACCTCCCAGGGACAAGCACTAATCTATTCAGATCTATCTGCCTAATCTAACAGCACTGCAACGTTCAGTTCATTCACTCTGCCCAGGCCTTACCTCAGTGGAGACTGTCAGTGATGAATCTCAAATGTTGTGTCAGTTCGGAGAACTTCCACGGAGACTACAAATTCATCTCATTTGACTGCTGGGCTAGATTGCTAAACTACTTTTAGTGACTTCCAGTTACAGATGGATACAAATCTGTGACCTGTAAGGTGAATGTCTCTATAACTCATTACCAGTTCTCTGAGCCTTCTAGTCCCTCCAGCCCAGATCCTATTTTACTGGGAAAACATGTTCGACTTATCTTCTGCTGTTTCCAAGATAATGTGATCATGGTCATCAAGGAGAGGGTTGGGGAAATGGGGGAAGACAATCCTTTTTTGCATAGGGAGATGTGTAGTTCCCTTATTCTTTCAATGAAGAGTTTAGTGCATCTCTGGAGTAAAATCCTGTTTTGCCCTGCATAATCGCAAAGCTCTTTTATTTTTTATATCCATTGGCATTTAGGCACCTTCAGTAATGGATGATGTTTTACCCATGAGGTATATATCCTTTTGGGGGAGACGCTGTTTCCCCTAGCGCCCGCTGGCATAACAAGGAGTAATGGGCACAAGCTGATGGAGAGGAGGTATAGATTGGACATCTGCAAAAACTACTTCATGGTTAGGGTGGCTAGGAGCTGGAACCAACTTCCAAGGGAAGTGGTGCTGGCCCCTACCCTGGGGGTCTTTAAGAAGAGGCTGGATGCCTACCTGGCTGGACTCGTTTGAGTCCCATTTCTCTTTTTGGGGTTTTTTGTTGTTCTCCCGCCCTGGCGGGGGGTCGGGCTAGAAGATCTACTAGGTCCCTTCCGACCCTTAATCTATGAATCTATGAA
>NW_017729033.1:9419410-9422986 GCF_001723915.1 Gavialis gangeticus
ACATCCGCAAAAACTACTTCACGGTTAGGGCGGCTAGGAGCTGGAACCAACTTCCAAGGGAAGTGGTGCTGGCCCCTACCCTGGGGGTCTTTAAGAAGAGGCTGGATGCCTACCTGGCTGGACTCGTTTGAGTCCCATTTCTCTTTTTGGGGTTTTTTGTTGTTCTCCTGCCCTGGCAGGGGGTCGGGCTAGAAGATCTACTAGGTCCCTTCCGACCCTTAATCTATGAATCTATGAATCTATGAAACTCTCCACTCTCTCCATGGGGTTTCTTAATCTGTTCTCAGACACTGCCATGCTGTTGCATTTTAACTTGATTTGGAAGAAGGAGATTTCTACCTTCCAGCAGCAATAACCTGAGCATAAAATAATCATACTCCTCTTCCTCGAATAGGCATTGGTGGATGGTGGCAGGAGTCCCTTGATATGAGGATGACAGTCTTTCAGTAAATAGGGAAGTCATTGGTGAGTCCATACATGACTGGAGGCCAATCTGATATCCACATGGTTGACTGCAGGTGTGACAAATAGCTCTGGGAAGAAGGAGTAGATCCTGGTAGACGTGAAGTTTGGTTTAGGTCCTGATGTCATGTTCACTAAAGATACAATTTTGGAGGTGTCCAAAGGTAGCACTGGCAGATTTTATCCAGCATTGAATGTTGTTGTCCATGTTTACCTTTTGGGAAAGGTGGCTACCCAGTAAGGGAACAGCTCAACATTGTCCAAGGATTGTCCTGTAATAGCAGTGTGTGGAGGAGCAGGTGGTTGGTTTGGTGTGGGTTGATAAAATATCTTGGTTTTTGTTAAGTTGACCACGAGTCTACAGATTTCAAAGGCTTCACAGAACCAATCAAGAGTGACCTAGAGCTCTTCAACTGAGTGAACACAAATGATGCAATCATTAGCATACTGGAGAACAGTAATAAAGGTGTTGCTTATCTTGCATTTCCAATGTAACACAGAATAGCATTGTGATTTGAGCACTTGTATAGCTTGGGTAGATCTGGATATTTAGTTTTATCTGTCTCAGGGGACTTGAACCCATGTCTTCTACACCCTAGCAGAATGCCCTAATTGCCAAGCTATGGAGTAAACCAGGGGTGGGCAAAATATGGCCTGTGGGCCGGATTCAGCCCCTGAACTGCTTGGGTCTGGACCGTGGCTGCCCCCGAGGTGCTCACCCGCTCCTACCATGGCAGTCTGCACCATGTTCCTGCTGGCCTGGGTCCCAGCTAGTGTGTGCAGCTTCTGGCAGGGCTGTAGCTATATGGTTCCTGCTGCACTGCTCCGCCCAGCACATGGACCTCTGGCTCCAGCTCCCAGCCACCTTCCACCCACTCTGTCTGCTTGGTGCAATGAGTAGCCACCTGTTGGCAGGCAGAGCAGGTGGAAGGTGGCTGGGAGCTGGAGCCAGAGGTCCGTGTGCTAGGTAGAAGCTGCCCAGCTGAAACTTCCACCCCACCTGGAGTGATGTGGTACAGCAGGAGCAGAAGCAGCAGCTGGAGCTGGAGGCAAGGGAAGCAAAACAGCCCTACCGGCCCAGACCCCAGCCAGTGCATGCAGCTTCAGGTGGGGCTGTTCCCGGTGCAGCTGCAGTCAGCTGGGTGTTGCTGTGCTCCTTTTGCCTACTGGGAACAATGCAAACCTGGCTGGCTGCAGCCAGACTGGAAAGAGCCCTGCCAGAAGCTGCACACTGGCTGGGGTCTGGTCTGGTCTGGGGTTGGGGTCAGGGCTGGGACTGGGGCCAGCATGTGTGGCTGGGAGCATGGCATGGTCTGCTTTGGGTGGGGCTTGGCCCCATGCAGGGAAGTTGCTAACCCAGTGATCTCTGCTGCACACACCTTCAGATCCACTTCCCTCCCCTCACCACTGCTGGCTTCCAGGAAGCCCAACCCCCACACCCCCTCCACACACCCCTCCATCCCCACAGGGCAGGGCATACATGTAGCGGATCATGCCTGTCGTGCTCCCAAACACGGCTCCCCGTGCACTCATAGCCCCTTTTGGTGAGTTGTTGTGGGGGACAGGGGTTCTGACCCAGCCTGCACAGCTCATCGTAACTCCCAGGTGGCCCTCAGGTCCAAATAATTGCCCACCCCTGAACTAAACTATATCAGAATCATCTTCCAGAAGAAGAACAAGCAAGAGGGAGCTGACTCTGAAGCTAGGGAGGTGGGCACATCTTGGAAAGTGAGGAGACCTGGGTTGTGGCCCTAATGCCATATATGCATTTAATACAACTGTTTCATGAGAAATGCACTGTGGACAGTGATGTATCTCTGGAGTCATGCCTATTCTGGATTACTTGTCGGTAATGGGGATGATTTGGTCCAAAGGAATTATGTAGACACAAGTGAGTTGCATCAATACACAAGGTAATTTGAAACGAAAAATCATCAATAATTTGTAAGGCATTTATATGGCGAGAGACATAACAGGTGAAGTGTAATTTCAAGAGACATTTGACACTAGAGAGAGCAGACTGGTGACTGTAGGTGGGCTAGGGCCTGCTGAATATTGTACAGGTGTGCCTTTTATTTCCTCAAAGGAAAGTCTGAGACCTTGAGGTTTGTCCTGTCATTGCACTGGCTTTTTTGTTTGCTTCTCTCCGAAGACAGGAATGCACTCCTTCCTGGTAGGAACTATGGTCCATGTCTTACAAGACGCCTCCCTGGCATGTAAGAATTGTAATTAGGACAACCACTCCAAAGTTTCCCAAACTGCATATCAGCACCACTGGGAGGGAGTTTGGAGTAGATGCAGCACCATGTTAAGAAGACTTCTTCTGTTCCCGGTGCTATTCAAACATTTTATTTAAGGTCTCTCTTATGCAAAAAAATAAAAAATAGTAACAAATAATTAAAAGAAGCCTTGGGACTAAGGGCTCCCTCACAGGACAGTAAATAGCCCTCTAGATGACAAAGTGTCAGGTTCCTTTTTACTAGTTCTCCTCCTGCCACTGCAACCCTTTCCCTTTCAGCTGTCCAGTGGACTGGCTGCAACAGAAGCTACCTTTAGCCTTGACTAGTCCGTACCAGGGTTGTTATGGCATTGTCTGAGATATGAGCCATCAAAACTCCTAACTTCTTAGGACGAGGTGATCCTGGAACCCAGGATGCCCAGGTAATGAGTGAGCACCTGATATACTAGACTCTTGGGCAAAAGGTGGGCATCAGCACCATATCACAAGCATGTTTCATGTGATACATGTAGATATGAAGGATAAAACTGGAGATGCCTAAAGAGTTTGGGTGGCTTAGTGGAATTCAAGCAGGCAAGGTTGTTTGGGTAGACGTGATATCTTTTATCAGAACAACTAAATAGTTGGAAAAGTTATTTGCAATCTTTCAGGCACAAACACACTTTGTCAGGCGTAGGGAGACTTTGTTGGTATTATGTGTTCTCCAAAGTAGAAAAGAAGCTAATTTACAACAAACAGGTCTGTGAAAATGCAAATGTGTGGGAGTTTGGAAGACAATGGGTAGAGATAGGAAGGGAGCTGGTGGAGAAGGGATGTAGATGTGTGAAGGAATGAAAGTGGTCAGCTGGAGGCAGGATACCTGAGGTATTATAGTC
>NW_017729033.1:9427986-9435906 GCF_001723915.1 Gavialis gangeticus
AACTCATCCGCCCACCCCTGTAACCTGTCTAGGTCCGATTGCAGCCTATTCCTCCCTTCCAGCGTGCCCACATCCCCCCACATCTTAGTGTCGTCAGCAAATTTGAACAGGGTGCTTTTTACCCCCTTGTCCAAGTCACTGATGAAGATGTTGAACAATGCGGGCCCGAGGACCGAGCCCTGGGGGATCCCACTGCCCACATCCCTCCAGGTTGAAAATGACCCGTCCACCACCACTCTCTGGGTGCGGCCCCCCTATTAGATGTCACACATGTTGTAATGTGTCATAAATCCAATGTCTATATCAAGACCATGGTTTTTTTGTATCCAGTAGATTTATGAAGTGAAGTTTGCAGGTTCATCTAGCAAAGTTGTTTTGTAAATTCCCTTTGAGGATTAGGACTGAGAGATCAGAGAGGGAGTGATAGTCTTGTGAGACTTGGGCACCCACAAGCAGTTGGGTATTTCTGTCTTTAATGCATTTTCGGTGTGCGTTTATTCTGGTATGCAGTTATGTGTTTTTTTCCTACATATATTCTATCAGGGCATTTGATGCACTGGATGAAATATATTACATTTCTGGAGGTGCAGGTGGAAGATCCAGGGAAGGTGATGGTTCTGTTGTGGGGTGTAGCAATTGTGGGAGTGGTGGAGATGTGTTGGCAAGTTTTACATTTCTTCTCCTGGCACGGTCTGGATCCATTTAGTGCAGTTTGGGTCATAGTGGGGTTTGCTTCTGGTGATGAGGTTAGCGAGATTCAGGGCTTGTTTATAGGCTAAGACAGGTGGTTCTGGAAAAAATCCCTTTAAGAGTTAGGTCTTCTAGTATGGGTTGCAATTGTTTGAGGATTCTCCGTATAGATTACAGGGAAGGCGTAACTAATGGTGTGCGGATTTTCTTTTTGTAGTGCAGCAAGTCTTCACATGGTATCTGGGTGGCTTTTTCAAAAGTGTGATCCATCTCTCTGGAGGAGTGTCCTTGCTGGGCGAAAGCCCCATTTAAGACTTGTGAAGTGATGATTGCGGGTTTTTCTCCTCCGTACAAATTCAGAGGACTTGCCTGTAAATTACTGCATTTTGGGTGTGTGTAGGGTGTTGGCTGGTTCTGTGTTGGTACGTATGTTGGTCCATGGGTTTCTTGTCCATGGCGGTTTGTGTGTTACCATTCTAGTGGAATTCAGGCTGTTGTAGATTTTGTTGGTAGTCAGGCTGTTGTAGATTTAATGATGTAAACACAGAAACCAGCCCCCTGCAGAACAGCCACCTTAGATGAACCACCTGAATGTTCACCCAAATACTCAAATGGTGCCAGATTTCCTGCCTTCTACACACAGCACTAAACCTTCAAACAGCTCTCACTTAAAAAGCAATAAACATAGATTTTATATATTCAACAATATTTCTCTTTCTCTTATGTCCTAATCTTGGAAGAAAGCTATTGTCTTTTTGTGCCATCCCTTTTACTGTAGTATAATTTCCTGTATATGGTTTACACTGCCCCGTGGAGAAGTAAATGGAATAATAATAATTCTCCAAGTTTCCAAGCACCTCTCTTTGAGTCACCTGGACTGCACATGTAGGAGTGAAAGGTGATGACCCATTGATCCAGTAAACATGAGGCAAGCAATGGCCAATTAGAAATGGGTGGACCTTTCTCTAGCTTCTGGCTCCCAGTCACGAGCCAAAATAACTGAGCCAGAAAAGGAGGATGATATCATGAAGAGCTCCATCTGAGTGACAATATTTTCTAATGCAGTCCCATTTATGAGTCTCAGCTGTGCTAAAATCAAGCCCAGAGGACAAGGCTAATCTGTTAACATAGCCAGCAGAGTACCAGAGTATTGTCATTAATTAAAAAAGTGCAGTGGAATTATTTTACAGTATTTCAGCAAGTATCACATGCAGACATTAGTGGTGTACATGTCGTGTTACACATAGGCTGGCTACATGCCTACATAGAAAATGAAACATAACGCTTCCTTTCCCCTCTCTTGTGCAAGCTATTAGCATCATATATCATAATGAATAAGTGGGCATGGGATGCACAATTCTGTAACTCTAGCTGGCAGAACTGATGTTGTCTACACCACTGACACCAACGCTGGAGGTTCCTGGCTAGAGGGCCTTGTCCCTTTGCTCAGGGTCAGACCAATTGCCATAATTGGGGGGTCAGGAAGGAATTTTACCCTATGGTCAGATTAGTATGGACTGTGCAGGGGTTTACATTACTCTGTAGCAAAGGGCATGGCCCTCTACCTGGAAAGTTTTGCGCATAAATTGACAACATCTCATAGAAGCAGGTTGTTGGCTCTGATGGCTCCTCTGCTTTTCTTGTGGCAGGATCAGGTGCTAGGCCTGTTTTGTGTCAGGTTGATGGCAGTCTTATGTAGAGTTTAAATGATGGATTTTATAGGATGGTTTGGTGCTGAATGCTCCTGCCTCAGGCAGGGGGTTGGACTAGATGACCTCTGAGGTTCCATCCAGCCCTGCTTCTCTATGGCTGTGCGACTCCATGCCACAACAGCTTCATGCTATTACTCAAGTAGGCTAGACGCAAACTTAGGCACGCCCATCCATGCCTCTGATTGCAATGTAGATATATTCTGACCCAGCATAAAATGGGAAGTTAGACACATCTAGATGCGGACAAGAGCACATGACTGTATTCATGAAGCAAAGGGGAAATAGGAACCTAAAAGTGATAATTACATGCTCTATTCTATTTAGGGCAGATCACAAAGGTGCTATTCCAACCCATTGGAACTTGCTCATTAAGTGTCATCGATCTATGCGGATGTATTTTCCTTTGAATAATAATTAGAGCACCATGTTGGGAGGATACGACAGAATGGAACCAAAGAGTCATTTCCATTTTCAAGGAACTGCCAAAATACCTGTTTACCACTGAGACCAGAACAACTCCGAAGCAGCTGTTGTGTTCTTGTGGGTAAATAATATGTGTTGAAAAATGTATAAACATTTATACATGTTTACCTCCGAGACATAAGCTGCTCTGAAGCAGGCATTTCCCCTGCCGCATACATAATACATGGTTTGTTTGAAAAACTGCCTAAATACATAAAGGAAGAAAAACCTGTAGGGCACTGTCTATGTACTGTGCTGTACCTCTTGCAAGGCAAATATAAGGATAGTTGAGCCTTATCCCATAGTAAATTTGTGCATTTCAACTTCAAAGTACTGTACAAACATTTACTAATGATGCTCAGAGCACCACTATCAGGTTAACAGGAAAAAAACTTCCATCGTTTTTTAATAAAGAGGGCACCAAAGTTTTGAAAGTTCCCCACTAACCTGCACGCCTCCGTTTTTCTGTAAGATATCATGAACATACCAAAAGCTCTTCAACCCACTTTTCTGTATTAATACTCCCAACATCCCCTGTGAAATACAGTAGGCAGCATCCCAAATGAGAATGCCATCAGGAGAGAGAAAAACGTTCACAACTGACTGAATCTAGTATTTCATCATTAATTGAACTGAAGACAGCTAGTAGATCCAACAAGTGGTAGCATAGATACCTGGCTACTACGAAGATGATCAGCGACCAATATAAACTGTGCACTGTCCTTGTTAAATGCATACATGTAACGCATGTACCAGGTTAAAAAAGTATCAAAGATATCAGATATATTGCTATATTCAATATTTGAGCTGTCTAGCTCTGAAAGTCAACTCTCCACAACACTTTCACGATACAGAAAAAAAGGTTGATTTGAAAATTAATAATTTCTTCATCAAAGTGTTATTAGTGAGGCTTACACAGTAATTCTAAAACTATTTATGGTCCATGCTGCTCCAAAGTGAAACCTATTCATATCTGAAACTTAAACATGATGCATTTTTTTTTCTTTGTAACACAAAGAAGCAGAAGAATGGCCATAGTGGAAGTGATCAATAGCTTATTTAATATAGCATCATTCCTCATGCTTTGGACCAAGGCAAATCCCTTGGGCACAGAACTTGTCAGCCCACAAGTGCTATTGAAGGCAATCCCTTCTCATCTTGTTGGGAGCTCTTTGTGTTGTCTGAGGCTTTAGTGTTGAAGTTTAACCCTTTATATAAAGGATCCATTGTATGTCAGCTTGATCCTGTCACTTATTTGTGCTCAGTGACTTGTATTGACTTCAGTTGAAATGAGATTAGCACATCCATGGTGAGATGGTGTTGCAGAGTGTTACTATGATCTGCTCCAATTAAAAAAGAGTGGGAAGGAAAAGACTCAAGTGTTTTACTATAAACTTCCTTACTGAGGAGGAACTACTAACAACACATCAGTTATTTTACTATCATCAGCTCAAGACAAAAAATGGTTGGGAGGTGCTTTACAAGATGAGCTCCCTGCAATTATCTTGCATCTTGTTTTCTTGTGCTTTCACAAGCTCAGCAATTTGATCAAGCATATTTCCCTGCCTAACAGTCTATTCACTGCCAACATATCACTGCACTATGTAGAAAAGCCTAATTGAGTCCCTGGTTAATAATTAATGGCACTTTAATTATTAATTGTTGCATTATTGATAAAATGATTATGAGAGGGCATGGCCTTTGTAACAGTAACAGAGCAAAACCTACTACACATTTGTACATGTGTCTCTATTTCTTTGGACATTTTTTTTTTCAAATATATAGTGTACTGATTAAGGAATAGTCTTATTAAATGAATACTATTCCAACAGAATAATTGTAAAACAAGATTATTAATATACCTATTCACTGCCAAATTACATATATAGTAAAACACTTAACTATTTTCTAACTTTAAAGATACCAGATTCACACAACTTGTTTCTTTTAGAGCGATACTACTGTTTACAAATTGTACATCTGCCCCTCTCTTTTTAAAGACCTGTTAAAATGTATAGCCAGGCACAAGTTAATGGGTTCTGTAGTGGAGGACCTGACTGAGATCCCATCTACTATTTTGTATAAAAAGTCAGATGATTTGATTTAATGGTACTTCCTGGTCTTACAATGTATGCCTTGGAGAAGACTGAGGTATCAGAAAACATTTTATAATGGGATGCCAACAATACTAGCTACCTCCAAAAAGCCTTTGATCTGCTATCCCACAATGTTCTCGCAAGAAAATTTTGAGGATTGGGGCAGGACCCAGAGAGTCCTAATGAACGAATCTGTGTCATCCTGGTGAGAAGTGGCCAATGATGTCCCATAGGGGTAGATGCTTGGTACTTTTCAACATCTTTAGCAATGACTTGGATGTGGGGGTGAAGAGCTCACTGACCAAGTTCGCGGGTAAGTTATGGGGAAGTGTGGTCATACTTGAAGATAGGCTACAGATACAGGCTGGCAAGTTGGGCTAGGTGGGACCAGATGACGTTCAACATTGAGAAATGTAAAGTGCTCCACCTGGGGATGAACAGCCCCCTGCACACCTACAGGCTTGGTGGTGCCAAACTGACCAGCATCGTAAATTAGAGGAACCTGGGCATAATAATAGACCACCTTATGAATATGAGCCAGCAGCGTGACGCTGTTGCCAGCCGGGGAAATAAACTCTGCCATGCATCAATCGATGCATCTCCAGCAAAACCAAGGAAGAGATTCTTCCGCTTTACTCAGCATTGATGAGACCCCAGCTGGAGTACTGTGTCCAGTTCTGGGTGCCACACTTTAACAAGGATGTTATAAAACTTGAGAAAATGCAGAGCAGGACCACCCATATGATTAGAGACTTGTATGGCAAGGCTTAGAGACCTGGGACTCTTCAGCCTGGAAAACAGAAGGCTGAGAGGGGACTTGGTAGCAGCTTAACACTATATCAGGTGAGTACACCAAGGGCTCAGTGAAGAACTGTTGACTAGGGCACCCCTGGGGAAAACCAGACGTAATGGCCACAAACTCCTGGTAGACCGTTTCAGGCCCAACATTAGGAAAAACTTGTTCACAGTTAGTGTCCAGACTGTGGAATAAGATCCCTTCAGAGGTGGTGCAATCACCTACCCTGGAAATGTTTAAAAGGTAACAGGATAGTCACCTTGCTGGGGTCACCTGACCCCAACTATCTTTCCTGCCTACAGGGACCTGATGATTTTGTGAGGTCCTTTCCAGCCTTACAATCTATGAATCTATGAAATTGAGGGAAGTAGACTGTGAATGACCAGTCTGTAATCTGGCAGGAGACCAGTAGGACCAGATTAATGCAATGGAATGCTTATACAGCAGATCTAAGAAAAATAAGGTGGGGCAATGTCTAACTTCTGAGTGGGTGTCCCAGGAGGAAGAGACAAATAGCTCATCTACCATCCCTTTGCAGTCTATGGAGAGACTTCAGAGGCATCTAAGAACAATTCAGATGTACGTGTCTAGGTGTTTTATACAAAGAACAAGGATCAGAGTATGACTGTACAGGGGGATTCAGGAAGTCCAGATGTGATTAGAGGTGGCCAAATGGGAAATACTAAAACAAAGAGCTCTTTCTGAATCCCCTTGTGGGACTCAGACAGAATTTAGGGCTCCAATCTGACTCATGGCAGTTTTCATAATCTTCCCCTTGCCTCACAGGCCTTCCTGGGTACCTTGGCTGGGGATTTTGGAGGTAGCTGGAGGGGCTGGAAGGCAAAGTGAGCAAGCTCCATTCACCTCCCTCCTGCTCAGCTCTGGCCATTCAACAGCTGGAAGCTCCAAGCTCACTTCTCCTGGCTGCTGAATGGCCAGAGCTGAGTGTGTGTGTGTGTGTGTGTGTGTGTTGGGGTGAGGGAATGGAGCCTCCTTACCTCATGGGCCAACCCAACTCCCCCCAATACCCCAGCCAAGGTAACTGGGGGGAGCCTGTGAGGCAAAGAGACTCCACCCCCGTAACTCTAGCCATTCAGCAGCCAGGGGCTTTCTTCCCTTTCCCCTCCCTCCCCCCTGACAGCCTGGTGGTTGGGACTGGGACTGCCCCCTCCATTTAAAAATTCATAGATGTTAGGGTTGGAAGGGACCTCAACAGATCATCGAGTCCAACCCACCATCCTAGGCAGGAAAGAGTGCTGAGGTAATATGACCCGAGCCAGATGCCTATTCAGCCATCCCTTGAAGATTCCCAGGGTAGGGGAGAGCACCACCTCCCTTGGAAGTCCATTCCAAATGTTGGCCACCCTTACTGTGAAATTTTTCCTGATATCTAGCCTAAATCTGCTCTGTCATTTTGTGACCATTGTTACTTGTTACCCCAAGAGGTGCCCTAGTAAACAGAGCATCTCTGATCCCTTGCTGCGCCCCTCTAATGAATTTGTAGGCAGCCAGAAAGTTACCTCTCAGTCTTCTCTTGTAGAGGCTGAAGAGGTCCAGGTCCCTCAGTCTCTTCTCATAGAATTCGTCCTGTAAGCCCTTAACGATACGACTGGCCCTTCTCTGGATCCTCTCAAGTCTATCAACATCCTTCTTGAAGCATGGTGCCCAAAACCGGACACAGTACTCCAACTGCGGTCTGACTAATGCTGCATGGAGGGGAAGATGCTAAAAAAAAGATTCCACCTCTTTTTTTCTATTTGTCATGCATCTGCTGATGCATGATAAAGTGTGGTTAGCTGTGCTGATGATTTTGTCACACTGACAACTCATGTTCATCTTGGAGTCCACTATGACTTCAAGTTCCCTTTCCACTTCTCTGCTGCTGAGAGGGTCACTTCCCAGCCAGTAGATGTAATGGATATTTTTGTGCCCTAGGTGCAGCGCTCTGCACTTGTCTTTGTTGTACTGCATCCTAGTGTGTTCTGCCCACTTTTCTAACCTGTCCAGGTCTCTCTCTGTCCAGGTCTGCCTGCAATCATTCCCTACCCTCTGGAGTGTGCACTTCACACCACAATTTAGCATCATCCTCAAACTTGGACAGAGTACACTTCACACTCACATCCAAGTCACTGATGAAGACATTGAAGAGTACAGGTCCAAGGAC
>NW_017729033.1:9440906-9449719 GCF_001723915.1 Gavialis gangeticus
ATCATTCGCAAACTTGGACAGAGTACACTTCACACTCACATCCAAGTCACTGATGAAGACATTGAAGAGTACAGGTCCAAGGACCGAACCCTGCCGGACCCCACTACCCATATTCTTCCAGGTCGATACCAGCCTGTCTACTACCACTCTCTGGGTGCAACCGCTAAACAATTAACCCTGGAGGGAACAAAAATTCCCCAAGGTGGTCTGCTTTGGAGTGCTTTAATGTAATACCTGATTTGACCAGGTTTATTTTTTCTCATGGACAGACATTTTAAAAGCACTCTGCAGCTGTGCACTTGTGTTATGACATGGCTGTAAAAGCTTTCAGGGGCCAGATCATATTAAAAATGTTACTTCTGTCTGAATCCTTGAGCTACACATTACATGCAACTCTTCACTTTTGATTCACAACTCAGTCACGCCTCTGAAACTGCCATAAGTTTTTTACAGACAAGTCATTCAGAATGGTGAAGGTACCCACTGTCTGACCAATAACATCATGGTTAGAGCATTTTCCCAGGACATGGGAGACATGGGTTTTCGGCTATGTTTATTGTGATAAACATTAAAACCACTTCCTCATTTGTGAAGGAGTGTGCCTTTATTTCAAGGCTACAGAACAGAGGATACTTTACAACCCTACTACTGAGGCTGGGCTACTGGGCAGACAGAAACACAAGAATCATTGGGCCAAAAGATTAGTGTACACACATGCATGGGTGCACACATGTGCACACACACTTCCACACACACAAGCACATACACACACCCCACAACCACCACCACTGCCACCACCACCGCCGCCTCTTATGCTGGCAACAGGAAAGAAGGAAAGTGTCCTCATCTCTCCCTTTCCATAAGCTAGTGGGTAAAACACTCTTCTGAGTAGCTGAAGCTGCTGGTTCAAAAACCTTTGAGAAGAGAGGTGCAGGAGGGGAGAGAGAGAGGTCCACATCTTGAGCAAATTGAGATCTTGAATAAATACTTTACCCAGGAGTCTATTGGGAAACACCATGCCACCAACTCTGAGCTAGGTTCAATTCTGTCTTTGAGTTAGTCATGGGTTTTCTCCATTTAAGGGTGTGGCCCTCATGGGGACCTAACATGGAGGGCTGATTTGAATTATTCCAGAAATTAAGTTGCAAGTTAGCTGCTAAAGTGTGTGCTTTAATTGTGTCAGGTATCCAGGTTGTAGCCATATTGGTCTTTAAAGAATTTTTTTTTGCTGGTCTTGTTGGTGTAATAAACGATATGATCTCTGCTATGAGTCCTGATTGCTTCAGTTGCATGCATGCCAAAGTGTGACTACGCAGAGATTCCTGCAGTCACAAATGGAGACATACAATGGAGTTTTTAGGGTGCTGTGTCACACCTTAGAGCGTTAGGCATTTAACTGCCACCTCAGTTATAATAATGCTGTGCCTCTGAAACAACTTGAATGTGGCCCATTGCCCCTAAAAGTTTGGTTTCAAAACTTTGGGACACAAAGTGAAGCTACTCTTTCATTTGGGTTAGGGATGGAATAATACTGTTTTTTTCATAGTTGATATTTCTAAGCATTTTCTCTAGTGAGCTCTTAAGTGTAGCACTACACAGCTCAAGGTCTGTGTACATTTCTTTCTACATTAATTATTATGGATTTTAAAAAGCAAGGCTCTTGATGGCCTTGTTCAAAAGCAGTAGAGATTTGTGAACATGGCATATCAAAGGAAAACAAGGAAAGTGAAAATATTTTCTGTAGCAAACGTATTATTATTCTATTACTCTTAGAAAAGGTAATGACAGATTCCCCAAAAGAATGTTAGTCCTAGCCCTCTTCTGACAGCCTCAAGGTATGGATTAATTTATCAGGTAACAAATAAAAATAATATGGAAGTTCAAGAACCTAAAATAAATAACAGGAGGAGACTGTCAGACTGTGAATTTGGCTTCAACTGTGGAGCTGCATTTTGAGTAACTTTGAATAACTTCCTTTTTGAAGGAGGCAGCTTTCAATCATTTGACAGGGAGACATTATGAAGTAAACAAGTAATTCAAAATTGAAATGGATTCAGTCAATTGTGATACAGAAAGTACTTATGTATTTATTTATTTTCCAGTCAATGTAAAATGTCATATAGAACAAAAAAAAGGCTTATTATTTTATCTGCCTTTGTTTGATCCCTAGAGAAATGAAAATTATGAGATCTCTTTATATCAACTGTAGTTTGTGTTCAGTTGCATTGGTTCCCAGAGATTCTGTTGGCTTTTTGACTTCCATATGTGAAATTCTCATTTACATTCTCAGTTTCCATTGTGGTGGAGAGACAAAGCCTCCATTGCTCCATGGGTATGAGCCTTATTACATTACTGCCTTCACTTTGAAAAGTAAATCAAGAAATTGTCTCAGCAGACATCAAAAAGTCACTAAGACACTGGCTAAAACTATTCATTTATGGAAGGATCTTGATTTTCACATTCAAACTAAAGTGATGAATCCAGATGGGGGCAGACCCAGCAAAGAACTATGAAGAAATACTCTTTTATGATCAAAACTGTGCTGTTTTTCAGATCTTCTTTGCTCTACATTTTTCCCTCCTTTGCCCTTATCCCTTGCTTTGCACTCAGTGCTCTGTCCTCAGTTGTCCTCCCTTCTGAATCTCTCTTGCTCCCCCAGGAGTTGAACTAACATGGTTCTTTAATTACACTGACCGTTAGACATTGCATAGGAATGAGGAGGATGTGTTTAGAGCTGAGCTTTGGATTGGGTTTCGTCCTTGAGGGGATGACGTGGGGGATACAGGTGTGGAGGGAGGGCAGGAGGAGGAAGGATAAGCACACTTCCCACCTTGTGTCCCCACACAGACATCAGGCACAACTGTAGCCCCTTCTAGTACTTCTTGGAGCAGAAACAGTCTAAGGAGGGCAGAAGAGGTGCAAAACGAGAAAAGAGAATTGTCCATACAGTGTACCATTCTAGTCAGTGGATTTAGTTGGATATGCAGTGTGAAGAGTATGGTGACCTTTCCCAAGACCTGGTGAAACATGGTCACTCTCCTTGTGTTATAGAGAGCTGCCTACTACCCCTAAAATGGATTCCTGGCTTTGCTACTAATTGTGACCATAAAAAACAAACAAACCTCATAGTCATGCAGCATTTATTAATACATGGCATGTAGTACTGAACAGGTGGCGTGACTTGATTTACTACTATATTTATATTAATAATGTTTTTATGTTGGTTGACTCTATTTTTAGTATAATATTTGTAGTTCAGTTGCTTTGTTTGAATTTATTTATATTATAGTCGTATGTGTGCTATGTCGTCTTTGGGAGCATGGCATGTTAGCCAGAATCCTTAATAAATTGAAAATTGAAATTGAAATTGAAATTGAACTGAACAAGTCGTTGGCAGATAAAGCCCCCTGTGAAAATTGAAATTTCAGAGAAATAGCACTTACATTGAGTAGCTTTGCAAAAAATGGACACATTCTCTGCAAAAAAGCCAACAGACATCTTCTATAAATGGGTACATAGTGTTTTAATCTATTTACATATGGTACATCTCTATCCAAGACAAGAAGCTAATTCGATATACATCATTTAGCTGCAGGCAATAAGGAGACTTTTAGCAGAAACAAATATTAGTTCTGTTGCCGGTCTTATTCAGTGGGTCTTTAGCTCTGTAACTGCACTCTCATATTAATTTAGAAGATAATTGAAAGAGCATTTAATAAGATTCATTACCTTTAAGCAGTACATTAGTTGTTATCACTAATAAATAATCTAAAAAGGAAAAGGAGCTCAAAGATTTACCAGTTTTATATCTTCTCCCTTTCCATAAGTGGAAATTTTATTACTGTAATTGAAGACAGTGTAAAATAGACAATACATGATAGTTCTCAGGATGCACCTTTGGGAGACACTTTGGAAGACTATTAAAACCACAGTCTTTCCATTTTAAACCAACCTCCATTAGGGATTAAGATGAGACCATCACAGGGGACCGATTAGCACATATCTGCTTTCTGAAGGATTTCTTTTACCAGCCTTTGAACCATCTGATGCTGCCCACCATTGTACAGAGGAAAGTGGTTTAAATATAAAATGGGTACCTAAGTAGATGGATGAAGTGATCACTTAGGTGCTCAGATACTATGGTTTGATGGCTTAGATCTCAGTTGACTGATCTTGAGGACAAACCACTGGGTTTAGGCCCAAACTGGATATAGCCCTAAGTGCACGAAGGCAGGGCTGAAGAGAATTCACACACTTGGTGCCATAAGGGGGAGAAATGAAAATATGCCCTCCCTTCCCTCCCCTCCTTTTTACAAATCATTTGTTTGGATGAAATAGCCCATAGCAAGGTGATGCAGCTGGATCAGAAGTATGGTTTCTAAAGGGCTTCAGCTGTACTGTGGCATTACAACACAGGCTGTGGGGCTGGGTTTGTGCCACACTTAACATCATGGGATAGGGGGTGAGGACTGCTCCTCCTAGGTACTACCAAAATGCAGATGGTAACTGAGAAGTCAAAAACTGACCTTCAACTTCATTATTTTCCATATCCATTTTGAAAAGGATGCAAATAGACGGCTTTGTAAGTACAACTGTACAGGTGCCTGACATTACTGTGAATAATCCCACTGCCTGCAATGAAATTTCCTACACAAAGGCTCTAGCCCCACATGACAGAAATACTAGATCTGCCACTACCCAAAGAAAAAATAAAGCTCATTCAGTTTGCACAGAGATAGCAATTTCCTGAAGACTGAAGGAATAGAGCATTTTCCTGGTTTTTGAGCTATTATAGATAGCTAGGTCCATGGCTGAAAGACAGGAGCTGCTCTATTTTTTATTAGAGGAATTCTGGGGGGATAGGTTTGTTTGGAGCATGGCCTTCAATTTTAATGGAGATGGACTTCTGGAAGGCTGTTTCCTGGTCATAGGAGGGCAGATGGGGAGGTTGTGTGAGTGAAATTATTTTATCCGAGTTTTGGACCACAGTGTGAGTTTATTATGCCTCTCCCTTACATGCCTATGTGAAGATCCACTGTAATGGGAAGTGAGATGGGGACATGTTTATGTGGGTGGAAGATGTACTGGATTTAGATTAAATTTGGAAACCTGGAATGATATGAAGTAGAACTTTGAAAAAAACCCTCTTGTTTGGTTTTGACATGCCTTTGTGACCACTGATTGAAGAACCCATCAGCCAGACAACTTCAAATTATAGGAGAGGACCATGGCATATAATGTGTCCTGCGTAACTCTCAGAGAGGTGAGAGCTGCTCCATTCCTCCAGAAAGAGCCCTGAAGTGCAGTACAAGTCTATGGGAGCATATAGGTTGACTGCGCATTTTTGGATGTAACTAGTGTGAGGATGGAGTCATGGTCCTGTCTTCTCTTGAATCCTTTTGGAGGAATTTGCACCCCGGGTGTTGCTAGGTAGGAGCAGAGTTTGTTTTGTGAGGAGTGCATAAACTATCTTTTATCTCTAACCCTGGAGCTTTCCTCCTTATAGTCTGTAGTAATGTGAAGATAAGTCATGCTCTCACCTAGAGCTGACAACTTCAGAAGTAGCCGAAAAAGATTTCCTCAGTTGGCACAAGTCTCTTAAGTGCATGCCACTGAGGGAGTTTCATTTTTACTTCATATTGTCTCAGTGGAGAAAAATGAACCTGAATTTCCTCCCAAGCTAATTTTGGATCCTTTGCTCTCCGGAAATGCACCCATCCTGTAGTATTTTATGTAGTATGTTAATTACGATGTAGCTGATTCAGGTAGCCTATCCCATATTTGATCTAAAGCCATTTTTCTCTTTCAAAAGCAAAAAGCCTAAGCCTTTCCTCCATTGCTTGCATGCTAATCTCCCTGTCGACTTCTTTTCATGACCTCTTGTTTTCCATTTAGTTTCTTTCATATAGAATTCATCAACATCAATCCGTATTTTCCTGTTTGTGATTTTATGTCTTTCAATAAACAGTCCCCAGAGACAACTCAGCAGCTCAGCATAAGGTCAGTTTTCATGCAAGCTACATGAAAACTTGTACCCACTGTGACTCACCTGGCAAGCGGAGATGGAATCAGCATTCTGCATGGATTAGTAGATGAGCAATGAGTGACTTTTTGACACCTCACTGCAGGAACTTTACAGGAGTCAGGGAGAGTAAATGGAGAAATAAATGCAAATGTTTAGTGGCCAGACCCTCAGCTGGTGTAAAATGGCTCATTAAGTGTTCTTATATTAAGCTTTCGCTGGTGCAGGAACTGAAAACTAGGTCTCTCTGTTTCCAGGAGTGGGGGAAAGCTAGGGTCCCTTCCCCCAACCCTGGCTCCAGCCCCTTGACAGCAGCAGCCTACAGCTGCTGGCTGGGTTTTGCTGTAGCGGGAGCTGGGGGGGAGTGCAAAGACTCACCTTGCAGATGGAGTACTATCTCAGCTGGAGTACTGGGGGGAGACAGGCAGGACCCATGAGGCGAGTGGGCTCTGTTCCACCCTGCCACCCCCACCCAGCTCTGGTCATGGCAAAGCCCAGCTTGCAGCTGCATGCTGCTGCTATTAGAAGACCCAGGTGCAGGATCTGGGAAGAGAGGCCCCCCCTTACCTGTGGCCCCTCCAGCTACCCTGGCTGGAGCATTGCAGGGGAGCTGGACTGGGCCTGTGAGACAAGGGGAAGCTCCCTTCCCCCACATACCACCCAGGCCCCTTGACAGCAGCAGCATGCAGCTGCCAGCTGGGCTTTGCAAGGGCTGGAGCTGCAGGGGGTGGTGTAGAACGGAGCTCCCTCACGTCCTGGGTCCATTCCGCCCTGCCCCCAGCTCCAAATCTGGCAAATCCCAGCTAGCAATTGCATGATCCCCCTTCCCTCTCTTCTTTCCTTCTCTGACATCTCCCAGGGGTGGGGATGGGTTGGTGCAAGCATCAGCCCAGCCCAGTTCAGAAAAGGCATGAAAAAATAACACTTAAGGGAACCTGAACACAGTTTCCCTAAGGCACTCAGCTGTATAGCACCTTCAGCTAATAGCTGATTTATCAAGGGTTAATTTTTTACATGATTGGCCATTTTAAACTCACTCTGCAGCCATAAACATGTGTTATGTTATAGCTGTAGGGCACTTTCAGGAACCAAGCTGCATGAAAAATGTAACTTGTGTAAGTGTGCACACATTTAAAACCCATCAGTTAGCAGAGGGACTTGAAACCAGATTCTTCATATTGTTACATGCTTCTCCATCTCTCATGTGATAGAAAGGACTGATCCTTGCTTGGTTTTGGAAAGAAAAGGCTCAGGCACCTAGCTGCAGAAGAAGGTTTTCCAATGAGTGGAAGGACGTGCTTCCATGCTACACTGTTGCCCTGAGAGACCAGTAGCTTAGATGGTTTCCTGCTCAGTGGTTCTAAGCTGTGGATCTCACTGTTGGCTTGGTACTCAACAGTTAGGAAATTCAACATTTGACATGGTGAGGCACATGCTCCCTAAAATACAGCCTAAAATACAGTGGCTTTTCTGTGGAAATAAAGTACTCAAATACCTTTAAGGTCTTAGTGCTTCCCATAGGTGAAATGAGACTAATAGAGGTTCCCTATCTCACATATCCATTGCATGGATAAATACATGAACATTTTTTAATTCTTTAGGTACCATGGTAATAGAGACTAGGGCTGTGTGAAATTTCGCCAGCTATTTCATTTTAACGCTGTTTCAACTCATTTCGAGGTCAAAACAGCAACACTGAAATGAAGCAAAGGGCTTTGAAAAAGCCTCGAAACAAACTGAGGCTAGTCAAAATGTTTCAAAAACATTTTGGGAGTCAGGTGGGCTGACTCTCCGTCCCTGGCCAGATCTAGCGCTGGGGGTGGGAAGTCAGCCCAGCTGGGCTGAATTCCCAGCCCTGGCCCAATCTAGTGCCGGGATTTTCAATTAGTGAAACATCAAAACAGCTGATCTTGTGAAACACCAAAACAGAGTCAAAACAGCTTCACTGTTGCGATGAAGTAAATGGAAGATCTGTTTCAAATTGAAATGAAATTCAATACGAAACGCTGTTCAGTCGAAACCTTGAAACTCAAGGCAAAACGAAACGGTGCCTTTTGCACAGCCCTTATAAAGACCTGATAAATACCTGAGAAAATGAGTGTCTGTATTCTTATCTGTCTTCTTTCAGGATGCAGGCCCATGAAGAGTGAGGCTTGCCTGTGGTGTATGTGGTTGATCATAAGTCAGGCGGCAAAAAATAAACAACTTGTGGTCTGGTGAACACTAATTTGGGATCTAAAATAATCTTTACAGCTGCAATAATTTAGGATGACAGAAATAAAAATAGTAGTGAATTTCTCTTATTTAAACACAAGGAATTTGTTTTGTTAACAGCACCTGTAACAGGGTATGGGGAGGGGAAAGCACATGCAAGGAAATGTAAGGTCCTCAAATTTTGTCAGACAAGGTGCCCCCATTTGTATAAGCACCTAGTCTGAGTGTCAATCTCTATTTAACAAGTGGGCATGTGACAAACAAGTTCACGTTATGGTGCAACCTGCATCTGTTGGTGTATTATTGCTGGCACCTGTATGAAACAGATCCCTGAGGTGAAAAATAAGATACAATTTTAGACATTTAAATACATTCCAGTGTTCTTTTTTTTTTCTTTTAGAGGTAGAAAAGGAACAGCTTGTAAAGAGAATGTTTGCTGCAACCTACTCTGAATGATTTTGGTGCAATAAATAAGTATAGATACTCTTGGGTAGGATACCTGTAATTACCTTCAGTTGATCACTTTTAATTACCCATGCTACAATTAAGTGTTGATTAGATTGTTGAAAGTAAAAAA
>NW_017729033.1:9454719-9463228 GCF_001723915.1 Gavialis gangeticus
GTATAAACCCTTCCAGCCAGGGTTTGACTTGCACTTTGACTTTTAGGGGGGTTCTGCAAAAAAAGTGTAGGGCTACAAACATTTAAATAAGTGAGATTCCTTTTCCAAAGCCACAGGTTTCTAGTTTATAGGAAATTCTATTTTATTTGCAGTGCATCTAATGAGTAGCTCTACTGCAAAGATCTGACATACACAATCAGAGGATGTGTATAGAAGTTGTTTTTTTCCTGCCATTTAAAGTGCTTTATTGCCGTGACTTAACAGAAGTGTATGTCTTTACAGCACTTTAAAATGGTTATAGCACCTTAAATTAACCCTTGTTAAATGAAGTATTAAATGTGAAGTGCTATATTTGACAGCATTTTAGCAACCTACAAGCTCTTTAAGAAACTTTTGTAAGCAGATCAATTTTCTGATCCCAGGGTGCTGAGGAGCGCTCCTTGCTGCCTAATCTGGAAAGTGCAGGGAGACTCAGAGGTTTCCTCCTCCCTCTACCAAACACTGCAATTCTGTCTTTTTGAGAGCACTGTCACTTTATAGTGCTATAAAAAAAATGCTCTAACTTACAGTGCTGTAAAAGGTGTACAGAGCAGAATCAGGGAGGCCTTCTGCTTCACCTGTGTAACTGTGAAATTCATCTGGACTTTGAATGTGGAGCTAGCACATGGCACACATGCACCTGGAAGAGAATCCTATTTTACCATGTGAACCCAAACAGTTCTCCCATTTTTTAATAAGGAATTTTAATTTGTCCTAAAACACCTCTGTCTACAACTTCTCCTTGGGCGCATTCAGATGAGTCTGCATGTGCCTCTTGCCCTGTGTCAAACCCCTTTGAGACGGGGCAAGAGGCACGTGTGCGAATGAAAAAATGCTCCCTATGCTGTAAACTTGCAGCATGGGGAGAAAATTAGTCCCCTGGATGTCCAGGGGTAAAAAAAAAAATTGCTTTGCAGAGCAGCAGAGGAGTCAGTCCCAGCTGGGCCAGTCCCATGGCAGCAGGACCCAGTGTGGCATAGGACCAGCCCAGCTGGGCAGCACGAGCAGCCCCACGGCTGGCAGGACCCAGTTGGGCCTGGCATATGGTCCCTGTGCGCTGTGCCGGGTACTGCCACCATGGGACTGGCCCGGCCGAGTGGCAGAGCAGCCCCAGGGTTGGCAGGACCCAGCTGAGCTCAGCACACAGTCTCCAACATCTGGGAGCTGGCAGCAGCAGGCTCACTCCCAGTGCCGCTGTGGAAGGTAAGTTATGGGCCCTGGGCGGGGGGACTGTGGCCCTCCAAGGGGGAGCTGGGGCTCTGCGGGGGGGATTCCATGTGCTGTGTTGGAGGGGTGGCTTCACTCTGTGGGGGCTGGGGGGTCCACCCCTCCAACCCCACAAGTTCCCACCCTCAAGTTGCATCACAGTGGGTATATCTCCATGTGAAATTAATGTGAAACAATAAAACTCCACTGCTTATCACTCCAGAGTTTATTGCTCCCAGGCACTACATTTTCATGCAGATTTGGGACCACAGCAAATTGAACTGAGTTGGAGCAGCCCTGGCTGGCAGGGACCCCAGAGATGGGGGGGAGTGTAAGCTTGCCAGCCCGGGGCTGCTCAGACCTGGCTCAACATGCAGTAGAAGGGCTGGCTGGTGCACAAGGGTGGCAGGCAGCCCCTACACTAAAGTACCCTCATGCCCTTGTCAGCCCAGTCACCATGTACACACACATTGCTGCACACTAAAGAACTCTGCCACACGCTAGTGCTTGTATTTACAAGTATGAACCTGTGGTGGAGTTAATTAGTTTCCTGTGGCCTAATCGGGTTGCATGTGTTGACTTTGAGACTTTACTGTGGATCTAATTAGGCAGCTATGCAGTAAGCATCTCGTGTAGGTGTGCCCAGCGAAGTATAAAAGGACCTAGATGCCTCTGCAGCTGTTGTGACACATTCCTGAGCAGGGGTAGTAGGGGCAAACTTAATTGCATAGGATGAAAATGTAGCTTTGAAAGGCATTAGGGATGTACATGCAATTCAGGTTGTTAGGCAAGGTGAAAAGCAATGTCACTGCATGACTTAAACACCTAAAAGCCGCATACGCGTCGTTTTTGCATTTGAGGCATGAGTTGGAATCTTGCCCTGATCTCTCCTTTAAGTAATTTGTATCCATTTCAACTAACAAATTTCAAAAAGCCTAGACTCTCTGATTAGATAGAAAAATAAAAAGAATCACATGTTCTCCCTCTCATCTCTTATGTGATGGTAAATATCTAAAGCCTAAGGAATATCCATATTCATATAGAAAAACACAGTGATCAAATTACAGAGTATAGTAATAACATGAAAGAACTCTAGGTGTTCACAAGATTTTCTTTCTTTACCAGTAATACTGACACATGCATCCATTGATTTATATATATATATATATATAACGAATAAAGCTTCACAGACAGAAGACTGCAAGCTTTTATTCTGTGAGCTTCTAAGCACCCTGAATTCCCACCAACATGTAAGTAGCGCTTTGCACGTGACTTCACAGGTTCAGGTTCACCAGCCCCTTCACACTGATTTTAGAAAAAGCAGCTGAAATAGCAGAAGTGCTTGTTAAATATGAAATATGAGTTCAGTAAAGAGTTCCCTATAGAAGATCCCTTGTAAATAATGTTTTAAAAGGAATTCTAGGTTATAAAAAAAATATAACTCAGTGATTGCCCACTTTGAAAACAATATTTTATCAGAACAAATGAGAAGCAACTAAATGGCCCCACTATACAACACCTGGTAAGAGCTACATTCTTCTCTTCAAAACTGCAAGGCAAAAACTGCAGTGCTCTTCTGGGTCCTTAGAGATGTAAGATGGAGTCCAAGATGTCGTAAGTGTCACATATATGACATAATTAACTGGTTAATCATGCCATGCATGTAGATCAGCCACATGTGTGAAGTAATCATCACACAATGAAAATGCTATAAAAGAAGCCAATCAATTATAAAGTTCATTCTTGAAAACGTGTAACAATTCTATAGCTGGTTTCTATTCAGCTTTTATCTGAATGTGTAGCAGGGCCCTTATTCTGAAAATATGTATCAGCTGCCATAGAAGAGATAGATTCCAAGTGTGAAATCAGCATTAAATGGAAAAAAAAACACAAGGTATCGGTGAAGCCACAGGATGTTCCTTCCCTTCCCATTAATGCTGGGGTAGAAGTGAGCAACCCATTCTTCACAGAACAGCATTCTGTAGAAGACACTTCAGCTCTACTAAGTATCCTTAACTGTTAGAGGAATAAGTGGAGACTTCAGAAAGTTGAGTCCTAGGCCTGGATCTGCAACTGATCTTGGCCAATTCACCTCTATGTGTCTTGCGTTTTCTAGCCAAAAAAAAAAATGGGAATAATGAAGCTTCTGTGAGATGTTGTGATAGCTCTTGGCAATTGGGTTAGGTCCTGCATGAAAGGAAAAGGGCAAATATAGTGCTTGTATTTAAGAAAAGGAAGAATGAGGATGAGGGAACTATAGACCAGTCAGACTTATCTCAGTTCCTGGAAAAATCATGGAACAGGTACTCAAAGAATTGATTTCTAAGCACTTGGCAGAGAAGAAGGTGATCAGGAACAGTCAGCACAGATTCAGTGAGGGCAAGTCATGCCTGATCAACCTGAGTACCTTTTGTGATGAGATGACTGGCTCTGTGGATGCATGGGGACCAGTTAGCATGATATGTCTTGACTTCAGCAAGGCTTTTGATATGGTCACCCACAATGTTCTCACAAGCAAGCTGAGGAAGTAAGGGTTGGATGAATGAACTGTAAGGTGGATAGAAAACTGGCTGGATCATTGGGCTCAATGGGTAGTAATCAAGGGCTCAGTGTCTAGTTGGCAGCTGGTATCAAGTGGAGTGCCCATGGATTGGTCCTGGGCCCAGTTTTGTTCAATATCTTCATCAATAACCTGGAAGATGGCATAGAGAGCACCCTCAGCATGTTTGCAGATGACACCAAGCTGGGGGTACTGAGTAGTAGATATGCTGGAGGGTAGGGCTAGGATTCAGAGAGACTTCAACAGACTGGATTTGACCAAAAAAATCTTCTGAGGTTCAGTAAGGACAAATGCAAAGTCCTGCATGTAGGATAGAACAATCTCATGCACCGATACAGGCTGGGGACTGACTGGCTAAGCAGCAGCTCTGCAGAAAAGGACCTAACAGTAAGATGGATATGAGCCTGCAGCATGCCTTTGTTTTGAAGAAGGCTAAGAGTATACTGGTTGCATTACAAGGAGCATTGCCAGTAAATCAAGGGAAGTGTTTGTTCCCCTGTATGCAGACCGATGAGGCCACATCTGTACTACTGTGTCCAGTTTTGGGCCCGACACTACAGAAATGATGTAGACATATTGGAGAGAGCCCAGATTATTGAGCCCGGAGAAGAGAAGACTGAGAGGGGATTTAATAGCAGCCTTCATCTCCCTGGACAGTGGTTCCAAAGAGGAGGGAGCTGGACTGTTCTCAGTGGTGGCAGATGACAGAACAAGGACTAATGGTGTCCAGTTGTAGCAAGGGAAGGTTGGGTTAGATATTAGGAAAAACTTTCTCATGAGTAAAACACTGGACCAGGTTATCCAGAGAGGTTATGCGATCTCCATCCTTGGAGTTTTTTAAGACCCAGCTACATAAAGCCTTGGCTGAGATGATCTAGTTGTGGATGGTCCTGCTTTGACCAGGGGGCTGGATTAGATGTGACCTCCTGAGGTCCCTTCTGACCCTAATTTTCTAAGATGTTGCAAATAAGTTATTAAGTTACAGTTGTAATTAGTACTGAATGGACCCTACTTTCTATCCAAATGCGATAGCATCAGTTCTTCTACCTATCAGATGGTACAAGCCCAGTGAGCAGGATTTCCCTATCTCTAAAATGTCCTAAAGGAAATGCTGGGATATGACAGAGACCTGTCTTCCTTTACCCTGGGATGTGTACTGCCATTCTGTGTTTGTATGGCATATAACACAGTTGGGTCAGGGTGCTTGAGTGGGCTTCTGTGGTACTACTGCAATACAAATATATTCATCTTATTAATATTCAA
Organism: Gavialis gangeticus; assembly: GCF_001723915.1. NCBI lineage: Eukaryota > Metazoa > Chordata > Crocodylia > Gavialidae > Gavialis > Gavialis gangeticus. The sequence goes on from NW_017729033.1 coordinate 9,459,788, forward strand.
ATATTTCTTAGTAATTCAGTAGCCCTTTAGTCCTGTGTAAACCATACATTTTCTCCTGGAAAATCACTGGCCTGTTTCTGACTTCAACCTAAGACCGCTAACCAACTCACTTTTCCTGCCTTCCTGTATGAGGAGTAACAAGAGTCATAAAACCCTCAGAGGAAATATAGTCAGTCATTGAACAGAAGTTCTGTTCACCTATTTTAAAATCTAAGCAGAAGGGTAGAAAAATAAAGTTTCACATCAAAAAGGCTCTGAATGAGCATCTTGTCAAGACATGTGCATTTGTCGTCAGCTTTTGGAAAGAATTTCCCAAGGAGCAGAGTAATGATATCAACAACTCAGTGAAAAGCCAAAGATTTGAATACATTTGCATATAGAATGATGCGGAATATGATATCTAAATAAAATATAGAGGCAAAGTGTAGACCTTTATTTGTACCATAAAATCTCATAACATCATAATGCAAAAGAAGATGGGTTAGGCCATCTGCCAATTCAGAACTATTCCCCATTATTCAGTCATTCACAAGAAGCTGTGTCCAGTTTATCTTTGAACAATTCCAGTACCTGGTAGTGTATTTTTCTATCCCTTTAGAAAATAATTATGTATTATTCTATTTACGTGAGAAACTTAGCTGCTTCTCTAATGTTTGATATATCAGCTATATCAATACTGATGATAAAAAGAAATTCCCAGAAAAGCCATGTTAAAATGGAATTAAGACTGAGAGTACTATTTCATGGGCAGGGACGGTTGCAACAACTACTATTTATGTTGATTGGCATTTCTTATTTCAAGACTCTGTTTTCCATTTGTTTCATAACTTCCTCAAATCTTAGGCATTTAGACTAAAAGTTTGCACAATAAGTACCTGCCTTGGGATGATTTTTTTATTTTGTGTTTTTGGAGGGGTGAAAGGAGGGAGGAAATTTTAGCCTCCCTCTTCAAAAAGTCAGTGAAAAAAAATATGTGATCTTTGCTTTAAAACATATACCAGTGCCCACATGCTTTGAAGTAGGGCCTTGAAATTTGGCAAAGGGTACCCTCGTGTCAGGAATGTCTCTTTAGCTTCCCAAATTTGGCTGAGTTACTAGCCTTTTAAAAACTGCAACTTGCACAAGTCTGGTGTAGACTTAGCACAGCAGCTAATATTTCTGAATCTTTCACCCTTGAGCGTGCTCAGGCCTATCAAAGCTTTGGGATCCAGATTCAAATAGGTAAGTAGTAAGAATTTATATTCCTTCTTTGTGTGATTGTGTGGTTCAGCGTATTCCTGCCTAAAGGTTTTGGCACGTGTGCTGTCCTAGACATTCTAGTATGTGGGTATTCTAGATTGTGCACATGACCAGAAGGACTACCGTTTTGCTTATAACAATCTGAATCTTAGCTACAAAATTGATATACACATACTAGTTCCCCCCGTGCTTGATTAAGTAAGTATAGTGTGAATACACCCAATGGAGGAGGATTCCACCTTTTTGCCCAACTCAGTTGATTGGTTACAACATTCACCTAGCAGGTGAGTAATCTGGATTATAGGCTTGCCTCAGTCTGATTTGAACCTCTATCTCTTACTTCACAGGCAGGTGTCTACCACCAGGCTAGAGATAGATCCTTGTGGGTTTTTTAATATGGGAGTCAATCTGTTGACTAGTCAAGGGATAGAGCTTCCTTCTCCCCTCCCTCCACCTTTAGAAGTCTTAATTAATATTAATTTTGCTTATGGCAAGATCCAAAGATAAATTATTACTCTCTAATTTGCTGAGATGGATTGGCAGATACTGACATCAGTGCAGGCTTTTCCCCTTTCCCTTAGGGCATTCTTCTTCTATTAGTGGTAGAAGCTGTATAAATTGGTCTTTAGGTTAAAGGGTCTACTGCTATGGATGTTTCCTCTGGTACATGCCAGATTTTTAAAATATATAAAAACCCACCCACACATCAGATATTGTTGAAATCTCTGAATCCTCAGTGGAAGAGATTTTTAATTAAGGGCATAAGGTATGGTTCCATGGTAAAAGCCAAGGCAAGCAAATACACATTTAACTGTCTCTAGCAGCAAGTGACCACTTGAGGTTTTGTTTCCATTGAGTGCATCACTATAGGGTGATGGTGTTTGCCCAGGTTTGCTTAACTCTGTCGCCTCAGAGTGCAGTAGCAGGAGATGTCATGACTCACTGCCCTTCATTTCTTTCTTCAACCAGCCTTCAAGAAGGCCTTAGTCTAAGAAACCCAGGACACAAAAGCAACCCATAAAGTCCCTGGAGAGTTTTAGCCCTGCAACTTCTGCCCCTCCCTGCCTTTCATAGGGTCTCCCAAATCTACACAAGGGTTGGGGGAGATGTTCCTTCACCCATCAGGAGCCCAGCTGACTCCTTCTTCCTGTCACAACTGCAGAGAGGGATGCCAGAGCAAGCTGGCAGGGCAAGTGCCCAAGACATACTTTTCCCCTTGGATAGCTTGCCCTTTGAATCTGAAGCAGGTCATGTGGCATGACCACTTCTACTGACTGATATTGCCTGTTGATTGGTGGAAATAACATCAGGGGCCTCAGAGAGATCTCAGAATGGTTTTGTTGGATGAGTTACATGGTAAGAATTTCCCCAAGAGGTTTAGTCCTACCCAAGCCTTAGCAGACACATTGGAGTTTGACAGATGTGAGGAGCATCTGAGTTTAGTTGAATTTTCTAGCACTTTTTCCATGTTCTAGAAACTTCATCTGATTCTTTCTAAATGCACGTGCCTCATTCTGAGGGAGGCCAACCTGCTGAATGAATCTCAGAAAAACAGGTAATCACTGATCTCATGTACCTTTTCTCTCTCCCGTAAACCTAGATTGCATTTACATGGCAAACAATAGCAGAAAACTCTGTCGCAATCTGAGAGATTCCTTTTTGTAAATGTTTTGCTACTGAAGATGCACAGAATGGAGCTTGGCTGTAACAGGACATACAAATAGGGTGATGAGCATAGTAAATCAGGGATGTCAAACTGATTTGGCCCACTGGGCTAGATAAGTGACATGATGTCAGTCCATAGACTGGCTGAGTGCTATGGGCCAGTCTGTAGGTTGAATCAGTCTAGGAAACTGGTCCAAGGCACCAGATCTAGTGCACAGGGCTGATCTAGTGAGGGCACCATGAGTGTGCAGGATCAATGTTGTGTCTCACATGTATGCTAGAATGGGTTTGTGTGCTACACAAAGTGTGCACTGTGGGCAGCATGTGAGAGACAGTTTTGTGCTCCACATGCAGCCAGAACTGGCCCCAAGTGCCCCACACAGCACGCATCAGATCCAGCCCCATGTGCTGCATACAGCTCTGGTCCAGCATGTGGCTCATGCATTGCGTGGCTCCAGTCCAAGACCCACGTGCCACACTGCAGACTGGATGATAGGGCTTTGTAAACCAGATCTGACCTGTTGGACATATCTTGGA
>NW_017729033.1:9468228-9472656 GCF_001723915.1 Gavialis gangeticus
AAAATAGATTGAGAAGCTCAGCTCTTGCAAGAACAGGAGAGATGAAGTAAGGGACAAGTGACCTGTCAGCCATGGAGCACAGAGTTTTCCATGAAATGCTGGACAGCCCCTTAGCACTGGTCATAAACTCCTAGGAGGTTTCAGACTGGATATAAGGAAAAACGTTTTCACGATTTATGTGACTAGACTCTGGAATAGACTCCCAGCAGGGGTGGTGCAGGCATGTAACCTGGAGATCTTCAAAAGGAGACTGGATGCATACTTTGCTGGAGTGATTTGACCCCAAAAGTGTTTCCTGCCCAGAGAAGCGGGGCTGGACCCAATGATCTCATGAGGTCCTTTCCAGCCCTAAACTTCTGTGAATCTGTGAAATGATATAAATTCTTTAGCTGCTGAGGGATTTGGCAAAAACCTGTTATATCAAATGACTTAAAAAAAAATGTGACCTCTGATAACTGAACTAATATCTCATCAGTTGTGTTAAGCACATTTCTTTCTCTGAGCACACTTTTATTCAGATGATTAAGGTCCATGCACAAGAGGTTTCCATTGGACTATTACCATTATTGCCATTACTGTTGCTGAATACCAGTGCATGGCTTCTTCCATCTGGGAGATAACCCCACAACTACACTCATGTATTATTCTTTTACTTTTCCTAGAAAAGATACAGGGACACAGCGTGAAGCCTTATGGGGGCAAAGGGAGTTGCTGATGACACCAGTTTTATATTTCCCTGGCAGCTTTCCTAACCCTGTGAAGATATGTGGCTACATCTCCTGTATTAGTTTGCTTTTTGCCATTGATGCATTCCAGTTTCTCTGCTAAGCGTAGACATTTTATTGCTTGCAGCCCTACTTGGGAGTTGTTAGTCTTTGTATTGTGTACATATTTTCTGGAAGTACTTCCCTTTCTCTAGTTTTCTAAGGAACTGGCAACAAATCTTCAATGTAGTGTCACTAATCCCATGCAGTATCTGCTATAGCTTTGCAGATCTCCATTCTGGGATGAATGATAATCTGTTTTGGGACAGCTAAAAATGGCTGCTTCAATAGCAATTTAGTTTGAGGGTTCAGCAGTTAGATTCATGGTTATATACTATGGTGCTGTCCATTTTATTAAGCGGCTAGCTCATAGAGATATGAGTCCTTTTTGGGTTATATCCTACACTCTGGGTGTGTGTCTACACAAAATGCTAGACTAATTCTACTGCGCATTAGTGCATCACAGCAAAAGCATCACAAAAAACCTGTGCACTGCTCTTCAGTAGCACCAATTAAGCACATTAATGAATGGTGACCTGCATGCATTTGCAAAGGGCCTTTCTTATGGCATCTGCTACCTTTTTCTTCTTTTGTGGGATACCATCACCTGCTGTGGCTTGGTGGTTTGATGCATCGCCCATGATTTTGCTATGTTCCCTTTCTATTCAAGAGCTTGTTGTCTCATGCTAATTGTGCTCTATGGTGCACTATTCTTATGTTAGAAATTTGTTCCAGCCACTCCCCTCACTTTCCTCATTATTACGTCCACATTCTTGGATACAGCCTCCCCTTTGCTGCTAGCCTATACATTGCACTGCTGTTGGTTCATAGCTTCTTGTATCCTCGCTTTTGCTATGGCTTTTATGAGCATGAATCCAGGTTCAGAGGGAGCTGCACTAATAAATTAGTGTTTCTTTTGCCCAAAAAAAAAAAATCCTAGCTTTTACAATTTTTCTTTTCATAGTCCATATTTGCTATGTTCAGCAAGTCTGTGTACTGTGGTAATAAAAGCTTCAGCTGTTTCTCTTTGCTCCTGGCACCCTCTATTATTTTTCACCCTTTCATATATATTTTTCTACCTGTCTATGAAATGGGAACCCAAAGCCTCTTACACTTACTTCTTTTTTTTCCTCTTCTCCTCAGTGAGCTATAGGGCAGGTAGGCCCATTGCAAATAACATAGCATTTGCCTGATATACGTGTGCTTTCTGTTTGATCTATATGGTATCACTCAGAGTGTAATTCAAAGATTCAGAGAGACCTGCTGCCTGGAAATAGCCATTTGTGTTTTGAGTTTAGCAGCATCCCTGAGAGAGACGTGTAAAAACAGCATCAACCTTTTCTATTAGAGTTCTCACCAGCTTTTTCCTGGATTTTTCTTTTCCACACTCATTCACTCCCATGTTCATCTGAAATTCTCACTTCTTTTCTTTACTTATTCCTTAGAAAGGGGATCATCCAATTCTGAGAATATGTAGTATGGCAAAAGTTTATTAAAAAAAAAAAAGGAACAGCATTTCAGCTGCAACTACTGAACTTTCTTTCATGACTTTCCCCCATTTGTTATGTCCCCTAGTTCCACACAACACATCCTGGTCCTCTCTGAAAACTGTGGAGGACCAAGGATGTAAAAATGGGGTAACCTCCATAGCAATTATCTTCATATTACAGCTCCTCACTGGATTTGACAATATGTATTTCCTATTTTTCTACCACCTTTCCATTGTAATATGCTTCAAGAACCACCTGGCAGTGTCCTTCCTCACCTCACCTTTTCTTCTTTCCCCTGGTCTTCTCCATATGCACCCATATGTTCTCAATGGGCATGTCTAGCATGCATTTATGCTGGCTTAAATTTCCTGCACAGTAATTTACTGCTCAGTAAGTGGGAATAGGCTGGCGTCTACATGCAGGTGTTAAAACCCATTATTGCTGTGTGTGGATTGTCTTGGGACTAAAGTTAGTCCCAAGTCAGTCCACACACACAGTGTTACTGTGCCGTAAGATGTCTACTTGTGCACTACTGTGCAGTAATTAATTGGACATAAATTAGATACCTGCATGGTACAGGTATCAAATTTATGCTCAAGATGGCATAAGTCAACATATTTACTGAGCAGTATGGGCATGCATGTGTAGACACATGTCTGTACTGTACAGTAATTTTGGTTACTGCGCAGTAAATGCTCATGTGTAGATGTCCCAATAAGTACCATCAGCTTTCTATAAGGGATCGTGTGCTTGTGAATTTTTTTCACGTCGAAACCACCATGGCTTTATTTTTCTTTTTGGATCTTCCAGGTTGCCTGATTTAACATTTCATAGATTTCATAGACATTAGGGCTGGAAGGGACCTTGGAAGAGCATCGGATCCGGCCCCCAGCCCAAAGGGCAGGAAGTCAGTTGGGGTCATAGGATCCCAGCAAGATAAGCATCCAATTTGCTCTTGAAGATGTTCAATGTAGGTGCTTGAACCACCTCCGATGGCAGGCTGTTCCAGACCTTGGGGGCTTGGACAGTAAAGAAATTCTTCCTTATGTCCAGCCTGAAATGGTCTTGTAGTAGTTCATGACTGTTTGACCTCGTCATCCTTTGGGATGCTCTGGTGAACAAACATTCCCCCAGAAACTAGTGATCACCCCTGAAAAACTTATAGGTGGCCATCAGGTCACCCTGGAGCCAGAGCTTTTCCAGGCTAAAGAGCCCCATGGCTCTCAGCCTGTTGTTGTAAAATCTGTTTTCCTGACCTCTGATCATGCACATGGCTTTTCTCTTGACTCTCTCAAACTTCTCCACATCCTTTTTGAATTGTGGAGCCCAAAACTGGACGCAGTACTCCAGCTGTGGCCTCCCCAAGGCCAAGTACAAGGGGAGAATGACGTCCCGGGATTTGCTTGAGAAGCATCTATGGATGCAAGCCAGCGTTTTGCTCACTTTACTAGCTGCAGCATCGCATTGCAGGCTCATGTTCATCTTGTGGTCAATGATGACCCCCAAGTCTCTTTCTTCTGTAGTGCTAGCCAGCGTAGCACTGCCGAGCCTATAAGTGTGCTGCAGGTTTTGCCTCCCAAGGTGGAGAACCTTGCATTTTTCAGTGTTAAACACCATCAGGTTCTCGTCCGTCCATTTGCTGAGCCTGTCCAGGTCAGCGTGGATTGCCCAGCTGTCTTCAGGTGTGGATGCTTTGCCCCAGAGTTTGGTGTCATCGACGAACTTGGCCAGTCCACTTCTGACTCCAATGTCCACAACATTAATGAAGATGTTAAGCAGTATGGGTCCAAGGACAGAACCTTGTGGGACCCCGCTGGTCACAGGACACCACGATGAGTGACTTCCGTCAATTACTACCCTCTGGGACTGACCATGGAGCCAGTTTCCCAGCCAGTGGATTGTGGTGGACCCAAGGCCACAATTGGCCAGTTTCGCCAAGAGGTGATCATGAGATACCAGATCGAAGGCTTTTTTGAAGTCAAGATATATAACATCAATCTCTTTTCCCATGTCCAGGTGATAGGTCACCTGGTCATAGAAGAAAATGAGATAGGTCAAGCAAGACCTACCCCCAAAAAAGCCATGCTGGCTATCCCTAAGGATGTTGGCATCGGCCAGTTCATAAAGGATTGCCTTTTTAATAAACTTTTCTAAGACCTTCCCCAGGATAGAAG
>NW_017729033.1:9474040-9486877 GCF_001723915.1 Gavialis gangeticus
AGCCCCACTCCCAAATCCCTGTAGCGCCTCATGACCCAGTTGGGAGTGCTCCGAGCTGTGTCATTGGTGCCTATGACATGCTTCATGTGAATTGAAACATCCTTCAATTGATCTTAAATTCACAGAAATTTCCCTTAAAAAAACTCATTTCTTCAGCTGGCAACTGGCTGAAATCCTTCTTCATTAAAACCCAAGTCTCTGACGCATACAGTGCAATCAGGATGTAATAATCCCTGTACATCACTAACTTAACTTCCCTAGGGACATGTCTGTTCTATGCCAAATCATTAACACTTTTATAAAAATTCCTTGGGAGCTGCAATGTTCTTTTAATTTCTTCTCTGGTCCTTCCATCACTCTTGATCACTGAGCCAAAATGTACAAATCTAGTCCCTACATTTAGCTTTTCTCTTCTTAAGGTAACTCTTCCAACCGTGGGGTGCCTTGTCCTAGGTAGAAAAACACTGTTTTAGTCTCTTCAGTGAACTTTGACCCAAATCTTTCCTTCAGGTTCCATGTGCCAAAGTGGTATTGAGCTTCCTCCGTGTTTCCACCCCAAAACATCATTGTCAGTGAACATTTTTCTCCCCTACCCTCTCTATCGCCTTTCAAAGATCTCTTCCCATGAACACATCAAAACAAAGTGTCTTGCTTCAGACCATGCTTCACATGAAATCCTTCCATCTTCCCCTAACTTGTCAGCACACAACATTCATTGACTGAATACATTCTTTTAATCCAATCCGCATAAGCCTTATTCACGTTTAACCTTTCCGGCTTTTCCCATAACTCTTCTAGCTGTTTCTTGCAGTACACTATCATAAGCTTTCTCAATATCTGTGAAGGTGAGGATAACTCTTGTTATACTCCCAGATCCTTTCTATCAGCTGTCTTGTAGGAAATATGAAGACTGTTATTGATCTCTTCCTCTGGAACCTATGCTGTTCACTCAATCTTCTTTTGAATCCATCCAAACATAACCTGCTTCAATATCCTGGCTCAGTGACCCATAAATGTTATTCCCCAATAGTTTTATACTTTTTATCCCTTCTCTTTCAGATATGTGCCACAATTCTGTTATTTCAGTCATCTGGTAACTCCTTATCTTGCCAGCTAGTTTTGAATACTCTGTGTAGCCATTATATCCACATTTCTTATATCCATCATCACCTCCTTGAATACTACTGCTGTTCCTTTTCTCTTCTTTCCAATTGCTCTTCCCACTTCATCCACTTCCAAATCTTCATCCTGCTCTAGTTTGCTGACACTTTATAGCTCTCACTTTCTGTCTTTTATTATTATTCTTTTGCCAGGGTCTTTTACATTTGCTGTATGTTCAAAATATTCCTTTCACACTCTCTTAATCACAACTGGTATAGCAGCCAATGTCTGATTTTTATCTGGAATAATTCCAGACTATTCTCTCCTTGATTTCTTGTTTTTAACTAACTTATATTGTATCCTGTTTGAGATTCCCGTGAACTCTTTTGTACTTTTCCCTTTTTACTAGATGATGTTTTCTGTTTATTTTGTCTATAGTCAATTTTATTTTCGATCTTATTTTGTGCCATGCTGTCCGTACCTATCTCCCCCCTCCCCCCCGCAGTGCTTTTGATTCTTGTTGTCCTTCTACAGGATTTCCTTCTAATTTCTAACTTCATTTGCTTTGTCTGCTTTAAAAATTCCTGTCTGAGGTAATTCCATTCTACCTCTGCTGTCCTCAGTTTACCCTTGGGAAGCTTATTTGCAATTCTTTCTTGGAAGTTACTGTGCAGTACAATTTCCACATTTTCAATGTTCTCATTTTCCTGTTCACTTTAATCTTGGTATTGTGTTTGAAATCATGAGAAATAGAACTGTGATCTATGTTTAAACCCATACTGGGGGCCACCTTCACTTTTTTCATAAGTTTTGCCCACTCATTATCTCATGTTTATGCAATCGTTTCTGGACAAACTTACCTCACACCATCACATTATTAAATGGCTCTTTTTGTTTTCTAAACCAGCCATTTCTGAAAAACCTATTCCTTTGAGATCAATTACACACCCTCTTTATTTCTATTTCCATCTCAGTTGGGTCCTAAAACTTTTTCATATTCTGATCTGTTTATCCCAACTTGTGTATTGAAGTTATGCCTGAAATGATCCATTCTGCAATTCCCATTCTCAGTCTTTTTAAGCCTTTTTTTGCATCTCAGATAGAAACACAGAGGCTAAATGAACTTTGTATTTACAATATCATGTTTGCTAATGAGAATATTGGGAACTTACAGATGTGCTCTGGGAGTGGAGGGGAGGGGATCTTTAATTAGAGTGGCTCCAGGAGCTGCTCTGATTCAAACACCATTAGTGTCACATGTATCAATGCCCCCATGCTGAAACATAGTGGCAGGGGCACTTTCACTAAAGCTCATTGAATGAGCTTTAGTTAAAGCTCTCCCACTGCTACTTTTCAGTGCAGGGACACTGATAATTGTGACTCTGGAGTCTGCTGGAGCGCGGTAATAACCATGCTCCAGCAGACTCAATTAATCAAGTCTGTTCCAACGTGCTGTGATTACAGTACAATGGAGCATCCTCACTGAACATGTATAGGTGCCCATTCTGTCTAGATCTGGTGTACACAATTCAAGACATCTCAAAACTATGGTCAAATTTGTCAAAGGTTTAAAGAACAACAGCTCACCAAAACTCCCTAAGTAGCTCTTCCCCAGGGCCTGGCCCCCCACTGGCACCACTCAGCAATGCTGGGATGTCCGTGAAGACCAACTGGGGACACACATGGGCAGGACATGCTTGGCTGGACTGATGGGATAGGGCTGTGGGCCGGCAGGGGGGCTGGGGCTAGGGTCAGGACTGGGACTGGGGCAGTGACAATGGGGCAGTGACAACATGTGGCTGGGGCCTAGGCCTGGGGCAGAGCCATGATCCACTCCCCACATGGGCTTCCCCCCTATTGTGCACAAGTCCCCAGACCTGCATGTGAGCCCTATGTGATAGAAGTGGGCTGGCCTGGCTCTGCTCCTTGGTACCACATGCAGTTCCCAGAACTGGCTGGAGCTGCGTGCCACCTGGCAGCTGCACCTGTGTGGACCACGAGCACACCAAGGGCCTGCTGCCCACTGCAGCTGCCACCGCTGGTGGCTTTGTGTCATAGTGAGTGTTGGGATACCCCCTTTGTGAAGGTCCCAGGGTTCACGGTGGAGTGGGGTGGCAACTGGAGACACGAACGAACAGGTTGAGATTAGTGGCGGCGGAGTTCTGAGCAGCATAGAGGCGTGTGGTTTCAAAATAACAGATGGTTTATTCACTTATGCTTTGCGAGATGTAGGCACAGTAATTCTTCAGTTACAGTGGTGCGATGGCATGAACAAACAACAACACAGGGGTCCGTTGGTCCACAGGGTTCTCGAGCCAAGCCTTTGCTATCTAACCTGGAGGCTAGGGGCGGCTGCCTGGCTCAATAGTCCTAGGACTGGTCAACGGCTCATAAAAGAAGTGAACTAACACACAGTACAATGAACTGTAACTCATTGAGGATAGCCAGATATGATGCCAATCGAATGGTTGAAGTGGTTGTGAAGGTAGCCGGAGTCGTGATCAAGGTGTGCAGAGTCAAGCCAAGCCGTGGTCAAGAAATGAAGCATAGGTCGGTTAAACGCCAGGTAAGTAGGAAGCTGGAGACAGTGGGAACTGTCGCAGGCCAAAGTCAAAATCAAAATCAAAATAGTACATAAACCGGAGAATCGATGTCACGAATGAACAGTACAATCGAGTGTGAAGACTCAGCAAAACAGCCAGAGTCCTCACTGGAGGAGACAGACAGGCCGAGAAGCCCTACTGAGAGACAGATTCTGAGCCCAGGCTCTGTCCTCAGTTCAAGCGGATCTCCCCCCGAGGGAGGGTCTCACTAACCCTTTTAAAGCAGCCCCTTGGCCAATTAGGTTGCTTGGCAGGCAGAATTTTCTAGACGAATTACCTCATACCAGAGAACTAATGAGCATGCGCTGTAGCAGGCTCTCTGTATCAACTGAGCCTGCCTGGAACCAAAAGTAGGTCAGACTTGAGTGACAGGCCTGCAGGTCACACAGAGGACACATGCTAGGCCTGTTTCCACGGCACATGCTTATCACAGCCAATTTATTTCTTCACTCCTGTATTGCCAGCATACACGTAAAATTTTCCATGACAGTGAGCTATGTGGGGGGGTCCCCACACTGCCGACCTTTCCTCACACCCAACAAACTCCACACACCCACATCTTTCCTACACCCTCCATAACCCTCTCTTATATCCATAAAGCCACACCACCCAACATACCCTACAGCCCACACACTGCTAGCCCCCCAAACCCCATACTGACACAAACACACCCCCCCCTACATCCCACCATACCTACATGCTCACCCCAACCACACTCCCCCACTCCCCCACACATACCCCACATATTTCCCCACACAATATACAACAGTAACATTTTTAACCTATTATGGATTCACTTTTATATACACTATTCAAATGCACATGAATTGGAACAATTAAAAAAAAATGAAAATATGTTATAGTAGACGGTTTGTTTGTTTTTTTCCCAGTTCCAAGATAGCAATCCCCCATCCCGCTCCCCCCTCCCCCATGGTCAAAATGAGAGACTCCTGGTGGAAAAAGTCGGGGGTTAGGAAGCAGGACTTCCAGTCCCAAGATGGTAACTAGAGTGTGGGGCATCTCTCAAGGGGTAGGATTACAATTACCACCTTGACAGCTCACCAAAACTCATTAAGTGGCTCTCCAGCTGAAATAACTGCCCACCTGTCACCTAATGCAAAACACTTAATCTAGGCCATCTCTCTCCCAAGAGACTTATGGAGGCAGAAATATCATCCACTTGCTTGGTTTTATACGCATAGCTTTGTTCAGGCTTACCCATGCCACACATCACCCGTGCATCCCTTCCACTCCTGATCATCTGAGAGTTATGGCTATGGCTACCACTCATCCTTTTCTAGCAATAAGGTCCATTCATCTAGCCCATTCTTCCTTAGCTTGCCTCAGAGAATGCTGTGGGAGACCATATCAAACGCCTTGCTAAAGTCAAGGTATATCACATCCACTGTTCTCCCTGCAGCCACAGAGCCAGTCACCTCATCACAGAAGGGAATCAGGTTGGTCAGGCATGACTTGTCCCTGGTGAACCCATGTTGACAGTTCCTAATTGTCTTCCCCTTCAAGTGCTTAAAATTGATTCCTTGAGGATCTGCTCCACAATTTTTCCAGGGACTGAAGTGAGGCTGGCTGGTCTGTAATTTCTTGGATCCTCCTTTTTCCCTTTTTAAAATATGGGCACTATGTCCTCTTCCAAACATCTGGGGTCTCTCCTGATTGCCATGAGTTTTCAAAGATGAAGGCAGTGGTCCTGCAATTTCATCAGTCAACTCCTTCAGCACCCTCGGGTGCTTCCCATCCAGCCCCATGGACTTGTACATGTCCAACTTTTCTAAATAGTCCCTAACCTGTTCCTTCAACACTGTTGGCTGCTCACCTCCTCCCCAAACTGTGCTGCTTGGTACAGTAGTCTGGGAGCTGACCTTGCCTGTGAAGACTGAGGCAAAGAAGGCATTGAGCACTTCAGCCTTTTCTCTATGCTCTTTCACAAGGTTTATTCTCCCATTCAGTAAGGGACCTACACTTTCCCCAATTCTCCTCTTGTTACTGACATACTTGTAGAAACTCTTCTTGTTACCTTTCACATCCCTTGTTAGCTGCAACTGCAGTTGTGCTTTGGCCTTCCTGACTTCATCCTTGCAGGTCTGAGCAATGCTCTTATATTCCTTCCTAGTTGGTTGTCCAAGTTTCCACTTCTTATAAGCTCCCTTTTTGTGATTTAGTTTACTGAAGAGTTCCCTGCTAAGCCAAGCTGGTCTTCTGCCATACTTGCTAGTCTTCCTGAACATTGGCATAGTTTGTTCCTGCACTCTCATTAAAGTTTCTTTAAAATAAACCCAGCTCTTCTGGACTCCTCTTCCTCTCAGACTGGATTCCCAGGGGATCCTGCCCATGAGTTTCCTGAATTAGTCGAAGGCTGAACAAGTCAAAGATTCATCTCTCCCTTGATCCAGGTCTTTGCTTCATTGGAACAATAATTTTGAATCCTCAGGTAGCTGCATGATGGAGTACAAAAACCATGAGTCAAACCATAGGTATATACTACTAACAGCATTTTTTTTTTTTGTCAGAAGACCTGCCTCTGTCAAAATAGTCATATCTTCCCACAAATTTCCCCTCTTTTCCCTGAGACCACAAATGCCCTCAGGGAAGATGGTGATCCTCTACTCTGTGGGTAGGCATACCCAGTCCCATTGGGAATGAAAGAGACCCTTTTCAAAACAGCTGAGGTCAGCTTTAACTTCAGTCTCAATAAGACTGCCAAAAATGACTGTCCTTTTAAAATCAGTGCCAAATGAAAGGGAGTTGGAAACTTTCGAAAGAAGTTAGCTATTCATGGCTTTCTCTCTGGTAAGACATGTTTATTTCAGAAGAAATTGTTAGTTATGGAAATGGGGAAAAATGATCTGTAATCCTAAAATAATAATAATAATAATAAAAAAATTAAATATAGCCTATGCACAAGACTTCAATGGGATGGATGTTTGAAGAATCTGTTATTTTGTTATTGCAATTGCTAGGGGAAAATTAAACGGTCTGTATTGGGTGCCAAGTCTCTTAAAAAAAACATTTGTAATGCATTTTAAATCCTAATTTAATTAGCATTTGCTTGTAAATCCTCAGAAAAGTTATTCTTTACACAAACAAAAAAAAGCTTAATTGCAGGGAGTATATACTATACTCATGCACACCAGAGCAGTTAAATATATGAATAGAATATACCTTTTTATACAATGGAATCTAACACTTTGGTGGTACCTTGTGCACTAAATATTCTAAGTGGGCACATCTACACATTCATTGATGAGCAGTAGTTACTGCGCATTTAATTTAGTACTTGCTTAATGAAGTACTAAACAAATGTGCAGTAGTTAGAGTTACTGAGCAGTAGCACTGGTGATAGCCTTTTCTTTGATGCTGCTGTGCAGTAGTAGCTGAATAAAACTGCACAGTAGCATATTAGCACTGTCTGTGCTGTGATGCACTACTGCACAGGGTTATTAGGCTACTGCGCATTAGGCATCTTCTGTAGATGCGCCCAGTGTTATCTATATGAGTTCTCGTAACTTGGCTGCATATCCAAATACCCCAGCAACTCTTTGAAGTGCATTTAAATATTTTTGCTGAAAATTAAAGATTTTTTGTTCAAAAACCGGCTAAAAACATTTTTTGTTTTGTTTTGTTTTGTGCCTATTGTTTCAGGAAAAAAAAGCCAACATAACATTTTAAAAGAACTGGAAATTTTTAGTGCAAATCATTTGTTTTCAAAAGTGTCAACTTTAGAATGGGGAATGGAATTTAAAAAAAAAAAATCAGCCACCTCTCTATCTTTCATTTAGGAAGACAAACTCCTACAGATCAGTTTATTTCACATCTTACTGAATGAACAGGTAACTCATTCCAGCAGACAGGATAAGAAACTCTCTCTCTCTCTCTCTCTCTCTCTCTCTCTCTCTCTCTCTCTCTCTCAACTTTTGCCTTTGGGCCCTCATCTTGTAAAATCTTATTCACTTTATCTGTTTCACTAACTTAAAAAACCTTGGTTTCTATCACTGTGGCATGAGGCTATGTGCCATCATTGGACTGGGAATTCTTGAGTAAATGAGTTTTGTAGACTTAGAATGGAATAGAATTCCCTCTAGGCAGTTAAAGGATTTTGGAAGATGCAAGTAGTCTGAAGTCTTTACTCTACTTCTCTTTGAGTAGATTGCATAAAGCACAGCTGTAGCTCTGGCCCTTGCTCATCCCTTGCAGATGGTCTGCTGTTGACAAGAGGATAGGGCAAATATGAGGTTATTGCTTTAGTCCTCCATGTTCTCCAGCAGCTCAGGGAGTAGCACACTGCACAACACTGAATGGTTGTAGCATTGCACATCGAAGGTCAGCCTAACCATTGAAAGATGACTCTCAATTCATAGAATTGTGGTGGAAGGGACTTGAAAGTTCACTTTCTCTAAACCCCTGTATGGTGCAGGACGCACTAGTCCCAATGGCTGCACTTCACGTAGCTGTATATTTCTGCAGAATTCCCATTGCACAGTTATACTGTGAAGTTCAACTGAGCTCTGTAGGGGGGGTGTGTGTGTTTATTTTTTTTTCTTGTTCAGTATAGCCATTTTGTACATTTGTACATGCCAGTTCAAATGCGTTGTATGCAAAACAGTGTGATGGACTCCATGTCACTGCTAGGAACATTTGGATTGAATCCCCACTTTGTTGCCTGTAATTTAGGGGTTTGCCAGTCGGATCTTATTTCAACCATCTAATTAGAAACGGTCTGGAAAAATAAAATACTTCAGGGCTAATCGTGAGATAGCTTGTTCTGCTGACAATGCTGCCGTAATTCACCTACTCCTTTGATGCTTGTAAAATGTTAACCTGTCATGCTTGTTAATTTTTTTTTTATTTTTAATGTACTATAAAAATTATATCTTCCTCAATATTTTATGCTTTTATTTATATTTTATGGCAGCAAATAATGCTTGTAAAGCATTACAAGAAACAGATTTTTACTTACCTGAAAGGGAAGCCTGCCGCACACGGTAGCATTAAAGAGTGTTTTGAAGAAGGGCCATGTAAAGTGTGTGAAGCCCAAAGCTGATTTCCACTATTTGTAACCTGTTGTTTCACAGTGGTGGTTATTCCTACTGCCATGTACATTTGTGCAAAACAAAGGTCAAAGGTTACTGCTGTTGTTCAATATGTAGCTGTAAAAACATAGACTTTTTTTTTCACCTTTCCCTACAGACTTAAAGCAACTTCAAAATTGTTCTTGTAAGCACCTAATTGATGTGGGTGGAACATATATATCCTAGGCACAGCAAGTGACCCAGGTTGATTGTGCTCCAGTGGCTATATAATCACTGAAGAGTCTAGAATCATTAGGCACCTCCATTTTGACCTGAAAACTTTCCTAGGTCTCAGGTCAGGGAATATGCAAGAAGAGATCTAGATCAAGCACATGGGTCCCACTGTGATCCAAACTGGTGGAGTGAGGTGCTTATATACCATCAAAGTCACCAGTAGCAATGCGTAGGGGGTGCATGGTGGTGCACATGCACCACTGGAGAGCACTGGTGCACCCCCTGATTAGCCACGCTTACCACTTAGGTGATGGGTGGGGGGGCAGGCGGGAGCGCTAGTGCCCACCCTGCAAGTGCCAGCCGATCACTGCAGCCACTTCCGGAAGCAGCCACAACGATCAGCCACAGTGATTGGCCATGGGGGAACTCCCTCTGGGCAGGTCGATGTACCATGGTGCACCCCCCACCCCCACCCAGGCAACAAGACTGGCCCCCCTGACTAAGGCAGCACCAGTCACCCATGAAAGTCACTGATTTCTCTGGCATTTGCAGAACAGAGCTAAAGTGTATTGAACACTGACAACATCACGTTCAGTACCAAGTACAGAACCCCCCAACCACTCTCCAATGTAGTGGGGATTAGAACCCAGATTTTGAGGGCCTTCCCTCATCAGGGGGCTGCCAGAGACTAACCCCTCCTGACTGCTGTCCTTTTGGCCTCATGAGTCGTGCACTCGTCATCCAAACTTTGACAGGAATGGTGGGCTTTGCCCCAGAACAACAATTCTATGATATGGCAATTAGGATACTTTCTTAGGACCTGGGATATGGAAGTTTGAGCCTTCACAAGTTGGCCTCAGGCTTCCTGAGTGAGAACTTTAAACACTAAGCTGTTGGGCAAAAGATGGACACTACTACTGCCATTTTGGGGGGTAAATTCAGGGCTATCGAGGGTATAACTTGACCATGCCAGGTTTATAGGGTATTTCTGAGCACTCTTCTTCTCTCAACATCAACAGAGTTGAAGTGAAATTTAGCTGCATAAGCACTCCAGCCATATTGCTTCTGTTCATAGTAAACATCCAAATTGTGATGCCAGGGAACTCCACAGTTTATAAACTAAGACACCTAATGATTTCAGAAACTTATTGTTTTTCATGATTATTTATGTGGGACTAATAGGACTGGAAAGGGCCGCTTGAGCCATTCACATCCAGTCCCTTGCACATGCAGGCAGCCACTTACTAGTTGCATCTACACATTTGCTTTACTGCAGGCTAATTAGCTCCACAGTAAAATGTCACTGTCTACACATACATCAATATTAGGGCACAGTAAATTAATTAACTCCATCATTAGATAATACTGTCAGGAACAGTACTAACTTACACTGCAGTTACTTATTCTGCTGAGATGCCAGTGTCAGGGACTGGGTAGGGCATGAGTGTGCTAAAGAGAGAGGGATGCTGGATGCACAGCTCCTCACTTTAGCACTCTCATGCCCCATCAAGCCCCTCTGCCACCTGATGCCAGCACCTGGAGCCTGGGGCTGACCTCCTGAGCCTGCTGCCAGCTTGGGGCTGCTCAGCCCTGGCTCAAACTGCTACTGTCCCTGGCGCATGTTCCAACGCTGTACCTGGGAGTGGCTGACTGGCTGAACAGCTCTGGTGTTTATTGAATCATCTTAATTGCACATGTAGATGGACCCAATGAGTCCTAAAAGAGGTCCCTTCCAAGCCCTTGAACTCCACAGTCATAAAAAATTGCAAAATCCAAAGCATGCTATAAAGTGCCACAGATACAATCTAGGGCAGACTAAGGTAATGTACAATGCTCTGGCATGGCAATGCCAAAGAAATTGAATCATGCATTGAAATTTAGCCATCTAAATCCTGCAAAAAACCCTATATATGTGCCTAAAGACTGAAACTTAACCTAGTTGTCTGCACCAAAATATTTTAAAAATCTGATATGCAAATGCTTTTCTGATCAATATGATTTGAGAACTTATACAGAATAGAATAGAAATTTTGTCTAGGCCAGTTGGTGTTTCTTGTCTTAGATTAAAAGCATTTCTTAGTTATTAGGTATTGTCTTGCTGTTTGAACTACAATTCACCTAAACTGTGACACAGTACTTTGAAGTTTGATTCTAATGTTTGATCTGTCCATCTGTCTATTCCATGACTCACTGCAAAACCTCAGCAAAAAAGTGCAGTCAGCTGAGCACGCCGGAGGGAGCACACGGTGCCTTCGGTATCCCCCAACCCTGGAGACAGCAGCAGCAGCAGCAGCAGCAGCAGCAGCAGCAGCAGCGATCGGCAGCTAAGGGACAGCTGCGGCAACAAGAAGGTAAGCCGGGGGAAGGGAGTGAGTGGGGCCAGGTGCTGGCAATCGGGCAGGGGATTCTTTCTCCGCCTGACCCTATTTAGCTGCACCGGGCAGGAGCCGTGCTCCCGAGCTGCGTGAACAGGGAGCGTAAACAGGCGCGGTCTTTAGGGGCACGCCCGAGTTTGCACTGGAGTTCGCCTAGGGAGGTGTGAGAGAGAGGCCGCAGGCAGCGGATGAGCCAACGTCAGCAGCAGCAGCAGCAGCAGTTGTCTCCAGGTAAGTGAGTGGGGGTGACAGCATGGGAGTTGTCACATGGAGTGCAGCCACGGCTCCTGCCCCATGGCTGCCTCCTGGCCCCTGGACCGGTGAGGCTTCCATGCAGGTGGGGCCACCTGCCTGTGGGGGCGGCCTGGCTTGGTCCCTGGGGCCGGGGGGAGACACGGAGGTGGGGCTTCTCTCACCTGTCCCACCTGTGCCAGGATTGCGGCACTGGAGGGGCAGGTGAGAGAGCTCCAGGCAGAGGTGAGCAGGCTGTGGGGGATCAGGGCCATGAAGGACGAGATTGATGGGCACTTTCTCTCTCTGCAGGGCCCGTTCCCTCAGGCTGTCACCACCCAGGAGTCTGCAGGTTGCAAATGGAGGACGGTCACCTCTAGGGCCAGGCGGCATCGCAGGTGGTGCATAGTTGCATCAACTGTCACCCCAGTACAACTGGGGAACAGGTATGTGGCCCTGACAGTGCTGGAGGAGACTGGGTGTCAGGAAGAAGGAAGGGAGAAAGCCACGGCGTCATCCAGCAAGCCATCATCCATACCAACTGAGCATCATCCAGTGACCCAGACGAGGAGACGTCGGGTCATTGTCATAGGGGACTCCCTCCTCAGAGGAATGGAGGGACCCATTTGCCATGCAGACCCCAATGTGAGAGAAGTGTACTGTCTCCCAGGAGCCAAGATTGAGGACATCACAGGGAAGATCACTGACCTCATCCGGCCTTCCAACTACTATCCTATGGTCCTCATTCATGTGAGAACCAGTGGTGCGGCCCGGAGTAGTCCGAACCAGATCATGCATGACTACAGGGTTCTGGGGGCAAGTTTAGAGAGTCGGGGGCCCAGGTGGTCTTTTCGTCCCTCCTCCCAGTTAGTAGAGGCCATAAGTGGCAGAGCACCTACATCCGTGAGGTGAACCGGTGCCTCCGGAGTTGGTATCATCACACTGGATTTGGCTTCCTGGACCATGACCCACACTTCAGATCAGAGGGCATCCTGGGGTGTGATGGTCTCCATCTCTCCCCAAAAGGTAAGAGTTTGTTTTCTTACAGCCCAGTTGACCTCCTCTGGCGGGCTTTAAACTAAATTCGTCGGTGGATGGGAATCCACAGGAGCAAGATAAAACTCAAGCAGGTGTAGGACCTGTCCAGGTAAGACCTCAGGTATATACCAAGGGACCAGTTGTCTCTTAGGTAGGGGAGGTGCCCAGGGCTCCCACGGGGGATTAAGGTGCAAGAAGCATGGGGAACAAGCAGGAGGAGCTTGCTCT
>NW_017729033.1:9487071-9488011 GCF_001723915.1 Gavialis gangeticus
TGCGGAGCCATTGGCACAGCTGTTTGAGGACTCCTGGTGCTCTGGCCAAGTCCCTGAGGATTGGAAAAGGGCAAGTGTGGTCCCTATTTTCAAAAAGGGGAGGAAGGAAGAGCCTGGCAACTACAGGCCAGTCAGCCTCACTTCTATCCTGGAGAAGGTCTTTGAAAAAATTATCAAGGGCCACATTTGTGAGAGCCCTGCAGGGGAAGTGATGTTGAGGGGTAATCAACACGGGTTCATGCCAGGCCAATCCTGCCTGACTAACCTGGTCTCTTTCTATGAGCTTAGATGTGAAGGAGGAAGTCGATGTCATCTTTCTGGATTTCCAGAAGGCTTTCGACACAGTGTCCCACCCAATTCTGGTGGGCAAGTTGAGGGACTGCCGCATTAACAAATGCACAGTCATATGGGTGGCAAACTGGATCCAGGGATGAACCCAGAGGGTGGTGGTGGACGGGTAGATGTCAACCTGGGAGGGTGTGGGCAGTGGATTCCCTCAGGGCTCGGTCCTTGGGCCAGTGATGTTCAACATCTTCATTAGCAACCTGGACGAGGGTGTGGAGAGCATGCCGTTCAAGTTCACTGATGACACGAAGCTGTGGGGTAAAATGAATACACCGGCAGGCAGAGACCGTATCCAGGCAGACCTGGATAGGTTGGACAAGTGGGCGGATCTGAACAGCATGCAGTTCAAGAAGGACAAGCGCAGAGTGCTACATCTGGGGAGAGGGAACCAGCATTATGGTTATAGGTTGGGGGCTGACCCTCTCAGCAGCACAGAGGCAAAAAGGGATCTTGGAGTCAGGATTGACTCCAGGACGAATATGAGTCACCAATGTGATGAAGCAATAGGCAGAGCCAAGCGCACCCTGCCCTGCATCAACAAGGGCATCGCTAACAGGTCCAGAGAGGTCTTGCTCCCCCTCTGTGCAGCGCTGGT
>NW_017729033.1:9488031-9494708 GCF_001723915.1 Gavialis gangeticus
AGGCTGAGGGACCTGAATCTCTTCAGTCTCTGCAAGAGGAGACCGAGGGGGGATCTTGTGACTGCCTACAACCTTATCAGGGGCCACCAGCAGGGACTTGGGGAAAGTCTGTTCACCAGGGCCCCCCTTGGAGTCACCAGGAACAATGGCCACAAGCTGAGGGAAGAGAGGTTTAGGTTAGATATTAGGAAGAACTACTTCACTGTAAGGGTGGCCAGAGCCTGGAATAGGCTTCCCAGAGAGGTGGTGCTCTCATCTTCCCTGGAAATCTTCAAGAGGTGACTGGACAGGCACCTGGCTGGGGTCTTATGACCCCTGCCACCCCCAATGCTCCTTCCTGCCTGTGGCAGGGGGTCGGACTCGATGATCTGTCTAGGTCCCTTCCAACTCATTGATTCTCTGATTCTATGAAAAATAGATTACTTGATTCATCGGTTTGGAATAATGACAGGATTTTTTTTCCTGAAAATAAATGAACTTCAGAAAATAAAAATTACTTTGAGTTGGGTCATTTTGAGAAAATCAAAACATTTCATTTGACTCTAACCTTTCTTGATTTTTTTTTTTAAAAGAAAGGAAATTTTATATTAAAAAGTATCTTCAAACCAAAATATGAAAACATTTCATTTAGGAAGTGCCATCACTTGTCATTTAAAAGATTTGGACTAGTAAAAAGTCAAAACTGTTGTCACTGGGTCTGCTTTTTTCAACTTTTATGTGGTTGCTGTTCAGGCAACTTTCCCCAGCTCCAATCATGACTGTAGCATCTAAAGTTCTATGAAAGCAATCAAGAAACTGGCCGTATCTGGGCAAGAGAGTATTTTTAGCATTGATTTCCTCCCATTCTGTGCTGGAGATCAGATGCAGAGGGTACCTACTAGTGAGAGTACAATCACAAACTAATTCAATGGTTCACAAAGAGGGCATATAATCTCAACACAACCTGCATTTACCACAGTTTGCAAAAACAAAGCACAGGGTAGCTTGGATATAAGTCTCATTTTAGCCAAATCCCTGGAGTTTAGATAAATGGCTTGTGCTTTGGCCCATCACTGTCTAGAATTATAAGCTTTGTGATACAGTACTATAGAGAATCATTTAAAAAGTAACCAGGAAATGAATCTGGGATAAAATGGCTTCAAACAGCAGCAAAAATAAGCATGTAACCCATTTATATAGTCAGGATATTATTAACAGGATCTGGCCATAACTGTACTCACGTTTGATAAATATCAAATAGAGAGAAAAATTTTTACTTAAATGCAGTCAAGTCACTGCAGGACTTGGCCACATTGACGAGTGAATTCTGGCAAGTTTCAGGAGGACACTGAATATACCACTGTAAGAGCTCAGCTAGCACTGGAAAATAGGTGTTGCCAATAGCAACAAGCTAGTCATTTATAGAGGGGGTGATGCTTATCACTCAGCACTCTCTGCATCTCTAGTGCTTTGCTTCAGAAACTTAAACATGCTGCTGTGTTTGCTTTGCAGTTGTCAAGAAGCTCTTCTCTGGTCTTGCAGCAGCTGGGGACAAATATACTGTACAATACAAAACAGGGACTAGCCAAACCTAATATTTATGTTTGTTTTTGTAGGTATTTGGGGAGGTGCCCTATTGAGTTTTGTATTGACCTTCTCCTCCTAATATCTCTAGAGGCCATATAATAGACCCCAGTATAAATAGCAGGGCTATGCGAAGCTACAGTCCCCGATGAGCTTAGGTGGAGATTCGGCCTGATTTGCTGGCTGAATCTCTGAATCTGAATTGAATCAGGGACCCTTTGATCTGTTCAAATTGAATCAGAACACTGTGAATCGATTCGGAGAGATTCAAAAAGTTTCAGTGATTCGTACATAGACATAGCTTGAAATGTTTTTTCTACATACCTCAAAGCTGCGCCTATGTCTGAATCAGCATAGAATTGTCAGATTCGGATTTGGCTGAACCAAATCAGGGACAGTGATCCGAATCAACAAATCAAATCACTGTCCCTGATTTGGGGTGAATCTGAATCAAATAGGGCCCGTTTCGCACACCCCTAATACATATGCCGGAACCTGTAAGGGAATAATATTTTTTAATCCCAATCACATATCTCATCTCATTTGACTTCTCTGTTGCTTTTGTAATGACTAATGAGGATTTGCAGAGCTGAGGATCTAGATCCGTACAGTGACTGTAAATGCTTTCATCCAGATCCTCATCAGCTTTCATTTTGATTATTGTAGCACCCTTCCTTGTGGCCCCTAACATTTAATTTTTCCTTAGACCTATTCAAAACAATAAAATAGTTTTCATTCCTATTGGCCACCTCAACTTGAATTTCTCTCTAGATCCATGCACTGGCTCCCCTCTTGTACAGGAACAAACATAACATTCTTGTTATACTCTGCCAGGTTCTCCACTTACTTAGCAAGTGTTTTCTTATTCAGGATCCATTACCCATTGATGCCACCTGTGGTTGTTCCTTATTCAGCTTTTCACATGACTTTCTGTCCTTTTTCATTATATTCCATCTCCAAGACTTTTGTCATCTGGAGTTCTGTGTACTGTTCTGGTCACCCATGTTGTATAGAGATGAATACAAAGAGGAATGTGTGCAGAGAAGAGCTAACAGGAGGATCATGAGAATGGAAAGAGCCTTGTATGAGAGCAGACTCAAAGAGTTTGGTCTAGCTACACTCAGTAAGGATACAACTGTTATCTATAAACATATAGGGAGAATATAAAACAGGGGGTGGGAAGTGAGCTATTTACATTTAGACAATGCTGATACAGGAAGAAAGGGGCAGAAATTGGCCATTAACAAATTTAGGCTGGATATCACAATATTGCTTCTAAACTTCAGAGAAGGGAGATTCTGGGACTGCCCTGCAATAAGACTAGTCAGTAGAAAAAAATGAGCAAACTTATTTTAAGTTGGAGCTTAAGTTTGTGAATGGGATTTTATGATATACTTGCCTGTTATAGAAGGGCACTGGACTCGGTAAGCCAGAAGGTCATTTCCAGTTTTATGGTCCTATGGAAATGTATCTGCCATAATATTTTGAAGACATTGTTATACTCAGTGAATAAGAGCTATTTGTATTTATTTAATACAACTATTTGTTGTTCCCCTTTCCCTTAACTGATATTTTCTTACCTATGTTACACTCCAGTCCTGCAGAATATCACAAGAGTCTTGCCATTGAGTGCAATGAACCTATTCACATATATAAAGTTAAGCATCTGTATAAGTCTTTATAGAATTGAAACCCTCAGACAAGAAGCTTCTTGAAGACGGGATTGTGCCTTCTAGATTTTGAAAGCACTCAGCAAAGGTGAAATAATCAACCAGGAATAAAAAATAAATAGATTCCAGGAATCTACCAGGAATAAAGTATATTGAATAACATAGATAATTCTCACTGGCAGGAGAAAAAAAAAATGCCTCTACCCTCAAAGGACAAATGTAAGTACAAATGCATTTCTTGAGCTAATCAGTACTGGGTTGCTACAACACCAGTATTTTCAACTTTATCTGTACTAAGAAATACTATTTGCTTAAGCTAAATATTATTCTCTCCTATGAACTTTCCATTAGATCATGTCCTATTGGTGTCTACGTTTGATCATCAATTATTAATCAATTAATCATAAAGTCTATACTAACCAAAAATCTGGCCCTCGTTCTATACATTGTATAAAGGTATAATAAGGGACTATGCTCTATGACAGTAATACTCAAAGTACAGCCTGCAGGTCAAATCCAGCCCATGGAGCCAAGTCATCAAACCTGTGCTGCTTCTCAATTGTCCAAAATTTGTTTTGGGGGGAGGTGAGTGGGGCAACATTGATTGCCCCTGGGAGCCCCATGGCTATTAACACTGCCACGGCTCTTCTGCTAATTTTTGGACCTGTGGGGATCTCCACAGGCAAGAATACATAGCCGTGCATGTTAGATGGAGCGGACATGGTGCTGGTTTGTGGTCAGACACAGTGCACAGGGTTGGACTTGGCACATGGCACAGGACCTGGTGCACATGGTCAGACCCAGCAGAGTCAGTTTGCAATTGGACCCAACATGTGGAGCTGGCCTGGGTGTATGGGGTTGGCCTGTATATGAGATCTGGCCTGTGAAATGGCTGTGTCGAATCCATCCGGCCTGCTTACCAAAAGTTTGAGCACTACTGCTCTGTGATCCTAAAATATAGAGACAGACATAAAGCACAAGAAAGGGACTGAATATATTTTTCAAATAACCTCTTCAGAGAGGAACTCTATTTTGTGTATCTAACAGCACAGAGGATGCTACTGGTTCTTAAGAAATAAATAGTAATAAACTGAATGAAGAGCTCAACCGTATTGGTTTAAAGCTGATAGGAAAATTGCTTCATAGACTCAAATCAGAGGTCCGTTTACTCAGTATCTTAGCAGTGACTGGTAGCAGATGTTTTAAAGGAAGGATGAAACACCCTCCAATTCTATACAACATGATTATGGAACAAGCCAAATATAGGGACATTTACTTCTAATCCGAGGCATCTAATGTACAGCTTATGCCTTGAAAAGTGAGGGCTTGATACCCTTTGTACATTTATATGCTGCCTAAAAATAACGGTTCATTTTTCTTTAAAATTTCTAATCCTTTTTTTGAACCTGGCTAAACTTTTACCCTCAGTAAAATTCCCTAGACCTCTGGTACCCAGCAATTTCTTTTTAGTAGTTTTGCATTACATAAAAAAAAATAAAAAATCAAAAGAGAGCCAAACAATCAAGGCACAGCAAAAATCTAAATAGATTCAAAATATTTTAAAACTTTTTTCCACCACAGACGTTATCCATCTTCTACTCTCCATTTGACTGACAATCCAAAATTACCAGTGTTTGAAGTGTTAATGTAAGTATATGAGGATGGAGGTTTTATGGATTTTTAACCTCTTTCTTTTAAAATAAGACTTTTTTCTCCTGTCACCCTGTGTTGTGTACAATACTAGTACATGTGTATTTAATATATTTTTCACACACACAGATCAAGCAGGTTTAGTGTATGTGTGTGTGTAGGCAGAGGGCATGCTGATTGTACAAATTATGGACCTTTTTGTCTTTGGAAGAGATTTGTAACATAAAGAAAGAGAAGAAAATTGAGGCAAACAGCTTGGTATAATCAGGCTTTAAGTCTGATGCAAAGCTGCCATCAAGCTCTGCTAAATTAAGTTTATAAAATGCAAAAACAAAGGCAACAGCCTCCTGCCTTTTTGGCTTGGCTTGGTCTTATCGGTATGGTGCAGTTGTTAAACAGTTAGACTTCCGACATGCCGATGAACCCCCAAATTGATAGAGCACTTGTCTGTGGGTGGTGTTTTACCTCTTGTCAGCCTGCAGGCGTTTTATATGCCATGCAGCTTCACAACCACCATATGCTGTAATTCAGCTACTTTAAAGTGTACTGCAATCCTATCTGCACATTTAACATATAGCAGGCAGATGAATGTTTTGCTTTCCCTGTCATCAATTTAAGGAGAAAATTCAGCTTGGGTGCAAGTAGGTGCAACTACTTTGAAAGACTTTACACTCAGAGGGGTGATGATAAAAGGGGAAAGATATTTGCTAGGTAACAAAGTGGTATTATTGTACTGTTGGATGTGCATGATGGATATGCACAAGTACAACGTATGAAATGATGGTGGTTGATTTCAACCTAACTCATTATGAACCAAGCTTTGAAAGCTAAAGAAGAGGTCTGATTTTCAAAAGTCACTCCCATTCACACTCTTGGAGTTTCAGATGAGCACCGTTTTTTTATACACATGTGCCCAAGTTTGAATATATTGTTCTACCCTATGTGACTTGATTGAAGCCATAAGAAGAGTCAGTGTCCAAGGGCATGATCCCTTGCTAGGACATTTACATCTCAGTCACTACCATGCTGTCCCTGTCATTGGCACTGCTTGCTCAGAAGAGGAACTGTTTCGGCCATATGAAGTTGAATGACAGAGTGGATAAACAGTCATCAAAGCCAGATTGAATGACACTGGGCACGTCTACATGAGATGCTATGTCACTGTAGCTCGTTGCTATGGCGACATAGCATCTAAAAATAACTGTGCACTGCTGGGACTGTGCAGTAATGGTGAGTACTGTGCAGTCATTTAGTACTTGCTCAAGTACTAAATAACTGCAGAGTAACAAATGTGCAATCCAGGGCACATGTAGACGTGCCCACTGATTCTGAAAGCTGTGAAGCATCTGGCCAGCATCGGTAGAGCAGAGGTTTCAAACTCACCTGTGTCCCTGGACAGATCCAGGCTGCAGGGGTGAGTGGTATTGGCAGGTGTGGCAGCATAGGGATTAATGTAGCTATTGCTTGCCCCTACCTCCCCTGCCACCAACACGTCCCCAGCAGAGCAGCATAATTGAGAATTTGGTGGCATGCCCCACCTCCACTCTCCCTACCCATTAATTCCCAATTAAAATTGTTCTTTGGGATGGATCTGGACAATGAGCCATATGTTTGAAACCTCTTCTCTAGAGATTTTGGCTATGCTTTCACTGGACCTCAAAGACAGGGAGAGTAAATAACCCTTGGTTTTGAGGGGGGGAAAAAGGAACAGTTCCAAGTTTGGGCATCTGTTAATATATTGAACAAGAAGTTAAAATTCTTCTTTTTCAGTTTTACAGAAAAAATTATAGTAAG
>NW_017729033.1:9494874-9524948 GCF_001723915.1 Gavialis gangeticus
AGTTTTACAGAAAAAATTATAGTAAGACAGGTTCTGATGCCTGGCACCAGAGGTGACCCAAGCAGGGTGTAGGGCCTGGGGCAAATCAGCCCACCCCCACTCCAATTCCAGACCTGAAGAATTTGCCACCGATGGCCGGGGGGGAGGGGGGGAGGGCATGGAGCCACTGCTCTGCCCACCTCTGCACCACCACTGCTCCACCCGGCTCCCCAGGGCCCCCAAAAACACAGGGCCCAGGGTGGTTGCCCCAATTCGCCCCTCCTCCCCAGGGATGCACCTGCCCCATCCAGTCAATAGTGGGAAGTTGGCACCATCAAAGGTGATGGTTCATAGAGCCTGGCGGTTCCTAGGACTCACTAAAAAGAAGTGTACGTCTAAACTCCCAGCCCTCCTTAGAGTTGTATCACCTCCCTTGGCTCAGAAGCCAAAGTTCTTAGTCCCTCCTCTGAATGGCAGTCATAAAACTGACACCAACTTTTTTGCACAAAGACATAGAGGTTAGAGTAATAACCTAAGTGGGAGACCTAAGTCCAAGAGCGTCCTCATCCTGAGAGGTTTCAAACCCACATATCCCTCATCCCAGAAGAATGACCCAACCACAGAGCTGTTTAGTAGTCAGGTTTGGAGGCATGCTTTTCTCCTCCTGCTGAAGAACCTAAGCCACTTGGCAGAAAGAAATGCAAAGATGTGGGG
This sequence comes from Gavialis gangeticus, assembly GCF_001723915.1. Classification (NCBI taxonomy): domain Eukaryota; kingdom Metazoa; phylum Chordata; order Crocodylia; family Gavialidae; genus Gavialis; species Gavialis gangeticus. Next base: position 9,495,568 of record NW_017729033.1, read on the forward strand.
CCAGAAAAAGATGTCAAGAGGAACTATCACACTTACGAGGAGTAATAGGGCATTTCTCCTAGGATAAGAGAAAACTTGGTTCCAGTCTCTGGATTGCTTATCCATTTTACATTAGACAATCATTGGCTGATATATAGTAACTTACCTGGAAGCAAGAACTAAAATGTAAATCTTCGACCTAAGGAACTGTCTTAGGGCTTTGTTACACAGTAATTTTAGGCTCCTCTTGAATCTCTTAACTCCTGGATTGTCTACACATTAACATCTTAAAGTGGTTTTAAGCACTTGTTATGTACTTCCAAGTTACACCACTCCCGGGCAGGATTATCTCTGATCCCCACTACCCAGCTCTTGATCCATTAAGGTGTGGTCATTCCCCACAGACTTGCTGCCCAAGTTGAAATCCTCCAGTATCCCAGAATATCTCACCCCACCCACCGTAGAGATACAAGCCTGGGATAGAAGTGTGTCCTGGCTCACCAGCCCTCTAGCAGCAACTCACAACTACAGCTCCTAGCCCTGCCCCCGATTACCAGGCAAGTCACAGCTGTGCAGGTGGGGGACAGTCAGAGGAGATTTCTGGACTAAGGGTGCAACTGCTCCAAGCCTCAAGCTAACACCAACACTAGTTAACATGTGTGTGGCTCACAGCCTAAGGTGTAACATGGCCTTTAAACTTTCAGTTACAGAATCAGGCTCCTTGCTTATTTTCCCTTTGGGCACTTGCACTCTTAGTTAAATAGTAGTAGTGTTGGAAGTGGCACAACCCAAATTCTTCTATATCTTGCTGACTATGTCATGAGGAAGTGTGGGGGAGAGAGGTTGGAGTCTCCTCAGGTTGAGAGAAGTCTAGAACACACTTCCACAGTAAGTGCTCAACACCTTGAATATTATGCAAAAGGTGCATAGCACTGCCTCTTCCTCCAAGCCTAACTATGAACGACAACCCCATTGATTTACAAATGTTGTATTACGAAGATAATCATTGAAAACTGAGTTGGTAAAAATATAGTCCAGCTGAGCAACCTTGAAGCACTACACCTTTAAAGAAGCCTTACTGAGAGTGCAGGGACAAACCATCCCAATGCTCAGGAAGACTAGTAAGTAGGGCAGAAGACCAGCTTGGCTTATCAGGGAACTCTTCAGTAAACTAAATCACAAGAAGGAAGCTTATAAGAAGGAAACTCGGACAAGCAACTAGGGAGGAGTATAAGGGTATTCCTTGGGCATCCAGGGATGAAGTCAGGAAGACCAAAGTGCATCTGAAGTTGCAGCTAGCAAGGGATGTGACGGGTAACAAGAAGGGTTTCTACAAGTATGTCAGAAACAAGAGGAAGATCAGGGAAATTGTGGACCCACTGCTGAATGCGGGAGGCAACCTAGTGACAGAGGATGCAGAAAAGGCTGAAGTATTCAGTGACCTTTTCATCTCAGACTTCACAGGCAAGACCAGCTCCCGGACTACTGCACTGGACAGCACATTATGGGGAGGGGGTGAGCAGCCACCAGTGGTGAAAGAACAGGTTAGGGACTATTTAGAAAAGCTGGACATGTACAAATCCATGTGGCCAGATGAGATACAGCTGAGTGTTCTGAGGGAGTTGGCCGATGCGATTGCAGAGCCACTGGCCATCATCTTTGAGAACTCATGGCTATCATGAGAGGAAATGGTCGAACATAATGCCTGTATTTAAGAAAGGGAAAAAGGAGGATCCAGGGAACTACAGACCATCAGCATCACCTCAGTATTTGTAAACACTTGGAGGACAAGAAGGTAATTAGGAACAGTCAGCATGGATTCACCAAGGGCAAGTCATACCTGATCAACCTGATGATGGCTTTGTGGATGCAGGGAGACCAGTCAAGGTGGTATACCTGGATTTTAGCAAGGCTTTTCATACGGTCTCCAACAACATTCTCACAGACAAGCTAAAGAAGTATGGGCTGGATGAATGGTCTGTAAGGTGGACAGAATACTGGCATAGGGCTCAGAGGGTAGTAATCAATAGCTCAATGTCTAGTTGGCAGATGGTACCAAATGGAGTGCCCTAGGGCAGGGGTTGTCATCCAGGTGTACTTGGAAGAGTCCTAGGGAGTACACGCAGGTGGATGGGGATGGAGTGCCATCACCCACCATCCCACACCACCGCCTCCCAGGAGCAGGGCCAGAGGGGTGGGTGGGTAAGAGCAGTGGCATCCTTTTCTGCAGGCTGCACAGGTGCCACCCAACCATCTGGAAGGTAGTGGATGGGGAAACTCGCACACGGTGGTCGCCACTGCCACCTGCGCGTGTGCAGCTCTGGGCCACACACTCGGCTGCCTGTCAGCAACCCATGGGGCTGTGGGTGATGGCAGTCACATGCAGGCACCACCTCCCACTCCACATCCAGCAGCCACCACCAGAAGGGGTACAGTTCTTTAAATAGTTTGAAAACCCCTGCCCTAGGGGTCAGTCTTGGGGAGGGTTTTGTTTAATGCATTCATCAGTGACCTGGAAGATGGTATAGACTGCACCCTCAGCAAGTTTGTAGATGACAACATGCTAGGTGAAGTAATAGATATGGTAGAGGGTAGGGTTAGGGTTTAGAGTGACCTAGACAAATTGGAGGATTGGGCCAAAATAAATATCATGAGGTTCAACAAGGGCAAGCACAAAATCCTGCACTTAGGATGAAAAAATCTCATGCACCGGTACAGGCTGGGGAATGAGTGGCTGGGAAGCAGCTCTGCAGAAAAGTACTTGGGGTTATAGTGAGCAATAAGCTGAATATAAGCCAACAGTGTGCCCTTGTGCCAAGAAAGTTAAAGGCATAATGGGCTGCATTGGTATAAGTGTTACCAGCAAACAGAAGGAAGTAATTTTTCCCCTCTATTCAGCACTGGTGGGGCCACATCTGGAGTACAGTGTTCAGTTTTGGGTCCCCCACTACAGAAAGGATGTGGACAAATTAGAGAGAGTCCAGTGAAGGGCAACAAAAATGGTGAGAGGGCTACAGTACATGACTTCTGAGGAGCAGTTAAGGGACCTTGACTTATTTAATCTAGAGAAGAGAAGATCGAGAGGGGATTTAATAGCAGCCTTCAACTGCCTGAAGGGGTGTTACAAAGGGGATGGAGCTGGATTGTTCTTAGTGGTGGCAGATGACAAAACAAGGAGCAATGGTCTTAAGTTGCAGCAAGGGGAGTTGCGGTTAGCTATTAGGGAAAACATTCTCACTAGGAGAGTAGTAAAACACTGGAAATGGTTATCCAGAGAGGTGGTGGACTCTCCAATCTTGGAGGTTTTTAATACCTGGGCAGACAAAGCCTTGGCTGGGATGATCTGGTTGGGGCTGGTCCCACTTTGAGCAGAGGGGTGGACACGATCACCTCCTGAGGTCCCTTCCAGTGCTAATTTTCTATGATTCTTTGATTCTGCCTCTCTAGGACATTCAAGGGAACATGTGATTCCAATCATTCATTTACAATGTGCAAGCCAGCTATAATTTGTAAACATTTTTCACTTATCTTACATTTAGATTGTAGATTTGTCATGTGATGATGCAAGCCCTACCACAAGTGAGCCCTAGCCTGTGAATCTGGGTGTTTCTTCATTACAAATAATGTGAAATCTGTCCAAAGGCAAAACATTTGAAGCTTATGCATTTTTCATGCTTAGGGATTGATTTTCTGAAGGGAAGAGTCTTTCAGAGCCTTATTATTAATTATTAGAGATGGTTAGGAAAAAAGTCATTAAAATGTTCACCTTTCAACCAGTTGCATTAATTACACAGTCCCAGGAATGTGTATTGGGTTCTACAGATATCCATAGCAGAGGCCCCCAACCTGTGCAGTTTACAATCTCATTTTTGTTGCTTAGCTGGGCTGGGGGGGGAGGGTTTAAACCTGATGTGCTTGATACCAGCTACATGAAGAACTTGTTATTCCCCACAGCTCCACCCATCTACCTGTAGGCAGAGTAACTAATGCACAAGAGAGACAGTCTGTGCCGGCCTCAAGACTATCGGCAGATGATAAACATGTGGATGTCTGTGTCCTCAGAAATCATTGTTTATTTTGCAGTAGTGTACAATGTGTCTTACCTATTTTCAAAACACAACGGAAGATACGCATTCTCTTCAATGAAGACTATGCAGTGTTTAATATAAAATACATTGCCAGATGTTATAAATCTCGGCAGTCCGTAACATAGCAACATACGAGCAACATATTAGGGTCAGTTTGTAAACAACTGTAAAAGAAAAGGCTGATCACCAGCAATCAGGGGTTGTTCAGAACAAAGCATGCCAACCATCTTGATCTCCTTCTTTGACAAAGTCACTACTTAGATAGATGAAGAGAATGCAGTGGACACAGCGTACTTGGAATTTACAACAAGGATATTGATACAGTCTTATATGAGATTTTTCCATAAGCTAACTGGAGAAATATAGGCAAGATAAAATCCTCACAAAGTGGATAGATAATTTGCTCAAGAATCACAAGCAAAGGGGAATTATAAATGAATCAATGTCAGAAAGTTTAAAGTGGTGTTGGACAGAGGTCTGCCCTGGGTCCAGTGCCATGTACCATGTTTATTAAGGATTTGGATGCCAAAATTGAGAGCTTCCAGATAAAGTCTGCAGATGACAAAAGATTGGGAAGGGCTGCATCAGCAGGACTGTTAAGTGTCAGACACAGGAGGGGAGATTGCCACTTTGTTCAGTCCCCTTTATGGCTAATTTAGACTGTTGTGTAGTTCTAGGCTCCCTTTTTTTAAAGATGAATGTGGAGAAGTTAGGGCCCAGTTCAGGTGCTGGAAAAGGATTAGAAGGTTAGAAGGAAAACCATATGAGGAGGCAGAGTAGATATGCTCCTTTATACACTAAGAACGATACATATATGGTGCATCTGTATGAGATGCATTACTGTGCATTAGACACATCTCATGCGCAGCAGAGCATCATCGTCTACACATGTGCAGCAATTGCTGCACAGCATTAGTCTAATGTGCTGTTTTCTAGTACCTGTAGATACTGCCTAGGCAGCACGGGACCTCAGGGGGTCGGGAGCGCTGTTCTGGTTGCTGGGCGGCTGCCTTCCAGCCACATGGAGATTGGGACCTGATCTCACCCTGGCTAGAAGGAAGCTGCCTGGTGCGAGGATAGCTCTCCCAGCCCTGCAGAAATTGGGGCAGATGCCAATCTCCTTGTGGTTGGGAGGAAACTTTCTGGCAGCCAGAACAGCTCTCTTGGCCACATGGAGATTGGGATGGGTCCCAATCTGCACAGGGCTGGGAGATAGCTGCCCACTGAGCCAGGATAGCTCCCACCTCCCCTCTTCTCCACACAGATCATGGCTGCTCCCAGAGCCAGGGTGTCTAAGAGCTGGTACCCAGGGGAGAGCCCTGGGGCAGAGCAGGGAAAGAGCATCCCTTAACTGGGCTGCTCCTGTTGGGTGCAATTTGTTCCTGATGTGGGTGCACATGGAGCTGTGAGCCTGGGAGTGCTTTAATAAGCCTGAATTTTCTGTGGAAAAAATGCAGGTGCATGAATTGTACGTGTAGATGCACCCATAGAGAGCACACATTTTTATGAACCCAACCCACAGTCAATTAATGAGATGGTGGAGGACATGTTGAGAAAACACTGAAACAACTAGGTAAATTTGGCTTGCTGAAGAGATGATTAAGGGGGGACATGATAACAGTCTTCAAGTATCTGAAAGGCTTCCATAAAAAAGAGGGAGAATAACTGCTGTCCCTTGCTTTAGAACAGGTAGGAAACAGAGGGCAGGTGAAGTCTTGGCTAGAGGTGATATCTATTATTAGACTAACAAAATGCTTGCAAATAAAGCATCTCTTTTAAAACACTTTAGTTGGTATAATAAATGATATCGCCTTTACCCAAAGACTTTGCTTGCCTTTTGTGCTCAGACCAATACAGCTACTGCCTAGGTCCCTCAGGATAGGAAACAATGCCTTTAAATTGCAAGAAAGTAGATTTAGCTTAGATATCAGGAAAAACATACTTACTATTAGAACTATTAGAAAGCAGTGGAATAAACTGCCTGGGGAAGTTGTGGAACCTCCTCCACGTGGTGTTTTCAAGAGAGAGCTGGATAAGCATTAGGCAGTGTTGATCTAAAAGTAAAATTTGCACATTTCATAGACATCAGGGCTGGAAGGGACCTCGGAAGATCATCGAGTCCAGCCCCCCGACCAAACGGCAGGAAGTCAGTGCAAACAGTTGAGACAGATGATCCCTCATGATCCCTACCTATCTTATAATTCTCTGATCTTGTGACATCGAGTTGATAATACACACATCTGAAAAAGAGATCCTCCAAGATGCTAGGCAACTCAGTTGGCTAGTTACATAATATATAAAGCTGGTTCTTTATCTTATACCCAGGAAAAGGAAGCTCCTTCTTCTACCATGAGTAAGAAGTGATCCATTATTAGGATGGAGAATCTCAGAAATGCTCTGGCCACTCTCCCTTCTAAAGGCAAAGCTCCAGTGAAAAGACAAATGGAGGCAAATGATCTCTAAACTACTATTCAACCCAGGCACAAGCTGAAGGGGGGCCCATCCACAACATTGTTGTTTCCCATGATGTACTTGGTATGCTGGACAAGAAAATCATGTGACTGATTCTAACAATTTCCAGCATACCCATACATGTTTATTAGCATGTATGGTTTGGTTATAGGACTGCTTGCACCCAAGGGGCAGATCCAGGGAGAGAGCAGCATTGCCATTGCACTGCCCCCTCTCCCCACCCCACCCTTGATTCCTGCTCCACCCAAACTTCAAAACCAGCTGCCTGGGGAGGGCAGCAACATTTCTATTCAGGTAGTGGTAAGAGCATCAATTGATTGCACGGCTCATTATCTCCCTGATTCCTGCTAATCTCTCTCCACTCAGCAGGTGTTAAAAATCCGCTGTCCTTTGATGCTTCACTAGTCAAGTGATCCTTTCTTCTACATTTTTACTATTAGTCATTCCTGGCAATGTCTCTCTTTATTTTATACCCCTGCAGGCTGTTTTCAGCTTTAGCTAAAAACCTTAACCCCAGTAAGATAATATTAACTCAGGTGTAGAAACTACTGACAGTGAAATATTTGAGGCTGTGTTAAAATACTCAGGACAGCTAGATTTTGTTTTATTAATCTGAATAAGAGACGCATATTTAACTGTAAAACCTACAGGACTAATGGGGACTAATATTTTTGGCCTAGTTTTTTTTTCAAACTTTATGTATAATCTAGTAAATTAGTACATTGCAATGTTTATATTTGCTTTTGCTTTCACTTAAACTGAATAATGTAGTGCTGGTCCCCATGACATATTAATAAAGATTCTAGTTTCCCTGTAACTGGAGAAAAAATGTGTGTTGTGGTATATATAATGATGTGCCACAACACATGCACCTCCCCTTTTCAAAACTTTAGAATGACCCATGATTACACCTTTTTCCCCCATTCTTGTTCTGGTATCCCCCACTCCCTCAGTATTAGGCCTCATAATTTCATCAGACTCAGGGGAGAGGTGGCAAGAATACATGAAATACAACCACTTACCTCCGCCCCCTTCTGTATGCAGTTCTGACCAGACATTCAATTGTTCCTTTTCTGAATTTGTAAACAGTACTATACAGCAAAAAGACACCTTTTTTAAACAAGGAAATGTATTAGTAAATACATCAGAGAACTTGATGCAAAATAACAACCAGCCTACACAGCAATCTAGCCTCATCTAGTGTTCCAGTTTACTATCAGCTATTAGGGGGTTTCCTTCTTGAGTTACAGAAACACAAAAGATTCACATTCCCTCAATGAGTTCAGAAGCAACTGAGATAAGTAGAGCTTCTCTTTGCATTTCAGTATGGCATCCAGTATCCTCGCCTCTCAAGGAAACTCTTTTTTTCCCCCCTCCTCTCCTCCACTGTATTAGCCTGAACCCAATTATATTGCTCAAAGATCTTTGTCCCAGGGTCTGCGTATGAAGCCTTTCTTTTGCTACAGACTATTTCTCCCCAATCACACAGCCAGGCCATCTAAGCAAATGACCCTGTCATAGTTGCTCTGCTGTAGGTCAATTGGACCTATTCAGCCTTAATAGATTTAAATCACAGGTCTGTGTCTGTAGAATCCTGTTCTGAAACAGTGACATGGTGACATGCCAGTTCAAACATATGATACAGAAACTGTATCACAGGTTATAGATGAGATGTGGGAAAAGTTTATGGGTGAAATATAAATTTGCTGAAAATATAATTTCAGGGCAAAGGACGCTTTGCACACATCCAGGTTAAATTCAGTGAATTTTAAAAAAACAAAACAAAATAAAAACCAACCAAAAACAAACAAACAAACAAACAAAAACAAAAGCAAGAACAAAAAAAAAACTTGAACAAGAAAAAGAGTTCAGAAAATGATCTTTTAGCCTCAAAACTACATTTCTGCTTTCAAATGAATCTATTTTAATGTTTAAAAAAAAGCAAAACAAAGGTTAAACCAAGTATTTAGATTTAGGTCAAATGAAGTTTGGGGTTGAAATGCAATTTTATTTTTATTTTTCAGCTCAGAGACAGAATCCCAGAAAACACTATTATTTGCACACCTAACTACTCTGCCAGCCCACAATTCCAGTTTTTTTTATAAGATAATATTCCTGCCACCCCTACCTCCATACCCCTCACTTTGCTCCCCACTACTCACACACTCCTCTTAATTTCTGGCACATGTCCTGGTACAATATGGTATTATATCATAAACCTGTATCGAGTGTGTTGATTTTCACTTGTCAGTAAGATTTCATAGTGGTGGCAGTCATTGCTAATGTCTATGGAAGTGGCTGTTGACTTACAGAGTCTAAGTCCCTTGTTATACCTTATGCTGAAAGCCACAAAAATGTTAATTGGCTTAGTGTTGATTGACTTAGTGGAGCAGTCACATTTTAAGGTGAAAAACCTGCTCTGATTAACCCTCACCTGCACAGCTATGAATTGCCACTAGAGGCTTGGTGAGCAGGGGCAAGATAAGGAGCTAGGGACAGGACTGGCTCTGTCTCTGCTGGACAGAGCAAGCCTGTCTGAACATGGCACAGTGACCCCCACCACCACTGAGACTGGTTTTCTCGGTGCACCCTGCCACTGTGCTGGGACTTGCTCACTCTGCCCAGCAGAAGCAAAGCTGGTGCCCTCTGTGGCTGTGCTCAGACCAGATCACTCTGCCTGGTGGGAGCACAGCTGGTTGCAGTGGTCATTTGGGGAGGGGGGAGTACCACAGCCACTGGGCACCCCAGCACTCCAGGACTATGGCACTCACTCTGCCCTGTGTGTATAGGGGGCATGACACCATATCCGATCCTGCTGCACCCCCGCATCCCTGCTTGCCTGAGGGGCCACTGAATCTTGGGATGCTGGAGGCCTTCATCTTGGGCAGAATAGCTGCCTGGAGTGGCCACACCTTAATGGAATAGAAGCAAAATTAGATGAATTAGAGATTATCCTCTCCTGGAGTGGTGTACCTTTAAGATGAATGACAAATGTTTTACCAACTTAAAAGGTGTTAATGTGTAGCCAGTCCAGGGGGTAAGAGTTCCAGAAGCCTCCTAAAATTATCATATAATAAACCCTAATAGGATACTTCTTTAGAGAGAAGATCTTCAAAAGTATTCAGGCATTTATGAAAGCTAAGGTTCATGTAGTCATCTTTTTCTCTGAAAGGTCATAGAATTATAGAAATTAAGGACTGGGAAGGACCTCAAAAGATCATTGAATCTAATCCCCTGGCTCTGGGAAAGAACACTGTTGAGATCAAGTGATCCCAGCTAGGTGTCTTTCCAATCTCCTCTTGCAGACTTCCAAGGTAAACTGTGTCACCTCCTTGGAAGTCTATTCCAGATTTTGGTCTTCTTTACTGTAAAGAAGTTCTTTCTTTCATCCAACCTGAAACTATCCTCTAACAGTTTATTGCCATTGCGACTTGTCCTCCCCTCGGGTGCCCTAGTAAACAGTTTTTCCTCCCAGCTTCCAGTATTTACCCCTTATATACTTATAGACAGACAACAAGTCTCCCCTCAGTCATCTCTTCCCCAGACTGAACATTCCCAGATCCCTTAGTCTTTCCTCATAAGGTTTGTCCTCTGGGCCCTTAATCAACCTTGTGGCCCTTCTCTGGGTCTTTTCAAAATTCTCTGTGTCTTTTTTGAAGTGTGGCATCCAGAACCGGACACAGTACTCTAGCTGGGGTCTAACCAATGCCAAATAGAAAGGAAGTATCACTTCCTTAGTGATACTTGCTTGTGACCCGTTGGCTAATGTATCCCAGTATGCTATTAGCTCTATTGACTAAGGTGTCACACTAGTTCATGTTCAGCCTGTGATCAACCATAACCCCAAGATCCCTTTCAGCCATCATGCTAGCTAGGATATTTCTTCCTAACCTGTATTAATGTCGCTGTTTACTTCTCCCCAAATGAAGCACTCTGCTTTTATTTTTATTGAACTGCATCTGGTTCCATTCTGCCCACCTTTCCAGGTCCACTTGGATTTGCATCCTATACCCTAGTGTGACTGCTTTTCCCTATAACTTAGTATAGTCAACAAACTTGGCCAGCGTACTTTCCACACCCTCACCTAAATCATTGATAATGATGTTGAACAGAGCAAAGCCAAAAACTAAATCCTGTGGTACACCACTGGCCACCTCCTGCCAAGGTGATACAGTCCCATCCACTAAAACTCTCTAGGTTTGACCTCTTACCCAGTTCCCAACCACTTGATCATGGACTCTGCCAGCCCACAATTCCAGTTTTTTTTATAAGAGAATCATGGCAGATGATATCAAACGCCTTTCTAAAACCCAAGTATGACATCAATTGCATCTCCCACATCCAAGTCTGACATTACTTGAGCATAGAAGGAAACGAGGTTTGTCAGACATGACCTGCCCACAACAAAACCATGTTGGATATCCTTTAGCATCATGTCTTCTGTCAGTCTATCACTAATGAACTTCTAAGATTCATAGTTTCATAGACATTTTAGCTGGAACAGACCCTGGAGGATCATCGAGTCTAGCCCCCTGCCCCTGGGGCAGGAAGTCAGCAGGGTTCATAGGATCCCAGCAAGATAAGACTCCAAATGTGTCTTGAAGGCATTCAAAGTGGGTGCTTGAACCGCCTGCGGCAGCAGTCTATTCCAAAACTTGGGGGCTTGGACAATGAAGAAGTTCTTTCTTATGTCCAGCCTGAATTGGTCGTGGCAGAGTTCATGACTGTTTGATCTTGCCATCCCTTGGGGCTCTCTGATCCTGATGAGCACCCCTGATAAATTTATAGGTGGCCATCAAATCACCCCTGAGCCTGCACTTTTCCAGGCTGAAGAGCCCCATAGCTCTCAGCCTATCATCATAAGGTCTGTTTTCCTGACCTCTGATGATGTACCTGGCTCTCCTCTCCACCCTCTCAAGCTTCTCCACATCCTTTTTCAATTGCAGAGCCCAAAACTGGATGCAGTACTCCAGCTGCGGCCTCACCAAGGCCGAGTACAATGGGAGAATGATGCCCCAGGATTTACTTGAGAAGCATCTATGGATCCAAGCCAGCATTTTTCTCACTTTACTAGCCGCAGCATTACACTGAAGGGTCATGTTCATCTTGTGGTCAATCATGACCCCCAAGTCCCTTTCATCTGAAGTGCTAACAAGTGTAGCACTGCCGAGCCTATAAGGGTGGTGCAGGTTTTTCTTCCCAAGGTGGAGAACCCTGCATTTTTCAGTGTTGAGCACCATCAGGTTCTCGTCCACCCATTTCCTGAGCCTGTCAAGATCTGCCTGGATCACCCTCCTGTCCTCAGGTGTGGATACTTTACCACAGAGTTTGGTGTCATCAACCAGCTTGGCCAGTCTTCTTCTGACACCAATGTCCACATCATTGATGAGGAAGTTAAATAGTATAGGCCCTAAGACAGAGCCTTGAGTGACCCCACTGGCCTCAGTGCACCAAGACTGTTGGCTCCCATCAACCACCACCTTCTGGGTCCTACCGCAGAGCCAATTCCCCAGCCAGCGGATCGCGGTGACATCAAGGCCACAGTTACCCAGTTTGGCCAAGAGGTGATCATGGGATACCAGATCGAAGGCTTTTTTGAAGTCAAGATATACAACTTTGATCTCTTCCCTTTGTCCAGGTGATGTCATCTGATTATAAAAGGAAATGAGATTGGTCAGGCAAGACCTACCCGTAACAAACCCATGCTGGGTATCCCTCAGGATATTGCCTTCAGCTAGTCTATTAAGGATGGCCTCTTCGATAATCTTTTCCGGGACCTTCCCCAGAATAGAGGTCAGGCTGATGGGCCTGTAGTTAGCCGGATCTACTTTTCTCCCTTTCTTGATGATAGGCACGACATTGGCTCTCTTCCAATCATAGGGCACTTCACCAGAGCTCCAAGAGGTCTTGAAGATCCGTGCCAGGGGCTGAGCTATGATGCTCACCAGCTCCCTGAGTACCCTTGGGCCAGCTGACTTGAAGGTATCCAGCCTGTCAAGGTGTTCCTTCATGAGGTTGGCTTCAATGGAGGGCAAAGAATCTCCCTCACCTGGGCCTCCCTGACCCATAGTGGGCAGGGCCGTGCCATGGGACTGGTGAAAAACTGATGCAGAGTACCCATTTAGCTAGTTTACTTTTTTCTGGGTGTCAGTTGTCAGTTGCCTCATCTGGTTTAGCAGGGGTCCAGTGTTACCCTTGCTTTTCCTCCGGCTCCCCACATATCTTGATAATCTTGATATTTTTTTCCAAAAATTTACCCAGTATTGAGGTTGAACTGACAGGCCTATAGTTTTCTGGATCCTCTCTCCTCCCCGTCTTAAGTATTGGCATCACATCGGCCCTTTTTCAGTCTTCTGAGACCTCTCCTGAGCACCATGAGTCTTCAAATATCATTGTCATACTTATGGGACAATACACAGGGCAACCAAATATAGCTTATATAGGTAATGTGGACAGATAATAATTCAATGTGAAATCCATTTTCCTTCTGAGTTCTGCAGGGAATGGAGCAGGATACTAACTGGGTTGCTGGAAAAGAAAATTTCACCTTAATTTGCAACCTGTTCTTAGCCTAGTTTTACTTCTGTTCTGCTGCCAGCTTCCTCAAGGCACTGACAACACAGGAAGAAAGTGAACATGTCCATTGCCTCACTGGAGGAGTTTGCTTAAAAGGGTCTCTAAACATCATTAGCCTAAGAGCATTTCTTAAATAATATAAGATTTGGAATAAGAACTTTGGAAACATGAATCAAACAAGCCCTTCATGTCTTATTGGGAATTGAATTTTGCATTCACTAATTCCAGAATTTCTAAAACCTATTAATTCAGCTCAGTGAAATAAAATCCTACACATGTATTTTAAATAATGAATGTAAAAACTAATGGTGTGATTTTTCCTCAGTTGGACTGGATTCACACACAAAAACCAGGTGGTCTCTTAGTTCTGCTAGCAATGACACTGATTGGGAAGTGCACAATTAAAAGATGATGTAGTGCTGGGGGAAAAAAAATCTGCACTAGCATAGGCTTGGGTAGATGAAATATAAACCTCTTTCCCATCTCAGTGTTTTTTATTTATGCCTTGCTTCCTCTCACTGATTTTTTTTTTAATCTCTCATTACATATTATGAGCCATGATTTCTGCCCAAGGAAAGAGTTCAAACTGGCTTCAAACCAGCCACAGAAGTGCTTAGTGGGTGTGTCTATATGTGGGCATTTAATGCGCATTAGCCCAATTCAAGGCACATTAAAGGTGTGTGTCTATATGCATGCACCCTTAACACACCTTAGAAATGGTGATTTAGGTTAAACACACCTAAATTTGACACCTTCATAAAGCAAGTATCAAATTTAGATGCAATTATTTAAAGTGCATTAACACACATGTAGACGTGTTAATGAACATTAACAGGGACTTCAGTGCTGGGTCTGCCCAGACAGTAGAAGTCTGGCCAGAGCCAGCCCCATGGATCCTGGATGGTCACCTCTCCTCTAGGGCTGGGATGCTCTCTGGCAGCCCCTAGATGCAAGCTGTAAAAGGCTTCAGCCATTTTGTGCCTTGGGGCACACAGCATGGAGAACCTGAAGGAGCTAGTGGTTTCTGCAGGAGCCCACCAGGCCACATATGCCCCCCTGGACAGGACCCAGGTGGCCTCTGCCTGTCCTATACCCTATATGGAGCTGTTCCTTGGCCACAGGTGAGTGCTGCAAAGGGCTATAGCCTGCTGTGTCCCTTGGCTAGCCCTCTCAGGCCTGCTGGCCCTGTTTTTTATGGTAGCATGGCCAGCACCTGCTCCCTGCCAGCTCTGTCTCTTTGAAGGCACCATGATGAAGTTGCTCTGCCATGTGGCTCCCCATCCCTGGCCGTGCTCCTGAACTGGATGCTGCTGGCAGCACTCCAGGGCCAGCATCTCAGGGACAGATGTGTGGAGGCCGAGACAGCAGGCATAGGGGGCATGTCCAGCACATACTCACCATTGAACCCTGGACTTGCCTGCATGCCCACACCCATCCTGAGTGTCCAGGGCCCCAATTGGATCTGGGAAGAGGTGTGTTACATTGTGATGCTCTGGGGATGGGCCAATATCCAGAGGCAGTTCACCTGGGGTGGGCACTGAAATGCCCATATTTGTGAGGCCATTTCAGCTGGGATGCATGTGTGAGGCCACTTCCAGAGGGTGCACCTGTGCTGCATGAAGGCCAATGATTCGCAGGGAGAATGGGTGGCCATGACTGACTTCAGTCATTGGTTTGATCATGTCCGGAAGACCATGCTCTTCATGCAGGAGTTGACCCATATTTTGGTGCCTCAGGAGACAGGCCACACCCACGCAAGTGCCACTGGGAGGGGCAGCGTGCCCTCTGCCACACTTCACCTTGATGCTTCTTGTGATACATTGTGCCTTCAGCACCCTGACCCACCCACCTTCCCAGCTTCTGTATCCTCTGGCAGCTCAAAGAGCCCTGCCCAGCAGCTGCCTCACCTTCAGCCCATCCCCTCACACTGTCACAAAAAGTGACTGGCCATGCCACCCCCACCACCAGCAGTGCCAGCTCCTCCCCAGGGGGGTGTCCCATCTGGGTGCCAGCCTACCTCTTATTGCAGGCCATGAACACAAGGTGCAACTGTACACCATCACTGATGGGGAGCCCTGTGCCAAGCTACCAGCCTCTTCAGAACAGGACACATGGTAATTCTTGCACTGGGGGAGGACCTTCCCTGTCCCCAGCTCTGCCCCTGTCCCTGTCCCTGGCCCATTTCCCTGCTCCCTGCCCAGCCCGCCCACATTCTACTGGCCCTAGGTTCAAAACTTTAATGAGTAGCCTGTGTGCCTGCAGTTGGGTAGGCACAGGCCTCTCACACAATAAGGAAGGTGTTGATGCTGGTGGTGATGTCCTCCTTGGCAGCAGGGGGCAGGGACATATAATGCTGCAAAGGTAGCCCTCCAAGTGGTAGTAGAGATTGGAGGTGGGGAATGGGGGTGTGGGTTGTGAGAGGAATAAAGGTTTTCATTAAAAATATAGGCATGCCCTGGAGTGGTGCTGGGAAGTGGGCAGGGAGTAGGGGATGTGTGGCTGGTGGGGCAGGCAGGTGTCAGTGGGGATGGTTGGGCACTTCTCTGTATTCTGGCACTCCAGGTGGGACCAGAGCTGGCACAGAAAGTTTTCAAAGGTGACTCAGGTCATCTGGAACATGTTGACTCACTGGTCATCATCCCATTCCTGCAGCACAGTGCTCTGTCACCAATGCTGGCTCGCATGGTGGGCTTAGAGGCAGTGGGGCTGGTGGGACAGGAGGACAATAGTAGTCCCAGAGGTGGCATTCTGGAGCCCATAGTCACCAGAACTGGCAGGAACAGCTGTGTGGTGGCGGGGGCTCTGGAATGCCATGTACCAATCATCCAGCAGGTGGCCAGAGTGGATGGGGAAGTTTGACGGTGCTAGGTGGGTGAGTGGCAGGCAAACAGAATGGCAGCAAGTGAGCAGGACAGCTATGGGAGCCCTAAGGAGTGATGGACCCTGTCCCTGGGTGCCAGGGCCAGGAGCTGGGGCAGGCAAGGCTGGGAAGCACAGCCAAACAGGCACATCCTGCCTGTGTCTCTGCCACTCTGCACATAGGAAGTGTCTGCCCAGAAGTCAGAGGGTGTGCTTTTAAGATGGCTGCCAAGTGCTGGCAGGCATGTGACCAGAGACTGGAAATCCCCCCAGTGGCCATAGGGGGGAAGTTAGTCCCAAGTCCCACCACATGTAGACACCTGCCAAAAAAAACTTAACATGCATTAGTTTAATGCACATTGAATTTAAGCCCACTTAAATTCATCTGCAGCCATCCCCAGTGTGGGCTAATATATCCTGCTTCTTGGAAAGATTTTTGCAGAATTTGCAGAGCACTGTTCTGTTAGAACTAGACTACTGATTCTTGAGCTAGCTAATTTAAAGATAGCTCATGTTTCTCTACACTACAGTCCAGTCAGACCTGCCCTGAATCAGTTTTAGTGTTAGCTTTTTGGGTGAGACTATATCACGTAACTCTTGACTTCGACGGCTCTATTTACAGATAGCAAATTTATTCACAGTTAGAACAAATTACTGTGCATTAAGCATCTGCACATGTAGATGGCAATGCTTTCTGTGCACTAATTGGCTCTCATCTTGAGTAAAGAGTCTTGTGTAGATGCAGCCAGTGAATACTACATGCAGACCCAGTGGCCTTAAAGGAGTATAAATGGTTGTGATGTACACATTCTTCTGGTCTTATCTGGAAATGGGCTACATAGATGTAGGCTCCGTTAGGTTCTTCCTGCATAGCACAGCTATGTCACTCAGAGGTCTAATCCTCTTCTGTGTCAGCAGAAGCACCTAGGAGTCTGAGTCATTAATATTAAGACATGTGAGGAGGCTGCTGGACCATGAAGAAGTGTTCTGAATAGAATTCCTACACCCTGAGGAGATACACAAAGATCCCAGGAGGGGCTTTAATTTCACTTAGGTTGTGTCTACATATGTTGATTTAAGGCATTTTAACTATTTTTGCAGTGCATTAAGGGTGTGGGTCTACATATGCATGCCCTTAATCCACCTTAAAATTGGCAATTTCAGGCTAATTGTGTCTAAATTTGATACCTTTATAAAGCAGGAATCAATTTTAGGTGTGAATAGTTAAGTTGTCTCAATGCTGTATATATCAACTGAGTGTACTAGAGCCAAGCCTGTGGGGCCCCACACTGCTGCCAGACACTGCCAAGAAGAAAAAGTGGCAGGTGCTGTTCTCCGCTGGTGCAGACACTGGAGTGCAAGTTCCAGCAACAGTGGTACCTGTTGGTGTGCTAACTGACTTGGGACTTGCTAGAATTGCCACTCCAGCTCCAGTGCCTGCATCTTGGAGAACAGCACCTGCCAATTCTTCTTCTTGGCTGCACCTGGTGGCAGTGGGGGGCCCCCTCAGGCTCAGCTGCAGCCCATTTTTAACTGACATAGGGGAGAAAGGAACATGAGCAGGGGTCAGAGCCAGGGCCATGGCTGGGGCCAGGCTGATCATGTCTGAGGGGACTGGAGGCTTCCATTCCCTTGGCCAGAACTGAGCTGACTCACCCAGCTACACTACTGTGGGCTTTGGGGCACCAGACAGTTGCTTGATACCCTGCAGCCAGTCCTGGCACTGGGTGCAGCTGTCTTGAGTCACTAAACACAGTGTGGGGACTCAGGTGCATCCTCTGCTTGCTTGGAGCCAAGCCACTTCTGGCTGTGGTCCATCAGCCCTGGCTCTGCACATGCTGCTGACAGACCCTGTGGCTCCTGGGTACGCCCCACACCTGTCTCTGCACTCCCCGGCCAGGAATGCACTCATTGTGCTGCCCCTAGCCACTTTCCCAGCACAGCATCTGCCCAGGACCCACAGGCCCCAGCATGTTTGTGTTTGTGTTTGGGTGGGGGGGGAGGGAAAGGGGAGAGCTGTCCAGGGTGCTACCTAGGGCAGCCTGCAAAGGCATTCACCCAGTGAGCTGCATTAAAGTGCCTTAAGGTGTGCACATGTAGACACATGCCTTAATGTGCCTTAGGCTAAGGCACATTAAATTTAGGCATGTGTAAGTTCCTGTGTAGACGCTCCCCTAAATGACTAAAGTGAAGCTTATGACCAACTGAGTTACCTAACTCAAACATAGGAGTGATTCTGTTACCAGACTTGTATTACCAGTGATTCAGTTACCAGTGTTGTAAATCTCTCTAATTGGAATCAAGAGATTTCTGTGTGTTTCTGAAGGGTGACCCTACTCCTCTGAAATAGACACTTATAGATGGAGGTACTAAATTTGTACCTAATGGGCACATCTACTAGTGCATTTAAACACAGCTAAATTTAATGTGCATTAAGCAATTTTGGCAGGTGTCTACATGTTCAGGGACTTGGCACTAAAGTTAGTGCAAGTCCCTGCAGTCCTGCCATGTGCCCCTAGTGGCTGGGCAGACCTGGCACTAAAGTTAGTGCTAGATTGTGTCTACTCATGCATTAATCCACTTTAACTAATTGCACCTAAATTTGATACCTGAATTTGCACATATCAAATTTAGGCATTATTAGCTTAATTGTGCCACTTTTAATGTGCATTAAGGGTGTGCACATATAAATGCATGCCTGTAATGCCCATTATATTAGGCTAATGTGCATTAATATGTCTCGTGTAGATGTACCCACACTGTATTTAGGTAACTCAGAGTTGGCTGCAAGCATGGATTTTGGCTGTTCACTGGGTGAAACAGAATTCTGCCCAGAGCATACTTCTGGAGCATGATTGAACTGATGCAGTATAACAAATTCTAGAGTGAACCATAGGAAGGCACCAGGTCCTGAAGGAACTGCTAAAACCTGGACAAGGTGCTTCACAATAGATTCCTTGAGGGCCTTCTGCATGGTCTTTCCCTTTCCAGGTAGTTAGATCAGAGTGACGTGTCTATAATTCCTTAGGTCCTCCTTCTTCTCTTTCTTAAAGATGGGCACTATATTTGCCCTTTTCCAATCATCCAGGACTTCCTTGACCTATAAAGGTTCTCAGAGGATGGCCAAGTCCATGTCAACTAATTCCTGCAGTATCCCATAGTGTATTTTATCTGGTTCTGCTGATTTGAAAACATCTAGCTCCTTTAAGTAATCCCTAACCTGTTCTTCCACTATTGTAGGCTGTTTTTCTCCTTCCTTATCCTTGCTACCAATTGCAGTGATGATCTGGTATCTCCCTCTGTTTGTGAAGATTGAAGTTAAAAAAAAGCATTAAATACTTCAGCCCTCTCTGCAGCATCCATAATTAGGTTGTCTTCTGCATTTAATAAGGGACTTACACTTTACTTGGCCTTCTTCCTTACTTGTAGGGTCTCTTTGTTTGCCTTTTATGTCCCTTTCATCTCAAATTGTTGGTTGTCCTTCCTAATTTTCTCCCTTTTTAACTATTCAAGAGATTATAACTCTTTCCTGGTAGCATGGCCAAGTTTCCAATTTTTGTAGAATTCTGTTTTGAGTTTCAATTCACTCAGGAAATCACTGGCTAGTCAGGCTGGTCTCTTTTTTTACTGCCTATTTTTTAGTTACAGCAGGATAGCTTGCTCCTGCATCCTGAATGCAGCCTCCTTAAAGTCCAGCCAGCTGTCTTGGAATCTGTTTCCTTCAGACTTCCCTCCCAAAGGATCCTGCCCATCTATTTCATGAGATTGTTAAAACTTGCTAAAGCTGGGGTGGGGGGGGGCTTGTTTTTTTGTTTTTTAACCATTGATGATACTTGCAGAAAGTTGCTCTTGGTTAACATTAAGGATTACAATGGGGTATAAGGGAAAAGGACTTTAGGTATATACAACCCAGACTGTTTAGGGTCTTATACATCAGAGGGTCTTATAGGTAAAAGCAGCACCTTTTGTTGCAATTGGAAAGCTATTGGGAGCCAATGAAGATTCTGACGTACAGGAGTTATGTGTTTTTGGTGATCCCTCCCCACCACATTCTATATTAGCTATAGCTTCTGGATAGTCTGCAACAGCATACCGATGTAGCAAGCACTGCAGTAGGGTAGCCTGGAGGTTATAACGGTGTAGATGATGACCACATCGAAAAGAAAGGGTCACAGCCTTCTCACTAGGTGGAATTCATTAAAAGCACTCCTGGACACTGCCACTTGAAGGTCCAGGCAGGCCCAGCCTTAGGCATAATGGTGGCCTGTCCAAATTTGTATTATGGTACCTTTTCTTGTATTTTGGCACCCTCATCATCATTGCCAAGCCCTGCAGCCAGTAATTTTCCATCACTCTCCCCAAGTCAACAGTGCTGTTGCATGTGGTGGCAGGTGGGCAGTAGCGTGGGGCACAGTCCATCTCAGAAGCTGGGCAGCATGGTGCACAAGGCAGGTGGGTGGGCAGGCAATGCTGCTGCTGTGTAGAAGCAAAGCAGGTGGACTGGAACAGGCACCACTCCATCTGCACGTGCCCAGCCCAGGTCCTCCTGAGCATAGGCTGTGGGGAAGGGAGAAGGTTGAGCTGGGCACTACTTCTTATACCTGGGGCAAGAATCAGCTGGGGCATGGCAAGGGGAGGCTGATCTTCATAACTTACAGGTGTTCCCATCATCCACAAATAAAGTGGCTTGCCCATTACCGTTACTGAATCTTCTCTGGATTCAGTTTCAGCTGGGTTCAATTGCATCCAATCCCCAACTGCAGCCATGTACTGGGAAAGGAGAGATTGCAGAGCCAAAGCCAGAAGAAAAGTTGAGATAGAGCTGGATGTAATCAGTATACTGATGATACCTCACTCTAAATCTCTGCATAACCTCATTCACTGGCATCATATATACATTGAACAACAGAGTTAACCAGATGAAACCATGGGAGCCCACAGATAGAGGTGTCAAGATGAAGCCCACCACAAAGGTCTTGCAGGGGTGACAAGCAATCACCTATCACCATGCTCTTGGCCTTTCCAGCCTACCTGTTTGGCTGACTCTCATTAATTTTATTTTAATATTGTTATTGTTTTTGCTGGACTGAATGGGGTAAGAGGAGTCAGAATCTGAAACTTTATTTAAAATATGAGCTCACAAATATTTCCCAATACAAAAAGTATCAGCATAATGAAACCAACCAACGTTGAACATAAAAACATGCATACAATGCAACATTTTTCTGCAATAATTTTAAAATCCTTTCCAGCAAGATTCTGACAAAATGTGATCCTTTTGTGTCATTATCTATTGGAAAAAAAGAGGAAAAGTGACATTATCAATAGCTTGGTTCTTAAGAAAGAACCAGTGACAAAAGAAAAAGAAAAAAGAAAGAAACCAAAACCAAAACCAATGAAATACACTTAGGAATACACTTAAGATACCTTTAATTCAGGAACTTTAAAGATCCCAGGCAAGGTGTGCTTAGCACATATTACATTTAAATGCATCTGAAACTGAAAAAATATTAGCTTTTTATTTTAAATTTAGGCAATAAAAGAAGAGCAAAAATTGATTTTACAGTGGTATTTCAAAATGTCTCAAGTTAATGTGTACTCTGAAAGTAATAGTTTGAACTATAAAGTAATATATATTCCATTTTAAAATCTAACATTGATAAAATGTTAAAATTGAGAAACTAAGCCATAAATCTCACACTAGACCATTTATTTTCTAGAAATTATTTCTTGGACATTACTGGTTGTATGAGAGGAGGGAAAGGTTTACAGTTCTCTAAAATTACCTATTTCTGTTTATGTGCAGCCTTCTACGTGTTCCCAAAAGATTAACTTTTTTCCTGGAAGCTATAGTGATTTTCAAAGCTTCAGTGGCATATATATATAAAGAGAGAGAGAGAGATTTATATATACTAGCCAATTGCATATCAAAAATGAAAGAGGGGAGTGGACTGAACCCACTCCCACCTTCCCTCCTGCTGCTTAGGGTCTGGGCCCACTCCCGCCTTCCCTGTCATGGTGGCAGTGGAAGGTGGGGAGCGGGCCTGGGCCCAATAAGGGGGTGTAGGGGAGGACCAGGCCTGATGATGGGGAGAAGCCATCCCACCGTGGTTGGGTGGTGGGGGAGGGGGAGCAGTGGGCACAGGCCAATGCAGCAGTGCGGGGGGGACAGGAGGAGTAGGCTTAGGGCTCGCATCAAGGAGGGAGTGTGGGGGAGGAGATGGCCTGGGTGCAAGGAGAGGAGGTGGCCCACTCCTCCAATCCCCCTCCTGCTGCTGCATTGGGCCAGGCCCGCTGCTCCATGCCACCACAGGCTGGCTCCTTGCCCCTCCTGCAGGCCCACTCTTCTCCCCACTTCCACCACTGTGTCAGGCCTGGGTCCAGTCCTCCCCTCACCACACTGCTTTAGGAGTCACTCAATTAAAGTGCCCCACCCCACTGCACACCCCAAACACATGTAAAAATGTCCTTCAACAAGATACTATCTGGCTGAATCACATTTTTTTTTGTCTTTTGACAGTAACTTTTTTTCAATTTGAGGGGTTTTGAAAAGCCAAAAAGTGAAGAAAAGGGTGGAGGGGCATGTTAAGAAATAAAATAAATTTAAAAAAATGGAAAAAAATTCTAGATATAATTAATTCTGTTTTATTTAGGGACAATAAAGAGACAAATATCAATTAAAGAAAGGGGGGTAAGTCTGAAATGTTGTAAGTTCAAAAAAACATAGAAATTTCTATTTCGATAAGGTAGAAAATTTCAATTTTTGGAACAAGCTTTTATTTTTTAGGGTAGCCTGTTTTCATTTTAAACTGCTCTTAGTAAACATCTGGCTCTCATCTCATACCACATATTTTCCCCTTTGTATGTTTTAAGATAGCTCCCCACCACCCCACCTCCTCATCTCCATACTTGTTCTCCTGCACCTTGTATATCTCTGCCATTCAGTGGTCATCTCATAAATATTCAAATGGCCAGAAGTCTTTCATGCATTGTTGCACTCTAGTATATATCAGCAGTAAAGTTCCACATTGTGATTCAGAAAAGGAACAATTTTGTCCTTCCACTTGGCAGAAATTTCCACAAGATAGGGAAGCCATTTCGCATCCAGCACTAATGAACTCTTGTCTAGTCCTTCCATGAGTAGAGAGGTAGTTAGCCATGGCAGCTTGAAGGCAGAAAGAAGATTGAACCAGAAAAGGAAAACACATACTTAAATATAAGATACTTGAAAACAGACATGTACTAGGTGTGTCTACACAAGACACTTTACTTCACAGTAGAGCAGTTTACTGTGCAGTAAGCATGAGCATCTACATGTGCACACACTTATTGTGAAGTAAACTGCTTCACTCATGAGTAAATTTGCTACCTGCAAATGCAAGAAGCACCTTACTTGCAAGTGGTAATTGCTCAATAGCATATTTGTAGATGCTAACCAGAAGGAAATTTGCTCCTAGTCAGCTCTGCTACTAGGAGACCAGCCTCAGCTCTGTCCCACAGCCATGGGGCTGGGACTCTCTCCTGCCCCAGGGATGGATCTACTCTATGCCAGGCCCAGTGTATCCCCAGACCCTTAAAAGCCTGTGGCCATGCTGAGGCCCTGGGGCACATGCAAGCAGCCTATGACAACAGTCAGCTACTGCATGCCCCAGCACTGGCTGCAGGGCAGCTGACACAGGCTGCCCACACCCAGGTGCCACTTCCTGACACTGAAGTGCCACATGGCTGCCAGGAACATGCCATCTAGCCCTGCAAGGTGCTCCATGTACCTGCCAGTCTTGGCAGCGCCTGGGCCCAGCTGCAGCTAACTTGTGGCTGCCCGGGCCAGGTCCAGCTGGCTTCAGGTGGCCGTCAGCAGTCTGCCCAGACCCTGCAGCTGCTGTCTGGCACCACCTTGCTGTGTGGCTGCTAGTCCCATGCTGTGGCCCTGTGCTGGGTGCTTCAGGCTGTTGTCCAGGCCTGGCAGCCCCAGAACAGCCACATGGATGCCACACTGGCATCCTCCAAAATGCCACATGCCACCTCACAGGGCTCCAACTGGTTCCAGGAGGAGAATGGGGACCTGATAACATGGCATTTCAAATGGGGCGGGTGCTCCAACATCCCCATTTACAAGAGGCTGTCTGGCCATATGCAGGAGTATGGGCATGATTGGTCAGCACATCAGTGCCACGTGAAGGTCAAGCCCTTGTGGGCACAGTGGGTCACTGCCACAACTATCATTTGGAGACTGCCCGCAAGTCCATACCCTTAATCCAGCAACTGAGTTATAATCTCATGCCCTGGGACCGTGGCCGCAACCATGCTGTGTACTTGAGCACAAGTGGCCTGCCTGAGCCTCTGCTATGGCCTGACACTCACCGTGATGCACCACTAGGGGAGGGCCATTTGGGCTGCCAGTAGCCCGTCCCACCAAGCTTCCCACCCACAAAATCATCCAGCATCTCTGGGATTCTGGGTCAGTGCCTACCCCACCAGTTCCATGGCCTCAGTCCCACCCAAAAGGCAAGACCCCTACGCAAGCAGCCAGATGCTGTGGTCCTCTTACCCAAGACTGCTGGAAGCCACACGCCATCCTACTAGTGGGGACCAACCCAAGCTGCCAGGCATGTTATCCATGCCTACCTGTTTAGTTCTTCACTGGGGGGAGGGCCCTTCCTGCCTCAGCCAGGTGTCCATGAGGGCATGGTGGTGTCTTGCTGCTCCAGGTGTGGGAGGAGCTGCTCCAGGAAGTCTTGAAAGATGGTCTGTGTCATTCAGAATGCATATAGTCACTGCTTATTGTCCCAGGTAGTCTGGATGATGTGCAGCCACCAGTCTTGGCTATCCAGGCAGGCCCAGAGGTGGTAGGGCTGGAGGCCCAGGAGTGGTGTCCAGGCGCACATTGTCACCATCTTTTCTGGATCCAAGTAGCAGCTGCACAGTAGCTGGGGCCTGGGATGGTACAGTGAGGTCAGCCAGGTTGCCACTGCATGTGGGGGAGACACCAGGACCCAGGCTGTCCTGGGTCAGATGGCAGTCACCACAGCCAGCCAGCAGGGCCAGCACCATGGACAGCAGGAGCCCAGAGCACTGGTTGTCACTGCCAGGGGCAAGGGCTGGAGCCGCCATGGTGCAGGAAAGCAGAGGATCCAGGGAGAGAGCCACCGTGTGCTGTCTCTGTGCTCTACACATTGCTCCCGGCCAGAAAAGCAACTGGCCAGGGAGCGGGGGGCCAGGGCTGCCTTTTTAAGTTGGCTGCCAGCTGCAGGCAACTGTGGCCAGAGCCTCCAGTTCCCTTGGTGGTGGCAGGGGCCCACTGCGGGGTCCCAGGAAGCAGGAGTAGCTTACTGCTAGGAGCAGCAAATCTGCTCCCACTTCCCTTCATGTGTAGACACATGTCCTGGAGTGTTTACTCTTGATTAATTTACGTGGAAGTAAATTGCTCCCAGATCTTTTGCACATATAGATGCACCCATAGTCAATACCCATGCAGGACTAGACTACGCAGAAGGTAGGGCAGATTTGTATTTTAGGGCATCTATACACATGCCAGACATCTGCTCTGACACATGATAAATAGTATGCATTGGAAAAGACTGGATTAATCATCAAATGACCTTTATTTAAAGCACCCCTTCCACCATTTTGAAGTGCCAGACACTGAATACAAGTGATGCTGTGGGCACTTCAGTTAAAGCAGGCATCAGAGCTGCTCTAATTAAGCACCCCCACTCCACCCCAGATCACAAGCAAAGACACCCTGAGAGACTACTTAGTTTAGAAAGGCATGAGCTTTCATAGGTAACAGCCTACTTTGTCAGGTAAAAACTCATGGGTCTCTGAACCAGTTAGGCTCTAAGGTGCCACTCTGCTCTACCCTCTGCCTAGTTTTCTTTGTATCAGAGCATGATCATTCATGTATTATCAATTTTTGAGTCTTTTATACACACTAGTTTTTAATCTCTTAAAGAATGTGATTTGTACCATTTCCCTTGGGTAATAAGTTTGCAGGAGCATATATCTTCATTGCCTTTCATGGAACCAAACTTGCATAACTTCTACTTCTCTAATTTATACATAATAGAACAAGGGATGTTTCCTGACATCAAGGAGTTAATGTGTGAAGGACTTTTTTTTTTCTTTCTATCCGGCAAAACATAAATATTTCTCTTATGTCTTTCAAAAGTATTCAAAACCCTTCCAGCATATTTGTTTTCCTTCAGTTATACAAGTAGCAATTCAAATGATTCTTGGTGAGAGCAAGATGTCACCTGTTCTTAAGCTTTCTTGGTCCCTTTCATTTTTTAAATAATCCATTGTGAAGATTTTTTTAAGGTTGTTCTTGTTCAAGTGGATATTGTATGGAGAAGCAGTTAAGAAATGTAAGTTCTATTGATGACTGCCACTAATTCACTATTTGTCCCACAAGTAACTTTTATTTCTCTCAATCTTATTTTCCTCCTCTGTAAAATGGAGCTGATAATGTTTACCTTGTGGAAGAACATTCTATTGGAAAGAAAATGAGTGATATAAAATGTTCAGTATTTTTTTTAGTACATGGGTGAGCGGGGAGGACACACTTGTGGTTGTAAAGGGCAAGGGTTTATTTTGTGGCATGCCAAATATAGGGCTCCTTCCTTCACTCATTGGTTGCTAAAGAGGCAGGGACCTAACTTACGACAACTGAAAACTGATTTTCTTTTTGCCTCATAGCAAATCACGTCTTGTATCATAGACCCCCTGTCACGTCCAAGACTTTGTGCTACATATTTAGAAAAAAGGGAAGCAGCAGCACAAGGGACATTTTGAAGTGGTAATCACCTGTTATATTGCTAATGAAAGTAATTGTGTGTTCATCCTCTTCAAGGAAAAGAGGCTGAAATGGGTAAATGAAAATTAATCAAGTCATTTATTGCCTACTTACAATATGTTACAAAATTTGTTTAAAAACCAGTCAGTGAGAGGAACCCTTTAAATCCCCTAAACCAGGGAACAAATAATACATTAAACAGGATTTGGGGTTATTAGTTTTGAAAATGAAAAGTGCTCAGTAATTTACATTTTTTTTGTCAAATATAGTTTCCAGTGAAATTGGTCTAGCCAGCTGGTTTTGAACAGGAAGAGAAAGTGTTCTGAAAAACAGTTCCCATGGTAGGAAAAATCAAAAGAATGACTGACAACCAAAACAAAAGAAAAAGACAAGACCGGAAAACCCAAAGTCATACTCAGAGATAGTAAGTATATGTTCCCCTTCCTTTTCCATTCCTTCTCGGAAAAATAAAAGTATAAATGGTAAGAAACAATTACATGAATATGATACATTAATTCTAGCCAACTTGCTATTCTATACCTATTTAACAGGACTGTTGAATATCCACAATAGTTGGAAATTAATGAAAAGTCTCCCTTTTTTATACATAGTTGACATCTGGCTTGTAGCAAATCATATCAGTGGAATCATTTTGTGCATTTATCAGTGAAAACTGAAGGTAGTTAAAGAACCAAAGGGACACCACAGTTTGAATCACTGTCTTTGTAGCAACAGAGTTAGGGCCAGACCCAAAAAGGTCTCCTGTAGTCCAAGTGGGGCTTATGGATAATTTAGGAGTTTAAATTTGAAGTTTTGATTCTTTGCATGTGTGGCTGGTCTGAATGTATTGCTTACACATTCCACTCAGTTAGCACCCAAACCTAGAGATGCTCAAACTCTGTGGATGCTTCAGTTTTTACATAGAAATTCCCCAACTCTCTAAAATTATGCTTCTCAACCTGGCTAAAGGCATCTCCATCTTGATAAGGTTTAACAATCTTTCTTTTAAAATGATAATGGAGACACTACTTCTGTACAGCATCTCCAAGGTGAATGCACTTGCCCAGATATGAAAGGTCCGAGTTAAATTCCATTCTGTGTCTGAAGGGAGAGAAACCCACATATTCTCACTTCCCAAGAGAGACTCCGAACCACTTTTCTAGACACTATGCTGGAGGGGTGAGGTGGGTAGAGAAGGACACTCTTCATGCTTCCTATTAAAGCTGAACATAAATGAATTCAAGATTTATTGGGCCAGAGTCAGAAAGCAGGAGTGAGGATGGTTCTGTAGCCAGTAGTCCCAGGTTCCAGTCCTGTTACCATTTATTAGGGGTATGTGAAATGGGTTGTATTCGATTTGGATTTGGCCTGAATTGGGGACAGTGATTTGATTAATTGATTAGGATCACTGTCCCTGATTTGATTCGGCCAAATCAGAATCTGAAGATTCAATGCTGATTTGGAGAATCAGTGATTCAGCCATGGACACAGCTTTAAATGCTTTTTTCTAAATACCTTGAGGTATCAGGTGCAGCTCGTGAATGCTGCTATGGTTAGGCAGATGGAGCGGCACATAGGAGTGCAGGGGCCACCTGTCTGTATGCACAGTGGTGAACCCAGAAGAGGACTGGAAGTACTTCTTGTCAACTTCCAGGTCTGCTGGAGAACATGTTGCTCCCCCCCTTCCTTTCTGGCTTGGTGATCAGCCATGGGGGGACCCCAAGTGCCTCCCCAGATCCAGATCCAGATATTCAGAGCCTCCCTCCACTGTCCCCCATGGTCACTGAGCCAGGGGTGGGGGGGCCTTCTGCATGCTCCCCGGTGGACCCTGAAGTGACCCAGACGTGCTAATTGTCTACTTCTGGGTCTGCTGCCAGGTGCTCTGGGGAGCCCCCCGTGCTCCCGTGGGACACTCCATCTGCCCCAGCATCTCAGCATTCATGAGCCACCTGTTACCGTGAGGTATGTAGAGAAAACACTTAAAGCTGTGTCTATGTCCAAATCATCAAATCTTTCTGAATCTCTCTGAATAGATTTGGAGGGTTCTGATTCAATTTAGACAGATTAAAGGGTCTCCTGATTCGATTCATATTCAGAGATTTGCCCACTGAATCAGGCCGAATCCCTGCCAAATAGAATCAGGGACAGCCTTACTGTTTATATATATTTAAATATATATTTAAAATAAAATGTTATGCAAAAAAGGAATAAAATGTTCTTTTAACTGGGACTAGAAAATTTATGTCCCTGCCTCCCCAGTGAGTGCCTGAATGACAAAGGTAGATCCATGCTCCATCGTGTCCCCTCTATTTGGTTTAATAGACACTGTAGTATTTTTTCCTCCTGCAAAGTGGAGCACCTTCAAATTAAGGGTACCCTCTAGTCTAAAAGAGAACATAACCTTGTGGTTAGGGCAGTCTAGGAGAATGTGAAATATTTGGGTTAAATTCTACACAGAGGAAGCAGGGCTCTAGGACTTCTATATCCCAAAGCCTGAGACTTCCACAGCATGTGTAGGTTTACTCTCCCTGATATGCTGTGAACTGGGACACTAGCATCATTTCCTCCAGATGTGTTATAATGTAAAAACATTCAGGATTTTGGGGAGTGGGGGC
>NW_017729033.1:9525084-9526719 GCF_001723915.1 Gavialis gangeticus
TTTGGGGAGTGGGGGTGGGGGTGGGGGAGGTGGGCAGAAAAAATACCTTAGGTGTCTAATATAAGAGTTCTGGGCTACATTTCCTGAGTGGGAGGGAAGCCTTAAGTAAAGCATCTGGAGGGAAGTGGAAGGATTTAAGGCCATATTCTTACCACATGCCAAATGCTTCTTCACTCAATGTGCTGGTTGCTCTAGATCCCACTGTGAGGTGCCTAGGGCCCTTGCTACATGTTACATATATTGCACTATTGACAGGTTCATCGCACAATAAATTTAGATGGGCCAGATATGCAAAGTAAGTCAGGCCACAGTGCAAAGTAATTTTGGCACAATTAACCAGTTAATAGTGCAATAAAGTTAGACCAGACACACATGCAAAGTAATTATCACATGATAAAAATAAGTATCCAGCCATAAAAAGAGCCAACTACCTATAAAGTTTGTGCTTGAAAAAGTGTAAGAATGCTATAGTTGGTTCCTACCCAACTTTAATTTGAATGTGTAGCAGGACCCTTAACTCTCTTCATGTGCTCTAGAGGGCACTAAAGTGGACCAGGGATGTATCAGTCCAGATGCCCACTTAGGATGGCTGCAAGACTGGCAGCTGCTGCTACTGCCAGCCCAACCACTGTTGCCATTGCAGCCTGTCATCGTCACTGCCATCCATCCCACAGAACCTGGTAGTAGTTATACCTCTGGTAGAGGGAGCCCATGCATTTAACTCTAGGTTCTATTTTACACCAGGGGCCAGGTGCTTAAATTCCTTTTTGAATAAACCTCTTCATCTCTTTTGCTCCCTAGTTTACATAGGGGCTTTTTACCCTTGATATTGATTTTTACACCTACAGGAGTGTCACACTGGCCAAACCCTCCGCTGATGAATAATACAGCAAAGTATGGTCCCAGAACCTCCTCGTATCTTGCCATTATTGTCAGGAGGATAATACGTGTGATTTAATCAGAGCTGAAAAGAAATATGCCTTTAGGGGAGCTTATCAAAATTAAAAAAAAGAAAGGATTTTGCTTTCATATAGATAATATCATAAACAGCACCGTTAGATAAGATTCGAATTTGTTAGGGTATAAGTCATCATGCTTCAAGTCATAACCTGCTATTAAGAGAAATCAAGAATAAATTGTCTTACATGTATCAGGTTTTCTAAAATTTAATATAACATTAATCTATAATCTATATGTGATTTCTTCTGAAGAATACAGAGCTAGTTACTGTTCTTATGATGAAATAAGTCTTGATACTTTGATATGAATTTTAATTATTATAAATATATAACATGGTCCTGTTTCAAGCAGGTAGTTGGACTAGATGACCTCTTGAAGTCCCTCCCAACCTTAATTTTTTTAAGATTCTATGATTGTAATGTATTTAACAGCTTTTGTCTGAAAGGATTTTATTTTTATCTCTACAATTTTGTCTAGACTGGTCAACAACATAGTGAAATTAATTCAAGTCCACCTACAGCAGAGGTCAAATTAAAATGACAGAAGGATTCTTAGAATCATGGAAAATTAGGGTTGGAAAGGACCTCAGGAGGTCGCATCTAGTCCAACTCCCACCTCAAGGCAGGACCAGCCCCAACTAGATCATTCTGGCCAAAGCTTTGTCTAGCCGTGTCT
>NW_017729033.1:9531719-9534292 GCF_001723915.1 Gavialis gangeticus
CTAGTCCAATTCCCACCTCAAGGCAGGACCAGCCCTAACTAGATCATTCTGGCCAAAGCTTTGTCTAGCCGTGTCTTGAAAACCTGCAAGGATGGAGATTCCACCATCTCTCTGGGTATCCTGTTCCAGTGTTTTACTAGCCTCCTAGTAAGAAAATTCTTCCTAATATCTAAACTGAACTTCCCTCGATGCAACTTGAGCCCATTGCTCCTTGTTTTGTCATTCATCACCACTGGGGACAGTCCAGCTCCATCCACTTTGGAACCACCCTTCAGGGAGTTGAAGGCTGGTATTAAATCCTCCCTCAGTCTCCTCTTGTCTAGACTAAATAAGCCCAGTTCCCTCAGCCTCTCCTCATAAGTCATGTCCCCCAACCCCTTAACCATTTTGTTGCCTTCCACTGAACCCTCTCCAATTTTTCCACTTCTGTTCTGGGATGGGGAGGGGGGAAGGGGGAAAAACTGAACACAGTACTCCAGATGTGGCCTCACCAATAATGAATTCCCAATTGACAGAATTGCCTGAAGCAAAAGCTACTGCAGATTCAATTTTTTAAATAATATTGTCATCTGAACAGCTTGAAAGATGTTAAGAAAATGTTATTGATTTGATAATCAATAAATGATGATTGGAATGGCAAGGTGGTTTTGGAGGTATCAGAAATATTCTGGCATTGTAAAAGACAATGTCCTAAGGGCATTTAGGTTGGAAGACTGACCTGCCTACAATACAGTGAGAATTTTCACTAAATACAACATAAACCCACGTAACATTGGCTGTAACTTTGCAAGAAGTCAGGACTATAAGGCAGAAGCAATTAGGGTGTGGAAGGCTTCAAGTGAGGCTATCAAGAGTGCAAATGGTCATGTTCATGCTTTGATGGCCCACTTCTTTCACCTTTCTTACATTTTGACAGTTACAATATTGTACTTAAATTCATCTTTCTCTAGTTTAGCGAGTGATTCCCAGTTTAAACAAGTATAAATGCAATCAGAAGCATGGTCAGTATAACCACCTTGATCATTTTACTGCTCTTGAACAGAAAACGGACACAACTTATGGACAGATGTTCAAGAGTCTGGAATGTACTAGAAGCAGACAAGATTCTATGGGTAAATGTGATATCTTTTATTAAATCAACTAAATAGTTGGAAAAAAAATGTTCTTTGCAAGCTTTCAGGCACAAACACCCTTCTTCAGGAATATATAGAGTCTGTTGGTGAACTGTGTGCTCTCCTGGGTAGAATAGAAGCCAAAATGCAAGGGTCTCACATCTTTCCTGTCTCACATCTATTGCCTTCCACCCCTCTGATCCTCATTGCCAGGCATTTGCATTTTCACAGACCTGCATTTTGTCTTCTATTCTAATCAGGAAACCATACAATTCACCAGAAGACTGTATATATGCCTGAAGAACAGCGTTTGTGACCAAAGGCTTGTACGTAAAATTTTTTCCAACTATTGAGTTGGTCTAATAAAAGGTATCACAGCTACCCGAAGAACCTTGTCTGCCTATGTCTTCAGACGAACACAGCTACGGCCAACAACTCTAAAGCATGGGATGTACTATTAATTTTGCAATTTCTTAGTTGGTCTAATGAAAGGTATGATCTCTGAACCAAGAGTTCTAAATTTTGCATTTCTTTTTGTCTCAGACCAACACAGCTACCAAATACCTCCCTAAAAGATACTATGCATTCCAGTAGTAGGGCTGGAGTGTTGTCCTGATGGTACAAGGAATATGTAAGAAGCAAGATGTTTTTTGATTATATCTTTTATTGGATGAGCTGTATAGTTAGGAGAGACAAGTCTTTGGGCATTCAGTGCCCTTCTGAAGGGTTGGTACAATAAAAGATACCACTAAAAAATTTTTGCTTCCACACCTTCCAGCCATTCAAAGCCTGGGACCTGCACTTCTGGGTATTGTAACAACAGACTAGCTTTAAAAAATATGTTTAATATTTTTGTGGGTGTGTATGTATACACACACACACACACACGTATATTTAAGACTTGTTTAGGTTTTCTTTATATACTGTATTTTCTCACATACCCCACCCCTCAATGAGATGCACACCTTGTTTTTGGGAAGGCAGAATGAAGAAACAGATTTTTCCAGTTTCAGTTAATAAAAATGCATTACATTATCATTGAGAACACTAGGTATTATTGCTCAGAAAAAAATATATGTTGAGGTATCTTTTCATTTTATTCTCCATAAAATACAAACAACCTGATGACCTACACATGATCTTTGGATTTGCTGATGGCACTGGGATGTGGGGGGACGTGGGCACACTGGGGGGAAGAGGCAGGCTGCAGTCGGACCTGGACAGGTTGCAGGGGTGGGTGGATAAGAGTGGGATGGGTTTCGACATGGACAGGTGCGGGGTGATGTACCTGGGGAGGAACAACCGGCACCATACCTACAGGTTAGGGAACTCCCCTCTTATCGGCGTGGAGGCGGAGAGGGATCTTGGAGTCATCATTGACTCCAGGATGACCATGGGTCGGCAGTGTGGGCAGGCAGTTAGGAAGGCCAACCGTACCTTGTCATGCATCCACAGATGCAT
>NW_017729033.1:9534791-9536444 GCF_001723915.1 Gavialis gangeticus
GTCATTTTTTTGGAAGTGTAGTTTTAAGTCAGTCTGCCCACATTCAATAGTATGTTTCAAAAAGACTACTTGAAATTTCCCTGTTGAGCAAATAATGCACGTAAGATGCCTATCATGTCTTGCAGCCTATCTTACTGATGTTGAGAACTCCATAATTTGTCTTAGCATTACAGCACTTAGCTGAACAAAAGAGATCCAAGTCCTCTCTGAAAACTTAAAATAGTAATTGTAAAGGAAAAATAAAAACACAGAACTTAGTTTTCAAGACAAAAATGGTGAAAGCATTAAAGACTGATGCAAGTTTAGAGCAAAATATGCATCCTTTTAGAATAAAATACCAAACATGCTAATTAATGTATATAGCAACATTTTCTCTACAGTGTAGGTGCAAAAATATGCACATCTTTTGAGTCTGTAGCCTTAGATGCCTGAAATCTGATCTCATTATTGGGAAAATTGTTAGAATGATTTAAATTGTAATTGACATCAGTAATTTGATATCAGCAAAAAGAAACTGTGGTTTAAATAATCAGTTTTAATCTTCTTTTGCATTTGGACCTTTTAGTCATTTTCATAAAGTAAAGTTTCATTCTCATGGGTTGGCTTAATATTGTACGTTTTAACATCCAGAAGGATACCTTCTGTATACACAGATTTATTCAACCAGTTATGTACCTCAACACGCAATTATTCAGATTCTTATTGTTTTCATTAAATATAGATAATGCCTTTCGTTCTTACTAAATGATTATTCTTTACTTGATGCTTATGTTAAAATGAAATTTCAATTAAATAAAACATTAAAATATGAAAAACTTAATTTAAAGAATAGCTAAATAAGAATATATTATATATGCTGGAATTACTTAGTGGGTGGTGTCCTGGAGTTGGTTAATCAAGCTCACGGTGTCACAGTTGGGTGGCTGGGCGGTGGCAATTGGACACGGAACTGGCGGGATTTTTGGCGTGGAGTTCTGAGGCACGGAAACGTAATGGTTTCAAACAAAGTGTGTTTATTTGACTTACGCTTTTGAAGGCATAGGTTGCAATGCTTGCTTCAGTTATAAGGTAAAGTTGCAGAACAGAATGAATGAAACAATGGGGGTCTGTTGGCCCACAAGGTTCCCCAACGAACCCTTGTGTTCTAGCCGGAGCTAGGTGCGACTGCCCGTTGGTTAGTCTTAGGGCTGGTCAACAGCTCATAAAGGGTTAAATGAACAATACAAACAAATGATAACTGTAACTTGTCGGGAAGAACAAAGTGATCGTGACGCCAGTCCAATGGACACCGGGTGGTCGAAGGAAAAGCTGAGGTTGAGAGCTGAGAGGTGAATTAGGGATGAGCCGGATCGTGGTCGATAATGGAAGCCAAGGTCAGTCAAATGCCAGGTAAGTAAAAGCCGGAATCAATGTCGGAGCCGTAGAAGTAATCGAGGTCGAGGTCAAAGCCAGTAAGTTCGGTAATCAGAATAATCAGTACGAGAGGAAACAAAATCGAAGGTATGAATTCGCTGTGTGAGATTGTGAAGAGAACCAGGGGATTGACTTCCAAATCGCTCTCTGCCTCGTGGTCCCTGCTGACAGCAGCCTCTGCTACAGATAGCGCATGGTCTCTCACCACTCTCTCACCAACGACACCCACACAACCCACAC
>NW_017729033.1:9541444-9548550 GCF_001723915.1 Gavialis gangeticus
GGGGGCACGTGCTGGGCATGCTGTGGAAATTTCCATGAGCCAGTGTTATCTGCGCATGATCAGACTTTACTCGTGTTGCCAGCACCTCTCTAGAATTTTGCTTGGACAGGTGGGAGGGAGAATCCTGAGTTTATGAAGTACTCCTTTGCATTGAATAACTGATTTATTACACAAAGGATTAGCTATGTAACCTTTGGTGCGTAGTGTTAACTTAGGCCATGTCCAGTTGTCCGGGACCTTGGGTGCCAGGTAGCTCTACCCCATGCTCAGCTCACCTAGGAGCTGTCAGAGGCTCCCTGAGAGGAGAGGCTCCCTTTATAATGGAAAGATCTTGCAGATTAATAAATAAGTATTTACAAAATGTCATTATATACAGGAGGTAATTGCTACATGCCAATGAGCATTAAATACACATTACTGGTGAGCATTAAATATACTTAACCGGCACCTTACAAGCCAGCATGCTGTATTAACCGGCATGCTGACTTGTAAAGTAAAAGCGAAACTGGAAATGCTCACTGTGGCACTTCCAGTTTTGCTGAGCCCCAATGGCCTGGGGCAAAGCAGCTCCCTGTCCCTTGGGGCCCACCTCTCCGTCCCTCGGGGCCCATGGGAGGGGCGGTGATGCAGCGGGAGGGGCGGTGATGTGGCAGGAGGGGCATCAATGCCTTGGACATGGAAGAAGAAGCAGCGGCCCAAACAGGCAAAGACTCCTGTTCAGGCCTCTCAATTAACCAGCATATTTTGTTATCTGGCATCCCTCATTCCCCATGGGTGCCGGATAACAAAGCTTTTGCTGTAATATCTAAAATTTGGAACTCTTCTATTTACAACGTTGTCTATACAAGAGTAAGTGTTGATAACTATTTACACTAAAAGGATGATCAAATCAATGAATACAAAACTAATAACCTAGGCACCATGTTAGATACTCATTATATTAAATCCCTAATTAACTATTCACAACCAATAGCTAAACAACCCAACTCATGCCCAACGATTGGAGGGAGGGGCAGTCCCTCCCTCCTCACATCACATGCTTGCGGCCTCTAGCTGCCTCGGGTTATCTATCAGGCCCAGACGTCTTGCGCTCTGCAGAAACTGTTTCCACTCAGACTCCTGCAAAACACAAATTCTCCTCCACACATCTCTGTGTGCTCTTCTCTGCCTGGGCATGGCCTTTCCAAGCACACAGAACTATTTACACAGTTAAACACATAGTGGGAGAGCAAGCTGCTGCCAGCAGACCAGCCATTACCTCTGGGCTTACTTTTCCTTAGGGCACTAAGGCACACTGAGGCTCCTCCTCAGGTCGTGCTTCCCTGGGTCTCAACCCACACAGGTGTCCTGGGGACTTTCCCTAGCTGACATCTCTTTCCACCATGCTGTCCCAGTTGCACACAATCCTTTCCCAACCACTCATACAGAGGGTTTATCACACTCTTACCAACCCCCAAGTCTCCAAGCCCAGTGGGGAATTGCTGTCCTGCTCTCCAGGGGCTTCCTGGGGCTGTGTCCCCACCCCAAGGAATTTGTTCAGCTCACTCACAAACTCCCTGTGCTTGTTCTATGTGTCTGCTCTCTCCTACTTGACCCTTTAGGTGCTGCGTTGGCCTCTGGCCCACCCACGAGGGGTCCAGCAGGCAACCATGGGATGGGACCATGCTGCAGGCTCTTCCAGCCCCTCTCACACAGTGTGTGTCTCTCTCTCCACCCTGGGGGCAGGGAGACACTCCAGTTTTATGGGGAGGATCCCACCCAATCCCTGAGCTGGAATTTTTCTGGGCTCCTTAACTGTTTTTTGAATCTTGCATCCCTTTGCTGGGAATAATACTGCACTACAAGTGTGATGTCCCTGTTGGGACAATCTCCCTCAAGCGTTCAGGCAGAGCCTGACATAAGACACTTGGAAGGTAAGTGCCCTTTAAACTGCCTGTTACATCTATTTTTGAGAAATTAAAACATTTGCTTTTGGCCACTCTGTCTTTCAACTGCATTAAAAATCATAGTGCTCATACTCTCAAATGTCGTAAGTATTCATAGATTAGAAAAAGAAAATAGGTTGTTGTTTTTACAACTTGCAATCTATCTGTCACCTTTGAAAGAACCATTTGAATGTATTGAGATGAAGAAAATGCAGAAGAGAATGCTAATGTCACAAGATGTTTTTTCTCTTCAACAGTTGACGGCTCTAGGTGCTTATGGGATGACTTCTGCCAGTTTGGTGGCTTGACTGTTCTAAAATTTGAGCTAGTAACATGTACTGTGTGAATTATTATTTTTTTCAATGACATGATTTTACTGATAGTGAGTCAAGTTCGTAATCATAATTTGTTAGAACTCAAATATCACGGGTGTCTTGTAAAAACGTTAAGGAAAAATGAATAACATTTTTACTTTGTTAAAAGAAAAAGCATTGACTGACCAAATAAATATGTAACCTTTTCAAAACTCCTGTTGGGATGAAAGCTCCTTGGATATCTCCATTGCTCAGTGAAATTGGCATCTTTATCAGCATTGCCACTAATAGGAGCTGTGAAATGAAGAACGCCAGTTTCCCTGATCAGCTGAAATAGGCTCCCAGGTACCCAGCTCTAGGGCCTGGTGCTAAGGATCTGCTACTTCCATGGCCCCTGTTTTCCACGACAAAAATCCACCAGGGATCCATTGGAACACAGACTTTGATTCAGCATTAATTGGAATTTGAAATATTGTGAATGAAGCATTTCTGCATCTTCAATGAGATTTGCCACCCAACTACTTCTCATTCCTGACTGCCAAGGATGAAATCGGAAGTGGAGAAGCTTTCCTACTAGCTAGCTGTTGAGTAACCATGGCTTGAGTAAAGACAAAAACTACCTATGAGGACAGGCAGAGTAGCTGAAGAGGTGGCTATCATGGGAATCAAGAGAGGTTAAAAATGATCAAGGGTGGTAGGCACCAAGTCATGCCTGAGGGCATGTAGAGTTTCTTTTTCTGGTGCATGGTAAAGGCCTAGATAGAAAATATTAAATACAAAGCAAGCTAGGAGTCTTCTCCAACTGGGAATTTCATGACAGCTAACATACAAGAAAAACCTTTTTGCATTTATCCCTAGCTGTCAAGCCAGAAAGCATGTGAAGCTGTGAAATGTCTCAGGATTTGTGCTGCTCTCTCAACTGGTTTAATCTCACTTAATAGAAAAATTGACAAAAAAAAGTCTGAAAGAAAAGTTCGCTCTTTTTCTCCCTCTTCGATACCATGATACATGTCCCTAAGTTTGTAGATTGTTACTTCTGATGGAAGTGTAGGATATAAGAGCCCTATGTAAATGCATGTATAGACATAAACATGAGGATACAGCACAAAAATGGATAAGGGATGCTCCCTAATGCAGTCTCCTCATGACCCCTCTCCATAGCAAGAAGTAGGTTCTAACTCAGAGCCATTCCTTAATGGAAACTTCTGTAATATAATCTTGTCTTTCATATGCTGATACAAGGATTTGCCATAATAAATGTTAGTTGTGGCTGAATCTTTCATAAAAGCCTGTACAAATTATTCTAAGGAACTAAATCCTACACATGATTATCATGATGATCCTGTTCTCTGTAGATCACGCATAGTCAGGACCATGTAATCATACAGTCTGTAGTCAATTTGCATGTTGACTATGCCGGTAAGTTTTAGAATCAACAGACACAAAAACTGTTGTTCAGCTATGAATATTTTCATGTTTTGTCCTTCCCGCCTTCAGGGCCTGCGTCTCCCTCCCCTGTTTGGACCAAGACATAGTCAACGTCAATGAAATGGTAGACTTTTTTATATTTCCATATTACTATTATAGATTCTCTTTCAGATGTAGCCATATTTTCTTATTTTTTTATGACCGGAAAATACGCTACCTCCTTTCAAACCACCAAGTGGCACGTAAAGCCAACGGCCTCAACTTTGCACTTTAGAGTTTATCGGGAGTTTCACAATAAATAGGATATGTCTAAACCTGGCTGCAAATTGGTGCCTTGTTTAAGAGGTGATGTTTTGTTCATAACAATTACTGTAGGGTCTTTAGCATGATAGAGACTCATAGAAAAGTGAAGCTGGAAGGGACCTTTGATGGTCAAGTCCAACCCCCTGCTCAAGACAGGAACTTCCCTATCCAAACCATCTGATAAAAATACTTGTCTAATCTATTCTTAAAACTATGCAGTCAAGCCTCTAGCACAACTACAAAGCACAGTGCCCCAAAACACCAAGAATACTATAACCTGCCACAGGTAAAGCAGGGGGATTAGGGCTGCCAATAGCCTCCACAGCCAAGACTGTCAAAATACACTTAAATGATCCAAAGATTTTATATGATCCGTAAAAAAAGGAAAAGAAAAGAAAAAAAAACTATAAACACACAAACATATGCATGTCCACACACAAACACACACGTATACCAGCATGCTGAAACGTTAAATAATGTCAGCGAGTCTTACCCTTACTTTCTTGCATAAATATTTCCTCTGAACAAAATGAGCAGTTTCCAAGAGTAAAATGCTATTGACTCAGAATGCCAATGCTGGCCCTCCCTACATGTCTTACATGTACAAAATTTGATCCTGCTTCAGTTAAAGACAGTAGGATTTTGTCATGGGTTTCATGGGAGCAAAGTCATACTTTAAATCAGGGGTGTTAAAGATCCTGCCTGCAGGGCGCCAGGAGGGGGCAGAAATTTGCAGCGTGGGGGCTGTCACCAAAATCTGGAGTGCACAGTCCACTGGGGACATGTTTTAGTGGTAGCAAGGCAAGTGATAGTGCCATTAACCCCTGCAGCTCCTCGACACTCACTCCACAAGGCTCTGTTTGGTCCAGATCTGGCTCAAAGGAGCCAAAAGTGTTTGACACCCCTGCTTTAAACAACTACCGAAGGGTGTGGAATTAAGATTTTGACCTTGCATTTGCAAGTCTTATTCTCTGCACCCCTTGATTTGTTCTCTTTATGATCTGTTTCTCTTCAGTCCAGTCAATGTCAATTGTATGGTATAATCTTCAATCCATATTATTCCCCTGTAAATGCCTGGCATTAAGGTGCCATATAAATACAATTATTATTGATGCAAACTCACAAAGCACATTTTATTTTGGCACAAGTAATGATTGATTGTCAGGATATAAACCTA
Organism: Gavialis gangeticus; assembly: GCF_001723915.1. Classification (NCBI taxonomy): domain Eukaryota; kingdom Metazoa; phylum Chordata; order Crocodylia; family Gavialidae; genus Gavialis; species Gavialis gangeticus. The sequence goes on from NW_017729033.1 coordinate 9,546,592, forward strand.
CTTGAAAAGCAGGTGCTGTGAAACAATAGGGCTGCTAGAAAAGTAACACATTTTAAATCAGACACACCTTTGAAAGATTCTACTTCTAATCATTTTGAAGAGATTGGGAGTCTCCCCAAGTATTTTAACATTAGTGTAAGCATGGGAAATAAGGTGGGGGTGGATGCAGGCACTGGGGGCGGGGAATCAAAATCTTTTAGGCTGTCTGATTCTCAGTATTTCTAGCCTTTGTGTAAAACCTAATAGATACCTGTTGACTCCTTGAGTTCATTCATGCACTGACCTGTCTCCTATTTGCTCAACAGGAGCAATGCTCTGTTGTTCCATGCTGCAGAGATGAAAAGGTATGAACAAAATTGTACCTGCCATACTGGATTTCAGCCATGCCTTAGAGCAAGCTATTGGTCTGACCTGATCCCCTGGCACAAAGGAAGAATAAAAATACTTCCAAAGTCAGGGAACATACAGCTTCTTAACTAGGCTGATGAATTGCCCCCTGATGAGGAGACCTCAACAAGGAAAAGGGGAAAAAAAAATCAACAAAACAAAACAACTTTCGATATTTGATGCTGTTCAGGGGCAACACAGTTCTCTCCCCCAGGGTCCTGCCATTGCAAAGCTCCCTTCAACAGAAAACTGCAGTTAACAATGGGGTCCTGTTGTCAGACTGATTGTGCTTTATTGCTCTGAAGCATACAACTGATTGCCTTTGTGAGCTTTCATCATACAAGTGCTTTCTGTATTCGCATCCCTCACTCGATTGGCTGCAGCTGCAAGTCATCTCTGTGGCTGGAGTAGGATTTTTCCATATACAATGCACAGATGCTTTGTAATTGAGTGCACTTGAAGTATGTACTGCATGTGCCATTAATATTTAGAATTCAACTAAAGAATTTTTATTGGTTGATTTCTTTTTGAACTCTTGCATCCTGAGTTGCTCCTGCATTTCCCCAAAAAACAAAATCCAAAGATATATATTCCTGGTGGCTTGAACTAGCTAGGTCAGTCTAGAATAATCTACTAAAAGTAGATTGCTCTGTTTTATGCCTACTGGTACTTTTGTCTGCGTTGTCTATAATTAAAGGTTCATGACATGACTTCTTATGCATAATTCACAGCACATATCTGTGCCATTTCATAACGGATATTGTTGTTTAGCCATTGGCACTCTGAGTCATTGTCTGATTGCAGAGTCTTAGCTTTTTCTTGATTTGATTCTCTTTTTGAATGTGTATGAGAATGTCCCATGGCACCATCTCTCAGCTCGGGATTCAAAAGGATTTGGGCATTCATAGAATATGAGAGTTATCTAAAGCTATCATTGTTAAGCAATTGTATCCTAGTTACATTGTCTGAACGATAAATGTGGTGGAACAGTGATAGCTGAGCTCACTAGGATAACTACATTTAGCGTTGCCAACTCTGAATCTATTCCGGGAGGTTTCCAGAATGCCAATGTGCCCGCAACACACATCGCGAACATACCCACGTGCTCACGTAATTAGTTAACAGCGCATAGACTTTATGTCAGGAAGGAAAATGCATGTTACTATTACACTTTTAAAACCCACTGGACTAGTGTATAAATTGGATTCAACATTTAATATTTATGTTAACAAATGCCCTATCGTTTATCTCCCAGGTGACTCTCAGCAGTCTCTTGGAGATGTATATCTAATTCCTGGAGACTCCAGGGCAATCCTAAGGGTTGGCAACCCTACTACATAAAATAGACAGGCAGTCACATAGCTCTAAGTATTATGTCTGGTTGATAAGGCTGAAGGAAGTCCAAACAGGGCCATCAGGACAGATCCTCAGGTGCTACAAAATAGCCTACTTCCACCAGTTTTCCATATATTGAAGAGAACATTGAGCACCAAGTCAAGAATGGACACAGAAACTTCTAAGACAAGTGAAGGAGGGACACAAAGGACACATGGACCAAAGGAGATAAGAGAT
>NW_017729033.1:9553550-9557413 GCF_001723915.1 Gavialis gangeticus
ACCAAGTCATGAATGGACACAGAAACTTCTAAGACAAGTGAAGGAGGGACACAAAGGACACATGGACCAAAGGAGATAAGAGATGAGAGGGATGATTAGCTGGGACCCCCAGTGAAAGCAAAAGGCACGGTTAGAGAAGTAGGAGTACATTAAGCAGTGAAACAGATTCTAATCATCCTATACTAAAGTCAATAGTGATGATGGATGGAAGATCAGGCTACTTTCATGTATATCTGGACCCTGATTGTTCACTGTATTTTACCGTGTTTTTATCATTTACAAAATGGCTGCAAATTGCGACCACTCTGAACGGATACCCTTCCATATCCAATATCCAAATGCGTGGAAAATACCATACAAGGGACAAAGCGGTAGGGCAACTGGTCTTTTCTAGTTGCAACCAAGAAAGAAGTCTCTATGCTGGCAGCGTTCAATTCCTAGTTATCCAAGTTGTGTGCTTTGAAAAGGGGATTTATGATAGAAGTCAGATTAGGGTAACATGACAGTTCTGAAGCCCATGTGGGCATCAGCATGATTTGTTGACCGTGGTAGCCTTTTGAATAGCAATTTCAGCACATTTTAAATATTGAACATGTTTCATCCTGCAAATAAATCACTGAAATTTCTGTGTCAGTTTGGAATTATATTTTAAAGCAGCGAATGGAGGCTAAAATGTGGGCATGCGATCTGGATGATTCTTCCTGAGAAGACTTCATGGAAATCTTGTTTGACTTGTAGACTTTTAGCATGAACAACAAAAGAAACAGCAGACAGGCTCAATAAATCCTAGCTCTCAGATATTGCAAAGGATCCAGATATAGTGCTGGAGTAACATAAGACAAGATGTCATAACGATCATTGCTTTTACTTCCAGGGACAAGGAGTAAAATTGAAACGTCCATTGTAAACTCTTCTATTTTAGATAGCAGAGATCAAAACTAAAATAGTGCCTTAGTATAAAGTGGAAGGAAGAACTCTAAAGGCATCCAGGGATAAATGTATCAGGTACCTAAAAACAATTGTCTAATACTAAAAAAGGAAGATGATAGGCAACAGCACCATTCCCTGGAACACGGGTGTTCTCTGTCACAACAGTGATGTTTGACTTGGCAAAAAGGCAGTCCTTTTTTTAGTTAATCAACAATTGGTCAGCAAAGTCTCATGGGATCTAAGAACTACCTGAACACTGTTTTCCATTCCAAATGCCAGCCAAGTTTTTATCAGAAAGAAACTCAAAAGCATGGCATACGTCAAACAAATCATTCTTATCAGCAACAACAAAAAGCTGATCTAATTTTCACCTCTATGAAGAGAGAACTGCATGTGACAAAAGCTCTCCTTTGTACAAACTACAGCAATTATAAGGAAAAAAATGCCTGCTGAATTGTGCCTTCAGGCCTTGTTTCCACTTGGGGTTAGCTCAGCCCTAGAGTAGTTACAATTAAGGGTAGTGAACCATCCCCTGGATTCAACCAATGGAAACCTCAAATGAAACTAAGAATGGTTTTCTTTGTCTATATGGGTTCATTACTAGTGTAAATAGTCTCAGATGTTAGAAGAAATGTGTATAGAAAGCAAAAAGAGAAAACAGATTCACAGCTAGAGGCATCACTTGTTTTCCGGATACCAAGCTCCATCATCCAATCTTTTGAGAAATATAGCAGGGTTCTCTATTCAGTAACTCTGTATGCAGCTATAGTTTAAAAAACCTGGATCCTGTTGCTGAAAGCAGCCCGTATTGCGAAACTTCACTGAAATGAGTAAGAGCCCAATGTTCGACATACTTATCAGATCGAGTCCTTGTAACAGTCCTGCGGAGTGCTGGAAACCTGAATACAACAGCATGATGCTAATGGAATATCAGAGGGTTAAGAGCAATTTAAGTAGCTGCATTGGGTGGACCAGACAGACTGCAAGAACTAGAAAGTAAAACTGATTAGTAGACTTAGGTGGTCTGAAGCTGATACCGTGCACAAGGCCAAAATGGTGAAACATAAATTAGATTTGACTAATTATTTCAGTTTTAATGGTCTATGCAATTTGTAATAACATGGGGCATTTTAATAACTAGACAGATTTTTATCCTAGCAGTCTCCCCCTTAAAACTAATTTACATTTGAGAAAACATTGCAAAGTGTATTTTGCTTCCTTCCTGCCAATACCCTCAGGCAGTATAAATTTGCAGTTGTAACTAACACACTTCTGAGTTTTTTCATCTTACTTGTTGAGTGTCACTGAATCTTTTTTTTTTCTTAAACCAAGATAGAAACCTTGCCCCTCACCTGGCATCAATCATTGCTGCTCCATTAAAATCAGTTCATATTTACACTAATAAAATCCATTGATATTTATACCAGTTGACTATTTGGCCCACCTCCATCCCAATTTTTTATATTGCCATCTATCAGCAAAATGTCATACAGAATGCAAACACAAGGCACAGCAAAAGGGATTTCTGCCTTTTTGGGGTTTTTTTGGTTCTAGTTTCCACTCAGGACTTGATGGGTGTAAATTTTGTAGGCAGCGCAATGAAAGGTATGGAAATATGCATATGTACAGTACTCAAAAGGGAGATCCTAAATATTCACTGCCAGGATGTGAGACACAAAAATGCTTCCCCTGATTTTTATTTATTTTTTTGCTCTTCAATGAACCTGATTACAAGCACAAACACACTGAATGTCAATGCAAATATCAAACTCACTTTTTTCTGTGTTTATTCAGGTCACAGATCCGGAGAACTTTGAAATTTCAGAGTTCTTTACACAGGAAGAACTTCACAACAGGAAAAAAAAATTATTTCATCGCATTAAAACAAACAGTCTGATCATTTCCTTAATCGGTCGATCAAAAGCACTCCAAATATTCCACCTGTAAGCATTACATTTGCTTTATGCTTCCCTGGGATATGATTCACAATCTGGAGTCCCTTCTTTTTTTATTTTACTGCTTGATTCCCTTTATCAGCTTTATTCCATAGCTAGAGGGCTGGATTCCCCATTGTGTCACATCAGTGTAATTCCATTACAGGTCTACTTTTAAAGAATCATACCTTCTGCCCATTGCTACCTTTTCACAATGTATTACCCATGACCCCACAGGGCCTCTCATTTTCCATAGTATCTGAACATTTTCATGCCCCCTTTCACAAATAACCCATTCTGATTGTCCCATTGTCACGCCATTGCCTGCCTATTCTGCTCTCGTTCCAGTTGTGCAACCTCTGGCACTATTTCCTTCTCAGAATAAGATCGACTGCAGTTATGGGACAAAGTTGTTTTTGGGGGGGAATCCATTCTTTTAAAGTATGAATAATGTGAATGTGTTTCCCCGTGAGTGCTTCAGAATTCAGGAAGATGCAAGGGCAATTGTTTGCTTTAGTGATAGGCCACATAAATCGCCTTGTGTTCTCCAACCTAAGTGCCCGCATTAGAGAAAAACATTAACGTCTTGTTTCCTGGAGCCTTGAACCTTAAGTCATCACAGGTGTGGGATGGTTTCCTAGTAAACCTACTTTATAGCGTTATACATTATAGCTGTTCAGCTTCAGTGATGCTGGGGATGGCACACCATGCAGGCTGCATGCTGTAGGGGTAGCACCCCTACAATGCCCCCCATCCTGCCATGTGGGCTACATTACTGTCATGCAGGGCTTCCACTTTCTGACACCTGCCAGTGGTTCATGGTCCCCTACTGCTGCATAGGTTTGTCCACTGGAACTTGGTTCTTCTAGACCCCGCAGCTTGCCAGCACCATGTGGCCCCTCTGCCCCATGTCACTTGGCTGTTCTGCCAGCACATGACAGCCCACCGCATGCCAGCAGCACACAACCCTCTTGCCCTTCACTGTGTGAGATCCACCAG
>NW_017729033.1:9562413-9568170 GCF_001723915.1 Gavialis gangeticus
CTCGCCAGCACCATGTGGCCCCTCTGCCCCATGTCACTTGGCTGTTCTGCCAGCACATGACAGCCCACCGCATGCCAGCAGCACACAACCCTCTTGCCCTTCACTGTGTGAGATCCACCAGCTCCCCTCTCTCCTTCCACACACAGATTGCATGGGCAGTATGTGGCCGTCCATCCCCTGCTGCCCATCAGAGGCAAGCAAACTTCTCAGGTAACCTGTGGACCCTTTGGCCTTCCCCTGCCACGTGGTAGCAGGAGAGGCAGCTGCTGAAGCACACAGACTGCCCATTCAGTGACAATTATGACTCTAGCATCTTGGCTGGCCACCAGTCAAGGTTTGGGTGGGGGGGAGCTTCCAAATGGCTATGACCTTACACATCTGTGGCCTATCACCCACCAGTTGGACAGCCCCATCATACATGACTGTAGAAGTGCAAGAATCAAGGGATTGTATCCCCAGCTAAATTAATGCCGTAAGTGAGTAGAAATGTCACAAGACATATATCTGAGGTATAACAACCAGAGTCAACACCTGGAGTAGCTGCTGTAGCTCTGGTGGCTAGGCTGGCAGTGGCAGCAGACACAGCTGCCATTCTTGACCCCCTTCTAAATGCCAAAGGGACTCATCCTCCATCACTCTCAATTGATCTACACTCCACTCACACCAGTGTGTGTGTGTATGTGTAGGGCCGCCCAATTCCTTGTGATGTTGGCACACATTTATAACAGCACTTGAGTGCATATCCAAAGCATATCAAAATCTGCTTTAAATTCACCCATCAGTAATTTTATGGACACAAATACTATTCTTCAATATACTGTGAATATTATATAATCTTGTCTGGAAACTGCCAGGGGAGCTTTAATGTCTACCTGATAGTAATCCAAGCTGAGAAGATGGAACATGAATTTAACACCTCCTCTGAAGTGAAAAGGTCTTTGCTATGTGCTTCTTCAGTTTAACTTTTCTTTGCCACATAACTGAAAACTTGCTGCATTGGGCAATGGGTGGAAAGTATATTTCTTTGTGCGTGGGTGTATGTAGCCATATCCACATAGCCAGCTGTTACTTTCTACAGTCCAAATTATTGTTTCCACGCATCAGAGACTGAGTTATAGAGAAGTAGGGCTGGAAGAGTCCTCAGGAGGTTGACTAGTCCAAGCCCCTACTCAAGGCAAGATTATCCCTGCCTAAACCATTTTAGATGGTGTTTATTTAACCTGTTCCTAAAAACATTGGGAACAGCCATCATGGACAACTACTAGGCATAGTGCCTGAAACAGCAAAAACATCCTTTAACTGCTAAAGCAGAGGAAAGAGGGTACTGTCAAGCCCCTGGCACTGCAAAGACAGGAAGTAGTTTTCTCAGATACTTCTTCCACAGTAAGTACTCAGCCTTGTGAGTAAGCATCTAATGTTTCTGGACACTCTGCGCTATGGACATTTTCCTTCAAAGAAGCATTGGATACCTACTGGAAACCAGCCAGAAGCAACTGCAGTACTGGGATCTGAAGTCAAGCTCATACCTCTCCAGAGATCCTCCTCTACCGTCCCATGAGCCATCTCTTTCTACAGTCACTGGCATCATTCTCAACCCACGCGGATGGGTTGGCCCACATGGATGACACAGTGGTTCACACTCAGATGCTGGTCACTGCAGTCACAGCGGAGATTTATCTGACATCTCGCTGCTGACAGCTTCAGTGCTGTAAGCCAAGAACCATGCTGCGGCGCAGCTTTGGCAGCAGTTTTGTGAGCAGCCCTAGCAGCTGGCCTGCCTGCAGCTGCACCAGGAGGAGAATTAGGAGGACCTTTTTTTGATGCTTCACTGAGCGTAGCTGACCCTTTTCTCGGCATACTGGGTGAGGCCTGTGCTGCAGACCCAAGGGATCAACAGGGAGTGAAGAATTTCAAGATGATAAAGGTCATTTTTCTAGAGGCTGGCATGGCACTCACCCCAGAAGTCACCAGGCCATGTAACAGGAGTCCAAGCCATTCAGTTGTGTGAGGTCATAGCCATTTGGCAGCTCCCCCCTCCCACCCCACAACGTTGACTGGTGACCAGCCAAGGTGGTAGAGTCATAAATTCCAGCTCTTGCTCCCTGGATGGTTTGTGCATTTTAAGTTAGAGTTTCCTTGGTTAAAAAAAACCAAACAGATATAACCCTGGGAACTGGAACTAGAACCCCACAAGATAGGCATCGTTGACTACAAGAAACATACCTATTCGAGAATGAGTGACAAGGCTGCTCTGCCTTGTAGGATGAAAGCAATAGCAGAGCATTGTCTGTACCTAAAAATCCATTTCATATCCCCTGCAGATATGTGTAAGATCTACTGTGAAATAAATGGAAGCTTGAAGTGATTGTTCTAAATGTTGGGAGTTAAGCATTATAGGTACCTTTCTGGCTCTGTGCATTTTCGCCTCTTTCCTAAATGCATTGTATTTACAGCTTCAAAGATAAGTTCTGCACTTGAAAGTTGTCTTAAGAATACTTTTGCACTCCTGAAATGCTATGCTTACAACTTGAAAAAAAGGTTTGGGAAAAACAACCCCCCTCACTCTGTATTAAGACACAATGCTTCGAAAAGCTGTAGCTTTTTTAATCCGTGGGGGTACAATCACTACTTTGAGCTTGTGGTGAGACAAAACGGCTTCAAGCAGTGAGGCAATATAAAGGCAAGAAGGGTGGCCTGTGGATGGGTGATTGGGATCCAGTGAAGTACAAAATTTTCCCTCAAGCAATGTTTTTTAAATGACCTCCACCCCCTGGTAAGGATCATTATGAGCGTGTGAAGATAGAAGATAGTTTGCCATTGTTGGAAGTGAGAACAGGGATGGGGGGGGGGGGGGGGGAGGGAAGAGTGGTCTGTAGGTAGGTGATGGCTTGCCCAAAAGCAGAGCAAGGATGATTTCAAGAGATACCAGGAGGAGGCAGCAAAACTTGGAAAGGCTATGAGCTTGCATCCAAACAATATAGTGGCATCCAGCAAGTACCCAGAACAAAACAAATGTCAGGTCTAATCATAGAGAGTTAGGGTTGGAAGGGACCTCAGGAGATCACTTCTAGTCCAAGCCCCTGCTCAAAGCAGGACCAGCCCCAAACTAGATCATCCCAGCCAAAGCTTTGTCCAGCCAGGTTTTGAAAACCTCAATAGATGGAGCTTCCACCACCTCTCTGGATAACCTGCTCCAGTGTTTTACTACCCTCCCAGTGTGGAAATTCTTCCTAATATCTAACCTAACGTTCCCTTGCTGCAACTGGAGCCCATTGCTCCTTGTTCTGTCATCTGCCACCGCTGAGAACAGTCCAGCTCCATCCTTTCAAAACTCCTTTTCTGGTAGTTGAAGGCTGCTATTAAGTCTCCTCTCAGTCTCCTCAGGTATATGAGAGTATGTAAACACAATTAATTACCAATTCATTTTGTTTCTAATGAGACAAAAGACTGCTGAATGGGTGTCTCTTCTACACAGCAGATGTCCTGAGGGTGGTCAGGTTCAGTTCGGTGTCTTTTTGACCATGGCTTTTGTACAGTGAAAAGGCCCTGACCTCCAGTTGTCTCTTGGCTGTCAGAGTTCATGCTGGTCTTGGCATCCACATCATCCTTTCTTGAATTGGTAGCATGTATCACAACCCATGGCTCACTAGTGGCAGCCTGTGAGAAAAACCTGCCCAGCTCCTTATACAAATGACAGGTAGCATGATCACTGCTGGAGGCTTGACTTTTTATATTTTTTTAGTGGCTTCATGCTAAATGGTTTTCAGGGAGGGTTTTGGTTTTTTTCCGATTAATCATTCCTGATTGTGACTTTGCTTAGCTGTCACTGTAGCAATGGCTTGAAAAATATCCTTGCAAAGTTTCATCTTACAGGTTTGCTTGGCCTTTGCCTCATAGGGTAGGACATAACCAATTTCTGTACAGTTCCTATGAGTGCACGTAGTAGTGTACAGTACTATAGGTAATAATACCACACAAGAGTGTGCTAATGCAATTGCAAATGGACATACTCTAGCTGAGCACTAGCATTTAAATAGGGAGGTGATGTCTGCTCAGTGTTATCTTAGATCTCATGTAAACAGGCCATTTGGTCCTAGGAAGATACAAAATTGCAGGATGGCACTTGGCGTGTGCCAAAGTAGAGACAATCAGGACTCATAGTAGAGATGATATCTTTTATTACATGAACACAATTTTTGCAAAAACAAAGTAGAGATGCATTTACATAAATGCTAGTGCTTGTTGACTTACAATGCAGTAAACGTATTAGACGTTCAAACAACATTACAGCATATGCGTTTTTTACTAGCTAATACATATTAATTTTTTTTTTTTTAACGTAGGTCACTTCTGGGCACAGGTTCTGAACTTATTTTGAACTAAGTTCCTCTGCAACCACTACACACACACATACTGTATAAATGAGCCCTGAACAATTCTGGTTTCTAATGGAACTTTAAATTATCATCCGGCAAGAGGAATAATTAGTTTGTATGTAATGCAGCACACTAGAACTGAGCTTCAGCTCCTGATTTTGGTACAGAGTCCCTCTGAGTCCTGATTTTTTAAGGTATTTAGGTGTCTAAAATGAAGAGGCATGCAGTGAGAACTTCAAACCTTTCTAGATACTTGGCTGCCATAGTGGTGGTTTCTCACTTGGGTGCTTTTAAAAATGTCTCTAGGTACATTTATGCATCTTTAAGCAGCACCAGATTTTCAGGGAGTAAGATTACCCCTTGTTGGGTGCATGTCTTACCTTTTCTGAGAAGACCATGGGGAGTTCAAGTTTTAAGTTAAGGTAGCTACTACTGCTTTGTATCTTGTAGCGGGTGAATTAAAATCTATGCTTAGGGTGAGCACACTTTTTCAAACAAGTTATTAATCAATAAAATGGAGATCCCGAATGAACAAAAATATGTAAAAGCAGCCAAATTATTTCATTGTAAAACTGGGAAAGAATATGAACAATCGAAATACCCTTTTGCATATTTTCTACAGTTCATGTTTCAATTTCAAAACTCTTCTTCTTTTACCTCGATCGAAACATATCACAAAGAGGTCAAAACATGGGAAGCAAAACAAAAGATTAAATCGCAGATCAAGCAAAATATTATAGACAATTAAATCCTCTATCTTGTTTTCTTTCTCTCTTTTGACTTGGCAAGTCACCGGTGATCTAAAAAACTAAGCTATAGGGTACAACTTAAGCAGCACTGGAGAGAATTATTAACAGTATTGTATATAGCGTGAAAAAGGCAAGAACACAGTTTTTCATCTTCACTTCTGCTGTTCATTCTGTCACGGGTTTGGGGGGGACTGGGGCTTGTTCTGGTGTAACCTTAACGGTCAGTAATCTAAACCTGATTTGTGTAGGTTTACACATGAATTTGGAAACCTGTTTCATCAGAATTTTCTTGGCAAACTTTAAGTGCTTCTTGGAGAAGCTCCAAGTGCTGGCATTTCAGCTGAAGTCTCAGCAGAAGAGTCAGAATTCCTGGTGCTGAACTGTCTTGCTCCTCAGCAGCCTAACTGGTGTGCCGTGGGAGGTCTGGGCTTTCCAGGGCTGCAGTCCCAGGAAAACATCTTTGGCTGGCTCAAAACTAGGCACTCTTGGGTTTCTAATGTCCCTTGACATTACAAGCAGCCCAATCCAGGGCTCCATTGCCCTTCCGGGGAATTCTGAAACTTCGTTTTTCATGCCTGCTCGGAACAAAACTGAATTTCAAAATATCAACCTCTTCAGTAACATGGACTTGC
>NW_017729033.1:9573170-9579976 GCF_001723915.1 Gavialis gangeticus
ACCTGTTTCGTCAGAATTTTCTTGGCAAACTTTAAGTGCTTCTTGGAGAAGCTCCAAGTGCTGGCATTTCAGCTGAAGTCTCAGCAGAAGAGTCAGAATTCCTGCTGCTGAACTGTCTTGCTCCTCAGCAGCCTAACTGGTGTGCCGTGGGAGGTCTGGGCTTTCCAGGGCTGCAGTCCCAGGAAAACATCTTTGGCTGGCTCAAAACTAGGCACTCTTGGGTTTCTAATGTCCCTTGACATTACAAGCAGCCCAATCCAGGGCTCCATTGCCCTTCCGGGGAATTCTGAAACTTCGTTTTTCATGCCTGCTCGGAACAAAACTGAATTTCAAAATATCAACCTCTTCAGTAACATGGACTTGCTTTTCTCTGCCCAGATGTAGTACTTACATTTAGTAATTCAGTTCCCCAGTAACATGTCAGGTACTTGCTTTACAGAGCAAACAACAAGACCTGGTTGTTGTGTTCAAGAGCTTACTGTCTGATTTTAAGTATCTGAAAATCAGCTATACTTGAACCTGCTTCAGCACAGGGGGTGGGACTAGATGATCTCTTGAGGTTCCTTTCAGCCCTATATTTCTATGATTCTATATTACAAATCAATGGGGAATACAAGGAAGCTAGGTTATTAATACCCTCCTCTCTTCACATTTCCTATTACTGTAAAGGTCAATTGAAAGTTTAGCCAAACATTTTTGGGTTTCAGTTTTTAGCTCAGCAAACTCATGGAGAAAAGCAGGCAGAAGCATCCAAAATACTAAACAGCAGCATTTCCTTGCATGACTACATACAGTCCACAGAACAACAAGAACAAGAACAACAACAATATTTCTCCCCCCCTTTGCTCTGCAGAGTATCTCCCATTCAAGGATCTCCAGGAACTATACAAACATGGATCATTTAAATGCCAATAAAGGTATAGTACAATTAACAAAGAGCTCAAAGGATTTCCACAGTTCGAAGTGATGATGGATTTAGACAACAAGCCAATGTAAGAAGATTTGCCGTAAGCCGGTAAATTGATTCCTGGGAACAAGGCATCCGGCAATGACTACATTTGCCTCCTGAAGTCTACAAATGTGCCAGTGACAAATGACTTTGGAAGCTTCATGAAGCTATATGGTTGTGTTGGAAAGAGGATGCAGCACTACAAAATTTCAAAGGTGCTCAGTTTGTACAGAGATACACAAAGAAAGGGGGATGGATGCGATTGTGACAACTATAGCAGTATCTCCCTGTTGAACGTTTTTGGGAAAATTGTCACTCGCATCATGCTCCCCTAGGCTACGATCTCTAAGTGAAAAGATCTATCCTGAAAGTCAGTGTGGTTTTTGCTCAACATATTCCACCATTAATATGATATCTTCGGTCAAGCAAATGCAAGGGAAGTGTACAGAAAAATGAATATCACTGTACATAGCCTTGATCAATTTTACGAAGGCCTTTGATACAGTCAAGAAACAAGACCTGTTTACTGTTCTGAAGAAACTGGGTTGTACCCCCAAATTGTTGAACAGCATTTGCTCATTACATCAAGGTATGAAGGTGTCTTACCCCCCTCCCCATGCTTTTTAACATCTACTTCTTCATGCACTCAAGGACAGCAAAGCATTTATCTTCAAACCAGACTAGATGGTGGCTTCTTCAGCATCACAAGGTCTACAGCAAAAACCAAGGTGAAAGAATGGTTTATGAGAGATTTCCTGTTTGAGGATGATTCAGACTTGGTTTCCCACAGTGAATCTTCTCTGCAAAATCTCTTGGGCAGATTTTCTGAATCATGCAATTAGTCCCAAGAAGACTGTGACTGTATACCAAGGAGTGAAAGAACCAATACCTTACATCACTCTGGAGGACAAATCCCTTGGTGTCATTGACAGTTTTTGCTAATTGGGTTATAAGATGAGCAGGAATCTTGACCTTCACACTGAACTGATTAACTGAACTGGAAAAGCAGGTAAAAAATTCAGGCTATTACAGAAACACACACGGAATAACAACAAACTATCAGCTAAGGTGACGATATGAATCTGCAAGACTTGTATGCTGTCACCCCTGCTTTATGGTTCAGAAATGTGGACTACATATGCTAGGCACATCAAGAGACTGAACAGCTTCCACATGAGATGTCTGTGTAAGATACTGAAAATAAAATGGGAAGACAGAATACCAAACACAGCGGTACTGGAGCGCACAGGATTGATACATGGGAGGAGGCCATATCGTCAAGAATATTTTGTATAGTGAAATTCAGGATGGCTCTAGAAAGCAGAGTCACCTCTACTGGAATAACACAATGTGTGCAAAATGTATTTTAAGTTCTTCCATATTAATGTAGAAAGCTGGGAGGAGCATACAGAATCCCATCTGATCTGGAGGGAACATCTGGCACTGGGTGCAGCTCAACCTGAAGTGGCTTTGATCCAGAGGACAGAAGCAAAGTGAAAAAGAAGAAACCAGCATGCTGTAAATTTGGACTCCAACTCAGCCAACATATGGATCTGTGAAACTTCTTATAAGTCTCATGACTCTTGAAATGGGCTTGTCAGCCATGAATGGATTTATCAGGGACCTAACTAGACCTCTTACATGTACACTATGATGCAGAAGATCAACAGTTGCCAACTACTACTTTGAGACCAGCTATACATGCAAAGTACCTATGATACCACAAAAAGCTCCAACCAGTTATAAAGTTAGACCTCAAAAAATGTGTACTAACTTGATAGCTGGTTGCTATCAAACTTTAATTTGCACATGCAGCAGAGTCTCCTCAGAGTCCTGCAGCTGTGGAAGCTGGATGCTCACAGCATGCCTCTCAGTGCCACAACCCAAGATGGTCCAGCAGCCGCAGGGCGTGCCTGTGATTTCCAAGCCCATGGGATGCACCGAGCCCCCAGAGCTGGGACATGCAGCTGCCACAGTCTCTCAGCCTCAGGAATACAGAAAAACCCAGGGCTGGGAGATCACAGCTGCTGTGATCTCACCACCCCAGGGGAGGCACAATTGAGCGGATCACTCATTAAATCCCATTGTGCCCTTACCAGCATGTGTAAAGGAGCTCCATGAGATGACTTACCCACAGTGGGTTAGAACCTGGGCCATTCTGTATGCTTCCTCCCTTGTTCTAAAGATGAAACAAGTTCAGGATTTCACTGCTGATGAACTCAGAGAAAAACAATTTATGTGCATCTATCAGGCAAGATGCAAGTATAAGCAAATATTATGGTTGTGGGCATTTATTTCTGAATAAATACATTATGTAAATACAATACGCAAATTCCATGGGGCCCTCAGGCTCCTGGCAAGTTGCTAAAGCTGCCTTCAGCATTTCAAGGTTCGTGCCTCCCTGCTGTTGATTAAGAAGTTTCCTTGATTGATCTATAAATATGGAACATTAATCTGATTAATGTGACAATCTGCTATTGCTGAAATGTGTTTAAATGTGAATCAATACCACTGTACTTTTGCATGACATTGTGCAAGCAGGAAAAAAAAATAAATACTGCCCTTGCCTGGGTGCTGAGAATTCAGCACTTGAATGTTGAGCTTTTAATGTCTAGGGACACAAGTGGAGATAAAGCTGTGTTGTTGTGAGCCAGCTGCAGACAGAAAGCCTAGCCCTGGTCATGATTCAAATGTAATGCACACCAATCACTGCTTCACTGCAGAAAAACTGCAGCTGCACAACTCCACCTATTATTTAGCCTTCTTTTTTTTTTCTTTAGTGCAGGAAGAGTGCAGAGAAAAGGGTTTTTATTTATTTATTTCAGAGTAACTTTTCATCTTGGTTTATAATGATATGGAGGGCACGTGGATTTTCCACTTCACTCTAGGATTGGCATCTCAAGTCATCTTTGCCGGACATTCAGGGGAAATGAACACTCTTGGAACATAGTAGCAGTTCAAAGCAAACGCGTATGTGATGAAAGGTACTTAATGTACCTAGCACTTGGTGAGGGTACAGTGCCCAAGTGCTGTACTCATACCATATATGAAGAATGGGGTCAGATTCTGTTCCACCTATTAGGTGTGGAAAAGACACAGGCTCCTAAGTATGATCCCATTCACCCTGCTCAAGCCCCTAAAAAACAGTTAGTACAAAAAAGTGGGTGGGTCCTCCTTGCTGCTGATCTGCTGTAACTCAGGTCTAAGGGACAGATGCTGGTGGGTAACAAAAGTAGATGCACTGATGGATTTCCAGGGATTTGAACGGGATAGAGGAGAATCACACTTAGATGTCTAAGTCCACTTAGACACCCACTAGATGGAAAAAAAAATATGGCCTCAACTGGATGATTCAAATTCAGCAAAGCATGAATGACATGTGCCCCTGGAGGCTGGGGAGGCACGGCGACCGCCTGCAGGTGGCGGCAGAGGCAGCAGCAGTGGGGCATAGCAGTGGTGAAAGGGGAGCTCCTTCAGGAGGCCACAGTAGTGTTGGCAGCAGGGGGAGGGGTGCTGAGTGCTGACCGGCGGTTCCCGATGACCCGCAGACAACGCCATCAGCATCAGTGGCAGCCAGTGGTGATTGGCCAGCATCTGCAGGAGCTGCCAGCAGCATCAGCAGTGCTTCTTTCAGGGGATGCACTGCCAATCTTAGGGGACGCAAGTGTGCACGCCTTACGTGTCACCAACGCAGCAAAGAATACCTACTTGTCAAAACAATGATAGGACTCATGATAGGCATGTAACAAAACGTGGCAAGGAGTTTCTTAGTGAAACCCTCACTTTTCAGACTTCCTTTCATTCAAAGGTAACAGTGTTTGACATTCTTTAAGTCTTGGGCACCTGGACGTTGGATTATGGCAGAGACAGCAGGATATAGACTGGCTGAACAGGGGAACCAAAAACTCTTGAGTTCCTGAGCCAAGGACCACCCTCTATCAGATGAGTGCTTAATCACTAGGTAGCTGAGACAGTTTTCCCATGACTTCATGAATGTTGTACTCTTCTCTGTCCAATTTTAGATATAGTCACTTGAATTCTACTTAAGTCCTGTTTAAGGATCCTAAATCCTGTGGTACATTTAGAGCTAGAATAGAGCACTCAGGAGTAGAAGCAGGAAGGAGGTATTCTGTAACATTCAGAGCTGCTACTAAATTGTCAGTAGCTTTTGGCTTAGCAGATAAAACCTGCTTTTAGTTTGGCAGCGGCTGTGAAAGGGTTAACATTGGACTCTGTCTCTGCTACTTGCTGTCCAATCAATTATACAGATGTCAAAGTGCTTTATAGTTTCATGGTTTCATAATGGTAGGGTCGGAAGGGATTTAAGCAGATCATCAAGTCTGACCCCCTGCCATGGGAAGAAAAGAATGCTGGGGTCAAACAACCCCAGCTAGGTCATTGTCTAGCCTCCTTTTGAAGACCCCCAGGGTAGGGGCAAGCACCACCTCCCTTGGACGTTGGTTCCATCTCCTAGCTACCCGGACCATGAAGTACTGACTACTGATGTCCAGCCTGAATCTACTCTCAGTCAACTTATAGCCATTATTCCTTGTAACTCCCAATAGTGTTTGGGGGAACAGGGACTCCCCCGATGCCTGCTGGTCCCCCTTGGCAAGTTTCTAGGCGGTGACCAGATCCCCTCTCAGCCTTCTCTTGTGAAGGCTGAACAGGTTCAGGTCCCACAGCCTCTCCTTATAGAGACTACACTGTTGCCCCTTGTCCGGAAAAATTTTAAGTGTATGCTGGTATCACAAGAGTTAAGTTTGATCATGGGCAGACAAGCAGATGAGGCCTGTGGAAAATTCCACAACATGCCCAGCATGTGCCCCCTATACAACCTATTGGCTTGTCAATCACAACTGACCTAGTTTTGTAACAACACGCATGCTCAAATCTGCCAACTATCTGGCTTGTCAGTAACTGTGAACATGCTCAACTCTGAAGAGCATGATGTAATTAGACTAGAAATTTCTAAGAACAAAGCAACCTGATTGGCTACTTGGCTGCCTTAAAAGACTTGTGAGCCCCTCACCCGGGGGGGGAGAGACCCACTTGACCGGTGAACAGAGGCTGCCTTTGCAGGGACTGTCTCGCTGGGAGAGATCCAAGCTGAGAGCAGAGGCTGTTCCCACAGGGACTGCTCCTCAGCAGGGCTTCCTGGCCCATTGGTCTCCTCCTCGCTGCGGTTTTGCGGATTGATCCGATTCATTTTCGTATTGATTCCTTTGGCTATCGACTGATTTTTGGCATCAACCCTGACTGCGATTTTAATCGACCTGGCCTACCTCCACTTCAACATCGCTTACAATCGACCTTGGCACCGTCTTTGACCATCTGTTCGTCCACTTTGGACTGGCGTCACGTTGTTTACATCGATCACCATGTTACAGTTCCATTGTTTGTCATCCCAATCAATAAGCTTTTGACCAGTCCTGGGACTATCGAGTGGGTAGCCGCACCTATCCTTCGAGGTAGAAAGCAAGGGCTCACTCGGGAACCCCATGGACCAGCAGACCCCTTCGTTGTTCATACACTGTAACTGAAGCAAGCTTCTCCAGTAGTGTAAGTCAAAAATAAATCTACTTTACTTGAAACTGCACCATGTCTCCATACCGCTCAGACTCCTTGCCGCTAATCCCGCCTGTTCTGTACCGAATCCCTTGGCCCAGCGTGACCTTGGGGCCGCTGTTCCCCGACACCCCTGATCATGTGAGTGGCCCTCCTCTGGACCCTCTCCATGTTGTCCACATCCCTCCTGAAGTGCAGTGCCCAGAACTGGACGCAGTACTCCATCTGCGGCCTGACCAGTGTCGCGTAGAGGGGGAGGATCACCTCCATGTACCTGCTCGTGATGCAT
>NW_017729033.1:9580080-9580975 GCF_001723915.1 Gavialis gangeticus
TGCCTCTGCACTGATGAGAAGGGAGCTCCCCAGCCTGTAGGTATGCTGCTGGTTCTTCCTCTCCAAGTGCAATACCTTGCACTTGTTCATATTGAATCCCATCCTATTCTCATCCACCCACCTCTGTAACTTGTCCAGATCTAGTTGTAGACTGTCCCTCTCTTCTAGCGTGCTCACTTTTCCCCACATCTTAGTGTCATCTGCAAACTTAAACAAGGTGCTTTTCACCCTGTCATCCAAGTCGCTGATGAAGATATTGAACAGTGCAGGCCTGAAGACCAAGGCCTGGGGGACCCCACTGCCCACATCCCTCCAGGGCAAAAACGACCCATCCACCACCACTCTCTGGGTGTGGCCCTCCACCCATTTAGCGGCCCATCTGACGTGTAGCCATTGACACCACAGTTGCCTAATTTTTTAATGAGGATGGGGTGAGAGACAGTGTCAAAGGCCTTCCTAAAGTTCAGAAAGACTATGTTCACCATGATACCTGTGTCCAAGGCTTTTGTGACCTGGTCATAGAAGGCCACCAGGTTAGTCTGACAGGACCTGTCCCATAAGCATAATCTCCCCTGCTGGTCCCTTGCAGATGTGCTCCTGGATAATTTTCTCAAACAGCTTCCCCAGGACCAAGGTAAGACTAATGGGCCTATAATTTCCTGGGTTCTCTTTCCTTCTTTTTTTGAAAATGGGGACCACAATGGTCTTTTTCCAGTCCTCTGGCACCTTGCCAGAGCACCAAGAGTGCTCATAAAGCTGTGCCAGGGGTCCCGCAATGACCTCTGCCAATTCCCTTAGCATTCTGGGGTGGAAATTGTCAGGACCTGCTGATTTGAACACATCTAGTCCCACCAGAAGTTCCCTGACTAGGTCCTCACTGACCCTGGGCCTGGCT
>NW_017729033.1:9585975-9586645 GCF_001723915.1 Gavialis gangeticus
CCTACAATCTCAGGCAATGGAGGTATAATCCACTTTGGTGATGGCCCCTCCTTTCCATGGGTTATACGCCTCCTTTTTGGCTTTGAGACATTCCTGGATGCTTTTAGTGAGCCATGGGGGCTTTTGAGTGCTCTTGCCCCCTTTGATCCAAATGGGGATTGTCACCTTTTGGGTTTGGAGGATCATCTCCTTAAGGAATGACCACTCTGCCTGGACTTCCAACTCCCCTCCCCTCCAAGACCTCAGTGCCTCCCTGACTAGTCTCCTTACCTCATTAAAATCTGCCCTTCTGAAGTCCAGGGCTGCTGCCTTGCTATAGGCCTTTGACACCCTGCACTGGATGGTGAATTCCAGTAGGCGATGATCACTATTGCCCAGGTGGTCGAGCACCCTCAGTCCCCTCACGAGGTCATTGCCTGTGGCCAGGACCAGGTCCAACAAGGCATTTCCCCTGGTGGGACTGTGCACCTCCTGGGTTAGACGGAGGTCCTGTAACTCAGCTAGGAACTTATGTGAGCAGTTAGACCTGGCTGACTGCTCTTCCCAGCAGATGTCCAGATAGTTTAGGTTACCCATGATGACCACGTCCCTTGACTTGACTGCCTCCGTGAGCTGACTTGAGAATTCCCAGTTCAGCTCTTCCCCCTGGTTAGGTCCATGGTTTATAACC
>NW_017729033.1:9591645-9594736 GCF_001723915.1 Gavialis gangeticus
CTGACTTGAGAATTCCCAGTTCAGCTCTTCCCCCTGGTTAGGTCCATGGTTTATAACCATTAGTTAATTAAATATCAAAGCACATTTAGTGGATCTTATGTCCATTTTACAGATGGAGAAACTGAGAAACAAAGAAGTAAAATGGTTTCTAATTTAGGTAGGAACAAAACACCTTCCTTCCTTTTATAGTTTCATAGTTTCATAGTTTATAGGGTTGGAAGGGACCTGAGCAGATCATCATCATTTACTTCTACTCCTGCCTGATTTACAGGCCCTGGTTTGATCCATGAAATCCTACCGCAGTCCAGAGGAATCTATTCCTTCACCAGGAATTCCTGGAGCTGCTGACACTCTACTCTGATTGCTGACAGATGTGTAGGTCCCCACTGTAACTCATGGTGCTTCATAAAAAGTGCCACGGGTTACAGCAACCTCCCCAACCCAAGAGACATTTGCTCTTTGGTCAGGGGTAGGGAGGAAGATTGAGTTTCACTTTGAAGCTGATCCAGTGGAGAGAGGCTACAGATAGGCTGTAGCCCCCCATGAGCACCCACCTGCAGGCACTCCTAGTAGCTACCCCTGACTAATGGGGGGGTCCAATTCTCCCACCTACCCACCCCTCTAGTGCAGGCTGGGCAAACCCCAGACCAGAGCTTGCTCCTATGCCTTTTCCTCCTCCCATCCTGAAGACAGTACCAGAGGCAGGGCTAGACTGCATCAGCCCTGCCCTGCTGACATGCAGGGACAAACAGAAGTTAATGAAGATACTCCATTTTGGACTGCCTTCATCTGAACCCTCATTAAATGAGGATTAATCGTTCACATGATCAGGCATTTTTAAAGCACTCTAGAGTCTTGCACTTCCATCAGGCCATGGCTGTAGAGCCCTTTCAAGGGGCTGATCAGGCAACAAATATCACTTCTGTCAGCACCATCTGATGCACACTCTGGCAAAACCTCCTCTCCTCCATTTTGTAACCTGAAGAATGGATTAAAGCTATCAAGGCCAATAGCAGTTTTTGACAAAAAAATGGAAAGTGCAGTTGGACCTTTTTTCATACGCACAAATACTTACTCTGTTTTCTCTCCAAGGTATTATTTAAATAGGAGTTTGGATGTGCTCATGGGGGTAACATCACAAATATGAAAACAAGAGGCCTGAATTGTCTTTTCACCTCATGGGAAAAAAGCAGGAAGAACTCCACTGATGATATCAACAGTGTAACAATAATGTAAATCTGGTATAAGGGAGAAGAGAAGCCTGGGAATGGAGGCACTTCATTGGGACTAATAAATTCTCTCGGTTTTTAAGCATCAGCTATAAAATTTTATGTTAGGTTTGCAACTGAAATGACCAGACTCCAGCCATAGACACTCCACTGATAATTTTAAGTCTTGGATTACACAATTATCATTTTTCCACTTAAATGCTTTGTTTCCTTTTATTTTGTGTATGATCTTGAAGATATTCCCTCCCACATATTGCTTTCAATAATTTCATTATGATTTTTATCTTGAAATCCTGTCCAATTATATGGTACTGGGACTGCTTTTTCATACCACCCAAATGCCTTCCAGAGAATTTTCCCCTAAAGTCTGTCAGTACCCAGATATCAACTATATTGGAAATGATAAAATATATCATTGCCTTATTCCCACCAAGAGAGCATCAAAATAGCCATAAAATAAATTCTGTACACTGATGGAGACATACAGATGTCTGCATTGTAGTACATGTTTTTTTTTAACACTATAGCCTTGTATGAATTAATTCTATTTCTAATTTTCATTATATTTTGTGTGTGGTAGTAATGCATAAGGTATTTAGTATGAAAGTGCAGGCTCTCAAAGTTTTTTTGCCAGCCATTACATAAACTTGCAAAATTAATTCAGTGTCTCAGTTATTAGCATAACATACCCTAATAATTCCCAATCAGCATTTCCCTTTGGGTTAATGAATATATATTTTATTGCAAATGTGTGAATGCAGTAATCTAAGGTTGCCTGTTTAAAGGTTGTGCTATTCCCTCTGTTCCTGTGAGTAATCCTTTCAAAAGGTCAGGATTGACTTTCTTCTTGCGTCTGCTGTGGTTATTATGTTGTGGAGAAATGAGTATCTGAGATGTTTCATTATGGATTACGGCAGATAGCTGGTCAAAAACCTAACTTCAGAGAGGCCAGTTTTTAAACACACATGACTCATGCAGTTGTGATAACTATTATTAGAGGATAGCCATGTTACCAGTCACAGTAAACCAACCAGGGCTTAAATGGCTGGAAACAGCTGTCTCATTTGAGGCAGTTCTGATTGTCCAGGGTTTTGACTCAGATCAAAACAGAAATGGCACATATAATCCTTCCAAGTTGCATTGTTGTTCCTCTGCAAGCAGGTGGCCAGGGAGAGCACAAAGCCTGTTAGGCTTGTCCCTGGAATGAACCGTAATTAACTTACAGACCCACACAGCAGTGTCCTGGGGACAAAGAGTTAGCACATCTGATCTGATATATTTCACAGACTCTTTTAGTGGAATAATGGATTCCTAGTTTGTAGGATTCCAGGACAAAAAGGCTATCTCCCTAGAAAAAATGTTTATAACTTTAAGGGTAAGTTCATGTAAGTCAGAGTTACAAATACAGGTGGGGAGAAAAAATCGAGTTTTCAGGGGTGGGGGCAACACAGTATACTGGTGGGGAAAATTCGAGTTTTCTGGGGGGCAATGATACAGTTCAATTCAAAGAGAAACATTTTTTTTTCCCCAGAAGTTGTGGCCAAAGGCCCAGTAAAATTTAAAAAAAAACAAAAACATTTTGGAGTTTGGAACAATACCAAACTTTTCTTTGAACCCAAACTAAATGTTTTGTTCCATCCTCAGGTTATTTGTGGCATTATTTTAACCTTCTAAAACCTTTTTTTTCTCTTTTTAATTTAATTTTCAAAAACTGATTGTGACATTTCAGCATAAAAACAAAAAACAAACCAAAAACGTTTCACTTAGGAAACAGCTGTCCCGGGGGGATGAACCAAGCCCCAGTCCCATGGTGGGCCCGGGGGGCGATTGACCATGAAAACAGGCGGGATTCTTGGCAATGG
>NW_017729033.1:9594747-9605249 GCF_001723915.1 Gavialis gangeticus
CTCACTCTCTTTCTGGATTGGCAGCATACAATCAAAACTTTATTTCAACAACGGCAAAGCCAAACATTTTAGCACTTCATAATAAAACATTTCAATTAGAAAGATTTTATTTCTATTTGTTGTTGTTTTGTTAAAAAAATGCCATTCCCTTTCTTTTTGACTCAAACTATTTCTGGAATTTCACGGCCAATTCACAAATAAACTTGTTTCTCCAAATCTCATATTTTTGGTAAATTTACTGTTCATTCCCCCCGCCCCCCGTCTCCCTCCCCCACACACATAATTCTAACTGACACAATGGTACAGGAATAGTTGTAATTCTTTAATTACCTCTATTCCTAATACATGTAGCATGGAGAATATATTAACAGACCAGAAAGCCAGAAGACACCAATATTATCCTCCCATCTGATTTGCATAACATAAACCATAAGACTTTCCTGAATTAATTCTTTAGATTACAGTCGATTTTTTTTTTTTTTGGAAAAATATCCAGTCTTATTTAAAAATTGGCAGCAATGGAGAATCCACCACAACCCTTGGCACATTATTCCAATAGTTAATTACTATCACTGTTTAAAAATTGTGCTTATTTCTACTCTGAATCTCTCTAGTTTCAGCCAACAGCCATTAGATCTTGTTATATGTTTTCCTACTGGACTCATGAAACCATTATCAAATTTTTGTAACCCAATTAGGTAGATATAGACTATGAGCAATCTATGTAGAAAGCTTCAGGGCATGGTTTTTAGATTTACATCATCACTCTGGCTGTGTGAAGATGTCTGTCTATTTTGAGCAATATCCATAGTGCCAGAATCGAGCCTTCACTTTCCTCATATTCTTAGACCAGAATTTTCTATTAAACATACAGAAATCCTTATATTATAATCTTCAGCTACAACACTATCTCCATATCACAAAGAACCAGGCAGATATATTGCAAGAGAATAAATGCTTATATCTGAAACCAAAACTTGTAAGAGATTCAGTAAAGAAAAGAAAAAGTCATTACTCAAGTCTTTAAATATTGCTGAAAGATGCACAATGCAAAAGAGAAAAATAAAGCCAAAACAATAATTTCCATGTTATAAAAGATGATGCAGCAACTTTAGTAGTGCCTGTGATAAAATGTATTCATTTTATAAAGAAAACTTTACAAATTTTTAAGTGTTCATACTGTGGTAGCTTTGAGGTAAAGTATCAGAGAGGACATACGCATTTTTCTTCTATTTACTTTTACAGATAGGTAACTGAGGTCATCTGCACTACCTTGCAATTGAGGATGATTGTCTTCCATGATTGTCTCTTCTGTGGGTCTGAAGATGGCTGATGAGGCTGATCCAGGATCAACAGACTCTGTTGCAGTTTGGGCATGTGTTTCTGTGCAGGGTAGGTGGCTCTGGTTTCTTGATTTGGTCTACAACATGCTGTTTGTGCTGCTTCCACTGTTCCATTTCCTCTTGTTGCAAGGTTTCAAAGTGCTGAGATCCTTGCAGCAGACTCTTCCTCCACTTGGGGTGGTCTTAGGCAATAGTCTCCCATGAGTTTATGTCAATGTTACATTTTTCCAAGTTGGTCTTGAGGACTTCCTTGAAGCGCTTTCTCTGCCCTCCTCTTGAGCATATGCCTTGGCTGAGCTGGGAGAATAAAACTTGCTTCAGGAATCTGGATTGGAGATCTAGATGATGTAGATGGCTCAGTTAACTTGATGTCTCATGATTATTGCCTTGATTGCTTCTGAGAGGACACTAATATAGGCATGACTGTCCTTCCACTGGATTCAAAGGATCTTCTGCAGGCACTACTGAAGGTACTTCTCCAGCAACTTGAGGTGACTCCTTTACATTGTCCACATCTCAGCTCTGTACAGTAAGGTGGGGATCATGACTGATTGATAAAATATGAGTTTGGTTTTCAATGTGATGTCACAGTCTTTGAGTTCCAATTTCTTCAGGTGTCCAAAGGTTGAACCTATACATCTGAGGCAATGTCGTTTTTTTCATCAGTCAGCTTTCTGAGAGAGATGACTTCTGAGGTGTGGGAAATAATCAAAGTTCTCCAGAGTCTCACTGTGAGTCTAAAAAACTAGACCAGGGGCCTACTCATGACGAGCTTGTTGATGGGGGACCTCAATGCTCGGAATGTTAAGCATCTGCTCCATTTTCTTATATGCCTCAGTAAAGATATTGATGATGCTTGAAGGCCTGCTTGTGAGTGAGCACACACTACAGCATCAGCACTGTACAGAAGCTCAGTGACTGAGGTTGGGGTAATATTGGTTTTGGCTTGGAGTCGGCTGAGATTAAACAGCTTACTATCCATTCAGTAGTTTAGCTCCACTTTGACTAGAAGCTTGTTGATCAGAAGCAGCACTGCAGTAAGGAATATTGAGAAGAGTGTAGGAGTAATGATGCAGTCTTGCTTAGCTCCTGTCTTAACCTCAAAGGGATCTGAGCTAGATCCATTATTGATAACTACCATTCGCATATGGTAATGGAGCAGGCAAAACATGCTGATGAATTTTGGTGGGCATCCATACTCCAGAAGGATCCTTCAAAGCACTTCTAAGCTGACAGAGTTGAAGGCTTTTTAAGATCAGAGAAAGACATGTAAAGAGGTTTATGTTGTTCCCAGCATTTTTCTGGCAGCTAGAGAGCAGTAAAGATCATGTAATTTGTATCTCTTGATGCCCTAAACCTGCACTGAGATTCTGGGAGCAGTTCTTCAGCAAATGGAAGGAGATGGTTCAGGAGGGTTCTTGCAATATTTTTTCCTGTGGTGGAAAGCAAGGTGATCCCTCTGTAAATGTCTCCTTTCTTCAAGATTGTCATAATCATGGTGTTCCTGAGGTTATCTGGGATTTCCTCATCATTCCAGATCTTTAAGTTGAGGGCGTGGAGCTGTGATGTGGTGTGAGCTCTCTTCCCTTGTGCTTCACGATTTTGGTAGGGATTCCAGCAGCTCCAGGGGCCTTGTCATTCTTCATCAGCTTGATGGCTTTGCCCACCTTGTCAAGGGTTGGAGGGACCAAGATCATCTCTGAATGGATGCTGCAGCCTAGAGTTGAGACCACTCTTGTCAACAACAGTCTTGATTGAAAAGGTACAGAGGGATTCAGTGACTTGCCTAAGGCAAAGCATGAAGTCTATGGCAAACTAGGAATTAGCTGAAATCTGCTGAACCCACTACAGCACCCTGGCTATAAGATGATCCCTTCTTTACAGCCAAACTGTAGGTGGGTGATGTTTTTAGGACAAAAGTGTAATTGAATGAAATGATCCCCAAATACACTTAAAATAGTTAATGGATCAACTAGAGCCAGTGTGAGCAACCTATGGCCTGTGGATCAGATGTAGCCTACAAAGCCAGGGGGCTTCTGAAGTATTTTAGCAGCAGGGGCTTTGCCAGGGCAGTAGACAGCAGTGGTGGTGGCACTGCTGGTATGAAGTACTGACTCACTGCCAAAGAGGAATGGCAGGTCCAGCTCTTATAACAGCAGCAGCAAAGTAGAAATGACCCACTCTCAGAGGTACGCTCCATTAAGTCAGCCCTGCTGCAAAACTTTGCTGAACCCTGTACTAGAGGGGAAAAAGTATTTCAAAATATTTTCCTCTCCAAAATACTGAAAAAGGAACACAATGAAGAAAGGAAATGATTATTCTCATTGAGGTTCTCTGCCCAACCAAGCATCAAAAGTAAATATTACTCCTAACCTGTATAGCTAGCCTACCTCATAAACTCACTTCAGGTTAGATCATCAGAGAACATATACACAATGGAATGTTTCCTGAGACAGCTACCAAGTATCAAGATACCCACCATGATCTTAACAAGCTAGTAACCATGCATTTTCTAAAGCCATGGCACCCCCAGGTATGCATCTTGCCTGATTTCATATGAATTCTGATTGCTAATGAAGTATTATCATGCCAGAGGCAAAGGCAATGTGTACCTCTGTTCCTTCAGCTTCTCATCATTATTCTCATTTCCTCCTCTTTCCTGAATGAGACTAATGAATTTTACCATGTTTTTTCTTCCAGTGAAAAATAATAATTTGTTGCTGTTATGATTTATTATGAAAACTGCTATTTTGTATTCATGTAGCTCTGTGCCTTTTTCCACAGCTCAGCAAACATGCAGGTACTAATTCTCTCACCACCCTTTGGTAGGTCATCCCAGGTCAACAATGAACAAAGTGAGACAGAGAGTCAAGTGCCTTGTCTAAGATCTAATGGTGGGTAATTGATACAGGAAGATTATAAGAGTCCCTACCTCCCAGACCCATGTTTACACCAAGTTACATGGCGGCTGCTTAGTTTACGTCTCATTAAACAACTCACATTTTATTGGATTTAAGGGGAAATAGAAAGCTTTATACCTTCTCAGTTTTACCAGTTTGTCTTTGGATAGTTTACATAACTATCAGTATCCCTGGTGTATAGTCAGAACTGACTATTATCTATATCAGTGGTTCCCAATCATGGGTCATGACCCAAATGAGGGTCGCGGGGGCAATGCCAGTAGCACTGCATACAAAGGACAAGCCACACCATGTGCTGGGAGTTTCCCCACCCCCACCTCCAGACCACCGCCACCACCACACACTGCTCCCAGCAGCAGGTCGTGGCAAAAAAACTTTGGGAATCACTGATCTATATGGAAGGACAGATTGAGTTAGGGACCAGGTGGAGTTATACTATAAACAAACAGTCCCATAAAAACTCAAACCAGCATTATGCCATTGCCTAATGCCAATTCTGATGCCAAACATAGGCCGAGTTGTGTTTCTTTGGCACCTGCTACATTACCTATATTATGTAACTAACCAGTTAATTGTGCAATGAATGTAGACTGGCCACACATGAAAAGTAACTATCACATCATAAAAATGTCCATCCACCTATACAAGCCAACCTGCTACAAAGTTAGTGCTTGAAAATGTGTAAGAACTTCATAGCTGGGCTCTATCCAGCTTTTTTTTGAACATGTGGCAAAGCCTTTAGTGAGAAGCACCACATTGCTCCAGTTCTCATTGTCCTCCTTCTCATGTGTGCTTGCACACACAACTTCATACATAACCTTCTCATATTTTCCAATCAATTTTTACCAATGCTTCAGTCTTAGAAACATTGCAATGGTTACTTAGACCAGGATCCATGCCCCATTTGTCCACAACATCCATTTGCACACATTTTTTTTTCATTATCATTTTGCTTAATTTTGTTTCTTGCAGAACAAGTGCACCACCTGCGACTCTAAATAGCCCTTTTAAAAGTTTTACAATTACTATATCTTGCAAACCAAAGGCTCTACAAAGTTGAGTTAAAACTCATCAAGGAAATCTGAGCCTTGTGGGAGTCTTGTTCAATTTACCATAATTACCTTTTCACAACTATAAGCACTGACATTTTATCTACATAAACATAATTAATACTCATCCGCACAATAGATTTTATATCACATGACCCCTAATCACTTGTTATCCAACACTTATCATTATAATTAAATTTGATACCCCCAGAGGAAGGAAAGGTGCCAAAAATTAGCAGTGCTACACTAAACTTTAGAGAAAGGAATATATTAAAAATTAGCAAGTTAATACTTAATATAGATACTGACTGTAAATAATAATTTAGTTATTCATTAACTGTATGTAGAATTCTTATCATCCCCTGCGTTATGACCCAGTGTTTGATATCAGTTTTTTGGGGGGTTTTTCAGTATTTCATATCGATGTTAAGCTAAATGTATTATGTCCATCTGATGTATTATTCAGTGCTATACCATAAGATATGAATGTCCTCTTCTGTTTAATCCTGGCATGCCTTAGTTCAGGCTGTACTGTTTGCCTGTCTGGTTTCATCTCTTCAAAGTTCTGAAGCTGCAGCAATCCAAGGAGATAACAACTCCCTGTCAACTCCTGTGCTGGATGCGTCTCTCCTCTTAGAAGCTGGGTCTTATTTGATCTTGTAAGACGTTTGGATGGGTTGTGTAGGGTTGTTTTTTTTTTTTTTCCCTGGTCCCTTGAGCGGCAAACATGCCTTGAACAAAATTTTAAACTTGATCTTTGAAAGTCAGTGGAGTGCTAGTGAACTGTGTTCAATCTCCTGTGCAAAACCTGAAGGGAAAGGGATCCTGTGAAGTGCAACAATGTCCCTCTGCCCATTCTACACATCCTTCCTCAAACTATATCAGAGAGCCTTTGGCCCTTTAACCAAAGCCTGAAGCAATGTGTTTAGCACGTGGCACATGTGGCTCCGTTCTGATGCTGGAGTTTATATGGTGTATTTTTTTTTTTTCTGGAAGCTGTCCGAGTCTGGGAATGGGGAAAGGGTGGGGAGAAGGAGATAGGTAGTTGGAATCTTTTCCTTCCTCCTATGAAATTATGTTGAAGGTGAGGTGGCCACGCTGATGGCATGCTAAATCATGGTGCTGTATCTCCTAACCAGGACTTCTGGGGCAGGGAGCAGCCTTAAAGAAGCAAACCCTCTTTGACACTCTGTTGGGAGAAGGATTCCTAGTGGCAAGACTATAAAATCAGTACAATAGGGGGCTTGCTACCTGACCTCTGCCTAACACAGGTGTATTGATTATTCCATTTTTTCCTAGAGGGAGGGGTGTGCGTGTGTATGGAGGGGGTGGAAGAGGCAGAAGGACAGTTACATTACTATACATATATATGTACATGATATATAAGTATTTTGCATTTATTTATTGTGAGTTTTGTACTTTCAATTGTGAAGGCCAGGTAACATGATGGCACCTTGCTCTGGCAATGATTTTCCTTAAAATAACATTCTCTGCCCTCCATTGACTACTATATTGCAGTAATGTAGTCGCCTAGCCTTCTTGCCCCTCCTTCTCACATAGTAAGACAAATAGCACACACCCAAGGAGATATCTGGGGGTAAAATGGAGATGAGGTTCATTCAAAGTATTCTGATTTCCAATGCTTGATGAGGTTGGTAATAGTGGTATACAAGCACAAGTTACCAAAAATTATCAAGGGTTATCTGACCTGCTTCTTCCATCATTTTTTCCTCTGCTAATATATTCTTTTATCCCCCCTTTATGCTTATCTTCCTGGGCCATAGTCATATTCATGAGGGTATCTCCATCTATTTACAGTTGAAGGATATTAAAGTGCTCAAGTCAAGACCATAATGCCACCTCCATATCACAGCTGGTTAATTTGGTGCCTTCAATTAGTGATTCTCCATCTTACTTTTAATTTCTTAAATAACAGCTGAACTGAAATTAAAACAATTAAAAATGTGCTTCTGGTTTGAAGCACTATAAAAGGCATTTCAGCCTAGGGAGCTTCTAACAACCAAATTATAACCTCATAGATATGAAGTATGTGGCAGAAATTAAACATTAACAGATCTTTAAGCTTTGCCAATACAAGTTGGAGCTGCTATGGAGTAATAAGGCTTCAATAAGACCTTCCATTTAGAAATAAAATAGCATAGTCAGATCAAAATTTCTAAGTGATAAGAAGGAACCCATTAAGCCTAAAATGTGATGGAACATAAAAAGATATTGAAAGAAATGGCTTGGTTCAGGAAACCATTCTTAAATGAACCACACTTCAACGTGTGGAAGGGCTACCATAAGGAGAGGCTATTGCCAGTTAAAGAAATTATTCTAAGTTTGTGAATAAATAGGGCAAACAGCAGATTGCAATTTAATAAGGTTTTCCTGGGCACCAAGATCTCCTGTCAAGAAGCATGCCCACATTTCAGTGACTGAGCTTAGAAGAAACATGTTCCAAGGAAAGATTTTATGATAGATTAACTCTTAGATAACTAAAAGGGAAGAAAATGTGTCTACAATTAATACAAACATGGCTATGACCCTAATGTATTTAGGAACTTAAGCCCAGGCATAATTATATTATGCTTAAAGGTTTAAAGTTAGGTGTGTGCTTGAGTCCATTGGTGAACTGGGGACTAGTTATACTACAATGAAAACAGCATAAGAAAAAGAAAAGAAACATGTCCAGTTCTACTCTTTTTATATTGCCTTCATTCTTGTTTTTTATTTTATTTTATTTTATTTTATTTTATTTTATTAGCTGGGATATTTTATTTGCTGGAAAATGAAGTCTTGAGGTGATCAAAACTATTCATGAATTCAGGATGAATTATGCAAGTATTTTTGCCTAAGCAGGAGGGGGGACTTGGACAGGCAAAATGTATCATTCTGATATTTTTAGAAGTTGCCACAGAAATATAAACTTTATAATCAAGGTACAGTTCCATGACCCAGAAGAGTGGTATTTATTATGTCCAAAAATATTTGCTATTCTATCTTGGTTCGTTGCCAACAAGCCCTCCAGGACAGATTTAATCACAGCTGGACCAGATTCACAAATGAGTTTCCTATCCACGTATTCCCAGAGTTTAAATCCAAATCCAGGAGAGATCCTTGGACTATCCCATTTGACCTTTACATCAGAGGTTCAAATCAACCACTTTTCTCTGTATTGCATGCAATGACTTGTGTCTCACTGATGCATTGCTAGTTTTTACCTAAATCATATCCCAGAAAGGCATCCAGTTTTGGAGCTGAAGACATCAATAAATGGAAAATCCAACATTTCCCTTAGAATTTTGTTTCAATGATTAATCATCCTCACTGTTAACAAATCATGCCTTCTTTCCTGTTTGAATTCATCCAGCTAACTCCATTAGATGCAGCGATGTAAAAGTAATGTCCGTATTATTTGCCTCTGTTATGGAGGAGAGATAATGAGGTTCAAAACAGCCGCAGAGTTTGGCAATTCAAACATACAAAAATTAATTTGTGAGGATGCCAACAAATAATTTTCCAGGATGAAGAATACCAGGAGCTCTTCTCTTTGTTCACAAATGCCTGGCAGGGACTCCTCTTTCAAATTCTTAGTTTGATTGTAGTAGCAGGTGCTGAGTGCTTCTACTGTTTCTTTATATAACAAGGCAAAGGGATGGGACTGCAAAAATAACATAAGGAATTTACCATCTTCACAACTTCTCCAAGCACTTCACTCTGGCACCGCTTTGGCCAGAAGAGATTATCTGCAGAGAATTAACTAATGTCAATGATTTCTTTCTTTCTTATGCTTTCCATACAAATCAATTCACACTTCAGGTCATTGTAACTCTTCCATCTGTTCAAAGAAGTCATTCTTGTTCTTTCTGGAAAGGCTTTGTCACATAACATTTGCTGTAGTTGTTCTGACAGATCCTTGAAAAAGAAGAAAAGCTCTCTGATAGCATCTGGATCCAAGAAGTAAAGGATTGCAGTTCATTGAACATGCCCATTGCAGACACTCCTGTTCACTGACTCATCCACTGAATTGCAAATATTTTGCTGGCTCTTTGCCTCCGTGTCACACAGAATTTGATATCAGTAGACACACCTTAAGCGATCTGACTGTTTGTATCAATAGAGAAAGGGACTTTAGCAAGATCTGCTTACAATGACTTTACATGCTGATCAGACAAACAACTGTGACATGAATGTGAGAGGTTGCTTCAAATGCTTGTCAGCCCTTTTCATCAAACTGCACATCACCCTAAGACCCTAAGACTGACAAGATTGTCAGTACAGAAGATACTTAGAGTAGGGGTGCTCAACCCTGACCCCGCAAGCCAAATCTGGCCCATGGAGCCATGACACCTAACCCATGGAGCTCCCCAGGGATCACGCAATTTGTCAGCAGGAAACCAGTGGCAATTAACACAGCCACCCTTCCCTACTGCCAGCTGGCCAGACTGGGGCTGGGCCATGCCCCCTTCCACTGTGCAGCTGGATAGAGGGTGGGCTACACCTGCCCCCTTCTGCATTTCTAGATTGGGTCTTAATGTGCCCTATGGATCAGGCCCACTGGTGGGTTCTAGCCCATGGGCAGACTGAGCAGCACCCATCTGGCCCTTGGGGACAAAAGGTTGAGCATCACTGACTTGGAGTATTTTCCCCATTCACATTTTGATCTGCAGAGCAAACAGTTCATACAACAACATGGGAATGCATCCAGGGTGCAATTTTCCCCAGTGCACTACTGTATTCCAAAGTGAGGCCCTGGATTTAGGCGCACTGAGAAACAATCATTGAAGCGTATTTTGCCAGATGAAGTGGAATCTCATGGCACACCTAATCTCACTGATAGTATATCACTTTGTTGTTACTCATTAGGCAAGAATCGCTGCCTAAACATATGATCCCTTCTACTTTGGCATAAAATCGGCCAATGGGAACATTTTGTTATCTCAGAATGGCTATTACAGCTATTAAAAATGTGATAGAAGAAATTTAAAAAAAGAATATACAGGAATTGATCATTCCTACCCCAAAATATTACACCAAAAGTGCAGTGATACTACTTGAGTGTATCCCTGGTGACATTAAGAAAGAAAGGCATAGGATTGTAGGAAACTAGGGCTGAAAGGAGGTGAGCTCACCTCCCTGCTCAAAGCAGGATCTTCCCTGACTAAAAGATGACACTCAAGTATCTG
>NW_017729033.1:9610249-9612782 GCF_001723915.1 Gavialis gangeticus
TTGTAGGAAACTAGGGCTGAAAGGAGGTGAGCTCACCTCCCTGCTCAAAGCAGGATCTTCCCTGACTAAAAGATGACACTCAAGTATCTGTCTAACCTGCTCTTGAAAATTTCCAGGGATAGAGATTCCACAAAATATTTAAGGTAGCCTTTTCCAATGCTCTTTATAATTACACTTCAGGATATTTAACACTGTCTTCAATTCCGCCCTCGGTCTTTTCATATCTTTAGACTTTGAATACTACCTCTTCATTTCCACAGGCATTTCTAATGCAATACTCATGATGGTATCAAGTAAAAGATACCAAAAGCAGCATGCATACTATAAAAGAGGTTTTAGTGTGCCACGGTAGAGGAAGTAGAATATACCAGGCTATCATTGCTCCTCCAGAAGTGAGTGGCCCTGGCTGTGGGCACACGACAAGAGTAAGTGTAAGGATACATTTGGTATTCTTTTCGGTGACCACATAGGTAAAGATTGTCTTGTAGTCTCTGCCATGTGAGAGCTCCTCCCCAGACATGACAGAACAACTTTACCAAAGCAGCACCTTACATTTCTGCTACCTTGGTATTGGACCCATCTTGCCAGAAGGAAATAACTATTTTTTTCAGGAACTCCATGTTATTCAATGGAATTTACCATACATGGCAAATGGAGACAGAGATTATACCTGCAAGATTATCCTTGAGGGATACTTCTTCTCAAAACACACAGATACCCAGGTATAATCACCAGTAGTGTGACCAGGGGTGGGCAAGTGGGCCAATAATCCTACGTGCCAATTTAGAGGAGGCACAAGAATGGGGGTGGCTGTTACTGCTGCCCTGACCACTGTTGCCACTGAGGGCACAGAAATCGCTATACCTCTGCTAATCGTCTGTAGCATCCCCAGCCCCATGCCAGAATTAGCCAACCTCACACAACGACTACTCCACTGCAATTGAAACCAGACAAAGAGCAAGGAGAGATGTGTTCATTTATGGTGACATATTTATTCTTCTCCTTGCAGTGACATACTGCTTGCTGCTATTTTATCTCCATGAGCAGCCCATAAAAAATAAAACAAACAAAAAATGGGGCCTGTTCACCAGTGATAGATCATCTGCCTGGGAGAAGCTTTATAGCCCCACACATTTTGGATGGGAACAATTTCACAGACTCATAACGCAATAGTAGTATTGTCTTTGTGACCTAGAAATTCCCAAAAACAACCTTAACAGCATAGGAACAGGAGGTTAAGAGGGCTCAGACAATGCAAAATTTGAGGAGAACACCATGCAAATTGACACTAAGGGAATACACCAGGAACACACTCTTTCTGCTTAGTGAAGCATGGAAGAGAATCAAATCCAAAAGCTACATTGAAATACCGAGGGATAAGGAGTATGTAAAAATACTACAGAATATTAAGTGACACATAGTAGGAATGATAAAGTTGTTCACAGGTACGTTGGAAAAATCTACACTGTTCAAGGAGACAGAGGAAATGACTGTGATTGTCTTCTCATCATGTTTTTTTTTTTTCCAAGTTAGACATACATAATGCAAATCCAAAAAGAAACTGAGATGTGCCAAGAATGTGTAAAATATCATTTTTGTTCACAATGCAAAAGGGTTGGATACTTCATAAAGTGGAAAAAGAACATATTTCAAAGAGGGCTTGAACAGATGACATGCTTATACCAATATAATTGACAGCACACCAGTGAAAAATGTACCAAATAGGTAACGAGCAACCCTAAACCAGGATAATTACACTCAGTATGATAAAGAATTACCTCTAAAAGGGGTACAAAAAACCAGAAGTCTTGGTTCCAAAATGATATCTTTTATTAGAGCAACTGGAAAATGGCAAGAAAATTGTCTTTTTCTGCAAGCTTTTGGGATCAAAGTCTCTTCATCAGGCTCTGGGAAAAATGTAGATGGTACAAGATGGTAAAAAGTCCCCATAGGCATGCATTAGTATAGCAGTCCTCGGTTCTCCTCAGGTATCCATTTTCTCGGGACTAACAGGTGTTACCTGATCCCCCAGCACCTAGTAATGAAGTGCAGAAATACACACCTTTCATTCAGTCTGTGGTATGGGCTGGTTCTGTGTCCACTGTGTATCTCAGCATAAGTTAAACCAGCATGTAAAACTGATGCCTGATACACAGCATGTTTGCACTATCGGTATTGATTAGTGAAATGCCATAGGATGCTTTGGAGACAAGGGCTAAGTCCTTACAACTGTTATTAAGTATGAAGTTCTGTTTCATAGATGGGCTTCTACAGACTAAGAAAAGAAGGTGATGTTAAGATAGTTAAGTCTGGCCTGACAATTTTTCCTATTCTGAATAAAACAGGAGCAAAAGCCACCATGGCTTCTGTTCATAGATTCATAGATTCATAGATTAAGGGTCGGAAGGGACCTAGTAGATCTTCTAGCCCGACCCCCCGCCAGGGCGGGAGAACAACAAAAAAACCCCAAAAAGAGAAACGGGACTCAAATGAGTCCAGCCAGGTAGGCATCCAGCCTCTTCTTAAAGACCCC
>NW_017729033.1:9617782-9628807 GCF_001723915.1 Gavialis gangeticus
TGACATCTGGGTTTGAACTAGCTATTCTGAGGGCGAGTTCCTCCAGTTTGTTCCCCATGCTACGAGCATTGGTGTACAGGCATTTAAGGCCTTGCAAGACTGCGTGCGCCCCCCCCCGATTAGGAAGACTATCAGGACCCCCATTACTTACCCTTGCCCTCCTTGCCCTGATGGCGTCTCCTTGTCTTCTGGCAGCCCCCTCCCCCGGCGAGTCTAGTTTAAAGCTCGCCGTACGAGATCAGCCAACCTGGAAGAGAAGACACGCTTGCCATTAGGGGAGAGATGAAGCCCATCCCGCCCGAGCAATCCACCCGCCCAAAAGCATGGGTCGTTGTCGAGGAACCCAAGGCCTGCCTGGTGGCACCAGCTGCGTAAGCGCCGGCTGACCTCGCCAATACAGGCCTCGTGCCTCCGTCCCCGCCCACTCACCGGAAGAAGAGAGGAAAACACCACCTGCGCCCCTGTCTCCTTCAGCCTGCCCCCCAGCGCCTCGAAGTCCCTCATAATGCGGTCAGGGTTGCCTCTCGGCGCGAGAGATCTTCAGATCTTCATGTTGAGAATGATTTCTGATAGCACTGCTGGAGTTTAGGAACACAAATGCCACCAGAAGTCAATAGGAGACATGCTCCCAAATCTACTTGGTGTTGGAAAAATCTTCCTCTGGAAACTTTGCTAGTCAGCAAACAGTTACTCATGGACAATAGTCAGGAACTAGTCTACATTGACGGTGTCACGTGCTCTGCAAGATGGTAACCAGAAAGGAAGTGATAAAATCATTACAGCCTGAAGATAGTGCCTTTCTATAGTATAGTCACCAATAGCTCACATATATGAGTTATATATGTGATACAGATAACTAGGGGAGGGATGGATTGGAAACAACTTAGATGAATTCAGTAGTCAGGGATGGATCGGGGGGGGAGGGTGCAGTGCTGCAGTTGTACTCCCCTTTGAGTCTTCGTCCAGCCAACGTTTAAAACCAACCGACTGAGAGCACCACAGCAGCATTTCTATTCAGGCAGCCGAGAGAGAGTTGACTTCATGGGTCACCTGGTTCCTTTTACAAGTGTTAACATCCCTCTCTCCTTTTCGATGGTCTTGATATTCCACTCAGCAAGCTATCCTTTCTTCTGTAATTCTGCTGTCTCTTAGCTGCTCCTGGTAATGTAGCTCCTACATGTAGCTAAAACATTCACTCAAGTGAATATTAACTCAAGGGGTAGAAATAACTTTCAGTTAACTACACACTGCCAAGATGCTGAAAAAGGCTAGATTTTATTTTATGAATCTGACAAAGACATGTACGTTTAATGACTACAAGACTAATGAAATGGGATCTTTTGATTTTTTTTTGGCCTAGTTTGGTGTGTTCTTACACACCAAACTACAACTTCATGCACATCCCAATAAAGTTATATTTGTTTTTGCTCCAGTGTTAAAGGTAATGATACGGGCCTAGGCCCCTAGCATATTAGTAAAGCATCTCATTTCATTTTAACTGGAGAAAAATATATTATGTTAGATGGGATGAAATACTACACCATTTGCACCTCCATTTTCAAAATCCTAGTTCCATCCATGGCAGTTTTATAACTACACTGAGTGCTGTACTATATAGTTTGTAAGACATAAGTATAGTCCATTATATTATAGCATGGTATAGTATAGCATATATTAAGAGAGGCAGTATGCTACAGGGGATGGAAGACTGGTACTTGGAAAATGCAAGTTATATTCTTGGTTTTGCCAACATGTAAACTGACCTTGGACCACACATTCCTTACCACAATTTCCCCATCTCTAAATAGGAATCATGATACTTATTAAAAAATGTCTACATAAGAAGATGAAATTGGAGCTGGGGTTATTTCAGATGAGCTAAATGCTCTGATGATGGTTATAAAGTCAAGAAAGCTACACTGATTTACGCAGGCTGATACTATGGATACATCAGTATATAATGTAGCATAGCAGAAAGCATAACAGAAGCTTAGAAAAAGCAGAAGCGGTAAGGAAAAAAAAGCTGTTAGATGGATTTTTCAAGTTATGAAAAAGCACAGAAAACTGTGATTTAATTTTGCCCTTCACTGAGATATCACAGGCTGTACTGACTGCAAAAATCACACCTGTCTGCTTAACTACAGGTAAATAAAATCAGTACCAGGATTGACCAAAGTTATGAACAAAGTCTAACTGTGATTTTGAACATATTTCATTTGATGACTGAGTAGTACAAAAACCTCCAGTACCCCACCAACTGAATTTACTGTCAAGTTGGGTCAATAACAAGGAGCACTGATGCACATTTCAATCTGTCATTAATCTTTGTCGTACTTTTTTTTTCATTCCAATGAATTCTAAGAGCAAATAAAAGTACAGTGTTATAGTCCCTGAGTCCGATAGTATGCATTGAAAGGCAATCTACTGGGGACACCACATCAGTGATAGCAATGGGAGCAATGGGCCAGAGAAACTAGACAACTGTAGACCTGCACAAGGTGCATTCATACCATATGTTCTAGTGACCTTTTCCATAGGCTTAAATAAGAGTCAGGTAATGGTTTGTCTGCATATGGGTGGGTTAAATCCCAACTTTGATGTCAAACTGGAACAGTCTTTTTGGCATAAGAACTTGACACCACAGACAATCAAAAGCTGGGTCTTTTTGTACTAGATATTGTACAATGCATAGTGTGAGAGTGTCGTCCTCAAAAGGTTTATAACCTAAATAGAAAAGGAAGGTAAAAGAGGGGTACTGTCATCTCAGTTTTATACATGGGGAGCAGAGGCATGGCAAGGCTTGAGGGATGGATAAGCAAATGACAATAAAAAAACCCCACCATTCAGCATCTGCCTAGCTGAGGAAGCACCTAAACTCACCTAGCACCTTCTTATTTGACCAGAAATCTCCCTAGGCACTTAGCTCCCACCTAACTCCATTGGGATCCAAAACTAAGTGGACCAGCATCTAAGGCCTGATCCAATCTGTGCTCTCAGAGCATCCTAATCACAGCCAATAGGATATGGGCTCTTACAAAAAACATCCATAGCTGATTTCTTTTTAAAACAGAGAATGTGCTGCCATATTATAGAGTGGACAAAAATAATTGCCCAGAGAAATGGGAGACCATTGTTCCCTTCCCTTGTCATGCTGAGGGGTTTCAGATTCACATCTCTTATTTCCAGCAGTATAGAGGGACCGGAAGGAAACTCTGGGGTCTGGATTCCAGAGAGATATTGCAAAGCCTAAGTTATAGGCATTTACAATTTTTATTGCATCTGGCCCTATTTGCTCAAAGTCGTATAGTCCATTGGTGGCTGAGTTAGGACTAGATCCTAGACCTCTAGGGTTTTCTGGATCATTCAGTGTTCTGGCCACTAAATGAGAAAGTCTCCTTCTTTATTACCCATTGTCACATTTCTAAAAGAGTATTGAGGCTGCTCAGATCTTGGTATAAGTGCTCTTTAGTTTTAACTGTAATCTAAATTGAAATAAATAAAATCCATCATTGGTTTTCAAAGCAGCAGCAGTACCACCCCACTCTTTTTTATCTTTAATTGCTAAGCAACAATAATGTCTAACTGCTCTAGCGATACCTCTAATGATACAATAAATGCGGCTGGTGCTCACTACCAGACAAAATGCTCATACATCAGTAAGAACAATCCATTTATTCAGCAACTTTTTAATTGTAATGGTCACATTTTAGCATTGTTAGCTGTTAATTGTTTGCATTTGTTGAGCCTGATTTGGATAGCTCTATCAGTGATAAGTAACTTTGGGATTACAGAACTGGTGCCATTGTAGCATAGATCCATTCATACAACAACTTACCTCTGCAAAAGAACAGGGGATGTCCACTGGTGATGTGATGAATTGTTACTTTCCTGAATTACAGTTTGAAGAAAAATGTCTTATCCTTCCTCTGTCTGATCAGCAGGATACTGTGCAATCTTGCTGTGAACTCAACATCAATGGCCAGACAACGTACTCAAGCATGGAAAATGGATAATAAGTTACTGAGAGGAAGCATACTCATGCTACATACAGACCTAATAATTTGTAATATCCAGCCTTTCCATTGCATTGTCAAGCTGTAGATCACCAAGTGCTTTACAAAGGAATTCAGTATCATTACCACTATCACAAGTGAAAAACTAAGGAACAGGAACTTAAATGGCTCAGCCAGAATACAACCTGTGTCTCCCAAGTCCCAAGCCAGTATGCTATCACCAAGCCATGCTGCCTCTCGTATGGAATAAAGGTCCATGGAGCTGATGCATTTGTACAATATAGGTGACCCAATGGAGTGCGTAGGCACTAATAAGCTGGGATCACTGCCACGGACCAAGAAATAAATCATTCCCAAGAGGCAACAATATTTATTCTCCAACAGTAAATACCAGGCTTTCTCCATCCACACAGGATGTTACTTTCTGCTCTAAAGACAAGCTACATGCAAACAGTGTGCAGAGGTGGTGAGATAAACCATACATCAAAAAAAATCATTTACAAAGTGCAGACATCCACTGACCTGAAGAGTTTGGGGCTCAGTCAGCACTACAAGGTTTTGTTGACATAGGTATGTCTTTTAGGGTTGTGAAAAGACCACAGCCCCTACCTGAGAAAGCTCTGCTGGCACCCCTGTACCCCCTCCAGTTACACAAAGATAGGTTGGCAGGGTGTGTTGATCTTATTCAGTCAGATGGTACAGCTCTTTTGGAAGAAAAAAAAACAAAAAAACCCTTCTGTTGACAGAGAGCTCAAACTAACATGCCTGTCAGAGTAGAGGAAACAAGAATGGATGAGGAGGGAAAATTCATGATAGAAAGGCTTTGAGGGTCAGGACACACAACAGAGGTGGTCCAGAAAATAAGGAACCAATGGGTTAAAAGCAGCCAGGAAAAAAGGGATGAACCTAGCATTTGCATTTTGAGAAGAGGATATGAATGTTGAGAGCCCAGGAATAGTAAAGAGCTAGTAACCAAGATGGGGCATAATGAGGGCTTGGAGGTGAAGAATGGTTGGCGACTGCTAACTACTGCATGTACCTTCCATGGGGTTTCTTGCATCTTCCTCTTAAAGCTGGTGCTAGTCACTGTGAAAGACAGATATTCCTGAACACGGAAAGGCAGCTGGAAGTACTCATTCACAATGAGCTCAGGAGGCCTAGGAGGCTGATGTGGCATAGTAGTCTGTAAAGATTAGGAACCCCTTTAAAGAAATGGAATCAAAATCTTCAGCTCATGCCTACCTAGGCAGAGTGCAGACAGCACTATGCTATTTCTTGTACTACTACAATGGCTCTCCCCCACTGTGCTGAAAGTATAAAATCAATCATTATCCCCCGAGGGGGAGCACTGTTTTGTTATGAAGTGTAAATTTGTCACAGTGGGGAAGGGGTGAAACTGCAGAATGGCATGGGAGTACAATTTAAACCTGTGGAAAGAAAAAGAAAAAAAAGAGGGAGATGAGGAAATAAGGAGCCAAAAAGTCTAAGGGGAAAGGAAAAGAAAAGATTGTTGAGAAAACTACAATAACCTCCTAAGAAGAGGGAATGAGAAGTCATGGCAGGAGAGTGGATGAAGATAAAATAAAAAGTATTCTAGTAAAGACCCAACAAACCAGGCAGATGAAAAAAAATTGCTTCAGTGTACCCATTTTACAAAAAAGAAAAATGAAGCAATGAGAAAATGAGTTCAATCCAAGAACATGAATGAGTGTCAAGTTCAAAAATAGATACTGATGCACAGTGGTGTCTCGAAATACGTAATAGCAGTGCTGGAGGTACAGATGA
This sequence comes from Gavialis gangeticus, assembly GCF_001723915.1. Classification (NCBI taxonomy): domain Eukaryota; kingdom Metazoa; phylum Chordata; order Crocodylia; family Gavialidae; genus Gavialis; species Gavialis gangeticus. The sequence continues at coordinate 9,623,581 of NW_017729033.1, forward strand.
GAGGATAATGCCTGGAAAGAAATGTGTTCTTCTCAGTCTTCTTGAGCAGAGGAATCCATTAGGTGGAGAAGGACAAAGAAACCAGTACAGCTGAGCTGGGGTGTTTCTCGAAATGGAGTTGGAAAGGACAGAAGACGTTGTACATGAGCTGAGACAGAGACTATGGTTTGGATCATAATCTGCCTACATCCTTAGCTTTGTCCCCTGGCTTTGGCATGCTTCCTGCCATTCTAGGGGAATGAGACATTGCCCACTCCATACATAAGAAGTTATCCTTCTTCTTCAGTGTGTTTTCTTTACTTCTGAAGGGAAGGATGACATGACACTAACAAGGCCAGAGAATCCTGTGAGTAATACAAGAGGGATTTGTAATATTTTTATGGTTACATAACTATCATCTCTTCATCTAATGGTTTATTGTTTGGCTTGTGAAAGGATGAAGCATGATTAAGTAGGTCTGAGGTGGCTTTGCAGATCTTCAAGAACAAACGTCAATAGCTCCAGATAAACCAACACTGGTACTTAACATCATTTGTGGTGAGTTTCTTTGAAGTTCTTTCCAGACCACCCTGTGATCAATAGTCTGGCTGGTAAAGAAGGTGGGGAAGGGAGAATTCAAGTGGGGGGAAATGAAACAAAGACCTCTGGAGGTATTAAACCCCCCCCAGCCTGGAAGCTGATGCATTCCCTGAAGGAGTTCAATATGGGGACACCAGAGAGGACTCAAAAGATGCAGCTTACCTGTTATCCATGATAAACCCTTAACATACAACAGTCCAAATTGAAGAAGAGAATGTGCAATTTTTACAACAATGTAGGTTAAAACAGAGAATGTGCATGCTTCATCATCTTACAGACTGCATAGCGCTATGTTGCATTTTTAAAAGCTCTCCATGAGTGAGTGGCAAACTCAAATGCCTACTTTCCGTAAAACATGAACCCCTTTAAGCAAATGACATTAACAGTTTTGCAATACCTATTTGTTAACATGCCTTTCAACTTCTCTACTGCTTTGGAGAATGCATGCTTGTTTTTGGGGGGGTATTATGTTGTGCTACCCATTTCTAGTCCTTTCACTACACCTGTGCCCTTGTCAGCTGAATAAACACAAACATGGTCAACTGCATAAGGGATATCAAGCTCCAGCAAGAGATTTCTTTGAGAAGAGTATGAAATGAAAGATGATCAACTTGAAAATGAAGCTGTTATACTTTAAGAACATGCCTTGTTTTAATGGTATCGCATTTACATTTGCTTTGTTGCATATGTTGCTGCTGATTATCCATCACTGGAATTCTTTGGAGAAATTCAGTCATAAATGCAGCCAGATAAAATGGCTAACATTTAAAAAAATAATAATAATCAAAGTCTGGTATCTGACTTTTCCCAATTCTTTCTTTCTCTTCCCCTTCCCTCTCAAGAAAATATTATCTAAGGGCTTGACCAAGAAACTTAGAATTTGGGAACAAAAATTTCTATCCTGCAGGGAAGCTACTGATGAGAAATTAATTCCCTATTCGCAGAATAGGTTAGCACCACATAATAACAGCAGATTAAAATGACCCCTTAGCAGTGATTACAGAATCAGTAAACTGACAAGGTACTAATATACAGAACATGTACAAATACACGTTTTCAAATCATGTACGTTTATAGTAACTTGCACATTGTGCTCCCAATCCAGACTCAGACTTCTATTTGCTAACAGAAGGTGAATGCTATTTAATAGTTTAAAGAACAAAACACTTGAAAGTCAATTATATGTACATCTCTTCTGTGTATCTGTCAGATCTTAGGGAATAATATTCTTATTTCTTTATTGTCTATCTTATAAAATTGCAACTGAAAGGTTTTGATCACTCTCTCCTTGAGCAATCGAACTCTGGAAATACTCAGAATAAATGTTCTGTGCTCACGTTGTCGATGAGCTCAATGTACTATAGGAATACCCCTGCCACCATGGAACTGCTCTGCCTCCTGAGATGAACAGAGCAGCTACCTTTGAGGGTGTCTACAGATAATTAAGGGCCATGCTCTAACTCATGGTGCTTTACACAAAGTGCCATGAGTTAGAGCCTCCCCCACCCAACCCAATAGATGTTCTTCTGTTAGGTCAGGGGGGCCCAAACTGGCCTGTGCTAGCCCTGGTCAGCAGGCAGGGGCACTCCAGAAACCTCTGAGGAGGCTGCCAAACTGCCCCTCTCCCCAGCTCTCCTCCCCCCAACTCTGGCCACCCCTGCGGCTGTCAGTGAAAGAGGGAGGAGAAGCGGGGGGGCGTTCAAGGAACAGCATGCAGCTTCTGGCTGTGTATCAACTAGCCAGAGCTAGATGGAGGGGGTGGAGTGGGATGGATCCTCCATACCTCATGCCCCCCCCCCCCCAGCTACCCTGGCTGAGGTATTGTGGGGAGCTGAGGTAGACCTGTGAGGCAAAGGGGCTCCATATCCCCTCTCCCCCCGAGCTCCAACAATAGGAAAGGACCGGGCATGGGGTGGGGAAGGGAGCCCCCCACTTTGCATCCTCCTCCCCAGCTACCTGGCTGGTGTATTGGGGAGAGCTGGGCCAGGCCCAGGAGTCAAGGGGCTCCCTTCCCCCCACCCCCTCCACCTGGGCATCTTGACAATGGCAGCACACAGCTGCAGGCTGGGCTTTGCCATGGCTGGAGTTGAGGGGAGAGGAATGAGGTGGAACAGAGTGCCCTTGCCTCATGGGCCCAGGCTGGCTCCCCCCAATACCTCAGCCATCATAGCTGGGAGGGTGGGAACATGAGGCAAGGGGGCTCAGTTCCACCCTGCCCCCCCACCTTCAGGTCCAGCCAGGCAAAGCCCAGCCAGCAGCTGCGTGCTGCCATTGTCAAGATGCCCAGGTAGAAGGGTGGGGGGAAGAGAGCCCCTTGCCTCATGGGGAGGGTTGTATTGTCTCTGAATGGCTCGAGGATCCCCTCAAACTTTAGACTACCTTCAAATCGGTGGGATTTAACATGCTTCATAAAATTCATACGTCATTTATGTGGTTCGAGCCCCAATATCAGTATCAGGCCTGGTCATTTGAAATAATAACAGCCTTTGATAAACTTACTGACACTAGATCCAATACACTTGGCTGCCTCTCTACATGGGAAAGACACCATGTGATCTCCTGCTTGGGATACCTGTACTGTTAGACCTTATGTGCAAAGCTAGAAAAGGAACCAAATCTGGTTGGCTGCCCATCCTTTATGAGCGGGTGGTCAGGTGGATACCTGTGCAGAGAAAACAATAAACTCTGTCAAGGTGAGGGCTGCCACATAGAGAAGCAGGAATTACGAAGCTTAGCATGACAACTGCTTCCTGCATACACTTAGGGTAATGCAACAATTCTTGGTCAACTGCAAGTTGTCAATCCAGCCCATTAAGCAGCAGTTCCAATTAGCTGCTGAAATCAATGGAACAGCAGTCTCCACGAAAAGAGGCATCACAGGTTATTCCTTAGGTAGAAATAATATGAGAGCTTCATCCTGGAAAGAAGCTTTCCAAAACAGGAGGTGAATCAAGGTCAGGCATCTGTTTAAGGCTTTGTTTTTGTAGGGGGTAATAACTACATTTTTTTTTCAGAAGGGATGTCTTTTTACTTCATTATGCTTATTCCAGCAACTTGTTAATGCAATTCATTTGCAGGTACTACACTGCTCAGTTTTATTTCAATTATTCATTGCAGAATTGACATCTGAGACCATCTTTCATTCAGAGTTGGGGGGAAGAAAAGACCTTTAGAAATGCAATTTATGGACACAATTTCCTTCCCATCTAATCAACTTGATAATTAAAACTTTAAGAAAAAATTGCTGCCCAAACCAAGGAAAGTTGTTAAAGCTTTTTTCCTTCTTTTCAATACATTTTCCTAAGTAAAGCTGCCTTTATCACATAATAGCACTTATATTTTTCAGTAGCTTGTGTTAAATTGTCCCTATTTTCATCCTCTTTTCCAGTTATTAGTGCTTGATTGTACTTACACCTATGAAAACATCAAGGTTGCTAGAACATGTCATCATTAAAATCCACTAAAGACACCAAAATGATTCATTATTATTTTCATCATCTGTAATGCTTGAAAGCATGCAACCAAGGTAAGAGCTGATCATGCTCTGAGATATACAAACATAGAGTAAGAGAGAATTCCTACTCTGAAGATCTTATAAGATTCAGGGCTCAGACAAGAAAATAGGAAAACTGAGCAACATTAAATATTATTATCCCAGTTTACAGGTAGGAAACTGAAGTATAGAGAGGCTCTGGGTATGGCTGCATGGTACAGTGCAGTGTACTCATTACTGATAATTTCATTCAGAGAACTGTTACATAGTTTACATACCAATGAATCATTGAATCATAGAAAATTAGGGATGGAAGCACCTCCGGAGCTCATCTAGTCCAACCATTTTGCATCCCAAATAGATCATCCCAGACAAAACTTTGCCTACTTGGGTCTTAAAAACCTGCAAGGATGGAGATTCCACCACCTCTCTGGGTAACCTGTTCCAGTGTTTTACTACAGTTTTTCTCCTCATGAGAAAGTTTCTCCTGATATTTAACCTAAACTTCCCTGGTTGCAACTTGAGATGGTTGCTCCTTGTTCTGTCTGGGCGCATCCACACATGCAAGCATGTGCGCTTGCAGCAGCTCAAATAGAAGTGGTGCAAATTTGAGCTGAGGCTTTTTGCTTCAGCACATATGCTCAGACATGCACTTTATTGTGGAGCAAACTGTGCCACTTGGGGCAAAATTACCCTGCCTGGCTCCTCCTGGATCTTCAGTCAGAAGGAGCTAGAGCCCAGGGCCAGCATCTGTGCTGACCCCAGCAGTATAAAAAGCTGCCTTGTCCTGGCCCCAGCAGTATAAAAAGCCTCCCTGGCAACTAGCTCAGGGCTACTAGCTCTCAGAAGCTTCTGGGGCCCAGCCAATTGGTACCTGGGGACACTACGCCTTGTGCCAGCTGGACTACTGAAGCAGCCCTGAGAGTTCCCTGCACCCTCTACCCACTGCAGCAGTCAGGCAGTGGGGGCTGCTGCCTGGCTGTGACCTGCTGTGCACCTGCCAGACTCGGATGGGGACTGCAGAGCCAGTAAAGTCTTCTGACCCTCTGGGCCAGCTTTCAGTGGGACTGCCATTTCAGGGTTGGCCTTTGTGCATCACTATTGCCAATTGTGACCCCTGCCCAGGCATCTGGGCAGCTACCACCTGGGAGAAGT
>NW_017729033.1:9638980-9639882 GCF_001723915.1 Gavialis gangeticus
CCACCTGGGAGAAGTTCCGGGTGTGGTGGCTTGCTTTGAACTGTCAAAGCATGTCCTCCTGGCACCATTTGGCCAGAAGGTCAGCCACAGCCAGACAGGTCCAAGGTGCCAGCTCTGAAAAAGCAGGGTCCTGCCACTGGCCTCCCTAGCAGGAATTCTGGTGTTCCCTATTGGAAAACTGAAAAATCTCTGACAAAAAAAAAAAAATACCAAAGTCACTCTGTAAAATATCCCCAAATCCATGTTCCTCCACAAGTAAAACAAAAGTCTACTATAAAGACAGAGAGCAAGAAAGAGATGGTGATCAGTTAGGCACTATTTTATTGATATATCTTACAGTGTTAAAGCAAGTCTCTTATCATAATAATAAAGTGAACTGTGATACATGTTTCATGAATTCATGAATACATGTTTTGCTGCTCTCCCAAAGGGCCATGGCCCCCACACAAGGGGTATGCTCCCCAACAGAGGGTTCAGCCCCCCAACAGGAGGTTTAACTCCCAAACAAGGGGTTTGGCCCCCAAACAAGGGGTTCAGCACTCTCACAAGGGGTACGGACCCGCAACAGGGGTCTCAACCCCCACACAAGGGGAATGGGCTCCCAACAGGGGTTTCAGTCCTCTCACAAGGGGTATGGCTACCCAACAGGGGGTTCAACCCCCTAACAAGGTGTTCAGCCCCCCCAAACAGGGGGTTCAACTCACACACAAGTGGTACAGCCCCCCAATGGGGACCAAATGGCCCCCACAAGGGCTACAACCCCCTATCAAGTCCCACATGCCCCATCCCAGCCCCCCAATAATTGCCCAACCTGGCCTCATCCCCCACCAGTTCCTGCAGCTCCCCCAATGGCTGCCCCACCCAGCCCCACACCTACACATCTAGACCCCACAATGGCTGCC
>NW_017729033.1:9640732-9641093 GCF_001723915.1 Gavialis gangeticus
AGGAAAGCTACTATTAAATCCCACCCTTCAGTCTCCTCTTCTCTAGACTAAATAAGCCCAGTTCCCTCAGCCTGTCATTGTAAGTCAACACCCTGAACCATTTTTGTTGCCCTGCGCTGGACTCCCTCCAATTTGTCCGCATCCTTTCTGTAGTGAGGTGAGGAGAGGCAAGGTGCAGGGGGCAAAACTGGACATGATACTCCAGATGTGGCCTCACCAGTGCTGAATAGAGGGGAATAATCACTTCCTTTACTTTGAACTATGGGCAACACTCCTACCAATGCAGCCCATTATGCCATTAGCTTCCTTGGCAACAAGGGCACACTACTGGCTTATATTCAACTTACTATCCAATATAATT
>NW_017729033.1:9646093-9646716 GCF_001723915.1 Gavialis gangeticus
ACAGAGAGCAAGAAAGAGATGGTGATCAGTTAGGCACTATTTTATTGATATATCTTACAGTGTTAAAGCAAGTCTCTTATCATAATAATAAAGTGAACTGTGATACATGTTTCATGAATTCATGAATACATGTTTTGCTGCTCTCCCAAAGGGCCATGGCCCCCACACAAGGGGTATGCTCCCCAACAGAGGGTTCAGCCCCCCAACAGGAGGTTTAACTCCCAAACAAGGGGTTTGGCCCCCAAACAAGGGGTTCAGCACTCTCACAAGGGGTACGGACCCGCAACAGGGGTCTCAACCCCCACACAAGGGGAATGGGCTCCCAACAGGGGTTTCAGTCCTCTCACAAGGGGTATGGCTACCCAACAGGGGGTTCAACCCCCTAACAAGGTGTTCAGCCCCCCCAAACAGGGGGTTCAACTCACACACAAGTGGTACAGCCCCCCAATGGGGACCAAATGGCCCCCACAAGGGCTACAACCCCCTATCAAGTCCCACATGCCCCATCCCAGCCCCCCAATAATTGCCCAACCTGGCCTCATCCCCCACCAGTTCCTGCAGCTCCCCCAATGGCTGCCCCACCCAGCCCCACACCTACACATCTAGACCCCACAATGGCTGCC
>NW_017729033.1:9646802-9647827 GCF_001723915.1 Gavialis gangeticus
CCTGCTTTTTTAAACATCAGTTTTTTTAGACCCCTGGATATCCAGGGTTCTAATTTTCTTGTTCCCACATGTGCACACTTGTGTGGATGTGTCCAATGAGAACTGTCCAGCTCCATCCTCTTTTAAACCCCGCTTTAGGTAGAGGAAAGCTACTATTAAATCCCACCCTTCAGTCTCCTCTTCTCTAGACTAAATAAGCCCAGTTCCCTCAGCCTGTCATTGTAAGTCAACACCCTGAACCATTTTTGTTGCCCTGCGCTGGACTCCCTCCAATTTGTCCGCATCCTTTCTGTAGTGAGGTGAGGAGAGGCAAGGTGCAGGGACCAAAACTGGACATGATACTCCAGATGTGGCCTCACCAGTGCTGAATAGAGGGGAATAATCACTTCCTTTACTTTGAACTATGGGCAACACTCCTACCAATGCAGCCCATTATGCCATTAGCTTCCTTGGCAACAAGGGCACACTACTGGCTTATATTCAACTTACTATCCAATATAATTCCCAGGTCCTTTTCTGCAGAGCTACTGCCCAGCCAGTCAGTCCCCACCCTGTCCTGGTGCATAGGATTGTTTCATCCTAAGTGCAGGACTTCGCACTTGTCCTTGTTGACCCTTGTGAGATTCCTTTTGGCCCAATTCTCCAATTTGTCTAGGTCACTCTGAATCCTAATCCTACCCTCTAATATATCTACTACTCCCCCCAGATTGGTTTCATCTGCAAACTTGTTGATGGTGCACTCTATGACATTTTCCAGGTCACTGATGAAGACAATGAACCAAACGGGCCCCAGAACTGACCCCTGGGGCACTCAACTTCATACTGGCTGCCTACAGACAGTGAGCCATTGATTACTACTGTCTAAGCCTGATGCTCTAGCTAGTCTTTTATCCGCCTTACAGTCCATTCATCTAACCCATATTTCCTTATGGGGGTGCAGGTGGTATTTTCCTCTCTTCTTCCAGTGAGTAGGCGGGGACGGCGACACGAGGCCTACATTGGCATGATCAACCGGCGCTTATGCA
>NW_017729033.1:9648482-9658297 GCF_001723915.1 Gavialis gangeticus
CTTCAGAGATGATGCTCAAGGGCAACCAGCACGGTTTCATTAGGGGCAGGTCATGTCAGACCAACCTGATTGCCTTTTATGATCAGGTCACAAAGGCAATGGATGCAGGTGTCGCCGTGGACGTAGTCTTTCTAGACTTCAGCAAGGCCTTTGACACCGTCTCCCACCCCATCCTCATTAAAAAACTAGGCGACTGCACTCCCAAGCAGCCAGTTACCCAATCTCTTAAAAAAAACATAATTTAACACTTGTCCAAAGTCTCACAAGGCATGTTTATATGTGCTTGGGGATGCAGCACCAGGCGCTTTAATTAGCAATCTGTGCTAAATAAAAGCACCCATGTGTCATATGTATCAGCAAACCTGTATTGAAAAATGATGGCAGGGTGTTTTGAACTAAACTTTATTGAACGTGTTTTAGTTCAGAGCACCCCCCTGCCATTTTGTCAACATAGGGCGGCTGATATACATGATGTGGAAGGTTGCTGGAACACTTCAATTTCCATACTTCAGCAGACTTGATTAATCAAGTCTACTCCAACATGCTGGATTTCCAGCGCATTGGAGCAGGCATCCCATACATCTGTAGGAGCCTACAATGACTAACAACAGAACTCAAGTGTTTTGCTAAAAGTCATGTGGGAAGCCTCTACCCTAACTTGGCACTAAACATGGATGCCTTGAGTCCAAATCCAGCGCCTTTACCACAAAAAAATCCTTGCTTTTTCCTGTCCTTTGAAGCATCACTGGGTGTGTCTATATGTGCATTTCAATATGAATTAGCCTATTTTAATGCACATCAAAGCATCACACAAAATATGTTTTTTAGCTAATGTGCATTTAAAAGGGTAATATGCATTTTTCTAATACTTCACAATGGAGGTACTAGATTTAAAGCTTGTTACCTAAAGTGCATTAATGAATGTGTAGACATACCCACTATCTTCCAGATGGTTTGCTATTAGAAGAGGAAATGTTCTAATGCCCATGTAAATCATGAAGTTCTCAATCAAATTCTAATCTGCAGAATTACATTATGGGTATTAATAAAGTTCCTAGACTTAACTGTATAAAACTGACAGGCCACCTGTCAGTATTTACTGTGTAAATAAAACTAAATCCTATAAACAAAGAACAGGCTTAAACCTGTTGGTAGTGTTCTGTATTGATCTGTATTGTTTTATTACTCCTTTCCATGTATCCAGCTAGTTCTCATTAACTTCATTCTGAGTACTGGTAGGCTATGGGGAGCACTCATTAAGCTGATTAACTTCAGAATTAAAATCAAGAAAATAATTTTATCACCTCACTCTCCCATAGCCCTAGTAGTAGTAGATAGCAAAGAAGGCTAGACAATTATCCCCATTTTACAATTCTGTATGGCAATGATTAGTCCATACTTACTGCCTCCTCTGTTACCTTTTCTGATCCCAGTGCTAATAAACAAATACCCTTTAAAGTCAAGGGAATGACCCTCCTTTACTTAATTATATATTGGATGGGACTCAGAACCTGAAGAGAGCTGCAAGAAAGAATCCCTGTATTTGTGGACATGTCCCTCGAGCCACCTATTGGAAGATGCACTCCAAGATTCTTAGGTCTTTACAATGATCTTTCTGTAGAACAAGAGGAGATAATCCGCTGCCAAAAAACACAAGGTGCCTGATCCATGATGTATATGGTTTGTCAATGAAGAAGGTGAAAAGAAAATCTTAGATCTAGTCCAGAAAACTTTAAGAGGAGATAAAAGGAACCCAAACATTAAATGAAATTAGGAGGTCTGGATACTTTCACTGATACTTCCATATATGTATACTATTAGACCTTTTGGAACATTGAAAGTCATTTGAATTTCTGTCTTCATATTTGTGACATTAACCCTAAACTTACCAGTTTTTTAGTGTTTGGTTTGGAACTCTGTAATTTTCGTACATGATCTTGACCACTAAATTAGTATGATATATTTTCAACCTCAACTGTATTTTAGGGTTAATCATGGATTTTTGGTTCAAAGGGACAGTTCCTTTAACTTGAGCTTTTATAAAGCAAAGTTTAGAAAATGTCACCCATTTTCCCCTTCATTGAGTCCAGTACCCTATGTTTGACTACAGTCTTCCCAAAAAGCACCCAGTCTTCTTGAATATAGGATTTTAGACTTGAAAGAATATTCTTTGTCAAGGAGGCCAGTTTTCTGCAACTGATAGTTTCATAGTTTCATAGTTTCATAATTGGTAGGGTCAGAAGGGACCTGAGCAGATCATCAAGGTCAACCCCCTGCCATGGGCAAGAAGGAATGCTGGGGTCAAAGGACCCCAGCTAGGTGTCTATCTAGCTTCCTTTTGAAGACCCCCAGAATAGGAGCGAGCATGACTTCCCTTTGAAGTTGGTTCCAGATCCTAGCTGCCCTGACTGTGAAGTAGTGCCTTCTGATATCTAGCCTGAATCTACTCTCCATCAATTTATGGTCGTTATTCCTTGTCACTCCAGGTAGTGCTCAGGGGAACAGGGACTCTCCCATTGCCTGCTGGTCCCCCTTAGCAAATTTATAGATGGACACCAGATCCCCTCTCAGCCTTCTTTTGTGGAGCCTGAACAGGTTCAGATCTCATAGGTTCCCCTTGTAGGGCCTACCCTGCTGCCCCCTGATCATGAAGGTGGCCCTCCTCTGGACCCTCTCCATGTTGTCCACATCCGTCTTGTAGTGTGGTGCCCAGAACTGGATGCAGTACTCCAGCTGTGGCCTGACCAGTATCGCATAGAGGGGGAGGATCACCTCCTTGGACCTGCTTGTGATGCTTCTGTGGATGCATGACAAGGTGTGGTTGGCCTTACTGACTGCATCCTCACATTGTCGGCCCATGTTCATCTTGGAGTCAATAATAGTTGGCCATCCTGTAGCATAAAACTAGAAAATACAAGAGATGGAAAAATCCACTGTTGTTTCATTCTGTCCCACCTCCACATAATTTATTATATTGTCTTATTTCTTGTACAACTATATGAAACTCCAAGTAACCTGACATTGGTAAAATGGATTTTAGGATGATCATTAATACTTACTTATTATATTGGGAAGAAATATGTGTAAAAGGAGGGTGGTAAGAGTGGCGGCAGCATAAATATACCAGTTGCAGAGTTTGTTATTTGCTGTTTAAGAAGAATACAGAAAACAAAAAATGTGAATGAAGGAAACAAAAATTATTTAAGTACTGGACAATGATATAATTTAAAACAGAGACTGAAAAAGCTAAATTTATGTCTAGAGAAGCAAAGACTAAGAGTAAATATAATCATAGTCTATAAATATCTTCAGGTTAATGGTATAAATGAAAGGAGGGAGTTATTCAGTCTCAGGTGGTGCTAATACTGCAAGAAAAGGCCTGGAGCTAAGAAAGGAAAAGTTTAGGTTATACATCAGGAAAAGTTTTTAGCAGTAAGAGCAGATGGGGCAGTGGAGCAGACAGACTGTCAAACTGGTATTGAAGGCAACTTTTCTGCAAGATACTGATAGGTGAGATGTGAGGAGCAAATTCTAAGACATAATACAAATCTTAGCCTTACTCTTATGTTTTGGAGCCGTTTCCTCAATTTTTCTCCATTTTTCTTACTTCATACCTCTAAGTCTCACTTTTCCTTCCTTGTTCAAACTGCTTGAGCAAACAGTCTCATTGTTTTACCACTATATCTCTATAACTTCTTCAACCCTGCTGTTGTCCCATACCGTATTTATTCATGTTGGCTTTCTTTGGTCATCATCCTGGGTGAGAGGAGAGCACAGGGAAGCTTATTTATTCACCTATTTATTACTTATGTGAAGAATTCTATAGAAGTGTATGCTTTATTCATGGAAGTAAATCTGTGAATATGCTAAAATGTTTGCAAGATTCAGGCCTTAGATTTTAACTTTTTGGGAGGTAAAAAGATTTCTCTGAAAACAAAACTGTAACTCACATTGTGACTACATATAAGGAAGAATATACATCAAGGAATAGAGTGTGCACCTGTTCCAAGTTACCTTCTTCCAGCAATTGGATAATACCGTGGATCACCTTCCTGCCTTTGGCAAGAGAAGCTCATCAGGTACAAGGAGGAAATATGATTTTGACTTTCTGACAGTGTAGTAAAATACTTTCCCTTGGCAGCTGAATAAAATTTCCTTTTTCTAAGTGCCCCAAGAGGGATCAGTTATGCCCATCCATTATGCAAGGGTGAACCTGAAAGCTCAGTCTGTCTCTGTAAAATTAGATTGGTAAGTGTCAAGTCATATCTCTAGAAATAAAAAAAAAAAAATCAGGCCCATTTTTACAGATTGGCAGACTTCATTCTGGGAATCAGTGGTTTTGACTATCAAGACATGATGGATTATCAGCTAAATATAAGCTTACATTGTAACAGTATGGCCAAAGGGGCTAGCACAATCTTTTGATGTCTAAAAAGAGGAATGTTGAATAAGAACAGGAAGGTTATGCTACTTAAGTATTTTTCATGTGTTGTGACCACCGCTGGAATACTGTGTCTGGTTCTGGTGTTCACAGCTGAGGAATGTTTAAAAATTGGAAGGGGGTTAAGAGCAAAATGACAAGAGCGGGTAAAGAATTGGAAAATGTCTCTCGTGGTGAAAGGCTCAAGGAACTCATTCATTTACTTTTTCCTTCACAACGAACATCAGGGAGTTATTGATCACAATGAATAGGTACCAGCGTGAGGGACAATGTGATAATAGAGTTGCTCTATTATCACATTGTTGTATCGGTCTATTATCAACATTATTAAAGTCAGTCTAATAAACAATATCAGATTCACTCAAAGAACCTTGTCTGCCTATGTCCTTAGACCATCATGGCTACAACCTACATCCCTGTGATAATAGAGGGCATTTCAGTGTAGTGGGGCTGGGTGAACAACAAAGGTACTTAACCACTAGGCCAACTTGCTAAGGGTTGCACTGGGTATTCCATTGCTGTAAAGCTTAAAATAAAGATCTGATTTCTCCCTCTCTCCCTCCCCCCAGATGATACATTACAGTTCATCGCAACTATTGGACTGAAAAAGGAGGCTTAACATAGGATGATCACAATGCTCTCTTCCTCCCCTATCATCTTTTATCTGACTTGTTTGGAAAATGCTTTCCTTTTGCTGATTTGTCTGTGTGCTTTGCAGTTCTGGGATTCTGTCACCGCACAAGATGCTTTAAAACTTTTAAATAGGTTAGAGTTTAGGCACTAACATCCTCTGTAATCTGTCATTACTGCTACAGCCCTGGTGGATAAAGGTGTGTGAAAAAATCCTCTTTGATGATCATAGGCAGCAGAATACAAATTCCACTAATGTCTTCAGTGCAAACCTCCTTACAATAGTTAAGTTAATGAGGGTGTGATTAATGGATGTACAGATGAAATGCTTTCTCTACTTCAATGGAAACATCCTTAATTGAGGCAGATTTAAGTGCTAGACATTAGTTAGCAAATGGAAACAGGAACAACAGAGCACTCAGTGCAGTTGCTCTCTTCTCATGAAGCATTTTGATGTATTTAAACAATTACTTGTTTTACTCCTCAACAGTGGAAGGTGGGGAGTGAACAAAATTAAAATCCCTATCTTAGGATAAGGATATGGGGCCATGCATATCTATTGTGACCTATACTTTAGCCTTTCCTCTACAATGGAGGTGTCTATTGCATATTAGAAGGGCAAACACATCCCACAGAGTTTTATAATGCACTGTAGTGCCAAACTCCCTCTGTAATTGCAGGGCAAGAACAAAGTTCATCCACTATGGGGTTTTAAGCACAGGAGAACTCAAGCAACAAACAGTTTCTATTCAACAAAGCCCTGATCCAGTGCTGAAGTCAATGATAAGGTCCCAAAGGCATTTTTTGGTGATATCCTTTATTGTAATTGCATACTTAGGAGCGATGCTTTGGGCACTAAAGTGCTCTTCCTCAGGTCTGGGAAGGAAGCAGACACAGCTTGAAGTAAATAACTGATAGAGCAATGGATTGAGTATAACTTCATACGTTATTTAGCTCAAGCTATTTCTGCTTCTTTTCCAGCTGAAACAATATAAGGTATGACCAAAAAATTCCTTGCTTCTCATATCTGTCCTGGACCATCACCGCTACAGCAACCCTTCTATAAAATTCCCAGTCCCTTCAGGGAAGTAGGATCTGGCTTCTCATGAAGAAGATCCAAAGCTGAATGATTTTATATTTTATTTTAAAATGGGCATGCACTTGTACAGAGGTTAGACAAAGCCACTGGGCTCCTGAGAACTTGTCAGTGAAACTCTTCTCACAATGTTTCCTTTTTATCTGGCACACAACTTCCATATATCCATCAGCAGCTGACAACACAGTAATAGCTCAATCTTTCTGCTTATATTTTTGTGATTTGTACAGCTCTGTACAGGAAAGGGACATGAAAGAAAGACTGAGGTGGAGAAGAGAGGACCAAGACATGTGACAAAGGACAAGATATGTGACTTTCTGGAGCGCCAATTTATCCCATCTGTAGTTACAGTAAAACTAGCTGACTGGGGTATACTGAGACAGTATTAAAATACCTTCCTACTTTCAAATACAAGCTGCTAAATAAGGGGGAAATCGTCATAGCATAGAGGGCTGCTGGGTCATTTTGGCCCCACTTGGTTCTTCATTTGAGGGTACAAAGATGGCATTAGCTGGTCTGTAAGCATGGACCACTGCACAGTGTGATTTTCACTCTTAGTGTGAATACAAAGAATTAATGCACACCAAGAATCCATCTCCTGTTGTCTCACCAACAAATGCTATTTTGATCTCTGCATCACTTTAGAGTTGATTTAATCTGGGTTGCAAATAAGATGGGAGGGGAGGCCTTATGATGGAGTAACAGGTATTTCAATTCTATTTGGGAGAGTGGTTAAAGGGATGGCTCTCAAACAAAGAAACGAACAGGACAAAAACTTGCTGTCGATCCAGATATTGACTATTCGTATCGCAGGTGCCAGCAACCCAAAGCAAAATGAATATTTGAACGGTTCACAAAGACAAATCATGTTGAACAGGGTAAGTGCATCTGCATTTATTGTGCAGGGTGCCTGGGAAGGCAGAATATATTTATTGTTAATAGAATATACACCTCAAGCTATACCAATATAGCTTTTGTTTGATAAAATATTTCCTTGGGGAGCCAGGCACAAGTTTCTCAGCTTTTGTAGAGAGCAATAGAAGTTTTCCTGTTAACTCTCTGTGGACCTGATTCCCTCGCTGCCTTGCACCCATGCAGAAAATGTGAAAACCCCACCAAACCAGATTAGTAGCATCTTACACCAACTTTGCACAAGCACATAGGGCCCCTTCAGGTGAAAGGCAGAGCAGCTGGTAAGAGTGACTAAAAAAAATCCAAGCCAAATAAATATAAACAACAAAGCTATGGGCTGGAAATGGTTCACACTATGAGGCTGCCAGAAGTGAGAGTTTAGCAAAAGAATCAGGGCTTTTCACCATCACTGGAAACCTGGATCCCATTTTATTTTCCTTATTACAAATAAGAAAAAAGATGTTAAAAAACTAGAGCCAGGTCCCAAACCATGGGGACAAGATCTGGGACTAAAAGTATCCAAAGTTCAAAAGTGCTGGGTTTGGTTCCTAGCAGACCTGAATTTGGATTCTCTCAAATGTCATGTGTGCTTGAAACTGGGATTTGGTTTGTGGTCTGTATGTCACCAGCTTGCCTCTTATCATTTCCTTCAGTCTGTCATGCGTGCAAAACGGCAAACGCAGTATTCTGTAATCCCTGTATCAAAAGCTGCCAAGACCGAGTTTTAATAAAAACAAAAACATTACCAAATAGGCAATAAATGCAGAAATGTTAAGTGTTGGATGTAGGTGGTGCTAGGGGAAACCAGGGGTGGTAAGAAAATCCCTCTATCCATCTCAGGAGCTTTGTGTAGAGTGGCTATGTACCAGCCCTACTGCTATCACTGCAGGGAACGGGACTTGTAGCAGCTGATATCATTGTGTGACCTCTGTGGGTGTGCACAGGATTCTGTGCTGTGCTGTGCTGTGCTGTGCTGTGCAGAGATACCCAGTGTAACTCAGGTACTGAAAGCAACATAGCAATGTTAGCGTGGTACTCTATTAAGGCTAATGTACACTGCAAGACTAATTAGACAGGCAAAATGCCACATTAAACACAGCTGTACTGCTTTCTGTGCTAGTTCTTTTAGAGCATGCTGAGGTACATATGCGCAACCCATTCTTGTGCTATGGAGACATACCCCATATAGCAAGAGGGCTTTTTTCTTTTTTTTTTCCAGTGCCTTACACTGTTGGCTTGATCTTTATGTCAGAGCAAAGTGGAAATAAAATATTTCCAAATTAGAATACACCGCTGTGAATGACTACACAAGAGGCAGCACAAGAAAAGTCAGGCAAGGGTTTTTAAATCTGAACAGCACCAGTTCCACTAGCTACTTGGTAGCCTCTTCCTTGATCTGACCCTGTAAATCTCAGCCTTGTGGAAACTGAGAAGCAGCACTGCTAAGGAGTGCCATAAAGCATATGCAACGTCTCCCTGCATGTTTTCATTACTTACATTTTGCAGTGGATGAAAGGCTGATCTGTATTTAGTCACAAACCTTCCAGTCAGTATGAATAGCAAGATCAGTTATGTGACACAAGCAGAAGAAGGTATCCACAGAGCAGCTATGAAGCTACTCCATGAAAACCACTTCAGCTGGGTGATGGTCAGAAAATGATATTTAGAGATTTCCTTTTAGGAACTGGCTTGTAGGTAGAGTAGATATGCATCAGAATAATGGTCCAAGGAAACAGAAAGGGTTAATTGGTGTCTAAAAGCCTGTTTGTGACAAGGTTTCACAGCCTTCAAGCAGACACCAAGCAGACAAACAGGTTGGTAAATTTGCACAGTGTTCCCTGAAAATCCAAGACAAAAGATAAAGGATTCTGCACCATTGGCATTAGGTCGCAGTGACCAGCTGCAGAGCCCCTGGGATTTCTGGTTTTTGTGGACAGACCAAATTAGGAGGCCAGGCATGCCTAGATTAAGACACCAGTAAATGACCAAATTAAGACGTGTACATGTGATGGGTTTGTGGAAACAAAGGAATATGCTGACAGGACAAAATGTAGACAGTATGATGACCACAGGGAGACCAACCAATGGTACTCAGAAATGAAGAGTCATCAGAGGAGGAAAATAATACAAAAGAAGGGGTATCAGAGCAGCAAAAGGTCCATTGTGGGGGATCCATAGGCCACCGTGGACAGATGAACATGACACCAACCCATCTCACCCACACCACTCAGGGGTTAGGTCTCCTCCCTTGACCTCCTTGGTTGCTAATATTTGACATTCAAGCAAGAACCATAGGGTGAAGCTTGTGTGCTAGCCAGACATACCCTCCCTCTGTGAACCCTGGAACTGGTAGATATGGAATCAGGGGGCAGGGGAGTATTTTGTTTGCCTTCCCTGCATTACAAGGGGACGCCTTGTTGGACCTAGTGCTGGCCACGGGTGATGACCTGGTGAGGGGGCTGCGGGTGCTCGACCTCCTGGGTGACAGTGATCATCGCCTGCTGGAATTCACCATCCAGCACAAGGTGGCAAAGGCCTGCAGCAAGGCAGTGGCCCTGGATTTTAGGAGGGCAAATTTCAACGAGCTAAGGAGGATAGTTGGGGAAGCACTGAGGTCCCGGAGGGGAGGGGAGACAAGTGTCCAATGAGAGTGGTTGCTCCTCAAGGAGACGATCCTCCAAGCCCAAAGGGAGGTAATCCCAACACGGATCAAAGGGAGCAGGAGGGCACAAAAGC
>NW_017729033.1:9658612-9660055 GCF_001723915.1 Gavialis gangeticus
TTGGGGGAGTCACTGTTCCCCCAAGCACAGCCAGGAGTGACCAGGAACAACGGTCACAAGCTAGCAGAGGGTAGGTTTACGTTAGACATCAGAAGGCGCTATTTCACGGTCAGGGCGGCTAGAGTCTGGAACCAACTTCCAAGGGAGGTGGTGCAGGCTCCTACCCTGGGGGTTTTTAAGAAGAGGTTAGATGAACACCTTGCTGGGGTCGCTCTTTCCTGCCATGGCAGGGGGTCGGACTAGATGATCTTCTCAGGTCCCTTCTGACCCTAGAAACTATGAAACTATGAAACTCTTATCTGCTGTCACTGTGTATCAATTACATTTGCCTATTATAGAATGGAAGAAGTTATGGTCAGTCTGAGGGTTTGGGTCTGCCTGGAACAAAGTATCTGAGTTATAAATCCAGTGTCGACACGGGAAAGCCACTCCATGAAAACCACGTTTAGGGTGCTCTCTACAGTTGTTTATATGGGTCTCTGAAGGGTTGAGGTTGGAAGGGATCTATATAAGTCCCATGGTTACTTCTGTAGCCAGGCTGTGCTTTGACCCTGCATGCTGCAGTGCAGGGGCCTCTACTGTAGAGCTTCTCTTCTCACCATCTGATCTGCAATCAGCCTGCCCCTATTTCATAGTGTAACTGCATGAATATGTTCTCTGCACAGTTTTTATCTACAGGGGAGCCTGTATCCATGCTTTTACCCCTTCTGCCCTCCTGAAAAAAGAGGATATCTCCAAAACACTAAACAAGGCAAGGCAGTACTACCACACAGCTCCCTTCAGGTTTTGTTTTCTTAAACAGCATTCAAGGAACAAGTGAAGTGGAGATTTATTTTGAAAGATTCTAACTAATTAGCCTTTTATGCTCATAAGAGAAGGATGGTTTAGGGTGTTAACTTGGGGTGAGAAGATGTGGGGTTAATTTTCTGCATCCCCACTGAGCTCTTGAATGACTCTTGATTCTTGTGTTAATTCTAAAGGGAGCTAGGCAGTGGATCCTCACTGATGGCTAAGGTGTCTCCACTCATGTGCTGCAATGCCTAAAGTTTAGGCAGGTTACCCTCGTAGTCAACAAGTTAGGCATCTAGGTTTCATCTACATATGACAGGGGAGGTTCATGGGCCTCTCAAAATCAGTACTTCCATCACATCAATCCAGACTGCTCAAAGGCAAGTAATATAGATCCTGAAAACATTACTGATGCATGGTGATGCTTGCTTTTTTACTGAATAGTCTAGTGGCAAAAGCACTTGCTCAGGAAATGGAAGACCCGAGTTGTACGCTTTCTTCAGTCTGAGTGGATTTAATCACTGACTTAGTACTTCCCAAGACCATCCTAACCAACAGCCAAGGAGGTAGGCCAGGGAGAGGGCCCTTCACACTTCCTGTTGGAGCTGGCCCACTGGGCAGCCTGGAGTGCTTCGGGCCCAAAGGAGAGCAATG
>NW_017729033.1:9665055-9677668 GCF_001723915.1 Gavialis gangeticus
CACGTTGTAGATGTTCAGGCCTCTAACACTCAGCTTAGTCAGACAGGACAACTCTGAGGCCCTGCTGACACAAGGAATGTGCTGTGCTCCCTAACTACCATGCTGTTGGCTCAGTAGATCAGAGCCAGTTGGGCTCCCCACCCAATGGCTGGGGTGTGGGATGGTGCCAATGAAAGCAATGTAATGGTAATATGACTCTACAGTCCGGGGTGGATGTCCCTCCTCTAGAAGCTCTAGAAGAGTGAGTCTTCCTTTCTGAGCCTGCTGTCAAGGCTGTTTCTGGTTTTTTAACTTGCTGTCAATGTAAAATGCATGTGCAACCCCCTTCTTTTGAGAAGCGAAGTTTTCAAAATGTGTCCGCCTTGGGATGGTTGGTGTTCAGTGGGCTTATGATGGTGCCTGGTGGCCATGTTGGGTAGACCACTGAGGTCAAGGTGAGCGAGAAAAATACTACCAGCCAGGTAGGAGTGCTTGTGGAAGTTGGGGCTCAAAGGGAAGTCTTGAGAGGGAACTCTCTGTGAACAAGTGAGGGTCTGATAGATTTAAACAGCCTGTCCTATTGAAAACACTGAGTGATCAGGGCTGCATGAGCTCTGGTTCCTGCTGGTAGAGAGGTAAAAAAAAAACTTAAAAAAATCTATGCAGTGTGCCAGGAACTGAAGGAGGCTGTGGGGAAATTTAGATGACTTTTCTCTCAGCCAGAGTGGTGTGTGTCCTGCTTTCAGCATCAGCTGGAAGGAAGAAGTGATGCACACATGGTGGATGCATCTAGAGGCTCTAGAGAAGGTGGAGTCAATCTGCACTAGCCTGACTCAAAATGTAAGGAGTATCAGAGAGGATGAAGATAGATAATAACTTATTCAGTACCAAAGACCAATATAATGTATATATGGACGCATTTTGATTTTTAACATTTTTCTTTATAAAGTTTTCATTTGTAGTTTGTTATTTATTTACTGTATTTTTTATTATAATAACATTTTTTTTCTTGAGGAAATTTGATACCACACTTTGTGCTTCTGGTATTATAAATGTGACGTGAACTCAGAAGGGTTGTACATTTGGTATGGCAAAAACCTTGCATGTACATATTCTAGCAGAGAACCTAGGCTATTATATAGACTAAAGAGCCTGAATCTATTCAGCCTTCACAAGAGAAGATTGAGAAGGGATTTGGTGGCCATCTATAAAGTCACAAGGGGGGACCAGTGAAAAATAGGCAAGGCTCTGTTCCCTTGGGCACCACCTTGGATAACAAGGAATAATGATCACAGATTGACAGAGAGCAAGTTCAGGCTTGATATCAGGAGGCATTACTTTACAGTTAGGGCTGCCAGGCTCTGGAATAGACTCCTAAGGGAGGTGCTGCTCTCCCCTACCTTGTGAGTCTTCAGGAGAAGGTTGGATAGATATCTGGCTGGGGTATTAGGATCGCAGGGAAGGGGATCGGACTTGATGATCTGTTCAGGTCCCTTCCAACCCAAGAAACTATGTAATTATCACAGAGGAGTGCCACAATCACTAGGCAGGAGTCAGATCTTCTTGTTGGTACCCTGAATTCTTCACTGTGAAATAGGTCCACACAAGTGCTGAATGAGTAGCTGAAGTATTGGAAGCTGTATACATGGTTTAGCAATTGTACTCCCTGTTTATTGCCGGGGCTAAATTGTCCTACAGAGAGACTATGCTAGCAGTGAACCTATATGGCTTCTGGTGCTCAAAGTAGCAGATATATCTCTGGCTGGCTGTAGATGTGCTCTTCTGGACATACATGGGTACTAGTAGAAGTAAATGGGTCTTTTTTAACTTAAATACCTCTTCTCACACATCCTTATTTGTAAAACGATTAACTTAAAAACTTAACACCAGCTGTTGGCAGGGTATAAGACGGAGATATTTTGAGGGGGAAGACAGCAAACTTTGTGAGGAGTATGATTCTAGTGCAGAAGCAGAGGCAAGAAGAAAAAGACAGTCTTTGCAACATTTTATTGGTCCGGAGGAGGTCTGAAGGGTAAAACAAGGATATATATTCTAGGAGTATCACTTTTAACTTCAAGCACTTCTGCAACCATTTTTGTTTTTCTTGCAAGAGTGCAGGGAGGAGGGGAGAAATGAACACCCATGCCATTTTGTGGTATTGTATATGGATGAATAAACAAAATGACCACTGCAGCGCGTGTTTTAAATAGACTATTAGCGTACCAGCAGCAGAGGTACTAGTAAATAAGTACACTCTTGTCTATGGGATATTTAGCATTTAAAAAAATTCAATATGCAGTACTTTTTAGTCTGCTCCATATCACTTTATTGCCATTCTAGTAGGGAAAATAAAATAAAAAAATCTGAATCATGTTCCATTGACCAGTTTCAGATTGTTATGGGCTATGCAAATGAAAAGGCCAGGACTGAGAGACAGTGACCTTGCAGAAAGGTAGAGAATAAAATGTTATACCCCACCTCCTGTTCTCTGGTCCACCGAAACAGCTGTAAAATTTAACAGTGCCTCTTTCAGGAATACAAAAGAGGACTCCTGAGTAGGTTCGCATAAAAGCAGCCAATAGATCTTTGGGTTTGTAAATGAGATCGATGAGAAAGAGAAACATACTCAGAAAAAGACCAAAAGCAAAGTAATGCAAGAAAATCTAGCTGATAAAAGCAAAGCGTGATACTTTTTCGCTCTTCCCTGGAATGACAGAAGGGGGTTCTTTCATGCCATGATTCCAGCATCTACAGGGACACACTTTATAGAGCAAACCAGCTTCTACTAAAGGTAATAGGCACCAGTGGAAGATAGCTAAAATGCCCTTGGATTAGACTTTTCAACCATTAGTCATTTTGTTTCCCAATGGGGCTATTAAACATTCACAACATGACTAAGAGTTGTGCAAATGTTTACTGAGCAATGAATGAAATATCAGACAGTCATGACAGTCTCCAAGCTCATGTTCTCCTCCAGTAAACCATGTCTTTTTTTCTTAAGCCATATAAACAATTAAACTTTTTTCAAGGAGCATTATGTTCCCAATTTACTTTTGTATATAACTCTTTTTACATAGGATGGATCACTACAGGGGATGGAGATCACTGGCAGTGATGGATGAAGAAAATGAAAAACCTCCTCTCTCCTAAACAGCAAAGAGGGTGGTTTCATAAAAGATACTTTTCAGGATATCCCCATGTGGGGCTGAATTTGCTGGGGCTGGTTACATCAGTTTGAGATCAACAGTTTGCTGAGTTTATGGTACAAAGCAGCCACGCTGTATCCTGGGGGTATGGGGCATCTACAGTTGTATTTTCCAAATCAGGACAGCAGGGCTATTCTTATGTTCAAATGAGAGTTTTTGGGGGACACAAACATACTACAGCTGTGCACCTGTTAATCATCACGCTGTCTCCCACTGCATTTGCTCTGCTTGTCAAGTATAAAAATGGCTGGTGCCCTAGGGCGAGACATCTCATAAAACGTAATGGAAACAAGGTTATGCTATGTATTTATAAGAGTTTCATCCAAAAAAATGCACTGGCCGCCCAGCTGGAAGAAATATGCTTGACAACAATTAAACCAAGTTTATCAACAGATTACCAGAGTATTTCTAAAAGTACAAGTTTTTCATCTAAATTACACATACGCTACCACAGGGGGAACTGCAATGTGATGACTGCAGCTTCTAAGGGTGTGAACAAGTGTTTGCCGCACCTGGTCTAGATATAGGTGGCCATCTAGTAGGTCTGGTGGGATGGGGGAGAAAGGGGTTGGATTAGCACAGCCACAGGGGTGGGGTGAGCACCTGAGCTTCCCCAGCCCCAGGGGTCCTCCGCAAACATGTACAAGACTGGGTTAACCCTTTCCTAGACTGAGCTAATCTGATTTCTATCTAAATTGATGCAACTACTCAGATGAATTAATTTAGATTGGGTGCATCATTTCCCCCCCAAATTTAAATCCTTTGAATTCTTGCATGATTGGACATTTAGATTAACCTAACCCTGGATAGATCTACCTAAATGTGATAGCTATACACCCTAAAGAGACAGGCCCAAGCCATGGAAGCTAAACCTAAACTCCTCCACTAGGTTTAAATAGGAAGATGGTCTTTTGATGTAAAACACACACTGATTTTGCAGAGAGGACATTACCTTAACAGCCTTCTGATAGGCTGGGTTACTGTCTACAAAGGAAGATGTTGCAGCAAGCAGGGATGGAGTCTCTGACAAGTGAAAAATAAGGAAAGCCACCACCACACAAATCTTTGGAGATAGTGTTTAAAAACAAAACTTGCCTTCAAAATACTGGAGCAGCAGCAAATATGTAAAGCACATTTTTTTTTCAAGTTCCTTTCCTACTTTAATTTTCTTGTATAAAGGGCAATAGAGCAAATATTCTTAATACTTAACACCACTCATATAATCAAGATGGAAAGGAAATTTCAAGCAATTTTGCATTGCATCAGGGATGCTCAGGAACAGTGAACAACACAGAGTACATTTCTTCATATAGCTTTTATCTTGGGAAGGAAAGGAAGCAGACAGTATGTCAGATGACTCAGAGCTAAATTCAGATCAGAAAAGTATATGGAAAATAGTGAATAAAATGCTGTATTTCATTGGGAAACTGAAGGAACCCTCTAAAACACTGATTCTCAGTCAGGGTGCCATATCACCAAGGGTGCCTTGAGGTCCTTTCAGGGGTGCCATGGGGTGCAAGACAATGTTAGGTGTGAAAATATGATTCATGATATAAACCCAGAGATTTAAAATAGGAACCCATAGCACTGACAACAGTTTGACCTGTTTTGATGACCTGTTTTGATGACCTGTTTGTTGACCTGTTTCTGAGTTCTTTGCAACAAAATTGCCCTATTATATTTCTATAGTCAAAAAAAAATTAAAACCAAGAGCTGACATTTTACTAAGGGTGCCTTGAATCTAACAGAAGGTGCCTTGAGTCTAAAAAAAACTGAGAACCACTGGTGCACAGTGTGCTAAAGGAAAAATAGCAGTGGCACTTTTCAGTTGCAAGCCACTTTAATAAAAAAGCTCTTTTTGTGAGACATCCTATGAAAACACATCTAAAATTGCCTTGGAATTACTGGGTGAGAATCCTGGATCGTGTTTAACAAGGACATCAGATGAAGCGATCATAATGTTCTGGCCCACCTTGATATAATAGTATTTGAAATTACATGTTTGCAGGATCTCAAATCTGTCACAGCTGCGTTGGAAAAACCAAGTTAAAGTTGTGCTCTACAGTGTGATTTTCAAGCCTTTGGTATCACAGCAAAGAAGTTGTCATTGTGTTTCAAAAGGAAGGATGTAGGATAGGTATTACAGAGTAATATGGTTAATTCATCACTTGGATAACTTGTCACAATGGTCTTATTCATTAGTGCACTGAACTCCTTCCAGAATCCTATTGATTTGTACCCAAAAACACTTTGGCTGCCTATACACATGTTGTGGAGGGGTGGTTAATTAGAGGAGCTCCTGGACAGCTGCTGTAATTAAAATGAATCATTGCCACATGTGTTAAGCCCATATGCATTCCAAAATGGCTTTGGGATGCTTTATTTAAAGCTTATTTGATGAGCCTTAGATAACGTGCCCCCATGGCCATTTTGAAATGTGTGGGTGCTTAATACACGTGATGGTGAGGCAATGCTGGAGCATTTTAACTAGAACATGAATAAGCACATCTCTAAGGCACCCGTCAGCTAATTTGTCACTGGCTAAAGCTTAGTTCGTTCTTTTCAAATGCACTTCCATACTAAATTACAATAGAATTTGTTCCTGATAATTCACTGGCTTTAGCAGCACTGATGTGGTGGTTTTCTGAGTTGTCGGGCAATTTATGCATGCATTATGGATCTAAATAAAGCTCTCTTATGAAGAGCCACAGTAAGTCAGGTGGGAAGCTTGTGGCAGGCCTCATCTCAGCTCAAGACTTAAAATTAACATCAGTGACAGTGAATGGAAAGGCCCTTTTAAGTGGTATCTTCAACAGAAAAGTGGTAGCCATACAAAAAAAAAGAGATAAAGGTAAATCAAAAGTTAACATGTAAAATATTTTCATACATCAAGAAATGTATACAATTCACAGTCAGCATTTTAGTGGTAATATATTTTTTCTTCATTATAGAGGCCCAAAATTATTTATTATATCTTAATATGGCATACAAAATTCATCTCTCAAAAAATTGAAAATGGCTAACTACTTATAATTAGTCATTCATAAGAGGATTATAGTCATTGCTACCCATTCTCTTAGCGTGACAAATTAATCAGATTTTATTGCCTTTTTTAGACTGCTATTGAAATCAAGAACCATGAGCTTCCTTCTCAGGAAGGAGTGTGTTACATTGCTTATAGCTGAGGATAAAACAAGTCTGGCAAATCAGCCTGGTCATGAAATTCTGAATTGTGAGTGAAGGTCATTTAAAAAAGCTTGAGCTGCAGGATGTGGTCAGCAAGGTACAGACAAATGACTAAAAAAAAAAATCAAAACCATGGAAAAAGTGTGACTCTAAAAAGAGGCAGCTTAAAGCCAAAGAAAGGAAACCAAAATCAAGCCTCCAAGAAAAACGCCAGGCTGGACAGACTTGGTGCCAAGCTGGGATTTGTGGAAGCTGAAAGAACTTTTTGGAACATTAATGTAAATGGTCTAATGGAGAAAGATTAAGCTCTGCCATGAATATGTGGTGTTTCTCAAAGGCATCATTTTATAGGACAGAAAAGTAAAGCTGGAAAGTCTCCAACACCTGATCACTGCTTCATGTGAGAAAGATTACAGGAACTAGCTCTGTTTTTCTGACTGTCAGGAGAACTACCCAGGAATGTGAAGTTTTCAGGTCATGCTCACTTAACCCATTGATGCGGGATCTTTATTAGACCCTACCCTGTTGGACAATGGGTGTAGTAGAGTGGCGTTTCATCCTGTTGTCTCCCTACCAACCTCTGCAACTCCACTTCTCCTACCACCTCATACCACTATGAGGGCTGTCAGGTGAAGGGCTCATACCAGCATGTCTGATCCAAGGTGAAAGACAGCCCTGACAAGGACATTTCCCTCCCATTTTCTAATCCCACAGGCCTCCCATGATCAGGTGCAGGAGCCAGGGTGACTAAAGAAGATAGATATCCCCATTCTTTATGGGCCCCATTGCTTCAATAACAGCCTGAAAAGCAAGGTGTTAAAACCATCAGAGGCAAAGAAATCCCAAGCCCAGAATTCAGTCGGTAGGTATGTCAGCATAACCCTTATATCTGAGGGAACACTGAGCAGGACTAGTGTGGAACAAAAACCACCAAAACCCCAAGTGCTACTGAATCACTGAGGTCCTATTAAGAAGATGCCTCACCAGCCTGTTTTGCAGAAGAGTCAGATTCTGTCTGTTCCTAAGGTACCATGAAGACTCCTCAAAAACACTAGGGATTGTGGGGAAAAGCAACTACCTTGTCCAGTTAACATTCATCTGTAGTCAGTGATGGTATAATGCGCATAGTTATAATGTATCTCAGAAGCCATCTCTTGCAGAAGGCTGACCTCAAAGAAGAAAACCCACATTTTCTCAAACATGCAAGTGCAGGCTTCAGACACTTGAGGCAATAGGTGTTTCAAGATCATACTATCAGATCTGAAACCAAGCTCATAGTTTATCAAGTAGTTGTGATCTCCACCTTAATGTACAGAGCTGAAACATGGACAATGTAGAGGAAACACCTCAAGTAGCTGGAGAAATACCATCAACACTGCTTGGGAAGATCCTTTGAATCCAGTAGGAAGACAGATGCACCAATTGTTAGGGTGATAGTATTTGGAACTTGGGGAGCTCTGGATTTGCAGCTGAATAAAGGCATGACCTGTGGCCTAGTGAAGCTGCTAAACACAAGGCAGAATTATATTTTAAAAGTAATATTACAAGATACTTAGGCAACCAGATTTTTGCTTATGAATGCTTATGCTAAGTCATCCATTTGCTTATGCTAAGTAGCCCTCTTAACTGTGTCAACCATTTTCAAGAGAGTCTGTGTAAGTCTGTGTACTGTGAATGAGGTGAAGCCTTAGGAATGTGGAAGATGGTACAACTAGGGCTGAAAAACAGACTGGAATGTGAAAGACAACACGGAATTGGTAACAGGATCTGAGATGAACATATGCAAAAGGGTGTATGGTGACTGGTGAAGAAGCTTCCAGATTCTGGTCAAAGTCCGCCCATTGACCAAAGAAGTAAGTTCAGGGCCTTGGACATGCGCTCATAGCAAAAAGGCATGTAAATGAATGGAATGCATAGGCAATTCCATGTTAATGAAGTAAACAGTAAACAGAGGCGGAGCTTAAGCTGGGAGGAGAAATGGATGGAACCGAAGGAGGGACAGAGGTGGAATAAATGTTAATGAGCATGAACCAAAGTATATAAAATGTGAAAAGTGATATTGTTCACTGCAGGTCCCTGATTTGTTGTTTTTCGGGGACCTGGCCCAAAACTGTCTCCATTCTGAATAAAGCTGTTGTGAGCAACGTGTGCTGGTGTTTGCTCCCTGCCTGCTCTGATTAATGAGTAACAAGCTCCATGAGCAATTGGATCATTGTCTCCCTAGTCGTTGGGTGCCACATGGAGCTGTGGTCTAACACCAATGTTAGCCTCCTCTCGCAAGCAGACACTGTGACCATCATGATGATACTCATCTGACCTCAACTTCTCTGGGCCAGCCACATCATCTGGATGTCTGACTCCAGACCCCCCAAAGCAAGTTTTATTTTCTAAGGTCAGTCAAGGCATATGCTCAACAGAAGGGCAGAGAAAGCACTTCAAGGATATCCTCAAGGACACCTTGAAAAATGCAGCATCAAGATCAGCTGGTGGGGGACTGTCACCTAGGACCACACCAAATGGAGGAAGAATCTGCTGCAAGGATCTCAGTACTCTGAAACCTCACAACAACAACAGGGGAAAGAAAAGCTGGAGTGGCAGAAACAGCGCATCATGGACCAAATCAAAATACAGAGCCGTGCACTCACACAGAAACACATGCCCAAGTTGCAACAGAGTCTGTTGATTCTAGACTGGCCTCATCAGCCATGTTCAAATCCACAAAAAGACAATCACGGAAGGCAGTCAGCCTTGACTGCAAGGGATTGCCAAAGAAGAAGAATATTCATAGCATGTTAATAGAAAGCCTGCAGAATAATCCGCTAAGCCTGCTAAGGGTTCAGATCTTTTGGTTCAGATCTTGGTTTCTGCTCTTTGTTAATAGTCATCCCTCATTGGGTCTTTCCATATTAGTATTAATAAAAATTTAGGATGTTTAATACAAAGTGATCACAAGTCAGTGAAATGCATGCACCTAAAAGAAGACGTGCCAATGGCTGAGTGAAGAATTTATACAGAATGTCTTATTGGCCTCAGAAGCAGTGCTCATTCTTTCACTTCCTGCCCTTTATCAAAAACTTCCCCCTGTTGTGCATCACTGTGTTCCCACTTCCTGCCTGCATTATAACAAATTACTCAAGCAGAAATACCAGTTACATTTTATTTTAAGGTTATATTTATACACAGTTATGTAGAATCAGGGTTAATATAGGAATAATCAATTTTAATACATGGGTAATGGGTCCAACAGACCAATGGATTGCTTAAAACAGTGGCTGATAGCCATCTAGCACACCTTCTATGGGGCTGCTTGTAATTATTAGCATCATACACTACTCATATCTCAAACATCAACTCATTATGAATTAACTAATTATTAATCAATGACTGAAATATCACACCTAATGTGATCAATACTCAAGTGCAAAACCCTGTAACTAATGCTGCTCTACTCTACACATCCAGGATGCTTCTTAAATATCAACTTTTTTTGTGGTGTGTCACTACTCTCCTTGAGAAAAAATCATATACTAATTAGCAAATAACAACATGTAATACTTCCTTGCCCTTCCCCACCCTTCCAAACAAGCAGGGATTTAGCCATTTTCAAAGCATTTATGTGAACACACAGACAAAAAAGTGACTTTTTTTTTGTGAATGACCATCAAATAAGATGTGGAAATAGTCAAATGAAATACCCCTTCAGAACTCTACCAAAATTGTGTGAGGTTTGCATTTACAATAGTCAGCTAACTCATGTGTACCTTGTCTTGCTTTCCTCCTCTCAAATAACCAACTACATTAAAATAATGCAATGTTCATGATTCCACAAATGGTAAAATCTATTAAGGCATGAATTATTGCCTATATTATGTCAACATTTCTTCTATAATACAGTATCACTCCTTTCAGTAGAAAAGGCAAGCAGATAAAGCAGAGTCTTTTACATAGTAAATGATTTTTTAGGTATTTTCAGTGTTTTTGTATAGGGAAATTGCACACAGCTTTAAACTATATATACACTAAAATTTAGTGCTGCAGTTTTACTCAGTAATACAGCTTGGTATTTCAGTAGTTGTTGTTTTGAAAGAGAAGGAAGAATATTGTTTTTGCTATGGAAAGAAATGTGGGAAAAGACACAATGTGAATTCAATATCAACTGAAGGAAAGATGTTGACAAATTATAAATCATTATTTAAGATAGAAGAGGAACTTAGAGCACTGATGTGAAATTCTCCCAAGATTACTTCACTTTTGTCGAAAAGTGATTTGACTTGCTTTGATAAATTCCTAATGTAGTGTGGAAATGGGTTTACTAGACATATTGTGTATCATCTGGTTACCTACCAAGGAATGCAAGACTCACTGAGAATCCTGTTCAGTATTGATCTTGAAATCCCAGTGCAACTAAATGCCTTTTAGATTAAAGGGTCAAATAAATGAGAAGTGTCAACAGGATTTTATCACTATCTGTGCTACAGCTCAGATGGCAAGATGTACGCTAATCCTCATTGATTATACTGGCAATCTTGTTAATGGAGGGAATCATTACAGGGGTACAAAGACGTCAACCTTTAGGGTGCCAGTTCAAACCCAGTCAAAGTCACCAGTGCCCAAAAGTCATTTATCACCAGTAGGCTCTTAAGTGGTGTGTATAAAATAACAGTGGACAAATTATTTTTCTAATGCCCATGTTAAGAATAACAGCAGTGTTAAGAAGGTCTCTTTTGAATCTGTATATCAATCTCTGGAGACTGGAGAGCAGAAGATTTTTTCTGGAGCTATAACCACAGCTAATCCCATTTTTGCTCTGAGCAGTCCCATAAGCCTGGGTGTCCACCAAGTAGTGTAACAAATCCACTGTTCATAGTATGAAGCCGACCCTACTCTAAACGCTGTTTATGCATTGTATCTAATGACTTTCAATGCAGACACAATCCTTGGAGCAGGGCTAGAATTCTGCTTCCTGGAGGTATACTCCAGGCAGAGGGAAAGGGACCCATTGCTCCCACTGTTGTCTGTGCATGTTTCATTGGGGAAACTCTATGGAGACGTAACATTTCTTCTAATGACGCTCCACTTGCTTGATCCTCCTTCCCATAGGGCTGGAATAGATTTCCAGACAGTAGGGCTATGTGAAGCTTCAGTTGCTGATTTGATTTGGTGGAGATTTGGCCCAATTCAGTGGCCAAATCTCTGAATCTGAATTAAATTAGGAGACCCTTTAATCTCTCTGAATCAAATCGGAAACCTCCAGATCGATTCGGCAAGATTTGATGATTCAGCCATAGACAGCTTTAAAATGTTTTTTCTGCATACCTCAAGGTACCACGTGGCTCATCAGTGCTGAGATGCTGGGGTGGATGGAGCACTTCTGGGTCTGCCGGGGAGTGCACAGGAGGGTCCCCTGTGCCCCCCCGGCTCAGTGACTGGTGCCTCCTGGGCCTGGGGGGGCACCCAGGGTCCCCCTGCAGCCAATTGCCAAGCCCAGGGCTGCGGGGATGGGGTGGGGGGAACAGCATGCTCCCCAGCAGACCCGGAAGTGCTTCTACTCCACTTCCAGGTCTGCTGCTGAGCATGTGGGAGGCCCCACCACATTCCTGTGGGATGTTCCATCCACCCCAGTGTTGCAGCATTCATGAGCCACCTGGTACCTTGAGGTATGTAGCAAAAACATTTAAAGTTGTGTTTATGGCCGAATCACTGATTCTCCAAATCACCATTGAATCTTCAGATTAAGATTCTGCCGAATTGAATCGGGGACAGTGATCTGAATCAACAGATCAAATCACTGTCCCTGATTCAGGTTGAATCTGAATCTGAATTGAATAGGGGCCCTTTCTCACACCCCTACCAGGCAGAACTATTTGGAAAGCCTTCTTGTGGTAATCCTCATCATAGTAGTACTCCATGCAGAAACTAGTACTCTTGGAAGACATGCCCTAGAATCATTAATAGAAAGAAATGTATCCCTGTGTTCAGACAAAGGAAAAGGAAACCAAGTAGGTTGGTAGCAGTTAAGGGCTCTGATTTTCCTTTTAGTAGAAGAAAGGCATGCATATCTATGAACAATGCCCAGCATTCTCCAGCTCCATGTTACTAGCCTGCCTGGCCTTTTGAGACACCAGCTGACACACTATTGTCAGATCTCCCCCTAATATTACTCCTCACTTGTGAGGGTCATAGCAGGTCTCCATATGTACATCAGTATTTGTGATGTATGGCATTAGGGTTTTGCTTTGTTT
>NW_017729033.1:9677787-9678001 GCF_001723915.1 Gavialis gangeticus
GGGGGGGGGGGGGCAGAACCCAGAACTCCCTCTCTGGGCTCCAGAGTTACAGCAAAGAAGAGCAACCCTCCTTCTCATCTCAATTCTTTCCCTTTTGGCTCAGCTGTGGAACCGGCTTCAAGGGGAGAGCAGATAGAAGGTGCTGTCAGCCATGTCCTCTCGGTTTGGCAGGTAAGGCATCCTGCTGGGACATGAGAGCGATGTATTCAATGCC
>NW_017729033.1:9683001-9713200 GCF_001723915.1 Gavialis gangeticus
CCCAGAACTCCCTCTCTGGGCTCCAGAGTTACAGCAAAGAAGAGCAACCCTCCTTCTCATCTCAATTCTTTCCCTTTTGGCTCAGCTGTGGAACTGGCTTCAAGGGGAGAGCAGATAGAAGGTGCTGTCAGCCATGTCCTCTTGGTTTGGCAGGTAAGGCATCCTGCTGGGACATGAGAGCGGTGTATTCAATGCCCCAAAGTTGAGGAGGGTTGAGAATCCAGGTCAATTATGTCATCTGCCCCCAGAAATCTTTCCTGCCCAAGCACAGGGGGCCTGGACCTGATGATCTTGAGAGATCCCTTCCAGCCCATAACATCTATGAATCTATATATAAGCGAGTGCTTTTACCACTAGGATATTTACAGATATCCCCTGCTGCCATGATCACTCAAGTTCCCCAGCTGAAATGAATGAAGAGCCATACACCTCAAGGCTCTGTCTCTGGAGGTTTCTAAGTGCCCTACATTGAAATGAATGGAAGTATGGTTCTGCAGAACAAAGCAGAGTTTACCTCCAGGGGTATGTTCAATGCACACTGGTTTTATACACAATACAGGAGAAATATGTATCGGCAGAGCCAAGAGCCTGTGTTTTAGCAATGAAAACTGACTGATTGGGGTATTCACCCCAGAAGCTGAGGACCCAGGTTCTAGCCACCGTCCCCTTTCCCCCCACACCAAAAAAAGGGGTTTTGAAGCATCATCTCTAACTTCCTAGCCATGCTAGAAGTTAGGTATATCCAGACCCCTCTCTGATACTCCTTCTGAAACAGCTTACTTTATTTACCCCAGCTTGACTTTTACACCATAGCTTTTTCATCTAAACTAACAAAACTCATTGCAAATGTAAATGTTGATTTGACATATCTTCATGGCTTGTTCGGTGTTTCTCTTTTATCTGATTATGGCCCTATTACATAATGTATAAAATACATACATACATACATACCTACTTACACATGCATGTATGCACTTTATGCATTATGTAATAGGGCCATGATAAGATGAAGTACAAACACTGAATATACCATGAAGATATGGCAAATCAACATTCACATTTGGAAAGAGTTTTGTTAGCTTTAGATGAAAAAACTATAGTGTAGAAGTGAAATTGGGTGTAAATGATTATATCATTGGATGTAAATGTTGATTTGCCATACCTTCATGGTGTCAGAATTATTTACGTCACCTTCACTTGTGATTTCTATATTGAACCTTTTAAAGGTTAAGACTATGAACACATCTGCTCCTGTACTGCACTTAGGAAGCTTAGCTAAAGTTCACACCCTGTGAATTAAAATAGAACTTTTTTTATTATTTATTTAAAGAAAAGCTTGCTCATTGGCCTAAATCTTCTCTCCTCATTTCTATGTCAAAGACAAAACTTTCACTGACTTAAGCAGAGGCAAAGTTAGACCACAGATAAGCACTCTGAAAAAATCCTATCCTAAGTATGCATAGTTTTGGATTGCACTTTTTATACCGTGTAGCTAGACAAATGCATGTACTATAACATAACTGCGCAGCTAAAGAAAAGCTTGTTAAAAAAACCCTTTCGTGGAAAACCATAAAGGAGGTGCCCAAAAGATGAAATGGCTTTGTAGTCAGTGGTGTTCTACTTGTTTTACTAGCATTAGATTTGACCAGAAGTTGGAGCTACTTTTACAAAAGCATTACAATCAAGAATGCTGAGCCACAGATCGGTAATAATTCCACAGTCAGACTATCTCCTTTTTCAAAGTTTTATAAATTGAACTATTTATTTCAAGGGCTGGCTTGATTGATGAGGGTCTCTTGAATATTCAGACTCCTTGGAAAACATCCTCACCTTACCTGCATATGCAAAATAAGCATATCTATATGGTTTTTCATGCCCAAATCAAAGTTCCCACGTGCATTTGTAAACATGAACCATTGCACACTTTGGCATTTAAGTGTCTAATTCTGTCTTCAGGGTAGTTGATTTCCTTGTTTGTAGTTTTAGCAGCGAGGCAAAGGGCTGAATGAGCCATGATGAAAGAGTTACCCTTTCTCTCCCCTGGAAAGTGTCATCAGAGTTGTGTAGCGATTCATATAACACTGATGTCTTTTCCTGAACCTTCTCAGTAAATCACAGTATCCAGGATTGAGAACATCTTTCACAGAATTAGGTGACAGGTAGATTCTGATGCTAATATTTATGTTAATACTCATGGAGAAATACTCATGGTCTCATTCACTAACCAAGGAAAAAAAATTCCATACTTCTCAACCAAGGTTATGAAATGCCTGCCTTCCCTATATATACTGCAACACTAGCCCAGTTTTTAACCCTTCCTAAATGATTGAAACTTTGTGTCAAATGTTGAAAGTCTGCTGTAAACTTACATTTTTGAACGTTAAATTTAATAGTAAGCTTTAAAAAAGAGCACAGGAAAATAACACAAGTCAAAATGCATCAGCATTTCTGTGAACCTTTATGAACTTTTGTTAATCAGAGGAGTGTCATTGGCACTTGCTTTTCCATGTCTCATGTAAGAAATAAAACAATTTGTAAACATGGATGACATGGGAATATACAACTTTTTTTGGCTGTATGAGAATACGCACTTCATTAGCCTTTTTCTGCATTTTTTCCCTAGGGGGTGGGAGGCGGCATTAATGCCCAGATACACTATTCAGCAAATTTTTCTTTTACCTTTGAGGAGTTTTCACTGGTGGAGAAACTATGGCATTAAATGAGGGAACTAGCAAAATGCTAACTGTCAAAAAATCACCAGGTGCCAATGCCTTGTCTCACACTTTCTTTGATTAGGGAAGATTACTGTTAAAGTAGTAGAAGGTCAATACACTTCAGAAAGGATGTGGACAGTTTGGAAAGAGTCTAGTGCAAAACAACAAAAATGATTAGGGGCCTGAGACAAGACCTATGAGGAAAGGTGGAAAGAACAAGAGTTATGTAGTCTAGAGTAGAGGAGACTGAGGGAGAATTTGATAACAGTCTTCAAATACCTGAAGGGTGATTACAGAGCACATGGAGATGAGCTTTAGGGGCCATAGGGAATAGCACTAGGAACAACAGCCTCAAACTTCAGTAGGGGGGATCTAAATTGGGGATTAGGAAAAATTTTCTGGCTTTGCAGGTGGCCAAGCATTGGAACAGGCTACACAGGGAAAAGGTGGAATCTCCATCGTTGTAAATGTAACCGGGCACAAGAGGCTCCTGTTACACAAAGGACACACACCTGCCTAGACTGGCGCTGGCTGGGTAAACAAGTCACTAAGACAAAAGAGCTTGTAATCAGAGTAAATAGAGCCCAGGCAGGGGATGTTGTCTTGTGGAGAGGAAAGTAGTTAATTAAGGAGCTGCAGGAAGGACTCACAGCTGGGACTGATGGGTTCCCCAGCCAGGAGTTAATGAGGATCTGAGGCAGCAGCAGTAAGCTGCCCAGAAGTTAAGCCAGCAAGCCCGCTTAGGGAAGGCCTGTGGACAGCTCCAGGGAAGTCACCTGACTGAAAAGTGGCAGTGTCTGGAAGACGTATGAATCCAGAGCTTGAGCCAGGGTGGACAATCAAGCCACAAAGGCTGCTAGGATAGGAGGTATGGATGAAAATGGCTGTGGCTTGAGCTACTAACGGGGACAATGCAGTGATGGGGACTGTGAGTAGGGGCTGAAAGCTCACAAGGAGCTAAGCCCCAGGATGAGAAGTGATTTGGTTATGCTTCCATTGTGCTTAGAGCTTTTGTTTTAGCCAGTCATTCTTTTGGCGTGGCTATCACCAGTGGTTTCGGTTTGGGATTACTGCAGAGATGGAGGTCCCAACTATGCCTGAGGGGCATATGATTGCTTTGAGCCTGGCAAGGGGTGGAACTTAAATAGCAAGCGTAGTAGAGAAAGGGCCAGAGGTCCAGTTCCTAAGCTGGGTAAGAACCAGGGTCAGAGACCCACAGCCTGAGAAAAGTTAAGCAAATGTCCAGGAGAATTGAGACCTAAGGTCAGGAGCTCATAGCCCTAGAGGGGTGAGACTAGAGCCCTGGAAGCATGAGACTAGAGCTGGGATGGATAAGATGAGGGCTGGAGCCTAGAAGCCAAGTCTGGTATTGTGGACTTAGGCTAGAAGACCCAGTAAAAGAAAAGGGACAGAAGGTGGGAAGGCTGAGGCCCCAACAAGGGAGAGTGACAAAGTAGTAACACTTGTGAGGCGTGGGCACAGATGTAGGGGAGGTCAGAGGCCATGAGTAACCCATGAGGCATCTGGTTCCCTAGGGCAGCATGTACAGGCCAGGAAGGGTCACCTTTGAGTAAAAGCAGGATTGAGATCTGTAGGGTCTGAGAGGGGTCCATGGTCAGGCAGATGGAGTAAGTCCCACTCTAGGGCTCCAGGGGCAGCTTCCTATTTCTTTTCCTATTTCTTCCTATTTCAAGTATTCGAACTAAGATGTAGCAGGTGAGAAGAAAGGAGGCCACCCTTGAGCAGGCATCAAGCAAGATCCACAAGGTCACCAAATGGCATCACGGCCACCCCTGGGACTCAGTCCTGTTACAGTAAGTTTTCAAGAGCTGGTTAGGCAAAGACAATGCATCTAAGCTAGATGGAAAGACTACTTTGAGACATTTCTGTACTGTAAGTTGACTGTAGTGGAATACCAGCACCAAATCCATCCCTGAACACCTTTTTCTTTCAGGCAAAAGGGGATCCCTCACCAACCATTCTAACCTAGATGTTTGGCAATGCCTTCAAGGAAATCAAGAACAGCAAGTCAAACTGGATGTCAGCATTGTATCTGTGGGATTATAGACTATATTGTCTCTTAATAAATGCCAGTGCTTCACAACAACGCAGTTGAATAAAATTGAACACAAATTCAATCTGAATAAATTTGAATTGAATAAACATGAACCCTGAGGTCTTTAAATGAAGGCTACTAAACATGAGGGATTTCAAGACGTATTGATTCTTTCCAGGGAGAATGTCGTCATCATCAGCAATCCCTCAATTCGAGAATGATCTCTGCTATGGCCCACTGATGTATCTTGAGGTGATTTGAGTCCAATTCTTGATCCAGAGGCCTGTCCACAGAAGTTGTTGGTATTTCTGCAAGCCAAAATGTCTTTTCTGTTTCCTTCCTCCACTCTTTCTTCTCTGCTTCTAGGTCAAGACACTTTACTTCAAAAAGGCCTGCCACTTCTTTAGGGTTGTGGTGCCATTGGAGTCAGTCAGCAGCCAGCTTGAGGTTTGTCTTCAATGTGTCCTTGTAGCATTTCCTCTGACCACTGTGAGGGAGTAGAGGAGTTGTTTTGGGAGTTGAGAATCAGGCATCCACACACAAAGTCTAGTAAAGTTGGTGCTTGTGGACCACTGTCTGGTGGTAACACTGGCTTCAGCAAGGAAGTTGGCATTTGTGTGGTGATCTTTCCATCTGCTGTGGAGGATTTTCTGAAGGCATTGTGGATGATACCTCTCCAGCTTTTTTAGATGACTATGGTAGGTCACCCATGTTTCACATCCATAGAAAAGAGTGGGGCTGAAGACTGCTTATCAACCTAGGTTCACAGATATCATGGTTATAAATATAACATTTAGTCTATATATGTTTTCTAGTGAAACTTGGTACCCATTGGATCTGTGCTTGACAGCCAAACATTGACAGGTCTACAGCTGTCCTGATTCGTACATTCATAGAATCCTAACTATTCAAGATAAAAAAAAAAACAACCTGCTCAAGATAACATGCTGTGTTTTCCTTCAAACCATTCTCCATTCCTTTCTTCAGCAAAATTTTAAATGACCAAAGTGAGCCAGCCTCCATTATTTCCCTGAGTCAGAATGTCAAAATTAAGGGAGTTAGGCTGTCAGTGGATATTTAAAAAAGAAACCTGGCAAAATTACTGAGATAGAAAGGAAGGATGCCCTTCAGTTCAGCTCAGTTCTGGGTTAAACTACCGGCTTACTGTCTAACCTGGAACAGTAGAAACTTCATTAGTTCAGACCTTTAAAAGCAGGCTGAATAAACTGTTAGCAAAAATCC
Organism: Gavialis gangeticus; assembly: GCF_001723915.1. NCBI lineage: Eukaryota > Metazoa > Chordata > Crocodylia > Gavialidae > Gavialis > Gavialis gangeticus. Next base: position 9,689,014 of record NW_017729033.1, read on the forward strand.
TGTAACAACAAGGACTAAGCAACTTGGTAGGTTGCTCCCATCTCTAAGTGTTCTTCACTCTTTCACCTGAATTAAAGAGAGATTCAGTCACTGAGGCTTGTATCCAGTATGTTTTTTAACTTCATTGCTCTCTTCTAACGTGGTATGATATCACATTCAGTATAAAACCAGCAATGGCATGTCTAGAAAGAGCCATAATTATTCAGCTTCTGGAGATGAGAAATATTAACTTATCTCTGCATTTCTTCCATTTTATTACATGCAACACATAACATCTTATTAATGAAAATGTTATTATCACATACAAAGAAAAAAAAAAACACTTCTATTTAAAACACATTACTTAGGACGGGGAAGCAGAAAACCAGGGGACATCATCAGAAACTACCAAGGTAAATATCTTGAAACCAGTTAGCTGAAAATGGAGTATTCAGTGGCCACAAAAGTATCAATTCAGGTGTATAAATATTCTTAAAACATATATTAAACAAATGCACCAAATAGTCACATCCAGAGCAAGAAGTGAGACATGGCTCATTTCAAGGAGAATATGAGAAGATATGGGAGATTATGGACAGGATACTTTGTTGCATGTAAGAATCAATGAGCTAAGCAGTTAATATATTATTGGTGTCATGAATGAAAAGTTCAATCTTCAGGGGGATGGAGGATTAAATAAAAAAACGGAAGGAAAATGCATTAGGAATTATATACTCTAATATCTTGAACTATGAGAATCAATAAGGTACTATTCTGGTGATGTGGACAACAGTTCAAGCATTAGCGAGGCCCCATCCTAACAGTGAGTGAATTAAAACAAGGCTTGTTAGAGAGAAATTAATAGAGGGAACTAATAAACAGCAGAAGAATGAATGCAGTGAGAGGACAGTGAGAAGTCTGAAACCTATTGGGGAGTGGGTGTGAAACATGGCTAAGTGATAAAAAGGGTCATCTAGCATGCTGAGATGGCAAAAAGTGGTCTGAGAATAGGAAGCTAATGAATACTGTAGATCACACAGGATAAGAAGATAAATGGAGGGGTGATAATACAGGCAGCCAGGGAGAGCATTAGCATAAAGAGGTGATAATAGTATGCAACTGGGAAAGGAAACTGTAAAAATCTGAAGATAAATCTGATGATAAACAAGCACCAATATACCCAACTAGAAAGAAAAGCGGGAAAGAAATAAAGTTGCACGAACATTTTCTTGAACAGACTTCTGAGAGGAGTTACGATAAAAGGAAAGCATTTTGTAAGTAATGTAACGTACCCAGATTCAACTGTGGTATAAATACCTGCAACTATTCATTTCATTTGATGGAAATTATGGCTGATTACGTTGGTGTATGAGGCAATCATTTTTACTCCAGATTTAAGCCATTGCTACTAAAAGCAGAATTTAGCCCCGACCTCATTGCAATGCAATTGCCCAGTTGGTTACAACTGTTAATCCTGGCTGCCTTTGGCTTTGAATGATAATTTTCTGTAGTGGGTTTCTTACTACAGATTCCTTCTATAACTGACTTTATAAAGTACACTCACCCCTGCATACTAACATAAAAAATCATGTTAGAGACTGATGGACCATTAGTTTAAACAAGAGCGGCATGAATCAGACCATTGCACAAACAAAGCTGGTTCAAGTTTGGATGATTAGAAAACACTTTCCCTCCAGTTATATTCAGTTTCTTCTTAAAGACAGAAGATGAAACAAAACACATGTGAATTTCTTGCTGGGTTTCTGGTTGTAGCCGTGTTGGTCTAAGGACATAGGCAGGTAAGGTTCTTTGGTACATGTGATATATTTTATTAGACCAACTGAGTAGTTGGAAAAAAAGCTCTTAGCAAGCTTTTGGGCACAAAGGATGATTGCACCCAAAATCTTGCTAAGAACCTTTTTTCCCAACTACTCACTTGGTGTACTAAAAGATATCAAACACATCTACTCAAATAATCTTGCCTGTGAATATCTTGAAACTCTCATTGAAGTAACCTATCAGAACTTCACAGAATCAATCCTGGTAGTACCTTGGAAGGGTGATTCAGTACCACTGCCTCTTTTTTGGAAGATGGGGGATCTGAGTCATGGAGAGGTGAAATGACCTCTGATGAGACAGTAGCAGAGTAAATACTAGATTTCAGGCATTCCTCACTCCTAGCCTTGAACTTAATCCCATGAATCCAACTACCTCACTGAAGATGGCAGTGAAAGATGAACTGCATCGTGTAGAGATTCAGTCAAGTAAAGTTAAGAGGGATGTTTCAAAATGCACAGCAGTGGCCTACCTCTGCTTCCACTGAAGTCAACTGATAAAACTTTCCCCATTAAAATCATGGTAAAATTCCCATTGACTTCAGAGTTAGGTCAAACCTGAAACCTTAAAAAAATTCCTCCCTGCAGATCTTGTATGAACCTCCCAGTTCTTCAAAAACGGAGTGAGAAATCTTTTGCTAACAGACAGTAAAAGATACTCTTTAAAAAGTTTCTGCTACTTATTCTTTGCAATTGCTCAGCAAGATAGTAGCTTTGGGGATACTTTCCCCCCCTAAAAATAGTATTTAGGATCATCAAGTTGAAGACATAAACAGTGGAAGTTCTGGAGTGCCTGGGCACCTAACTCCTGTGGGCTTCAAATTAATTTCTGGTGCAACAGAATTAATGCAATTTTGTCATCAGTGAACCCACCCTCCTCTTCCAACAATTTTCATATGCTCAAATAAGTTCCCATTCACTTCAGCTTAATTTGCCTTTCACTTCACTATTTTAACTCTTAAAAGAAGTTACCAGTAAGGCCAAAGGCTATGCTTTTTGGCATCGAGAAAATATACTAAAGGGTAGATTTTGGTCCGCAAAGACAGTAGCTGGGATGACAGCAGGTTAATTTTAATGAAGATAAATAATATTTTGAGCTAATTAGCTAATTTTGAAAAAGGGGAAGGTTTTTTTTATTCACATCACAGTAGCTTCTAGAGGTGCAAACTGGGATTTTGGACCTGCTGTGCTAGGCTCTTTATAAAAATATGGCCTAAAATAGACTGTGTCATGAAGAGCTTCAAGACCAAGGAGTGGCAGCAACCAAAGAGATAAGAGATGAAACATATAGGGCAATTTGCCAAGGTCATACAAAAGGCTAATCATAGAAACTGAACCTAAGTTTCCAGGACTCCAGTTCAGTTTCATATCAGTTGAATCAAGCTGCTTCTGTAAAGACCAAAATAAAGTTCCTAAGGAATGAAAGGTAAAGCTACAGAAACTTGTGCAGTAGTAATCCCTCTTCAAGTTGATTAAAGCTTATATTAATGATTAAATAACCACAAGCAAAGGATCACTATTAATGCATCAATGCTGGAACGGCAAAGCACCTCAAGTTGGGTTTCACCAGGGTTTTCTCTGAGTCTAATTGTGTTCAAAATTTTTGTTAGTGAGTAGGCTGCTAGACAAGAGAGTGTAATGATCCTAGCTTTCACACACAGAACTCGGAAGGGTTGCAATAATCTGAGGGACAGGATGAAAATTCAAAGAGGTCTTGATAAAGTGAAGAACTGGGCTTATAAACAAAGTAAAATTATTTAAAACAAAAGCCATGTGATTATATATATGGAAGAAAGGAAAAAAAAAACATGCAAAGATAAAGAAAGGACAACTAGATTGGCATCAACTGCTGAGAAGGATTTGAAGATTGTGAAAGATTTGAAGATTGTGGTATATTATAAACTCAACATGGCACAACAATGAATGTAATGCTATCACAAACAAAAAAAGGCAAAATGCAATTTTGGGTGCATCAACAGATGCATTGTTTGCAAGATATAGAAGCTGTTAGTATCACTCCATTCACCATTAGTTAGTCCTCAGCTAGAGTACTATATCTAGTTTTGGGCCTCTGATTATAAGAAGGATTTACAGCAAAGGAACAGGAAGCAGAGGCAAAGAATAAAGATTGCAAATGGGTTGGAAAACAAGCCAGATGAGGAAATGCGGAAGGGATAAGGATGGTATTCTGTTCTTTTCTGGATGCTTCATCTGGGTCATCTATGTGATCATATGAGTCCCAGAAAAGCCAATTACATGCAGGCTGGCATGCCAGTCTTGTATGCATAGCTTTATGCACATGAACAGCTATGTACATGCCAAAAAAAAAAAGAACACCAATCTGTGTATATGTGCCATATTGGGGATTTAGAGGATCCTATAGACAACCAAACCTGAGCATCTCAGAGTCTGTGTTCAGTCTGGAGACAAAGGGTGCCTGTACACATGCTCCAACATGTTCTAATTCAAATGGTTCAAAGCAGGTTCAATTCATAGGTTCATAGACACTAGGGGTGGAAGGGACTTCAAAGATCATCAAGTCCAGCCCCCTGCCCCAGGGACAGGAAGTCAGCTAGGGTCAAAGAATCCCAGCAAGGTAAGCATCCAAGTATTTCTTGAATAAGTCCAGAGTAGATGCCTGCTCCACATCTGGAGGGAATCTAGTCTAGGTCTTGGGGGCTCAGACAGTAAAGAATTTGTTTCTTATGCTCAGCTTAAAATGATCTTGTTGGAGTTTATGACCACATGATTCATTGAGCCTGCTGGAGCATTCTAGTTAGAACAGTCCAGCATGCCTCACTGTCATGTGTATTAAGCATCCCGTGTTTCAAAATGGTTGTGGGAGTGCTTTTACTATAACTCATCAAATGAGCTTCAGTTAAAGCGTCCTCATGGCCATTTTGAAGCAAGGAACACTTAACATATGTGACACTGCAGCATTTTAATTAGAGCTGCTGTCCAGGAGCTGCTTGAATTAAAATGCTCTCCCGCCACCCCAGAGCACATGTATAAACTCATGTATAAGACAGGACATGTTACCATTTTCAAACATTTGAAAGACCTCCATGAAGCAGATGGCAGATCATAGTTCTCCCTTGCCACTGAGGGCAAGACAAAAAGCTCTTCATTTAAATTACAGCAAAGCAGATTTAAATTGCATCTTAGGGAAAAAACAACCCTAAAATCTAAGAGCATCAAGACAAGGGAACAAGCTTCCTAGGGAAGCTGTGGAGTGCCCTTCAGTGGGGGTTTTCAAGAAGCAGTTGGAGAGGCAGATGTCTGGGATGGTCGAAGAATCACAAAATCTGCATCTGTGCAGGGGTTCAAACTAAATGACCCCTGAGGTTGCTTCCAAATCTATGATTACACAGATACACTCAGACAGCACCTGCTAAATGGAGCTTTTGCACAAGCCGCCATAGTTTTGATTGATTACTCAGCTCTATGGCAAAGGATGTTCTTCAGCTTTACACCGGGAATTTCTGCCAAACATGATCTGCATATATTCTCCGGGTATATAATATCTGTTCATGTGGATGCTTGAATATTTTAGTTCTCCTTATTTTTTTCAGTAATATATTTAATACCCCAAAATCACAGCTGCTCCGTAATACATAGAAGCATTTCTATTTCAGTTTTTTTCAAAACAGAACTTGCCTACCAAACCATTTAAACATCATCAAGAGCCAAACACAATACACTATCTGTACTCTGGGTCAAAAAAGAGTACAGAGTGACAGTACGCCATTACACTTTAACCTAAAGTTATCTCACAGAATTCAAAGTGAAGCTTCTAGTGAGAGATGTGGAAGTCAGATTGATCTTCAGTATCATAGCTATAAAAATCTGTAGGTAAACAAGCATCAATATATGAAAAAGAGTGAGAATGAAAGGCTTTTGCAGACAGAAAACAGCTTTATGGGTCTTTGACATGAGAACTTAAGGCTATGAAAGCAGTGTATTGATGGAGATTATCCTGAGTTGTCTGACTATATCAGGATTGTTTTGGTTTGCCTTTTTATTGGAAACCGGGGATATTTGTCTACCCTTACTGTATATACAGGTACATGTCAGACAAGACAGAAGGCCTAAAATGATAATGACCTTGAAGGCAGAATTTCAATTTACAGGTAGCTCCTTTCCAGTGTAATGACTTTTATAGAAAGCACGGACAATGGGATTTAATCATTCAGCACTGTTGCCCACATAAAAGTGATGGCGACTTCTAAAGCCGTTCGCTCCATAATGAAACAGCAAGAAAGTATTTGTATGCAAAAGGAGACAAGGGAAGCTGATGCAGAGCTGCAAAGTCAGAAGTCTTGTACTCTCCAGAGGTAAATTCATAAAGCTTGCCCTTCAGTAAACAGAGTACTAAAGTGCTCTAACTCTGCCAACTTTTAGCATTTGTGCTGTGAGTGACAGAAACTGATGAGATGTATGTGGTAATTAGGGATGCAATTTAAATTTTAGTAGGTGTATGAGCATTTGATGTTAAATGATCTAAACATTGGCAATGGCATGTCCTTCTGTGCAGTAATGTCTTGAGCTCCAAGGCATCCAAATCACCTACTATTCATGTGCCACCTGGCCATATTTTAAAGACATTATATGGCTTTCTCTACCAGTGAAAGTCAAGTACTTCACAGGAGCTAGGGGACCGCAGAAGATCGTTGCTTCTCTCAATGTATGTATTTACTAAGCTGCTTCTCTAAATAGAATAGCTGAGGCCAGTATGTTCATGCCATGTTCTTAGGAGAGACCTGAGGTTAAAAAATAAAAAGGATTTGAAAACACAGAAGGAAGGATATCTACATTTTCTATGCTAATTTTTTGTAGTCACTGCCTCTTATTGCCATAAGCTTTTCAAGCTGAAACAGATGTGTGGAAAGTGGTCTTCCGAGCAAACCAAAATGAGTTCAATATATGAATTCAAATTCACGCATGATACCCGTAAGCAGTAAAAATAGCACTTGGCACTCTTCCCCTTCTAACCAGCACTGCTTTCTAACTCTGCTTGAAAACTATTTTTTTTTTACAGTTGATATACTTAATTAATTCTATTAAAGCTATCAGTACAATTGTGATGATTACTTATTTCAGTGGTAGGCAATCATTTAAAAAGTCATTAAGCGGTAGTCATTTTCTTTCATTTGATTTGTTAACCAGAGACATTCAGGTTGTTTTTTTATTTTTCCTTTAGGCAAACTAAAAATCTGTGTTACAACATAGTGACTTTGAGAATGAGCAAGCACTTCTAAAGTCAAATCCAAACTTTGAATATGAAATGTTGAGTGTTGACTAGACAGCCTGAAGTAGTCACAAAGCTAGAGTCCTAGCTGAGGTCAAGGTGAGCCTTCATCTGCGGATACGATGAGTGACTTCATAGGCTGTCAACATGCATTGAACCCAAGACTTCTTATCTCAAAGTGTGAGTCTTTACCATTTGAATCTAAAGAATAATTCATGTTGCCAGTAGAAGTGTAAGTCTTATTAGATCAGCCACTAGAGGGCACTGTGTAACACTGTACACAGTGGGTTACAGAAGGACTGCTTCAAGAATGAGCCTCTAGTTTTCTGTTTTTTGTTTTTTTTAAATGAATTTACTTCTATTGAAACATTTAAAACAGGCAAGCATTCAAGCATACACACACATGGTCCCTACCCATAAGGCCTTAGTGTGTTTATTCTTGTTGAATTAAAGTTGTGTGCTCAAAACTAACTCTAGTCAACTCTTAAATTATCATGAACTGATTAGTACAACCCTAGTGGTATACGGAAGAACTTATTCTCTTAGCTTTTACTTGTATAACCCCAGTTGCTTCAGCAAGATTGGACAAATTTAAGGCTCTGATCCATTAATTTGTAATAACTTTTTAAAAGTGCTACACTTCACATCCTTTTTCAAATCAAAGTCCAGAGTGTAGACTTCAATTAGTCTATCAAGTTACATGTTGTTAACACATTAGCTGCTTTGATGGCATCCTGCTACTTCCTGGCCTACATGCGCCCATCATCCAATTATCTCCTAGTTGGAAGGCATTTGCTCAGTGGTGTGAATATTTCAGTGTTAAGGTTAGGATTCTCCCTACTAAAGGAACTATCTTGGATGCAGCTGAACTAGTTTCATTGCTGACACCAGCAACCATGCTGCATGATGCCGCCATACGTGGCTACATGAAGTCTTAGTTCTATGACCCTATATTAATTTCTGCATTATCAGTCACAGGAACAGTCATGAAATTAAACAGACATCAGATGCAGACTAGCCCTCATTGCATCCCGAATCCTAACCAGAAACCCTTACAAATCAACGTATCTTGAAGGTCGGCAAGCCTAGGCTTGTCTAGAGGAGACAGAAGAGTCTGTCCGACCAGAGGGGCCTCTTACTGACTCTTTAACCATCAATCTTCTCTCTTTAAAAATGGAGGGTGCCCAGCTCAAATACTTTCACTAAAATGCATCTAAGACAGTGTAACATAAGGAGAGAGATCATCTCCCAAGCAGGATGGTCTCAGATCATTTAGTTTATTATTGGACAAGAAAGAGATCAAGAATTTGAGTGCAAATTTCCATAAAGATACATTGGTTAGTAAATGGAGTGCTGAATTATGTCCAGTTTTTATTTCTAAATTATACTGAATTTATATCAATTTTTTTTAAAGGTTTAGTTTCCACTAAGGCAAACAAGGTTCTTTGGGTAAAGCTGATATGTTTTATTAGACCAACTCAAATAATTGGAAAAATCCTTCTTTGCAAGCTTTTGGGTATAATACCCTTTGTCAGGCTGAGAAAGCATCTGCAGCTGGGGTGTGCTCTTCCTGGATGGAAGTTTCCCTTAATACACATATGCATTTTCTTTCTCTCTCTCTTTCGAATTTGCATCCAAAATCTTTTCAGTATTTCATACAACTAGCAATAAACTAAGAGTTTGAAGGCTTAGGTAGTTCACCAAATACAGCAAAAAATCAAATGTTCAGCAAACTCCTGTTAGCAGAGTCCATCTTTCTGCAAAGACAAACTAGGCTGAAAAGCACCAACGCAAACATTTGGACCTTAAAAAACAGACTCGAAAACAATGCACCTGGACAACATTTGTTTAGTACAATATGACATCGCCAAACATAACTTTCATCATAATTCATCCTAACATGGTTTGACATCATCTTTCATACACTTCAATACTTTTCAATCCAATGTGACACAATGCTGTATGTTTCCAGTGCACTGCACACAGTCAGGTTATAATCAGAATCATGTGGCTAATACATTGTTACCATGCTGATGTAGGACTCAGCATGACATTTAATATCATGTAGACTGGTGCTTATGTTTATTTCTTAAAATGGACTTAACTCTGATGGAAGCAGTGATAGAACTGACACCCTTGGGGGGTGGATTCTTCTCTTCACTGAAATAGATGCAGCAAGCATCTGTATATGAGTATATAAAGTATCAGATATTGTGCCTTGCCTCAGCCAGAAACTAGAGGGGCTACCTTAAGGAAATGGGGGAGAAGAGGAGAGAGAGCCAGGGATGGGGGGCTTCATAGCTTATTCAATACTAGATCAAATACAGAGACACTGGAAAAGATGACAGTGTCATATTTAACACTAGATTTTGCAATGGGGATACTTGTTCCTTAGAAAGTGGACACCCCACCAATTCATACCAAGTACAGTAAGTCTATTAATACTTCTAATTTAGTACTTCCAGTTACTATGGACTAATGTGCTGGAGATGTATTCCTGACCCCATTAAAATCACTGGGGGGCACCTATGCACATTCCTGATGCCTGCTCTGACACGTGCTAACTACGCGTCGGAGGAGACTTGATTGATTGATTCTGCTGAAGCGTGCCAATTAGCCCACTCCAGCAGCCTCAGCCTCAGTGTCACATGTATTTCATGTCCCTGCTATTTAAAATGGTGGTGGGGATGACACTTTAACTAAAGCTCATCCAACAAGCTTCAGTGAAAGCACCCCACTGCCACCTTGAAGCATGGGATGCTGTATACATAAGATGCTTCAGGCACTTTAAGCAGAATGGCTTCCGAGAACCACTCTAATAAATGCGCTGCCTCCCACACATCCTGGAACACATGTAAAGATCACCTAGGAGTTTTTCCAGTGAATTCAGTGGGGCCAGGTACTTACTACATGGCTCTAAAGTAACTCAGGTAGTGATCATCCCTACAGAATCTATCCCAAGTTTTCACACTGAAGCCAGTTCACGCTGGGTGTGGTAATTCACAGGCAATAAAAACAAGATAAATGCTGCTTAGCTGTCTAGGCAGCAATATTAATTCTCATTCATTTGAATCAAGACATTTCCTGTAACCTGAGAAACAAGACTGACCGCTCCTGATTTCAGACAGCAATAGGGAGAGATTCCATATTCCATTGCATACCCACACAGTAGCCTCTATGCTCATATCATCATAACGTGGGGCATTCATCTCTTATATGGTCTTAAGATAGAAGTCATTCTGGCTCATGGTTACAGCAAGGTCTGTTCAATATGATTAACTACCATTCTCCTTGCAAAAGATTTTGCATGCCCTTCTATGGGGCAGGTTGTCTTGAACAGGGAAACCTCATTCAAATACTTAATCAGGAAGAAGGCCAAACCACATTTAGATTTTTTTTTTCCAGGGCATAAGAGACAGGTTTTAAGTTTTGGATACTAGCATGTATGGATGCTCCATTGGGACCACAATGGCACTTCTCCATGTTCACAGGACCCACAAACCCAGCCAGCAAAGAAATGGGAGTTACCCTGTAGGGAACAATCCTGTAGCATGGGAATGCTTGTGCTTTTTTATTTGATCTGTCGGCATTTATATTGCCCATCACTAATGTTTATTATTCTCCCCACGGTAATGCGAGAGAATTTCATACTCAAATATGCTTATGTACACTTAAAACAATTTTTCAAAACAAGGCAGAAATTACACTACAGAAACAGTCACCTTCCTTGCAGAGATGAAAATGACAAGTTATGTCCTGAATTTCCCTTTCTCCTCCATTAATTCTTTTTATATATTAATTTGCTGCAACAAAGACGTGTAATAAACCACTCCATGATGTACCATAGCTTCTGTGCATTAAATTATGGTTCTTTATTCAGAGACTTATCATTCACAGTAGGTAAAACATTTCACGGAGTTCAATGCACTGAGAAGGGCTGTTTGCTAGCTCACAGCCAACTTTAAATCTTCCCAGGCTAGCAAATGAGTTGCTCATTCACCTGATTGTTTTCCTAGGTTGGGTTTTCAGTTTCGCATTCTCTTGAATAATTAATGATATAAGGTAATGTCCTTGCGTGCTCATCTTTCTAAAGTAATTCTTAAGTGCATTTGTCAGTTCCTATTAAATAGGAAAACCTCATAATATGATGTAAGGATGTACTACTATGGGAACATTATATACAGAAGGAACAGAGACAGACAAAGAAAACCAGAGATAGGATAAATACGGCACCTGCACAAGTGAAAGATGAGGACAAATTTTCTGGTCATTTATATTTATGTGAATTTTTCTTGATTCTGAACTTCAGTAGAATCAGTGTGGAGTTCACAATGATCAGAATCTGGCACAGAAAAAATGACAGGAAATTTTCTTTGGTGTCCTGAATTATTACTGTTTTCTATGGGGTTTCATTTACCTTTCAGTTGGCACATCTACATGTTCACCTGACTGCACAGTTGTTACTGCACCAGTGCTGCATAGCCCTAGTGGTGCATGGATTGTTTCTGATCCTGCTGTGCAGTAGCTCATTGTTACTGTACATTGGCATCATAGTTCAGTCCTGCTCATGTTACATTGCCATAGTGATGAGCTACATCACCACAGCTCATAGCTACAGCAATGTAGCATTTTGTGTAGATGTGCCTAGTGAGTCTTTAGTACACACACATTGCATATAAAATGCAATTTAGTGTAGTTCAAGGTAACATTTTCATACCTGAAACAAGGATGCCTTTAAGTCTTTCCCAATGTGCAGTGTGACATAGAGCATACGTCTAGCTGGTCATTTTCATTTGAGTCATGACCAAAGTCAAAATGATATATTGCCACCACCAACACCACGAGAGTGTTGTTATCAGTAGCTAAATTGAAACAGACTGAGAAAACATAGTTTAATGCTGTTCAGTAACACCAAATCTGTGACGTGTACTAAAAATACATATACTACAGCAGAGGACACTAGAAAAACCCAGAAGCCACAGAATATATATTATAATCAGTCACAAACCTAAATTTCCGAGTGGCTTATCATCTGGCTACAAAGGCAATTAGATTAATTAAATAGTGAAGCAATTCACCAAAAAAGAAGGTGGATTTTCCATCCTTTGAAGTCTTTCAACACATATACTATACACACATACACAGAGTCAAACAGTGTTAGACTCTGAAGCCATACGGGCTCCCATCGACTAGGGAGATGGTGACGCAATTGCTCATGGATGCTGTTACTCGTTAGCCAGAGCAAGTAGGGAGCACACATTGCTCACAACAACTTTATTCAGAATGGAGACAGCTTCGGGCGACTCCTTCACAGACAGCCTGTGAAACCTGGGAGCAGCAGTGAACAATAGTTTTTTACACATTTATACACCTTGGTTCATGCTCATTAACATTTACTCCACCTTTGCCCCTCCTTTGTTCCGTTCATATCTCCTCCTATTTCAAGCTCCACCTCTGTTTACTGTTTGTTTCATTAGCATGGATTTGCCTATGCATTTCACTTATTTACATGTCTTTTTCCTATGAGCACGTCTAAGACCTTGACTCCACTTCTTCGGTCAATGGGCAGACTTTGACCAAAAACTGGAAGCTTCTGGAGGCTTCTTCACCAATCACCATTCACCTTTTTGCATACATTTATCTCAGATTTTGTTACCAGTTATGTGTTGTTTTTCACATTCCAGTCTGTTTTTCAGTCCCGCGTTGCACCATCTTCCACATTCCTAAGGCTTCGCCTCATTCACAGCACTCAGACTCGAACAGACTCACTTGTTGCTTTTTCAGAAAAAAATGATTCACACTGTTCAGATGGTTACTTAGCATAAGCAAATGGATGGCTTAGCATAAGCATTCATAAGCAAAATTTGCTTTATCTTCTAACGATACATATTTTACAACATTATTATATTGTTAAGAAAAATGCTTGCCTAAGCGTCTTGCATTGTTACTTTTAATATATCTTTCTGCATTGTACTTAGCAGCTCTGCTAGGCCACAGGTAAAGCCTTTATTCAGCTGCAAATCCAGTGCTCCCCAAAATCCAAACAGTGTCACCCTAACAAACAGAAGTCACAGAATGGCTGGTTACTGGAAACAGTGGCATAGAAGCACTGGAAAAAATATTTTGAGATAAACTAAGTCCATAAGTTGTCAAAGGATGCAAACTGTTTTCTACAAATGCACTAATTAAAAACACAAAAGAGTTACAAGTACACTGAAAAGAAGGAATACAATTTTTTTTTTTGAGGGGGGGGTTGTTAGGGCTTTCATAAATGTGTGGAAGAAGTCTGACCAGGTATAAACACACCACAAAAAACTAAAAAGCTCTGTGGTTAGTGCCACATCTGTTTCAGGGACTAAAAAAGTGATGCAAAAAAGTGTGTTAAGTGTGAAATGCAGGGGCACTAAGAAACCTTATGGAAGCCAGACTTTCAAAGGAAAGTAGAAAAGGATCATTTTGAAGTGGATGTGGATTCAGCTTCTACTACTTTCCTAAACCCTTGATGAGCTAGAAACATGAACTGGTGGCCAACGGGGAAAAAAACACGAAGTACAACAGTCATAAAAATGTACTGCTATGATGAAATGGGTGTTTATTATTATAGTTTGTGCAAGGGACAGAACATCATAATTGTACAGGATGAGGCTGGAAATGCAAAGCATAATCCAAGAATTCACTATTGTAAAAACAGAGGCTGAGATTTTGGATTACAAAAAGCATGGACGATGCCGTCAGCTGTAAGGTATGAAAAGCGTGAATAGGGCATTAAATAAGGATGCTGATGGAAATTTCTGATCACTTTTGGTTCATAGGGTTAACACCAATATATTTCAATTTAACAGGAAATATTTCTTCAGATTAGTAAACTATTGATCCCTTTTTTCTTCACATTGTAATACTACATACATCAGTCTACTTACCATTAGATTCTAGATGAATTAAAGATTTCAATAAGATAATGCCCTGTAGTTCATAAATAACTGGAATAACAGTGGACTATTAGCTGAGTATGAGCCAACAACAGTGTGCTCTTGTTGAAAAGAAAGCCAGCAACATCCTTGATTGCATGAAAAGCAGCGTTCCCCCTAAGCTGCGGCACGGAGCGCACGGCCATGCGGGAGTGCTCATGCCGCGCTGCCAGGCATGCCTCCGTGGCCACGCATACTGCACAGTTTAGAGTGAATGCTGATTAAGAGGAGTATCACTTGCAAATCAAGAGAAGTAATTCTTCAGCTCCATTCAGCACTGGTGAGGCCTCACCTGAAGTACCGTGTTCCGTTTGGGCCCCACACTTCAAGAAGGACAAGGACAGTTTGGAAAGAGTCCAGCACAGGGCACAAAAAAAGATCAGATTTGATAACAGTCTCCAAATACCTGAAGGATGATTATAGAGGGAGTGGAGATGGGCTTTTCTCTGTGGCTGCTGGGGACAGGATGAGGAGCAATGGCAAAGCTGTAGCAGGGGAAACTTAGGCTGGAGATTAGGAGGAACTATGAGAGTGGCCAGGCATTGGAACAGGCTACCTAGAGAAGTGGTGGGATCTTCATCCTTAGAAACTTCTAAAAACAGGTTAGACACACACTTGGAAGGGATGGTTTGTTCAGGGATGATCCTGCCTTGAGCAGGGGACTGGACTAGGTGACCTTATGAGGTCCTGTCCAGCCAGAGATGACCAAAGCAGGGTGCAGGGCCTGAGGCAAATCAGAGTGTGTGCGCCCCACCCCTGGATGTGAGGAAGCCGGCGGCAGATTTGGTGGCTGGGGGGGGGCTGGTGAGTGGCCAGACATACTGGGTTCAGCGGTGGGGTTCAGTGGCGAGGGTGCCGAGTGGCCAGAAGTGAAGCTGGCGGCAGCGCAGCTCCATGCGGCTCCGTGGGCCTCTCCCAAAGAGCAGGGCCCGGGGCAATTGCTCCAATTTGCCCCCCTCAGGGACAGCCTTGCTTACAGCCCTACTTTCCTATATTCCTATGAATAACTCATTTTGGCAGTTCTTATTGTTGTATCAGTCCAAACATACTATGCCAAAACATCACCATGTACAGCCAATGGTAAAGCAGGATGAACCACCTTCCCTTAACAATTTACAGTATGGCGTATTTTGATTCTGTGGTCCCTAGCCTCACACTTTCTCTCAGTGGGGTAAAAAGGATGTTTGCTGAACTATAAAATCAAGCAGTTAATGATACACGTCTATGGAAAATTAGCAACTGAAGAATTCGACCTAAATGTGTGCACTCTAGACTCATATTAGCTGTTATTAGATTTAGCAAACAGGTCCATGTTATTTAGGAATTTTCAGGTACCTAAAGTAATGTTTGCATCCTGTGAAAGAACATTTCAGTGTTATATTTTACTTGCAAAAATGTATCAAAATCTTTCCTTTCAGAGGATAAAACAACTTTAAAAATTCCCAGGACCATCATTTTTTTTTTGCTATATTTAAAAATCATTGTTTCTCCAAATTACAGTTTCCAAAGAATTGCTCTCTGCAGTCATCAATATCTACATATAAAAGCTCTAAAATTCCATTTAACATTTATGTTGAGAACTTTGAAGAAAATGTCATTTCCATGAGACTTCAACTTCTATGGAGAACTATAATTTTACTGTCAAGGAAGCTGGAGAATACACAGTACATCAGGAATAAAATATAAGGTTAAAGATGGTATTTCCTCAGGCTGTTAAAAAACAGAGAAAATGGATTAGGTGCCTCAATTATTCCCAAAAGCTAAAGGAGGACTCATGACCAATTCATCATCTCTTACCATTATTTTCTGCTCCTACTAGATCAAGATGCAGTCAGGATCTTTTTCTTCATAAACTGTTTTTGGTTGTGGTCAGGGTTTCAGTGTCGCAGTACTACTGGATCTAACAGATCATTAAATATTTTACAAGGAGGCTCTTGCCCCATAAAATTAGTACTAAATTGTTTGGCAATTCAAACCAACTGTCATTTAGATAACAACTATTTAAGTTGGTCTAATGAAAGATATCAGATTCACCCAAAGAAACTTGTATGCCAATAGATAGTGAAGGTATTTGTCAGTGCACTTGGTACATAATTGTGAAATCACTGCCAGTTCAAACAACAGTACGTAAAGCCTGAATGAATCCGTTTCAAGTTATGGAAAGGAAAGATAAATCCAGTCTCTCTGTGGGGACTTCTAGCTGAATAGTATATCCCAAGCAGAGGGATTAGAAAAAAAAGATAGTCCAGTCTAGGTTTTTAGCTGAAATGGGCAATAGAAATGCTGGTGTGAATTTGATGCACACACTTCCACTGCAATGTGGATGAAGACCTCAAAATTATTTCAAACAAAACACTAACTAGCTACAGGATGGTAATAACTTATGCACACCATGGGCATGAGCTACTGTTGAGAACTTTCATCAATGACAGTGTCCTGGGGACAAACAGGGGGGAAGACCCCAAAGACCCAAGGGGGAGCCCCAGGGTCAGGAACCCACTGAAAAAAATGAAAATAACAGAAAATAAAATAAAAACTGCTTAGATGTAGCAGGGTCCACAGCGGAGCTAGAGGCGGGACCCACGTGGTGCATCAGACGCGTCTTTATAAAGTTATGGCCGGTGGATGACATCAGCTGCAGAACCTAGCTGGAGGGGATAAAAGGGGCTGCCAGCAAGGAAGAGGAGGAATTGATGCTGGCAGGAGCACCAGCAGGAGTGGTCACTCTGGAGGCCCTGCAGGGGCGACGGGGGCCGGAAGCTGATTCTCCAGGCAGGGAAGAATGCAGCAGAACACGTGGCAAGCCAGGGACTGCTGGCTGCCACAGAGACACAGTAGAACTGAGGGCGGCTCCTCTGGACTGGGAACCTGGAGAAGAGAGCCAAGGGATGCAGGTAGACGCTGACTTCCATCACGATGGCCAAGGGTCTACAGAGGCCAGTGAAATCTATGGCATTAAACCAGGTGGGACCGCTGAAGGCACCGGGGAAGCTGAAGAGGTACGCTAGGTGGGAGACAGGAGGCAAGGGCAGCGGGAGAGGCTGTGAACAATGGCCCTCAGTGGCACGGCGTGGCATGGCGTGGTTACAGAGAGGGATGAGTGAACAGAAACCCATAAGAGGATTGCCGGTAGTCATAAGAAGTCCCAGGTGGGATGCCGAGAGAGCAGAACAGTGGCAGAGCCTACAGTAGATACCAACAACCGACTGAGTCTGAAATAGACCTGAGGGTCTGTACATGTTGTTAGCGGCCAGGTCAAGGAAGGGGCCTGGGAGAGGGGACTTAGGGGTCCCTCAGATTGCATCTGTAGTTTGTTTTTTTTTTGGTTTAGATTTTGTGTTTCCCACTTCTGGAGGGGCTGTAGGGCAGAGCAGGCATTCTAAGTATTATTAAGTCTCTGGAAGAGATGCTAGCTTTTGGGGAAAGCAGCTGGCTCGTAAACCAGATACTTGACCACAGGCGGCCCACAACATAGGCAGGGCAGATCGCATCGGCCATGAAAAGGGAGTCAGGGGTGCAATGGCTGGGAGCCTGACCAGGAGTATAAACTGTGACCTGTCAAGGCTGGGTATAAGGGCGAGGTATAGGGGAGGTGGAGCCTCACAGAAGATCACCTGATAGCCATCTCATAGTCAAGAGAACTCCGGTAGTCAGACACCAACCACTAAAACAAGATCCAAAGTCATGACAGGCGAGATTGGGGAACGACTACTCCAGGAAGAGACACCCACTCAGCATAACAGTGGGGATGGATGGATGAACACCACTGAACATCTGGGCCTGAGCAGCACATGACTGGATGTTCAAGGTGAGATGGGCACAGACAATTACTAGGAACCATTTTCCACTAACAAATATTTATTTTAAATATGGACATCTTCCATGCCAAACTCTCCTTCTCAAATACGGGGAAAAAAGGCCCTGTAAATATAGAAGACCTGGAGTACTTGCATTGTTTGCAAAGTACGCAGAAAGGATCCACATGGCATATGCTTCATTTGTGGAAATGAACTTGGGTTCAGGGTAAAGGCCATCTACTATATAATGAAGAGGGGCTTAAAAGGATAGGTTGGGTGGGGACTATGCACTGACTAACTACTGAAGCCATTTTTTTAACCTTAAAAGAATATGTATTAGGACCTTGGTGCTTTCAATAGAAGGCTCCAAAAAGTTTTGGAAAACTCCTCAGTAGTTTCTTGTTGGATTGTAGGAATGCTGAAATTTAATATTTATCCCATTCAATCTTTAGAGTGAGGTGAAATCATACCAGACATTGCAAGTATTTAATATGCCCTTACAGAATGTAAAATGCTGCCTCATTTGTTTGATTGACTTTGTTTATTTTTACATCTCAGCCAACCAACTGCTGAGAATCTGTAACATCACATCAGAAAAAAGAAAAGTCAGAGTGGGGGCAACTTCCTTTTAATACATCACTTTTTTGATAAGTCCGAAAGTCATGATTAGTACAAGCCAAATATTTGTGCCCGAAAGCTTGCTAAGAAGAATGTTTCCAATTATTTGAGTTGGTGTAATGAAAAAAATCAGATTTACCCATATAAACTCATCTGTCTATGTCCTTAGACCAACATGGCTACAACTTACACCCTTGAAATATTTGACAAGTACTTTCCAAACTGTGTCCTGCACGGTTGTACTAGTGATGTGCACGATCATGGTGATGGCTCTGCACATTAAACTATTCCCTTACTTCCCCTCTTCCCCTACTATCCCTCTACTTGTAATTAGAAGTTTGATAAGGGTGTATTTAAGCCATGAGAAATGTTGGGGGTAATAGTCAGACATTGGTCCAAAATGCTCATAAGACATTGTAATTGATGATACACTTTACTTTATGATCCTTCTTTTTTAAAATCAAAGTCCTCCACAAGCCATCTGTTTTCTATACATGTCAGGTTGTTACAGAAGAACAACAGTTTACTTTTTAATACTAAAAGAAAATTTATAGGAATTTTGGGCAAAGTTCAGTTCAAAACATATGGTAGTTTCAATAAAGCACCTGTTTCAATGCTCAGCACGTGCTACTTTGTGCGCTTAATAGTTGGCCCATTATCAGACTTCTTAGCCCTGAGCATAAGCATCAGATGTATTTTAACTGAAGTTTCATGAGTCAAAATTGAATTGAAATAAGTAGCAAAGTGTATTAAAAAAAACCCTTACCTGAATACATTGGATTTTTTTTTCTTATTAGAATATCCCAAGCAGCAATACCATAAGACAGAAAATGAGAAATATTACATAAGGTATTAACAATACAATTACTCTTGTAGGTTTGACCTAAAGTTCCGAGCTTAATTTTTAGTCCAATATTCTTTTTTCTCTTAAATAGGTCATCACAAATACCATATAACTTTCATAAAACAAGCACCTTTCCCCCCAAGAAATCAATCTCCAAAATTGGGGAAGATGATATTCTGCTTGAGATAGAAGCCCCCTGCTTTGATTCCTGCTCTACAGCTCCATAGCTGTGGCATTACTTCAGGTAGCTGCAAGAGTCTCTGATTTAGGGTATACATGTGCTTGGGGGTGGGTGTGGGGGGGTGGCATTTGAATTAGAGCAGGCTCCTGGAGCGCCGCTCTAATTAAAATGCCTCACTGTCACATGTATTAAGACCCCACACATTTAAAAATGGCCTTAGGACTCTTTATCTAAACCTCATTTGACAAGTTTTAAAGTGGCCTGTGGCCATTTTAAAATACCCAGGGGCTTAATACACATATTGCTGCGGCAACACCAGTGCATTCCAATTAGTATACATCAGAGCAGTCTCAATTAATCAAGTCTCCTCCAACACGTTCTAACTAGAGCTCCAACACACACATGTACAAGCAGCCTTAATGCCTCAATGTGCTTCACTTAACAGGTCTGAAAAATTGCCTCTTCTTTTCAATGGTCTTTATGTTCCACTAATCAACATAAACTTTCTTAGGGCAATTTTTCTGTCTGTCCACTACTCCTGGTCTCTCTCCTCCTATTTCACACCCATGGAGTGCCTATAGATGTGCAGCAAGCCTGCTCCTATGTGCTGGAATTGCAGTGTGTCAGAGCAGACTCAATTAATCGGGTCTGTTGGAGTGTGGTAATTACTGAGCTGTAGCAGACTCCCGTGTCATGTCTATCAGTGCCACCACGCTGAAATATGGTGGTGAAGGTGCTTTAAAGCCTGTTGAACAAGCTTTAGTTAAAGTGCCCCTGCCACCATTTTTCAGCGCAGGGATGCTGATACATGTGGTGCTCCGGGCACTTTAATTAGAGCAGGTCTCAGAGCCTGTCTAATTAAAGCATCCTCCCCACTCTGGGAGCACATGTATAAACACCCAAGAAGATCAGTCTTCAGTAAGAGCTAGGGTTTCATCTTTAGTTTAGAAGGAAAGAGAGGGTGAGTCAGCTGAAGTTTAGTTACCGTTCTTCCTCTATGTAGGCATAACTCTAGAAAAAAAAATTATATTCTGGGGTGTGTTGTATGTGAGAATATATGAAATTGCATAAATATTAATGGAATAATGGTAGATATTGTGTGATCACATTGTTTGATGTATTTTCTTACATAATTTTACATTCTGTACTTTTAATTCTCAGCAAAACACATTTATTTTATGGTTTATATTGACAAACTGAATTTTCATTGCTTAGTTTTTGATTCAACTGAAGATCAACCAAGTTTCTTTTATCAAGAAAAGAGCAATTGTAAAACATTTGGGCCCCTAGTTCTGGAAAACACGAGTTTAGATTCCCAACTGAAACAGCTTGTGGAACCCAAATGTGAATGGACAACTTCACAGTCAAGACCTGTGTACTTAACATCCCACACTAACGTTTCTGCCTGTGATTAAAAATTCTATTTCAGAGAACTTATCCCACCCCTTGATCCTCTCAGTATTGTGACAAATATTTCAGATGGAAATGCTGCTGAAATTATTTTTTACTATAAAAACAACCCTCTGCCAAGCCATAGGAACTTGACTATTAAGTTGCAGGAGCTTTAACTCAGAATTTTATCATCAGCTCCATCATTTGATCAAATCCTAACTAAAGTAATGAGCACATTCTAACTGGCTTCGGTGGTGTGAAGATCAAGACCCGCATGACTATTTTTGGCTAAGTTTGCACAGCTTTATATTTATTGCATTGCAAACCACAGGAGAGTTCCATATGTACAAGTATGGGAAAAAAAACACTACAAGTTGCCCACTACAATATCTCAGTCCCATCTGTAGAGACTAGAATAACCAAAATCCTGGCCTGATGCAGGAGACCTAGGTTTAAGTTGCTTCTCTGAATCATCCAAAACAGAGATTTGAACTTTTATTTCCCATATACCCCATCTACTCACATGGCATGCTTGCTTTTAAGTTTTTCACACACGATTTCAAAAGCATTTGGTTTTATTCTGATGCAAAACACAAAAATTTGAAGTGCTGAAATTTTTCATTAATCTAACTTCTTGTTTTACAAGACTTTTGGATGGAAATAGATAAGATATAGTGGGAAAAAATTAATACAGGAATCAGTTAGAACCAGAAAGCTCAGATCAATTGCAGATCTGAGGGTGATAACTAACAGGGCAAACTTTGTTTGAAAATATGGTGATGTTTGTAGGGTTCACTTAAAATAAAGAGTTGCCTATTGAAAGTGACACAATAGCAAACATTTCATTTCTTTTGTAATGTTGGGGATGCTAAGCTACACTTGTTCTGCACAATTTATTACCAATTTACATTTCATATTTCTGTACTTCACATTTATTTCCTGAGCAAGTCAAAGACTAGGAAATGTTATACTTGTGTATTAGTTAGAACTACTCTAAAAGTTTCCATATTTAAATCTGTCATTACATTACAAATTACCTCTGCAACTTAGAATAATGGGACTCTTAAATACATTTAAACTGAAATTAGGTTACATTACAATATATTTAAAATCAAGTACAAGACGTTGTATTTATCAAATCAGCTTAGTTGAAAAAGACAATTTGTAATTTATACCAGTAATTGAAAGTGTTACTATAATGGTAACAAATTGTAACACTGAAATACAGAAGTAATAAGATTGTGCTAGATCTGATTTAAAGTGAAACTTTCTCATGTAGCTTAAGTGGCACTGGTTTTAAGTGATATAAAATCTTACTATTCCAACAGATACTAACCAAAATGGGTAGTATTCAGGAAATGAACAGACAACAAAACTAAGTGAACACTGGACTACCACAACCATTTTTATCTGGTTTCCTACTATCAGTTTCAAATTTGATCTTTAAAATCTCAGGAAAAATACCTCTTTGGTTTTATTACCATTTTAGAAATTGATTTTGGATGAAAAACACCCCAGAGTATTGCAAGCAATGTCATTCATTCAGTAGGTGACACTGGTTTCTCCCAGTAAGAAATAAATTAACAACTCTCTGGATCATCTCCCTGATGGAGGTATAGGCTTTTAGGTGCAACTTAAATACAAAGGCCATGACCAAATTCTTTTAAAACTTTAATGGCAATATTTGGTTTCTTATTTTTGTAGGAGTATAGTTGTCTGACATGACATTGTAGAAATTACCAGTAAAGGTAATAAGCATCTGCCTACTTAAATCTCCCTATCATTTAGTCAGATACAACTCACTTTTTCTCATAAAATGCTATGACAATATCAGTATTAACCAGGGATGCACCAATAAAGATTTTTTGGGCAGATACCGATGGATGATTATTAATGAGCCATATTGGTTGATACTGATCTGATTGCTGATGCAGCCCAGCAGCTTGGAGAGCAGTGTCCAGCTGGTAAGCCTTTGGGGAGGGGGGGAAATGGGCATGGGGAGGGAAGAGGTATGGGGGCTGCCCAGCCAGGGTGGAGTGGGGTGTGGGACAGAGCCACAAGTGGCTCATCTGTAGACCTGGGGTGGGGGGATAGCTCCCACCACTTTTGCACCCTGGGGAAGGTACAGAGGGGCACATGTTCCCAGATCGTGCATGGGGTGAGGACGGGCTGCCTCTGCACCCTGGGGCCAGAAGCAGTGCTGGGCTCTTCCTGGTGGGGGGGTTGAGCTAGGGCTGTATGCGAGGGGGGCATTAGCACTGGGAAGGGGGGCTATGGGGTGGGCTGTGGCCACCTCTGAATTTGCCATAACCCCCCCCAATCCCTTCTCCCAGCACTACCACTGCCCACCGCACATGCAGTCCCGAGCTAGCCCCCTCTGCCATGAAGAGCCCAGTGCCACTCCTGACCCCAGCTTGCAGCAGCAGCCCATCCTTGCCTTGTGCACAGCTCCAGGGGCACATGCCTCCATGTCTTCCCTGGGGTGCATCAGCTGCAGGAATTGCCCCACCCACCATGCCCCCAGACAAGCTGCTCATGCCTCTAACCCTGCCCCAGCCCCAAGCCCCACTCCTTCTCTCACCACAGGGGCCCCACATGCCCCTTCCTTCCCCCCTGCCCTTTTTCCCTCACAGCCAGATGCTGCTCTCCAAGCTGCTGGGCTGTGGGCATGGACACAGCATTTATCAGTGACATTATTGACCACATCAGCCAAAAAAAGTCAATATCAATTTTGCTTTTATTGGTGTTGATATAATATAAAGCGATGTATTGGTGCACCTATAATATTATCCATGTTTTATTTGGGCTGAGGACCATATCCTCAGCCCAACATAGCTCCATGGTCATTGGACCTATATCATTGGAATTTACATGAGCTAAGACCTGTACTACTGTATACAGGTCTAATATCATCATCATCACTGTAGTAATGCATACCTTGCAGCAAAGCACTTGTAACATTACTAAAATCTCTGATGTGCTGGTTTGTCCTCTGAGAGAGGATTTTATGTGAAGTGGAGGATTCTGCTTTAGTTCCTTTAATGCCTTTTCAATACTACTCTGCATTTGTATCAGAGAAGATAGGTCAAAATGTACCTTGGAGTGAAGAGTGGCAAGGTTTGTGACTGCTTTTAGTTTCTGTAAGTGTTTGTTTCATAGCTTTGGGTCATGTACAGACATATCCAGGACCTATGATTACGAGGCTTGCTTCAAGCAGCAAGATCATAGATTGGATCCCATTTGTGCACACAATTTCTGGTAGCTGGAGCCAGTCCAGGAAGGTGATGTAAGTAAGCTGAAGTGTGTGTGTGTGGGGGGGGGGGGG